>NC_133593.1:9703058-10303058 GCF_964106895.1 Numenius arquata | reverse complement strand
TTTGAAGAAAAATCAATGTAAAAAAAAAAAGCAAAACACAATCCAGAAAAGACATTCCAAAAGGAAAATAAACATTGGATGAAACTCCTTGTTAGTCAATACAAGTCCAAGATCAGACGACCGGTGCTGCAACAAATACCTGTGACAGAGAACACAGACTAATGAAGCACTATCTCTTCAAAAGCACCTTGAGAACCAAAAAAATAAGATAATTATGCATAGTAGAGTATAAAGCTGAGGCAGGAGGGAAAGAACTGAATTCTTTATAAGACACAAACTATCTAGTCCAATGACTGTTCAGTTAAAGAACTTATTTCTGTCAACAGAAACTAGATTCTTTACGTGAACTCCCTTCCTCAAAACACTATCCTCTTTCCAACAAACTACAATGTACAACAATTTGATTTTCCTCATTCTGTGGGTTGTTCGGAGATTTGTTTTTTGGTTTTTTTTTTGAAGATTTACAGTTTATTCCAGTGGTCGCCTACTTTTTAATACAGAATTTTGGCACTTGCAAATGCTGCCTACCTGCCAGGCATGTCCTATTTTAACTAAGATCCAGCATATTTCTTCCTTTGGCTTCTAAAAACTACACCCCCTCCCTCTCTTCCCCCCCAAAAAAACCCAAGGAGAACATAACTAGTTTTACTAGAAAACAACACAACCAGGATAAACCTGGCAAAGACACATAGGAAACAAAATATGTTTGCACATTTATTTCCTATCCCCCTCCAGATACAGGTGTTACATGTAACAATACTAGGTATTAAGTTCTTCAAAATACAGCTGTTAAGACATTTAAATATTTTTTAGCACAAATGCAGACTTGAAAAATCCCAGGATATGCCTACAAGCATTCTGCTCTGCCTCTATTTTTTTTTTCTAATGTTTGTAAGGAAAAGTCAAATGTTGCCTGAAAACAATCTAGTAACACCCTGCTGGACCAGTACAGGTTTGTTTTACTACAGTCATGATTATTTGATATTGTCTTTTTTGAGCTTCACTCATTGTATCAGAATGCTACAGAACGATAAATATGCTTCGTAGTAGGAACCTGCCGCTGTCACCTTGCCGCAGAACCCATTTCTTACCGAGTCTACAACAGAGAAGATTCTGCAACTATCCCAGGTTTGATTTCTCACTGTTAACTGCAAACGTACAGATTCGTAAAGGCGTGTCCTAGAAGTTAACAATTCTGGAATATGTATAAAAGTAATTGGATTTGTTAAGGAATGGGAAATAAAGGCAATATATTATGACACTAGAGCCAAACACTGGATTAGAGGGTACCCTGGGGCAAAAAACAAAGACCAAGACACTCTGCTAGTGTTTTCCTCCCTTTTAAATAACAGCACAATGACCATCTGTTGCAATAGCACCGTGCCTTACCTATGTCTTCCTAATCAACATGAACAGGTTGCCAAACTGCACAAGATTGGCAAATGTTGTGTTCAAACCAATGAATATGATAAAAAAAAGTTTTGTACGGCCACAGCCAATTAACGTCTACCAAAATGAAGTCTGGCTGACACTACCTTTTATTTTTCTGCGAAATCAGTGGCAGTTTCTCCAGTACACCAGACCATGATTAATACCTGCATAACAAACTATTACTTACAAGTTAAATGTGAAAGACTGCAAACATTTTTATTCCTTTTTATAATCACAGAAAGAAAGTGAATCTTCACCTTTTTCAAGGTCTAAATGCAAGTACATTCATGCAAATCCTCAATTACACACCACTTTTCCTCAGCTGTGTTTCAAGAATAAGTACTATTCTGTATGATACTAACAACTGGTACCCCATCAGCACAGCAGCAACCACCACGACCACAGAGTCAGAACAGAGATTTAAGTCTTCTAGTTTGTCTTAATTTAAATACTCACAGTGACTTTTTAAATTCCACCTGTGCTTTAAAGAATTGGTCAGGATGTATTGAACATAGCTCACCAACCTGAAACGGTATTTAATATCCACATGTTTTTGAAAATAACTGTATCTAGAACCAAAACAGTAAAACAGGCGCCATAAACAACGTGAGAGGACTGTCCAAAGGTGTGATGCTGTCCTCATTCTAACTTAATTCAGCTACGTCATTTGTATTGCTGTAGCCATCTGGATACAGAAAACAAGAACCAGTTACCAAGTGTTGTATAGGGGCATAGAAAAATGCAAACACTGTTCCAAAAGACTTGTGATTTGGGGTAGGCTTTGAGGCACTCACTGCAGTCGGACATCTCTGCATGTAGAAGCCCATTTAGTAAGGGCCAAGGACTTCCTTCCAGCATCCCATCCAAGATTTACTTACATTTATGTATAAACTAATTTGAAAGGGACTATTAAAGAGGACAGGTTCTCCTACACAGAAAAGATATAAAAAAACCCCCAAGCAGCGAAGCCATGGAAGATCAGCCAACCACTGGCAGCAATGGAAAAAACACTCACTGCACCCTGTAGCCTAGTTGTATTTATTCCGCATGTGGACATCTCATAGATGTGTGTTTTTAAAAGGAATATAGGTACACCTTACACGTTTCAGATTATCAAAGATTATCCTGTTCTAAAACACAGGAATAACAGAAGAAGCAACACAAATCACTGTCACCAACAAAAGTTAAACCGACCTAGCAATTAGTACAACCGAGACATAATTTTGAGGACAGGTACTTAGCATGTTTGTTATCTGCCCAGCGAGACAAGGTACCAACGCACACAAGCAGAACAAACAGATCAGAAAGCCTCTTTAGAAGTCAGATATATTGCTGGTTCTTTTGTTGTTATGGAACACCACCATATGAATCTGACTCAGTGCAACCACAGAAAAGTGCTAATAAAAAGGTAATAAGTCAATGATCTATTAAGCTCACCTACAGATGAGCTGTTAAACAATCTGGGAATAACACGTACTTGGGTATTTCTATCATTAGAAGGAGGTTTGGGTTTTATGCTTTTAAAAGCCACAGAGTACCAGCCTTTCATCTGAATGAACATCAGGACAGGCAATGCCAAGAAAGTTTATTTGTCAATCGTCATACCTACTAACAGTTAAAAACAACCCCCAAAATATTAATGCACATTGTGAGTTCCATATCTTTAGTCTTTATCTGACGATTGCCGTATGGCAGCCACATCATTATCTGTGAGCATGCTCGAATGTGAGAGAAAGGGGTTTCCATATTTCTTAACACTAAGGCAGACAAGTAATAGCTGGTACAGAGAAAATGTACTCGCCTGTTTCAATGTTGCAGAAACAATTTCCCTGCCTCTAGTGAAGACCAGCCTTCCTCATAAATACTATTACTCGCTAGATATGTGATGGGCAACTACTCCTGGTTCATAAAAAATCATCTGAAGAATTACTTCATTTAGCACACCCTAAATTTTGAGGAATTTATTGGCAGAGGAAAGAAGGCTTATCCCCCATCTTAAGGGTTTTGGTTGGTTTTTTTTGTTTTTTTTTTTTTTTTTTTTACACATTTTTTCTCCCTGATGAATGCTCATTTCCAGTTGTTCCTGTATGTGAACAAAATGCCTATTTAATGGACAATAGAAATTAATGGACTGTCTCAGTGTACCTTTTACTTTAACTCTGTGTATTTTAGAAGCAGATGAATGAGAAATAGCCCATTCATGAAAAAACGATTTAAAGCTAATAAACTGTATCATTAAATAGGTCTCAGTTCTTTTCATCTGGTTCCTACCATATCATTAAAGAAGGTGCAAGAGCACAGAAAACTCCGCTCCTTCTCTCACTGACATCACCTTCTCCAATACATTAAAATAAATTTAAAAAAAAAGGAGGTGGGGAAGGAAAAAAATATATCCCGACACAGACAGTTCGGTCTCATCCTGACCCTACCCGTTCTCCAGCTCCAAAGGCGGGGAGACATCTTCCCCCACCCCGGGCCTCACCCCGCGGCCCCCAAGGACAGGCCCCTTCTCCGTGTCCTCTGCCACTGGGCTCCCCCGGCCGCCCTCCCTCCCCGCGGGCCCCGGGCCTTTCCCGTGGGCCAGGCGGTCACCAGAGGAAGGAGGGGAAGCCGCAGGCCCCCGGCCCTGCCCCAACCTCCCCCCCACCCCGGAGCCTCCCCTCCTTCAGCCGCAGCCCGGGCGCCCCCACACAGGCCCTCACTCCCCCAGCCCGTCCTTCGGGCCCTACCCCGCACCAGCGGCCAAGGGGCTCTACGGCCCCTCACCTCCGAGCCCCCGGGGAGAGGCCGGGAGCGGACCTTCCTTCCCTCCCTCCTCCTCCCCCGGCCCGCTTCTCCTTCCACCTCCCTCAGGCCCGGCCGGGCCCGGCCTCACTCGGCGTCCCCCCCCCCCGCCGCCGCCGCCACCTCCTCCCCCGTACCTTGTAGTACACGTCGAACTGGATGTTCTCGGGCAGCGAGCGGATGTCCCGGCGCCGGGCCCGCCCGTAACTATCCACCACGGCCGAGATCGCCGTGTTATAGAGCGTCTCGGGCACCCACTCCAGCTCCACCGCCGCCATCTTGGGTGTGCGGAGCCGCCTTCCCCCCACCCACCTCCCCCCCGCCCGGCCCGCTCCACCTCCCGCGCCTCACGCCCCGCGGCTCCCGCCGGCCTGACCCGGCAGGCGGAGACGACAGCGGCCGGAACGGCGGGGATGAGAGGGTGACCGGAGGGAGAAGGGATGAACAAGAAAGGGAGTCATCCGCCTGCGAAAGGCTGCGGGGTTATATCGAGGGGCTGAGGGGAAATATAGGGGAGGAAGGTGTGGGGGCGAGGGGTGAAGGTTAGCTTGTGACTTGCGGCAGGACCGTAGCCCAGCCGTCAGGTGACCACCATGGTCAGGCACGATGCCTTCCCCACCCCAGGGCCTCGGGGCTGCCTGCCCTTGGGGTTTGGTGGCTTTATTTGCAGGGGAGGAGCAGGCTGGGCACCCCCAGCAGCTGGCCTCAAGGGGGGCCTTGAGGGTCCTCCTCACACACTGAACTCCACAGTCTGTCCAACCCCAGACCTCCCTTATGAGTGGAAATGTTGGTTTTTACAGTTAAACCTGTGGTAACATCCTGCTAATATTGGGCCCTCTATGGCTTTCAGGTGTGTTGGCAGCTCAAGGTGAGCATTATTTGGGAGCCCGGCGTTTGCTAAGGTACCTGAAGCGCACCTGCCCTGTCTGGTGTTCCTCCTGGCTGCCATGTGGTAAAAACACCCTTTTCCCTGCATAAATTAACCCTATGACCCCATGTGGAAATTGCACTATATTTTGTCAATATCTCATTATCTTTATCAAGCTGTTTGAGGCATGTTTTTCTTCCTAATTTGCTTCCCATGTGGGGCTTGTACACACCACTAAGAACATATTGGATAGTTCTCGGACACAGATGGTAGATTTTTAGGCAGAGGCAATTAAGATCATTTGGGCTAAAACAGACTTGCACTGTGTGTAGCCAGTAATGTAGGCACCCCAGTGCAACGACTTGGTGTAGATTTTGATACCACACTAAGTTAATATCACTCAAGTTTGACTGCTCTAGCTTGGTCTTGAAGAAAACTTTTATACAGAGTTAAATAGTCTTAATTTTTCAAACTTTTTATCATACCATGGATAGAAAAAAAACCCAAACCCTAGATGCACTAACTATACGAGGAAATGTTTCTCCTTCTGTCAAGTCTTATTTTGTTTTTCTTAGTTAATGTAGGGCTGCTACTGTGACTTATTGTTTGCTCTTTTTTATTTTAAAAATTATAGGAGGCAGAGCTTCTGCTGTTTCACTTCGGGGATTGTTTTTAATAATCTTAAATTGTTGCTATTCCTCCCCCCCAGTTTGTGAGAAGACATTATTCTTATTCCTTTACTTGCAGAAACAAATGTTATGGGGTGGGAAGAAAGGAATGTGACATAAACAGACCGTGGAAAATTGCTTTGTCCTCTTTCTCCTTTTGCTTTTGCCTATTGGTGGCTTCAGTGGGGTTTTTTATTATTATTTTCTGAGACTGTGGATTTTTTTCAGCTGAGGACAGACAGCTGGTTTCTATTGGCAATTAGCTCCCCAAGAGGCAGAGGCTATTTACCTCAGTTACTTTCTGGGGAGTTGGTTTGGAAAGTTTAGAGTTGGAGGCCTGTTAGGAGGGGACACATAAGGCGGTTTTCCAGTGCATGAAAGAAAAAGTATTGATAATATGTGGAAAATGGTAATTCTTGAACTTATATTGTTCTTTATTTTGCTTTAAAAGAAAATATCTAATAAGACTTCTGAAAATACTGGCTAAGGTAAATATATTTTTCAAGACAGCGCTGTGGCAATGGACTTTATCTTCTTGATAAGTTACTATGTCTTGAAAAATTAGCTAGGCTATGCTCTTTACTGTGTCATAACTTTTGTAGACAAAACTATAGTGTGAATATTCAGGGAGAGGAAATAAATACATCTATGAAAAAAGGGCAAGGTATAAACCCTCTCTGGAGTATATTATGTTATATATTTGGTCTGTAATTCATTTTGGTAGAGCCTGAGGAATAATTTTTATGGCAAATGCGATTTAATCTCTAGGTAGAAATAAAATTTAGATATAGTAGCATTTGTTATTTATTAGTACTATATGGCTTGATATATTTATGTATTGAATAACTTGGTGATCTTCTATCATAGATATGTATTTTGTTCTTAAAGGCGTTATTAGAGAGTTGGTGGAGTCCTTGATTTGGTGTATGTGTTTAATGGTGACATAGCAGGTAACCATTCAAAGTAACGTAGCGGCAAAACAGACTCACAGAAGTCTGTTTTATTAATTAATTGGTTAGTTCTCGAAATACCTTTCAACTTATGAGTTTTCCTGTTTGTTGAATGGATTTTTTTCCTTAAGCTGCATTGGGAACTTACTATCAAAATGGCTCTATTCAATGATACGCTTTTCGCATCCGTAAATTATTTTAATGCAATTACTCATTAATAGTTACAGATGTTAGAAAAATCTTTCTGACTCCAGTACTTGTTGGCAAAGGTTCTGATGGATATTCTTATCTTTGTTGGTATCTTTTCTTTTGTCTTTTTATACAGGGAAACATTTAAGGGACACTTACAAATACTGCCCGTGTCTGAAAGCGAAACAGTAATGTATGTTGTTTAGGCCAAAGCATTCAGTCAGTCTGTCTGCTGTAATCTTCGCTTTTGAAGATGCATCTGGGTGTCTGAACCACTCACATGTAAAGCGTATGGAGCGCAATGGCTCCATACATCTGGGTATCATTGTAGTGGATGGGGATGCAGACAAGACTCCTAACGGGTAAACGTATAAAGAAAAACTAATCATAGTCTTCTATTATAAAAACTGTCCCCAGAGATCAAACGGCCTCTTCGTTGTCAAAATTCCCTCTGTTGGAGAAGTTCATATACAAGAGATTTTACATCTGCAAAGGAAGATAGTTGTGTGATTTCAAGAGAATGTTGTTGGAGCCTGGTGTTTTTCTGCACCACAAAAAATCTCCTCAAAACCTTTAAACAGATACAGGTACCAAGTTACTATTTCTGAACAACAGTGGATTGCTGAAGTTCCCCTCTGCTAGAGGAGGTTGTTTGCATGAGCATTTCCAAACCTGTACCTGAAACCATGGTTTCATGACTAACAAGTCAATTTGATCTGCAAATTACTGCAGAAAGTAGCAGTGTTGTCTTTTGTCTCATTATTTTTGATGCTGTGGCTGAGCTGCCAACTGAGAAGGTTTGGGGTTTTTTTGTGCGTGTTTTGCAGTCGTGTGTGCGGATTTGTATTTCAGCCAAATTAGGAGCTGTGCATTTATTAGGTCTTGCACAAGAAGCATCAGGATTGCCTCTGTTACTGCTGCCTTCTTTTCACCAGTGTATTCTTAGGTCACATTAAGTCAACTGCAGTTTCACCTGACTCATTTTTAACTGAAATTAATTAGAAAGTGTTCACATAACGAGCATTTTTGGTGGCTAGATGTAGATGCTCATTTTTGTCAGAAAGGTGGTGATTGGTGATTGAGAATCCTTTCACTGAGCCAGTGAGGAGCTGAGATGGGATCTCTCTCTGCAGATGCTCTGCCTTTTTTTATGCTTATCTCAAATAATTTTGTGTGATGGTATAACTACTGCAATTATTAGATTGTTTTCAAGTCAAAAAAATAAATAGAGTTACATAGTTTGAGATGTGTAAGTGAAAAGTCCTAAAATACTGTGTCTGTTCTGCAGGAATAGAATTCTAGAAAGCCTGGATGAAAAAAGATCAAATCTGTTTCATGTGCTGCCAGGGCAAGATTATTGTTTGCATGTTTTCATTAAAGGTAAGGTCCTTGTCAAAGAGCAAAAACGTGTTTGTGAAATTGATGTGTTAACACAGATGAAGTTCAGTGTGAATGTAGTTGAAGATTCAAGCTAACTTATCAATGGAAAATTTAGATTTGGATCATAATCTGGCATAGTTTAGGCTTTTCAGATTAGACCAACAGTTCTCATTTTGTCATAGTTTAAACGTGAGCTTGTGTATGTGATCAGCTTTATTTTTTTAATTACTGTAGCTGGACATACTTAGTGGAAAAAGAGGTTGTAAGAAAACAATAAAAAACCTGCTGAATTTTCCTGCAATGTGCTTATTTTGAAGTGGGAAGGAAGTGAACTGACATGGATAACATATGAACCTACTATATCTCCTTGATGTGGATATTAAAGGAACCTTGAAAATAGTTTATGGGGAAGTTGTTGGAGGCTTCTAATTTTAAATTCTTAACAGGAAATCATTAAACTGTAGAGGAGCCAACATAACAGACTGTTGCTCTAAAACAAGAGCTAAATGCAGAGCATTCACATGAACTTGTCAGATCTTTTTTTAATGCTGGTGGTTTTTTTCCTTTCATGTTTACTGCAACCCAGATAAATACATTTTCATTTTCGCATTCTTCGTGTATGGCAGTTGAGTAGTCACATTGGGGATGAAACGTTAAAGCAATGCCATTATGGTCATACCTCAGGGAATATGAAGAAACAGATTATACTCCGTTGGACCCAGAGGTTGCTAACTCCTTGTGTGGTCAGGTCCTGCACCCCTTCATTGGCTAGGGAAAAACCTTTAAAAATGTGGATATTGTTAATTTTTATTTTCTTCTTTTACATGAGTTTCACATGCTTTTATCTGGGAGTATTGCTGAGGTGACATTTCACACAGGCTGTACCAGAGCCATGAGAGGTACAATAACCTTCGGTGACTATTGGCTTGGCTTGTTGAAGCTTATTTAGGGGCTGGAGGAAGGCGAAAGAGGTGACTGTGAGCACTAAGACATGAAGGTTTGTCACCGAAGGCAGCTGAGGTGCTTTATGAATGAAGACGGCTTTAAGAACGTGGGTTTGCCAAAGCCAGATGGGCAGCGCTGCTTTCTGCTGTTCTGTGGTTAATAAGTTTGTGCCAGGTTTTGAGCTTTTTACGTGTCTGAGCTATTGATAATTCTGTATTTTTCATCTGTTGGAAAAAATTAATCATTGCTATCACAAAATATAACTTTAAATAAAGCATGCTACTAGAAGAGAGAGGGCAGGGTGCTGGCCACCCAGCACGGGCTTGTGATGTGTGATTAAGACAAACGTACCTGTCTCAGTTCTTTTTATTGTCTGGCGCAGGCAAGGGAAAGGAGTGCTGCTGTGAGAAACCTCAGTGTCTGTGTGAGCCTTCTTCCCTGCCGCTCCTGCTGAGAAGGTAGACTTGTTTATTCACTTGGTTGAGTGTAGGCCTATAAAATGTTTAATTTCAGATTAACAGGAGGTGTCGTTTGAGGAGCGATGTAGTGCCGTGGTGCACGAGGCTTTCTTCTCTCTCTGCTGCAATGTATCTCCCCCTTCTGCAGCGTTTGAGCTCTAGGCGGGTCACCTTGTGCATCTGCTTCCCCTTTTTGTTTCTTCTTTCCTTTTCAGTTTTTGAGCCTGTGGATGGGTCATCCTCAAAGATACCCTTGTGTGATCGCTGGTGGCTGTATCAGGCCGCATGATGTGTTAGCAAACACTAGGGTAATTCATGGAAGTTCTGTCACTTTGATTCCGATGTCAGCAAACCCAACAGATCCATCTGGGTTTAAACTAGAGCTGTTTGATCTATTTTGGCTAAAGATGGGGTCAGTCTTTTTTTTTCAAAATGTAACTAATTTAATTTAACTTAAGCCTATTTGAGAAATTTTTTAAAACTAAAACCTTCTCATTCACAGAAGAAATTGTGGCCTTTAATTTTGAGAAATGATTCAAATTAGCTGAACCAGACCAAGCCATAATGCTGCCTGTACGGCCGCTCTGAAGTGGCTTTATTTCAATAACTGTTAGCCAAAATGAGAAGAGGCTATTGGCAAGGTTAAGTAAATATCTGATTGTATTTGGTTTAGAAACATTTTACATTAAATGATTGTAACTCTTCTTATATAAAAAAAGGTTTTCATTTTGATGAGCTATTTAACCTAACCTCTGTCTGAAATAGGTGGGGGACCAGGCAGTTTCTGCTTAGCATTTGGTTCCTTTAAGGATAAAACCAAGAAAAGCACTCCCTTTTTTTATATGCGAGTGAGAGGGGCATGAAAAATGCCAAATTGCCCTTTAATTATTGCCGATTACTTAGGTCCTGGTGTATGGAAACTGCAGTGGGACTCGACATGAGACTTCATCTTTCTTACAGGCTTTTCTCCCTGCATCTTCAACTCTTGTTCCTGTTTCTGAAAGCATCTGGTTTAGTTGAACTGAAGTTTCTTGTGAGCTCAAGGACTTCAGGAGAAAATTAGGAAATATGGTTTCAGTTGCTGGAGGATGTGCTGGTTTTGTGCCCAGTAAATCTTGAAGCACTTTTATTTTCCAGCGGCGGTTTTGGGAATGTGGTTGTTGCATGCGAAAACATCTTTAATGTATTGTAATTTGATTGAATTTGTGACTATAGGTATGATTTATATATGGTGCTATTGTCTTGATTGTAAAAGTATTGGCAGAAACGAGGTACTTCACTCGAAAATGCAAAAGTGATACTTGGATGTAAAAAGGAGACAGAAATCCCTTGGAGTTTGAACAGGAGTTTCTTCTATCATAACTAATTATTTTTTTTCCCCTTTGTTTCCTTAACTTCTTTACAAATGTCAGACTACCTCGGATATGTTTATGTAAAGCACAGGGAGGGGTAGGAGTCAATCTGTTCGCTCTGTTCCTGGAGTAGCCTATGATTTTCCACTCAAAATTGTTTAGGAAAGTATTACCTATACTGAATGGTACTAATCCTTACAAAACATTAATCTTCTGGCTACATTTACTCAGCTATGAGACAGGGATATTGTGCTTTTTGGAAGTGATAGACTTTAGTTGTCCCCTAGATCTGACAATATTATTTTGTCATTTTTTTTGGTCAATAGTTTCAAGTCAGTTTCCTTGTTTTCTGGCTACTTTGTGTTAAAAAGTAATTGAAGATAATCTGATCACACCCTTTTATGTGGATGGCCGTGGATCTGCTGCGGGCCTTGTAATTGAAATGCTGTGCTTTGTGTGTTAATTAGAAGGGAAGCAGGGATACATTGTGATATTTTGGATTGTATAAAGCTCAAATTAGTCTTTGGCTCCTTTACGCACCTTAAAAGTACTCGTCTTATCCTATACGTGGCAAATGTGTAAATGTGTTATGAGACTTAAGGGACAGATTTTTAAAGCAAGATTTCTCAATTCTATGTTTGGCTGATGATCTGATGGCATAAACACCTGTAAAATAGGGATAGCTATCTTATTGGATTAGCGTGGATTAAATCATTAATGATTGTAACAGGTTTTCAAATCCCTAGGCGCTCTAGAAATTCAAAGCTTTCTTGATATGTTTCTTATTTTTTAAATACTGTTGACTTTAACGTGGTTAATGGAAGGAAATCCAAAGTACTTGGAGTACTTCAGCCAAACGATTATCTCCGTTTTACTGACAGTGGAAGTATTCTTGCAAAATTCAGGAGTGGTTTTAGCTGGTTTAAGCTTGGAGCGGGAAGGGGCCTGGGGAGCTGGAGGTGGTGGGAGATGGGAAATAAAGCGATGGCTAGAATTGTGGCTATAAAAGTGAAACGCATAAAACCCTCCAGTACGCAAGGAACATCTTCAATAGTCGTGAATAAACGGCCTGTCCCGCAGGACGCGTCGTTCCAGGGAAATCACCGCCGGGAATCCTTATTGTCCGGGCGGGGAAGCGGGGATTTCGGGCCGGGAGCAGGGCAGGACCGGCGGAAGGTGCTGCGATTCCTGGAGAGAGGGGCCGGCCCTGTCACGGGAGGGGGGTAAGGGGGCCGGCCCTATCGTGAGGGGACCGCCCTATCGTGACAGCACGCCCCGCCCCGTCTCGGCCCCTGCGGCGAGAGCTGCCTGCCTGGCCGCCGTCCGCCGACAGGGGGCGCGGTGGTGCCCGCGGCCGCCCCTTCCGCCGCGGCGGGGGGCCCGGGGAGGTGCGGCGGGCGGGGGCGCGGCAGGGGGCGCTGCGGCGCGGAAGGCGGCGCGCCCGGCGGCCGTTCCGGCAGGGATTGTTGGGGGCGGGCGGCGCGGACATGCCCGAGCGGCGCCGCCGACATCAACAATAGTCCGCGGCGGCGGGCGGGGAGCCATCGCGGGCGGGGAGCGGCGGGGCGCCGCCGCGCCGAGCCTTCCCCCCCCCCTTATCTCCCCTCCCCTCCATGGAGGGGTTGTACTCGCTGGGGGTGAGCGTGTACTCCGACCAGGGCGGCAGGAAATACATGGAGGACGTGACCCAGATCGTGGTGGAGCCCGAGCCGCCGGCCGAGGCGGAGCGCGGCCCCCCGCACAAAGGCGGAGCGGTGACCGGAGGCCCGCGCGTCGCCGAGCCCCTCGCCGAGAGCGGCCGGCGGCGGGGAGGGAGCCCGCGGGCGCCGGACGAGGGAGCGCTGCCGCTCGGCCCCGGCTCCGGCCGGCGGCCGCGCCGCTCCGTGGCCTTCTTCGCCGTGTGCGACGGGCACGGCGGCCGGGAGGCGGCCCAGTTCGCCCGGGAGAACCTGTGGGGCTTCATCAAGAAGCAGAAGGGCTTCGGCTCGGCCGAGCCGGCCGAGGTGTGCGCCGCCCTGCGCAAGGGCTTCATCGCTTGCCACCGGGCCATGTGGAAGAAGCTGCGTAAGTTAGAGGCGATTGGCGCCTTCCAGCCGCCCCCGCTCCGCCGGGCCCCCGTCCCCTCCCGCCTCCGTCCCCGCCGGGCGAGCAGGTAACGCGGCCTTTCCGCCCGGCCGCCGCGCCTGGCCGTGCCTCTCCCTTGGGTTCCTCTTCTCCTTTCTGCAAGGCCCTGCAGTGAGAACTAAGGGGACAGCAGATCCCTCTGACCACCCACCCACCCACCCCGCGATATCACCCCCAGACGCCGGTCGGTCCGGTTCTCCCCTTGCCGGTGTCCCCTGAGCGTGGGACGTCCCGCTTTTAGCCGCCTTTTTCTGCCCCCGCCTGCCCCCCGCCCCGCACTATTGTGAGTTCCGTGCTTTAGAAGCCTTCCTCCATCTCCGCTTAGGAGCTGGTAGCATCGCTGCCATCTGTGTGCGGGGAATAAGGAGGAGAGCAAAAAGCGCGACGTGAGATGTTGAATCGGATAATTTGGTAAAACAAGAAAAACTGGAGAGCGAGCTGTGGGGAGCAACGATAGAATCGGGGGGTGAGGACACAATGTAGGGCGATTGTGCGACGCAGCTGAAGATGGTGTGGTTGTAGAGCTGCAGTTTGTTTTCAGGCTGTTAGAAGTCCCATCTCCAGGTTCGATTTAGTGGGAGGTCTTCATCTTTTTGCCTTGGGGAATTGCATGGAATACCCCCTCAGATGTCCAGAGTATCATGACAGGGGAAAAAAAAAAAAAAGTAATTTTAGCAACCTTAAATGGGCTGGAACAGTGTTTCTTCCCTAACTGTGCCTCAATTCTAACTGTTTCTAGCGAGTCCTGATGGAACGATTCAAAATGTGACTGTTTCATAAAGGGTAATTGTTCATTTTATCGTTTGAGCATTAGGGAATATGCAACGTATCTGCCAAAACAGAAAACATGTCGTTTCCTGAAGATTATATAGATTGGTTGCTTAACTGCAGTAGGATAGAAGTTGGGGTCCTAAATAGGAAAGGGTAAAGCAGAGGAGAGTGGCAAGACGGGTGACAGTACATTCTGGTGCTGTTCCTTCTCCCTGAGATCAAGTGAGACTGTAGAGCTGAGTTTTAGAAAGGTGTTTTTTTTTTATCTCTTGGTAAGGTGAAGGTTATGGCTTGGTTAGAATGTGGTGGTTGTTTATATATAATGTGTAAAGTGTGTGTGTTTGTGTTGTGTATGTGTTTACGTATTAAGAAGCCCCAGAAAATGTAAGAACAGTGAACGGCAGCTGAGGACAGGCAGGCAGGAGGGGAACACAGTAAAATTGGATCAAAACCAGACAGCGATACTGACAGTTGGGCTTGGGAGGCAAACATGAAAAGCAAGAACTGCACTTTGAGCACTGCGGGGTTTCAACAAAGTGATTCATTGTGGGGTGGGATTATAATGTCAAAACAGTTTCATTTCCTTTTTCCTTTTTCTTGAATAGCAAAATAGAGAAGTTGTGCAAATGTCAGGTACTTGAAAAGATATGGGGGAAGGAATGGCAGGGTTGGGGGCAGGCTGGTATCGGACAGAAAGGGTCGGGTCTGAATTTTAGAAGCATCAGAACTTGACCACAACCTTGATGCTGGGGAAGGAGTGGTGAGTGGAACACGATCTCCTGGGCTGCAGACTTGTGTGATAAGGAGAAAGCTGTGTGAATAGGGGAAGATGGTATGGGGCAGAAAGATAAGGGGTTTAGTTGTCTAGTTTGTAGTATCCCTGTCTGTTATTTGTCCCTGTAACTATGTGTGACTACAAAATGGAGAGAGGTGGGGTGAAGTGACAGAATGCAGGAAATGCTATTTTAGTAATGAGTGTTTAGCAAATAGTACTTGGGTTGTGGAACCAATTTAAGTTGTGAGAAACAACATAGCTCTGGCTATGAGTATTTGATGACAGCTTTAGGTAGGCTGTATAGTAAACTTCTGTGTAGTGTGTTTGGTCTTGCTGAGTCTTGCTGCGTGTGCAGAACAGCTAGGGTTTTATGGGACAAAAGCTTTGCTGTATCTAATTTATAACTTCTCATACTACGTTATGGAATCCCAGTGCAAATTTTACTTAGAGTGAATAATTTTGCATATCATCATATGTAGGCTAGATCTTTAATTGTCTGTTGGTGACACTATGGACATGGAGACCGGGTTTTTTGGTATCTCGAAATGGGGGCGGCAGAATGGTTTGGATTTTTGGTGTAAAGGATGGAGTTCTTACTGCTGCCAGTTGATGGCCATTGGAAGAGAAGCTGCTACTCATTAGTTGTTGGAAGCTGTGGGGTGATCCCAGTGGCCATCCCCTGTGATAGTCAGGAAACACAGTGATGATGAGAGTACCAGAAAAATTAAAACAGAAAAATAGCCCTTTGTCATTGCTGATAACTTTGGGGTTAGTTATATAGTAATAAAATTATCCATATACTAAAGAGCTTCCAGAGTAAAAGTTCTAATTTGAAGCCTGTTTCTACAACTGGCAGTGGTAGGAAAGGTGTTTACAAGAAGGATACTCAGGAGGTCCCAGATTTTGATGTGACTTTACTGAGGATTGCATAGATTGATGTTTCTTTGGTAATTCAATATTTGTATAGCCAAGAGCTTGTTTTTAAATGTTTGTATTTAGCTTGATGCTATTAAAAACATTTCTCAGCATTGCTAGTTCCAATTTAGAAAGAGTTGCATTCTTCTGCTTTGGTTATAACTCTTCCCATTAAGTTTAATTGAAGCAATAAAAGTCAAATAATATTTTCATCTCTTGTGTAATAACAAGTGGTTTTGTAATTTTCACTGCAGTCATGATTTCAGGATTATTCTTAGAAATGTTTAAGAGTGTATGTATGTATTCTTATCTGAGAAGATAACCACTTGGACCACTTGAGGCAATGCAGATTTTCAGGATAATGTAAAATTTTTTAGGGTCTATTGTTGTATTAAAAGTTCATATAGCATCTATGTTTTGAAAGCCTGATGAGAATTTTAGAATCAGACTAATTTGAAATGAGGTAGCTTGACTTAATGTATATAAAAACAGTGAAATAAAAATTAAATATATTCTTTTATATATTGGTGGTTTTTGATTCCCAGGATAATTCTGAGTCATTCTCAAAAATAAACAGGAGCAGAATTTCCACAAACGTGCTTAGGAGCAGTCTCTGTGTTTCAGATGACACTCCAGCCATCGTAACAGAATTTGCTTTTTAGACTGTGGCAGAGTATTTTTTTTCTGTTACAGATGTGGTATCCAGGCATAGGACCCATGTTTTGGTGTAACATACACTGGTTGGGGTTTCGGGTGTATCTTTGAAGTGTGAATTTTGTTTTGAGAGCTTTGTTGCAATTTTCTTTTAACCTGTCAGCTTGCGGTATGAAAAATGAGCAATAATTTGCTCTGAAATCACTGAAGGTCTAAACTCAAAAGTGGGTGGCATTTAATATTGTTACTGTCAGTGATTGCAGTTGTGTGCTTAAGAAAAAGCTCCTGTTTCTATTGGAGCTGTCCTGACCAGGCAGGGAAAGAAGCATTATGTGTGTGTTTAAATAAGAATGGCAACTGGGGCTGATGTTTCTACCAAAGAAAGAGTTTCACGTGCTGCTACTCTTACCTGTTAATTAGTATATATTCCCAGTCAATTTGTTAAGGAGAAAATGCCTTTTGATCATACCTGATCATTTGGACTATTGAGGTATCTTATGAAAGAAATATAGGCACTTTTTTTAAAGTCAGAGTAATATTTTTGTCTTGTGTCTTGCATCTAAATACAAGATAAAGAATGAGGTGACAAGAATAGGCTTTAAAAATAGCATTTGGTGAGTTTTGCTGGGTCACGGTAGTGTGTAGGAAAAGAATTCAGCAAGTATGAAAACTTTCTTGATGATGTGTCCTGTGTATATGTTTGGTTGTAGGGATTCTGTATAGTTTGCACTATATATTTTTTTTTTTTTTCAAATTAATAAAGAGAAAGAAAAGGTGTGACCAAGTGAAATTTCAGGAAGGAAAACCCTTTATACTTACTGTCGCAGGCAGCAGGTGACAATTCCAGTTTGCCGGCTACAAAACCATTTGAGTTTACAAACTCAAAAGTTAGAAACTGAGTGAAGGGTAGTGCTTTTCAGGGACAGGGAAAAATTGTTTTAGAAAGACGTCCTATTGCTTAAGTTACAAGACTGATAAAAGCACGCTCCTGAAATGGGGAGGAGTCGTGTAAGTGACTTGGATTTTAATGCTTGAGCTCAGAAGAAAACTTAGGAGTTCTGACACTTTTGTTAATTTCTGATGGACACAATCTCTAAAGAGAGGAATATTCTATACTATATATAATACTTATCTCTAAAGAGGAGCAAGACAAACTAAAATCCCTGCTGATAAGCAGATCTAACTTCTGGTTCTGTTGGAGCCTAAAATCTGAGGCTGCTGGATTGTTCTTTTACTCGTGAGTTATTTCACTCTCTGTGCTCTTCATTCCCATAAGGACTGATTTGACTCCCTAATATATTTTATTGCTCTTGAGGGGTTGTTGCACTGACAGAAACTCATTAGTTGCAGCTTGTTTTCTCTTAAGTGCATGGTTGAAGTCCTCATTACCACTTGGCTTCCTCCCTCATTTGCTTTCCATTTGGAATGCGTTAGATTTAATATCCCCAGTTAAAATTGCCAGACAAAGTACTTCCAATAAGCTGATTGAATGTTTGTGTTCTTGAAATAAAGCTACTCCTAGAGAGAAAGTGTATTTTAGTATTTAAAACACAGAGCTAGAGCTCTGTGTTAGAACTTAAATGTTTAAATTATGCCGGACGTTTTGGTAGCTAAAAATGAGGAAATGCAGCTTTTATTGTGAGACTGTCTATATTAAATTCTGTTTCTCCTTCAGCACGTCTTCCATGTGTTCTCTTTCTTGCCTCAAGCATCTGAACATCATTCAGTGCCACTAGAACTTATTAAGGACCTCGTCTTTTGCTTCTGCTTAAAACTTTTGAAGTTTAAAATATCTGTTTTCACAGAGGGGAAGGCCTAATTGTGTTTTGGTGTGTGTGTTTTTTTTCTCTCTTGTGTTTATTGTGCCGTAGGAAAATAAATAATGTAGTACTTTGGCAGTCTGGCTTGGGTATTTCCTGCAAACGGAGTGTGTATCACAGTGGAATTTTTATGTTGTACTGTGTGAGCGTGACTTGTGAAGTGCAGAAGATAGAATGTGACAAGGAGATGAGTCTCCCTTCTGAGTTTGTCTGAAGACGTGAGTGGGTGCAGTGAAGAAGAAACATGAGGTTGCTGTTGACAGTTGAAATCAAGCGATAACTGGGAACTCGAGTTCTGTTTTCTGAAGCAGGGAGGAGGATGGTATGGCTAATCTTTCTTAATTGGGATGTTGTCTCAATCATTATGTGGAGTTTTGGAAGAAGATGAACTTGGGCGTGTAGACACAAAAATAAGAAAAGGCATGAAGGAGAAATTTGGATTGGACATAAACAGGGAGAGCAGTGTGACAGGAAATTACCGTAAGTGTTTTGAGGGCAAAGTAGTTGGGAAAGAAGATTTCCCCAACCGTACGTGGTTCACGCCTAGTTATAGGTATTTTATTGTTCTGAATTCAAGGGATATCTTCTGCAGGAGATTTGATGCTGGGTTATGGATAGCATATTTAAATAGTCTGCCTACTCAGTCCTCCAAAAGCAAATGTGAATAAAACAGTTGCACTGTTACACACCTTAAAATGTTGTTCAGCATATAAAAGTAGAATAACGTTTTCTTTCCTTCCAAGGGGATCAGGAACATCAAGACAGCCTGATTGCCAGTCAAATGTCCAACAAAATAACCTAATTTATAATGTTTCTACCTCTTCAGCCAGGGAAGTGAAGGGTAGATCTTAATGAAACACTTGATCGATGCTGTTCGACTCAAGGAGCACATCTTCCCCCGCATTCTTCCAGCATTCTTCCATGCTTGGACTATTGAACCAGAGGAGGCAGGGTCTTGAATCTGGTCTTGGTGCTTTGATACTGGCCTTATATATATGTGTCAATTTAAGGGGAGTGATGAAACTGGGGGGACCTGAGGGCACTGGTTGATCTGGCCACACTATAGTTAAGCACACGCTGGATTGTGACATTACGCAAGCCTCTGACACACCCTTCATCGTGATCTTTGAAACATTACCGGTTCCACAGAATTAAAACCAAAGCGTTTTTTTATTTACTTTTTTTTTTTTTTTCTCTCATTGCAGCAGAGTGGCCGAAGACCATGACAGGTCTCCCAAGCACGTCGGGAACTACTGCCAGTGTGGTAATTATCCGCGGATCGAAGATGTATGTTGCTCACGTTGGCGATTCAGGAGTGGTGCTAGGAGTCCAGGATGACCCCAAGGACGACTTTGTGAGAGCTGTGGAGGTGACACAGGACCACAAGCCAGAACTTCCCAAGGAAAGAGAGAGAATTGAAGGTCTTGGGGGCAGGTAACTGTCTCTGTGCTTTTTACCTCAGGTTTGATCTCTGGGTGCTATTTCTGTCTTTCTGACTGAACTAGGCTTAAGCTTGCTTGTTTTAGAGGGGGCAAGAAAGCTGGTGAATCGCATAGTCTTGTTTATATTCTTTCCCTATCTGTGCTCTCGTTTTTTCCTAGCTTGTTGGGGAATACGTTATAGCGATCTATTGTTACACTGTTGTGCTTTTTGCTTGTTTATGGTATAAACAAAATTTAAATTTCCTGATGGATTCCCATGCAGCTGAGGCGTGGTTACAATTCTAAACGTTCACTGAAAACTTTTGAAAGTGGAGATACTGCTATTTGACCTACTCTTCATTAAAATCTGAGGAGGGGAAAAATTGCCTTTCCCTGTAGGTAATGATGGAAGGTCTGGAATATCTGTTTTGTCAAATCCAGCAGTTTTGACACAAAATACTCTCTAATTTCTCACGCGTTCTGCATTGTTCCTGAGGTGAAAATGGCAGCTGTTGAGTAGGCTCTTCAAAGCTTCTGTTGAAGGAACGTAAAAAAATCCTAGATTTGAAACAAGATACTGTATTTGCTGTGTTTAAATATACACTTAAAATGTTAGAATACTGCATTTTAATGCGTATCTACATTAGTATTTTCTTCACTGTCAGGAGCTGGCAGATTTTAGAATGTCTCTGAGTTGTGGTTGATGTGTGTGTTCCCCGTGATGGAGGAGGAAAGCGGGCAGGTTTGTCAGATGGCACTAATGTTTTGAGACAAACCTCGGGGCTTGTGTTTGGCGCAGCTTCACAGGAGCTCTCTGTTCCTTTGCTCTGCGGTACCGCACCAGATGGATGGGCACGGTTTCCTTCTCTGAGCAGTTCAGAGGCAGAGATCACTGAAGGTTTTCCTGTTGACATCATTCATACGAGAACCCTGTCAGCTCATTAATTAACCTTCAGATATTTGTATCTCTAGCAGGTGGAAGTTGATCGGTTTGCTGTATTAGGCATGGTAGCTTTTCAAAAAGGGTAATTTGCAATTTTACTAGGTTAGTGCTTGTAAATATATAGATTTCCAAGGATTTTATCTGGGAGGTTGAAAGTCTCCGAAGCTTCAAAGAAGCATTCCCTGGAACTTCGTATGAACAGGAATGGATTAGATTATCTTAAAGGTCCCTTCCAACCTAGACAATTCTATGATTCTATGAATGGTTAAAGTTATTATATTTTTTAAAATCTTCATGGTGCTCCTTCTGTTTTTCCCAGACTGGCTGTTGCAGGCTGTTGTGAGGCAAATGGTAGGAGTGGGGTGGAATGGTGAAACTCTGCTTATTAATGTCTTCTCTTTCATGAGAGTGAATTAGGAAAAGTTAATGGGAGAGCATAATTTAATCTTTCATTAAAAACATTTAATCTTTCATAAAAACATTTCATTAAAACCAGTCTCTGAGCGTGGGATGAGGTCATCTTTCAGATAACGCCGGAAGTTAGCTTTGTGTGGTCATTAGTTTTGTGCAAATGGATGAGATCGATTTTTAGGATGTGGTGTTTGGGACTTTGCTGCACTGTGCATGCGAAAGGATGGAGCTAAACATGCCCTTGTTGTTAAGGCCTTTGAAGTCTCAGGAAGTGCATCTTGAATAGCTTCAGTATGAGGAATCTTGAGGCTGTTCCAGAGCTTCTTAGTTTCTAATTACCAATGGCTGTTCCGTGGATAAAAGCTAGCTTTTAAGTATCTAGTTCTTAACTTGGTCGGGACCAAGCTTTGTTAGTTCCTTGTTCTATTGCCATTTTTTGCTTGATGGCTGATGCTCTCTCTGTTCTTCTGTCTTCCCTGCCTGATAACAGCTACCCAATTTACTTGCTCCGTAACTTCTCCTTTGACCCTTCTAATGCCACCTGCGAGGACTAAAACCAGTGCTGGGTGCCTTAGAGCTGGTGTTAACATTCAAATGCAGAGCTGTTTCTTCCCATCTCCTACTTTCAGCAGATACCAACTATGGACAATTCCTCTGTTACTTCTGCCTCTCATTGCTGCACCATTAAGGACATCCCTACAGAAGGTTGTTCTGTTTTCTTCTGTTTTTTTTTTTTCAACTGTGCTGTGCTGCTCTTCACTGCCAAACTTTGGCAGATGGAGAAAACTGGAGGAGGAACTACATGGTATTTCCACCAGAGTGAGTTGATGTTGATGGTCCTCATCTGAGGAAAGCGAATTCAGTTTTGCTTTTTCTCCCACAGATTAAAAGAAAGTCTTACATCTGGTTGTTGCAGCCAGCCAGAATTTCTTCCAGGTCTTCATTCCCCTGCTTTTTCTTTTCTTCTGCCCTTCATCCCTCACTTTTTGCTTTGGCTTAATAAGGAATGAAACTATCTAAGTGATACCGTGTGTTTTAAAACACTTAATTGTGCTGTGGGCTTCCCCGAGGGTGCTCTCATTATTGACTCCATGTTTGCATATTTAACTGGTTTTGCGCCATTTAAACTAACTTTCGTGCTCTCATTTCCATTGCTTTTTAACCCCTGCCTCTTTCTGATGGTTTTAGTGTGATCAACAAGTCTGGGGTGAATCGTGTCGTCTGGAAGAGGCCGCGTCTGACTCACAACGGCCCCGTGCGCCGCAGCACCGTCATCGACCAGATTCCCTTCCTGGCAGTTGCTCGAGCGCTTGGTAAGTTGTGCTCATGTTTGCAGAGCGAGACACCAGCATGTACAGGCCACCGGAACTGAATTATACCCTGTTTTGCCAACACATATAGTTTAGAGGGATTTACTCGCTTGCCTTGGTTAGAAGGCCTTCTGAAAGTCTGGGCTGCCTTAAAGCAGTTTTAATACAATACGGATTTCATTTTTCAAATCTGTAGAAGGTGTCATTGGTGAGTGAAGGACTTGCCCAACAACATGCAGGATTTGACACGTCAGTCTTACAAGGATGGTACTTCATTTCTGTTGCAAATGAAGAGGTACAAAGTAGTACGTGTCTCTGACATGGAGACCAAATTTGTCTCTTACTGAAATAGCAGGGCTGTAATTTTTGACTAGGTGGGGGTAAGAGTAGGTTTTGCTGCATAGCATATGAATTACTTTGGTCTTCCTTTTGTGATTAATCTGTTTTCTTTCAAGACTTAGCATAGAATGAACAAGGGGATGGAAGTCAAGTCTGTGTCTTATCTATAACTTGCCTTTGCAAGAGTATTAGTAATGGGAAGCTGCCTTTGAGGAACACTATTCAGAGGACAAAAAGGCATATTACAGTAACTAGCAAACTTGTTTTGAATGGTTTTGGGGAAGTACTTCATAATTTAATCTTTGGATACCACTTGCTCATGAGTGTTAGTGTTTTCTGGTCAGTTTTTTCCTTAAATTTCATTGCGGAATTCCAGTCTCATGCAGTTCATTTTGTTTCCTTCCTTCCTCCCTTTGTCCCGGTGAAGAATTCTCTATCCAGATACACCCAGTATAGGTATGATTTTTATGGAAATGCGGTATCATACTTTTACCTGTGAGGACTGTCCTGTGACTTAATTCCTTCTTGGCAGGCTTGACAGTTATGTGATAGTGTTGTCAGTGTTCCTGGATCAGCTGGCAGCGTGTCATGGGGACAGTCTGTTCCTGGGACCGTGGTCGTCTTGATAATTGCATGGCATAACTGTGTCTTGTTTCAAAGGCAGTGATATGTTTCGCGAGGATTTGTCCACATTTTTAAGAATTTTGCAGTGATAACTACCTTTTTAAAAGATAACTTTATATCAGGGAAGGATTCACAGGTGGCTGAAGGGTGATTGTTTAATAAAAATAAAATTTTCATTTTACGGACATGTTTCTCTGTATCTTGCAAGTCTTTATTATGTGTCATATTTTAGGCAAGATAAATGCTTGTTTTATGATTCTTAAAACTGACTCAAGAGTTTGAGTAAATCCGTTGGAGTTAGTAGATGACTAGCAGACACAGATCTTGATCCACTGAACAACACATCCCTCCTTTCCCGCGGAAGTTCCTCAGATTACAAAAAGTATATGCTTAATTTTGATGAATTTTTCATTCCTATGATTGCCAGTTTGTTGTTTAAGTAGCTTGATGACTTTTGATCCGATTCCTCTCAGCACGTTGAATAAAAGGATTTGGCTAGGTTTGGAGTGCTGATGGGAATTCAAGGAATGATGCATCTGTCAGCCCCCTCCTGCATTCTTTCCCGTTATGTGGATTAAGAGGATTATTGGAAAGGTTCAGGTCCAAGAAATGAGAACACCTAGCTTTTAACAATTCCTGGTTTCTAAAGTTAGCAGGTTTGAAAGCTTAAAAGAGGGCTTTGGCATCTTCAAATCACGGAGAAACAGGTTTACAATGTGACAGTGTTCTGGTGTTTGCTGGAGCAGCCTCCGTAGGCTCTTCATGTCCCCTTCCGAGGAGGTGTGACAAACCTCCTGGAAAAAGGCACACAGCTGCTTCGCTCTGTGGGACCCAGATGGTGCACAGACGCTCACAGTTTGGAAACAGGATTTAACTTCTTTCCGAGGCCAGCCTGCCCCTTACACTGCTTACAAAAGACCTGCCACCGCTCAAGCCATTGGCATTCACGCTGTTGAGGCCTGTTTGGCCCCTTGGCTGGCTCCCAGGTTGCTACCCGCCTTGGCACAGCCCTGCCGCGCTGGAGCCTCTCCAGGCAGAGTAATAACTGTCAGCGGTGAGATGTACTGGTCATCAGTACTTGAGTCAGTCCCACTCGGATCTAGCACAGTGATTCTTTTTGCTAAGTCCGAATTCTGTTGTTACTCTTGATAGAAATCCCGTACAGATCCCAGCCTGGACAATAATCGGACAGTAATCTTTAGTACAAGAGCAAGAGTCTCTTGACACTCTGCACCGTGGAGAGAAACCTAGAGTTGTGAACTTACTGTCTTTAAAGTGAGAAGATTATCTGATTAAAAAACCTAAAATTTAGGATGTAGGTGTTTTATTTTAAAGTTTGTCTTTCTCTTACAACATTTTAAAATATGTTGACGTAGTCTCATCCAGTCCTTGAGTCTAGCACTCATTGTAAGGAGTACAGTGGAGGTTTTAGACATAGCAGGAATAAAACATTGTGGACAAGTATTGGTCAAATATTTGGACAGCAGAAAGGAGACTGGTGCCATGGAACTCCTTCTGGCCAGATAAATTTTGTTGACATTCCCTTTACTGTTCTGATTGTCTACAGTGTCTTTCTGCCCTAAAATAAGCATTTGTGGTATGCACTTTTTATTACCACTGCTTCTTCCAACTGTAGTTGCATTCAAGTAGTGTTTAATTTATTTATAGCCCCATAACAAGTCAAATATTTAGGCTTCATACTGTCTCTGTAAAGTATCTATTTGGTACTTGTACTATATACAGGTTTTAAGTCTTCTAATTAAATATTTTAAACTGTAGCAGAGTATTCTACATTTTAAGCATAGCTACTTCTGCGAACCTTTTCTGGGCAATGAAAACATCTTTCTTTATACTAATTTGCCTTGTAATAGATGCTTAGGAGTCCTGGGCAATCTCAGAATTGTTCATCTCAGGAATCGCTCCGTATTCTGATCAGAAAAGCATTTTATTTCCTTACAGTGTAATCGTTTGAGTAAGTTTCCTGCAGCCAGAGTTTCATGGTAACTGTCCATTTTTTATGGCTGTCCCTAAAACAGGTGTGAGATAACTCGAATTACTTGAATCCCCACACATAAAGCGAGGCTACGAGTGTGCAAATTGCTGGATACTGTCGAGCAGATGCTCAGGGGCAACAAGCCATCGTGTAGCTTGTGTTTCGAAGAGTCTGTGTGTGTGTGATGTGTCCCTGTGGGGACAGTCACTCTATGTGGCACTTGGGAAGGTGTGGTGGACTCCTGGGCGCATGGTTACCTGTGCGTGTCCTGGGGAAGGAATGCTGAGAGGGGAAATAACCTGCTCTGTCTGTGCAGATGGGGAAAACTGAAGGAGGAACTACGTGATATTTTTACCGGAGTGATCTGATGTTAATGAAGATAATAATAGCCAGACACATGTGAGCAGAAAGGTTACATTTCAGCTTTGCCATCTCTCTAAATACATTAATTTAAACCTGTTTCTGGGATGATAAGCACAAGGCTATAAAGGTGTACAAGATGATGCGTGTTTTGTTTCGCATGTGTAAAACCGTTGTGTAAAAATGGAATGGAGAGTTTTGATCTTTGGGAACCAATTTTGCAGTAAAATCTGTCCATGTGTGTAACTTTCAAAGATGGTGTATGAAGTAGGGGAAGTACAGTCTGAGCTCTGAATATCTTCATACCATAAGATAACTTAAAACAAGGACAGAATGGAGAAGCAAGCAGACAAATGGTGTGATTGATCTCTGAGCTTTGTAGGTTGACTGTAAGTGTAACTTAAACTCATTGTAGTTTTCTTAAGTTGCTATTTAGGTTCATATCCCCAGCTGTCCCCCAGCCTCATCAAGTTGACTCATAATGCGTGGTGTGATGGCAGAGACGGGCCTTGATTGTTTTTTAAATCATATGGGAACTCTCTTGTTGGTAAATTAGTTCAGGTTTAAATCTAGTACATCTTTTATGGACGTTTTTCCCCCCTCTCCTCCTCCCCTTTGCTTGGGAGCTAATACAGAGCCAAGATCTGCAGCTGTCAGAAGGGTTATGTAGTGAGCGATTGCCTCGCAGTGTTGTAACTATTTGGTGTGTTGGGTTTTTTCTTAAATTAATGAATGATGAAACCTGTACCAAGAATCTGTCAGTTAAACCACTCATTCATGTTGCCACATGAAGTATCTTTTCCCAGGTTTTTATGTAGAGATATCATAGACTCACACCCATATCTTAGGTGGAGTTGCCTCTACCGTACAGGTTTGACTTTTCGTAAGAACATGAATTTCCTGCTGACCCCTAAAAGGAGTTACGAACCAGGGCAGTGAGTGCTCAACGTAGAGTGTTGGCTCTGACAGTTTTAAAGCCTCAACAGCTATTTGTTTAACTTTCTTGCTCGCTGCTACCTTCAGTTTTGTCCCCATCCCTCAGACTGAACTGGTTTCAATCATCCCTGAGTTGTATGAATGGTATTGCATTCATTTTTAGGCTGCTGTGAAGATGCCCTCTTGTGGCTGTAGGACTAGGTTGCCATGAGTTTTGGTGAAAACGTTTTCCACCCCAGCTTAGCCTGAATGGTTTAAGTGGTTACTGTCTGTATCCTCGCTGAGATTTGTCTCGCTTCCTAGCAGCACTGCCTCATTGGCAGTGAAAAAAGGAAGTTCTGCAGGTCTTTTCTTTGTACTAACAGAACGTTTAGATAAAACTTTGATTTTAAAAAGATCTGGGATTAATCAAACTGGGTTTTCGTTTTTGGACTGACTAATAAAAGTAAACTTTTCTTTCCTCTATTAAAACCAAAAGATATTTTTGTATTCAAAACAGCATGCTCCAGAAACATAAATGAAAGACTTGATTTATATGACTTCTGGACATACTTTTGCTATAAGAAGGGTTTGGGCTTAGTCCAATCCAGTCTACTTATACCATGGGTGTTTTTGTTTGTAACTTCAATTACTTTCCTGGCAGCAGCTGAATTACAAGTAGTATTTTTCCTTGTATTTTAAAAGGTAATAGTAAGCAGATAAGATAGACTACATATTTTGATATATTCTTATAGGTAGCTAAATTAGTTTCCTGCTCCATTAGTATATGATTTCAAACATCTATGTTTCATTTTATAAGGTGAATGTGATTTTTGTGTAGATGTCTGTATATTATTCTACTTCAAGTTATGACTAAGAAAAAGGTATGATTTTTCTGGAAGATATGGAAGGAACTACATTAATACAATTTTTTTTTTGTTTGGAAAAGAAATATACAAGCCTCACCCCAAAAGAAATATTCCTGGTCTGTAAGTTTTTAGAGAACAAGATCGTTAAGTTTTGTGAATGTTTGGGTTTTAATTTGGAACAAAAATAGCGTGGCTCCCCAAGTGAAGTCTGAGAACCTGGCGTTCCAGTTCTGTAACTCTAGCCTGCGGCATATCACATCATCTTGCTATCTTGGCCTCCCAGCCTGCTAAAGGGTCACTGGTCTGTCTGCTTGCTTTGGGACAGAATTAAAGATTTCAGAGCACCTCTAAACGCTTAGGGAACAGTGTACTCTGCTTTCTGGCTTACTTTCCTCTCCCGTTTTCCTTCCCAGAACTGTAATAGAGGGTGCCATGTAAAGCGACTCTTCCTGAATTTGCTATATATTCCTCAGCCGCTGTGGATGCCGAGCTCTGCAGCTGCCCAGAGAAAGATACACAGCTGACATGAGTATTCAATCTATGCAGCAGCTCTAAAAAGCATTGACTTAATCTGTGGTGCTCTGCCCTTTAGAAAAAAAAATAAAATAGTACCTCACACTAGTGACATGGGTTGGCCTTTGCTGGCTTGGAGTTGAAGGGTCTGTGAGAATTATTTTTTAAGTGAAGTGCTCTTTATGCAGTCCTGTTCTACCGAGGATCATTTGCCTACTTGATCAGTCTGAGTTTGTGGATTTATGGGAGTAGCCTGATGGAAGATTAACGCTGAAGGCAATTTTCTTCAGGGCAATCGCAAATACTAGATGTTTCCTTCCAGGTTGAGGAAGGAAGAATCTGGATTTTTCTATATGCCTCAGGCTTCACGTATACTTTGTGGAATTTCTCCTGGGGGAAAGAACAGAAGCTTTATATATATATATTTTTTTTTTTTTTTCTACTTTGTGACTTCTAGAGCTCTGTTTATTTTTCAGTAGCTCCAGACTTGTCTGGAGTTGCTCAGTTCATACCTGATTGTGCTTTAATGCTGTTCCATCGTACAACTTTGTAAATAAGTTATTGTGTATTTCCTAGAGATTTTTTGAGCTTGAGTAGATGGGTGCAGGTGAATTTAAAACTCGCAGAGATTCAGTTCTCACTGTATATTTACCAGAAGCTTGGAATGCTGCTTCTACAGAGGTGATGCTACAGGAGATTGTGAAAGAATGCATTTTATATTAAAAAAAAATAAATATGCATATTTAATAAACTTAGTCTTTGAATCTTTGGGCTCTGGCTGGGGTTTTAGCCTCTGATTTGTGAGGTGTGGATCCATCATGTGTGTTGCTGGAATCTCTGTGTGCCCTTCAGCAAGTTCCTACTCCCCTTTATAACCAATGTGGTGTTTCTGATGATCCCCATGAGGAGCCGCCTTCCTCTTGGAGGAAGATTCTCTGAAATCAGGATGATTATTACTCGGCTGTTTTCTCAGGAAGAGCAGCAGATGGGCATGGTGACATGTATGTAGATGAACCAAAATTAAATAGCATCAGGTTATTTTTATTGTACAGCACAGTATTTTTAATTAAAAAAAAGGATTCAGCTAATAACATTTGTCATTTCTCCTAAGTGAGTGTGAACAAACTAGCAAATAAAAGCATAAAAATATTAGGCACGTTGGAAATTGATGCTGCCGCTGATTCCAAGATGCGGTGGTTGTAAGATCCCAAGCTCTTGTTTATTTGACCTGCTGTGCCTGTGACAGGCTCGATGGGAAGAACTCTCAGCGCCTGAAGACTTTTTTGGGGCGATTCGTACACAATAATTGCTGTGCTGGAGCTCAGCTCTTCTGTTACAGTATTTATTTTGATCTTGTTGCCAGCTGGCTGGCTTTGTTGTGAGTCTGTGGAGGGAGAGTGCACCTCTATACAAGCAGGCTTGGCTTTTAATTAGCACTTATTAGAAGCATGTGTTTGTGTCTGCTGCTGCTGCTGCAGTGAAGGTGAATTGGTGCTTTAATGAGGATGGACCATCCGAGCTCGCTGTGGTGAAGGGGAGTAATTGAGTTGAAATATTCCCTTTCCTGATTCTGGAAAAGTCTTTTCAACTGGTTGATAGCTTAAGGCGAAGCTAATGGAAGGAAGTAGGAAGACAAAAAGCTTATTTATTATCTTTAAAAGGGTGGTGATGGATGCGGAAGAAGGCTACGGGCATGCTTTCTGAAGGCAGCAAAAAGCAAAAAAAAAACCCTGACAAAACCTGACCCTTAAACTGGAGTTGTTAAGCTTCTGTACGCTTTTCAACTCTGACATTGTAATTAATTTCTACTTATAAAGCCATGTGTTTTGCACAGAAAGATCTAGCCAGTGCTTGCAAAGAATAATGTTACTTTATTTCTTATCACTGTAGGAAGCTACTTATGAACATTAAAAAAACCGTTAAGAGGTGTTAGTGCAACATAATACCATTCTTGATTTAAAGGCCCAACTTTTGAAAAAGTTTTTATTTTTTTAATTGTAGCTGATAAATGAAATTGAAATAAACGTATATGGAAATGCATTTTTCTGTCGGAGCATTTTTTACTTGAGGATGGTTTGGAGGAAGCACTTGAGCCAATAGATGTTTTGATCTAACTGCGTTATTTAAATTCAGTTCAGGCCGTCGTTACTGGTGAGGTGACCCCAAATTCATTTGCAGAGCAAGAAAGATTTAAAAATAGAAAGGTTTGCTGCATGAGACCTTCCAAGGCAGAGGCTTTAGCTCTCATTTTCTGCTTTCAGGCTGGAACCCAGGCACTACTTGTGTTCCTGTGGCTTCTTTCCAGCTCCAAAATTTGGCACATGGTGTTCAGCTGGAAAGACGCTCTAACGCAGCACCGTGTGGCTTTGAAGGTGATGCTGTGGAAGGAGGAGAAATGGGAAGGAGAAATTAATTGGGGAAAGGCTTCAGTCTCTCCTTTTCTGCCCTTTTCCTTTGTTCCATCTCTGTGGCACCTGCACACACAAATACACACACAGCAAGACATAACCATGTGTCTCTGTATTGCTGAGATCGCTGTGGAGGATCTCAGAGGGCTTTTTTTTTTTTTTTTTTTTTTTTTTTTAATAAAAAGACAGGTTAGCACCTTGAGTGTGAAAAGGTGGGCTTTTCTTTTAGTTTGTGGGGTTTAGTTTTGGGGTTTCTTCCCTTCTATGAGCAGAACTTGTCAGGGTGTGCAGGGCAGCACAGCATCCTGGTGCAGATTGAAATCTAAGGCTGTATATGCTGTTGGGGAGAAAAAGGGGATTATGGGATCCTCTCCCCAAGCCCCAACCTAGTTCTATAGACCGTACCATAATTGCCTGTACTAGAGGTAAGGATTTTGTGTGCAGTATTTAAACTGTACCAACAACCGGAAAGGCAGATTTTCTCAAGTTTGGTGTGGGTTCAACAAAGTAAGGCTTTACTTCTGTTTGAGGAGAGAACTTTAGTTATTCAGGTAGGTTTTAGTTTGGATAGTGAGGTTTCGCTGTTTTCTAGGTATTAATCTATTTCCTCTTTCTCTGAAAATGTTAGTTCTAAGAGAGTAGAAGGCCTTAAACATAGGTTGGTTTGTATGTGTTTATTTAAATTGCTACATATTAATAAATATGATGAGAAAGTGACAGCAGCAGAACAGTAATTGTGCTGAAATTACTTTGTGTTGCTGTTGGTGGCTTGAGACTGGTGATAATTGTTTTCCTGGGAACATTTTTCAGTAGTTTCCAAGATTCCTATTTTCATGTGTAATGTAACAATTCAAAGCCGTTTTCTCCTTCGCTAGGTGATCTTTGGAGCTACGACTTCTACAGTGGCGAATTTGTCGTGTCTCCTGAACCTGACACTAGCGTGCACACAATCGATCCTCAGAAGCACAAATATATTATCCTTGGCAGTGATGGACTGTGGAACATGATCCCACCTCAAGATGCCATCTCCATGTGCCAGGATCACGAGGAGAAAAAATACTTCATGGTGAGAGCAGTGGCTATAAGTCATTGTGGAAATTTAATACTTTTTTCCTCTAAAAATTGTTTAGTCTGGTACGTATGGAGAGTACCCAACAATGGCATTTTGTTTAGGCATATTTATAGTTTTGCCACAAAATAATAAGTTATTACAAGGTGGTTGACACTGTGCTTGCATATACTGTCAAATATCATGCATGTTAACCGTGTTTGAATTATTTTGTTGTCATTTTGGGGAAATTTGACTACCAGGATGGCATCTGTGAGAAATAAAGATAACGTGGTCCTTCTCTAAGGAAGTTATACAAAATATTGTCTAAAAATGAAATTTATTTCACATTAAGGCATATTTTAGAATGCAGACAATTGTTTATTAGTTTTTACGTGTTTTGTACAAAGTCTGAAATAAATTCTGCTCTGGTTTATTTTACAAAACAATTTAGAACTTACATAGTGGCGCATCTGAGCATCAGATATTAAATGGTCTATAAACCCCTTGAGAGGCTTTAGGAAAGACCATAGGGTGTGTTATGACCAGGCTATTTATGCGAGTCATTGCATCAGTTTTATGGTTTAAAGCAGCCATATATATACATGGATTCTACTCTAAACTGATTTTAAAGTTATATTTCACTAAGAAGAAAGGTTGATTTCAATTAATATTTCCTCTTGTGTTTCCGAATCAAGCTACTTTAGTACATGATACATAGGAGTATATATTTCAAACTGTGCCCCGTCAGCTCTCCATTTTCCATTTATAATTAAAATGGACCTGATTTGCTTTACTCTGTCCTTCTCTTCTGTCCTAAAGGGAGAGCACCGACAGTCTTGTGCCAAGATGCTGGTGAACAGAGCCCTGGGCCGGTGGAGGCAGCGCATGCTTCGTGCAGATAACACCAGCGCCATCGTCATCTGCATCTCCCCGCTGCAGGACGGCAAGAGCGACTTGGAAAACGAAGAAGAATTGTATCTCAACTTGGCAGAGGGTCCCTCCTATAGCAGCCCTGATACGAATGTCATGACACCCTCCCGCTGCTGTACCCCTCCTGTCAAGGTAACGTTTTTCTTCAGTGTTTTTAAGTGTTCCATTTTTGAGTGTGGAGCCCACTAAATATGTATCAATCTCCCTTTTCTTCCCCTGGTAGGTATTTCTTTTGATGCAGCTTACTGTGATGCGTAGGATTGGGACAATGTTGTAGGCAAAGCATTGCCAGTGATTGAAGTAACGCTTTTCAAAACTACTGACCTGTCAACTTAAACCACTGTTTAATGTTGCTTTTTTTTTTTTGGTTGGTTGGTTTGTTTTAACTGCAGTGGAGTAGGCAGCGTGTATGGCTAGAGAATAGATTTCAGGTGCAGGACAGTAACTTGACAGTAATTGCCTGGCCATATTGTCAATGTTTCGATGTATGAAGCTTTGGAGAAACAGATTAACTTCTAATAATGTTTCTTAAAAGACTTTGGAACACCAAAGGCAGAGTATTAAAGTACAAACTTCTCAGAATTGCTGAATTTAGGGATACAATGTTTATTTTAACTCTTAAAATCCTAATGATTTCTTAGTAGTTGTTGATCTGCATTCCTTCCTTAATGCAGAAGAAATGATTACTGTAACTTCGTGCATAGTTCACACAACTTTCAATGCACTGTTTCTTAAAAGTCATTTTTCCAAGATCCCATACAAAATCAGAAGTCGGCTGTGAAAGAGAGGAATCGGACTGTGGGGATCAGGAGTTTAAAAAAAAGGAAAAAAAAAACCAACCCATCCCCTTAGAATAAAGTTGGGCTGCAGTTTCTTTTCCTGCCTTGCCAGGTGCTGGTGCAGCTTCTCAGCTGATGAATTCCAGGCTGCTTGGGGATGAGTTCTTAATCTTGGGGTAGTTTGGTTTGGTTTTTGTTTGGTTGTGGTGGTGTTTGTTTTTTTTTTTTTTTTTTAAGGTAGCCCGTGGTTAATGTATTCAAATAAACATTGCTGTAAAGAATGTTTTCTTTTTGGACTGGGAGATCTTATTATCTCCCTCTAGTAGATTTAATATTCTTCTTGGAGTAAAATACATTATAATACAAGGTCTGTCCTCAGGTTAGGAGTTTTAATCATGGACATAAAGCAGAGCTGTTCAGAAGCTTTTTTTATTTTTTCCTCTAAGAACTGGAGTATGGTTATGAGTGGATTTTTGTTTCAGTAATTATGAGCTGCTCCTGATTTAAGTAACTGTCCTTTGATGTTCTGCAGTATCTTTGGATAACTATCCTTTGGGCAAAGTAAAAAGAAAGCAAAAATTAGGAAGGGAGTCATTAATATTCCCCTGGTAGAAACAAGCTGCTAATAAAATGGCAAGCTCAAACCTTTCTGTCTCCTTCCTTTCCAGCCAGTGTAGCAAAATACATGAAAAGACCTTCAAATCTGGCAAAATCTTGAGTGGAGAAAAATTATTTGAATTGTAAATACTCCTAAGCTTTTAAGTTGGGCCATATGTTTTGTGTGTAATCTGTTATCAGTGCTCATTGAATAAACGTTGAGCTGTTGACTGCAAAATATTCAGGAAGTCACATTTCTGGATAAGGACTTAGTGAAAATGGTTTTTTTTCCTTAAGATTCCCCTTCCCCATCTAAGCAGACTCAGTGAAGAGATCACAACTTCAGATGACTAAAATTTTGGTGTTTGTCATGTAGATAAGGCCTTATTTTATTTCTTTTTTTTTTTTTTTTTTTTGCTTAATGTGCAAAACCCAAAAGAAAATCTTGCCTGGTTACAGGTCCGAGTGGATAATATAAGTATAAATCAGTTCTATTTAAATGCAAAAGGTTTTCTCCTCCTGGATTAAAACAGAACTGGTGTCGCCAATTTAAAAACATTGATCCTATTTCCTCGGTACTTGTTTTTTTTTTTTTTTTTTAATTAAAAGTACTAATCTAATACAGGTTTTTGCTTTAATTACAAGCATCCGACTCTCCTCACAGAGTACCTGTAAATAGCAGAAGAAAAGAAATGTGAGAAGGACGTTGAAAAGAAAAGAGACAGAAAAAGACCACTGTACTGTCAGAATAATATTGAAATACTTCAGAAAAAAAGCAAATATCTCCAGACAGATGGTAATAAATGAAATGTCTTAGCGGTTGTGTCTCCATGTATGTTTTTTGCAAACCAAGAATTTTGTGTAGTTATCTGTGAGTATATTTGGTAACTTACGCCATCCTGAGTAATATTATCTTTTTCATAGTAGAAAGAGCTTTATCAATTAGGCAGGAGCCACAATGGCAGGAAAAACATATTTCCATGAGCTTTGGTTGCGCAGTGGCCGGACTGGAGGCTTTTCATTTCCACAGCCTTCATGGGAGCCTTCTGGGTAACAGTCAGAGCAGGCGGGACCGCTTGAGGGCTCAACGCTTTCTTTAAAATTAAAACGATGTGAAATATAATCGAGGCAGTTGGGACTCTCCCCAAAAACGGTTGAATAGGTGGATTGTAGACATTAAATGGGAGCCTTATTACAAGGTGCCAGTTTTTTTTTTTTTACAAAGTGCAGCCACACAACTATTTCAGAATATGCATTTTGGAATATTTTTCTGACGATGGTAACGGGACGGAGATTCAGGAAATGCCCTTACTTCATGATCCTTGGTGATCCTAGTGATAACGTCAACCTCATAGGAGGGAAAAGCCTCCTTTTGTTGATTACACAAGAGAAAATACGGCAAGTTTCTGTAAAGAAATGAGAGGTGGTTCCCTGGATCAGTCTGAACTCCTGGAGGCTGTGGTAGGATTTTAGCCCAGCGAGGACAGGTCAGCGAAGAGAGGTGGCAATGGGAAGGGCACTTGCCTGGTATCTTCAGAGGACTGCAAGAAGCACGAATAGCCTTGACTCTGAACAGCTACTACCTTCCAAAACAATTCATTTGGAAATAGATGGAGACCAAATCAAAGTTTCTCAATTAAACGGAAGTGTTTGTTAATTGCATACCTTTCTGGCAACAATTACTAATCTCAAATTAATTCAAGTATTCCTGAGGCCAGGGATAAAATTTGATTGATTAGACTGTTGAGAAATGAAATTGTTGATTCGTGTTGTATTTTCTTTGTTTTGTTCCATCGCTATCCATGGGGAGCAGGAAGGGAGTTGAGGAGAGCGGAGAACCAAGTCTAGATGCTAGAAACAATTCTGATTATTTTCTCTTTTGGGAGTGCGTTTTTATTAAGCCTTAGTATTAGACTTTTCAAAAGTGCTGAGCAGTCCTGGATCACCATCTTGAAGGTGAACTGAAGTTGTTCTGGGTTGTGACTTCAAAAGCATCTCTTTATTCACCTGAGACGTTACGTTGCCTTACTCTGATTCAGCTGTGGGTGCATTTGCGTTTTCAGCACGTTATTTTCTTTAAACAGTCATTGTCATTTGCCTTCTCTGGATGGAATGTAGAGTAACGTGGCCTTGAAATTTACTTTTGAAGGACTTGCTCAGTAACTAGGGATTTCTTCACAATTAAATCCTTAATAAGGTCATAATTCATATCTTCAGGGCACTGCGTAAATACTCATTTTCCTAATCCCCCTGTGGATAGTGAAAGCAAAAATTGTCCCCGTTTTCATGTTGGTAAAGCTGAGGACGAGGCAAAAACACTCATCAAAGGCTGCAGAAGGGCTGAGCAGCTGAAGGTTGGTTAGAGCTTAGGAAGTCCCTGGTTCTCAGGACATCACGATAAGCAGCTTCTCTGCGACGTACAGAGCAACTGTGCTTCGTAGAGAATGGAGAGATGGTGCTGTGAGGAGTGGAGTTTGTTTTCTTTCCAAATTGTAGAGCATAAAACTAGGCAATAAAATGCGTTTCTTTGCATAGCAAACAGTAACTATTTTTAGAATAGCTTTGTCTGATGCTCCACCTTCCTATATGCAATCAGGGCACCCAGAGCTTGTCAGTCTCCCTGCTAATCTGGTTATGCAGTAACGAAGAATGGTAAATGTAACAAAGGTCGGGAGACTTTTTCAGCTGTTTGCTCTAATAGTTCTTGGCTGTCTGATGATGGATAAAGTGTTGAGAAGGCAGCACAGGTGCATATATCCCAATATCTGAACGAGGGAGGTCACGTCTGCAGGTCGGAAAATGCTACTGATGGAAATCACAGGACAGAGGTTGCAGGCAGCGCTTTCTACGTGGCTTCCTAAATTAACAGCAGATCCCTCAGCTTTTTGTAGCAGCAAAAAGGAAGGTACATGGGTGGAGGGAGGCTAAACAGCCCTCTGAACGAAACGTTTACATCTGCCATTGAGACACTTGCAAATTGGCTGATGCAAGTAAATGCTTTTATGAAGTTGGTTTGGACAAAGTACTGAGTTCAGGTACCAGTCTGAATCTCTTTCCACCTCTCAACCTGGAAAAAAGACAGCTGTGTTTGGGAGTAGGATTTTTCTGTCTCTGATAAGGTTTCCAGAAGTTCCATCACACACTGTCTCCACCCTCAAAGGATAATGCGGGTGAAACAATTATATTTATCCCTAAATATTTGTTTCTTTTTCCACAGCTTTTAGAAGATGATCCATGGCCACGACTGAATTCTTCTGAGCCTGTTCCTCCCCTCATGCATAGCAACATGATCTCAGAAAAATATTTAGAGCTGCCAAACGAGATTACCAAAAGCAATTTACCTTCATCGGGAGCAACCCTGAAGGATTCAAGCCCGCAGGAGGAGAAGTGCAGCAAAGCCTTGGCTTTGAGGATACACGAATCCTACAGCAATGGTTTGTCGGTCAATCTCTCCCCTTCCAACTCCGCAAATTCAGGCACGGACCAAAAAGGCTTGAAGGGGTCTCCTAACGGCCAAATAAAAGCCCAAGACGCAGAGAGGACACCCACGGCAAACTTCAAAAGGACATTGGAAGAATCCAACTCCGGCCCAGCTATGAAGAAGCCAAGACGTGGCCTGAGTCGAAACATGAGCGTCCCACCCGAAGGCATGTCCCCGACTCCCCAGCGCAAAAACTCAGCCAAGCTGACCATGCGCCGCAGCCTGCGGGGCCAGAAGAAGCTCAGCACCTCGCTCTTCCACCCGCCCAGGAAAGCCGTCTGCGTCTGCTGAGGGGCCCTTGTGTAAGGAAGTGTATTTCGGGTCTGGTTTAGAATTTTAAAGTTGGTGCAAAAGTCTGAAACTCTTCCCGTTTAATCTTTTTTTTTTTTTTAAAGTAGAAACTTTTTTTGGTATCAAACAGCTTTATCCCAGCCTTGTACTTGCTTGTATTATAACTGTGAATTTTGTAGATGTGTAGGGTATAAGTCACTGTAAAATGTGTGTAAATTTGTATTCCTTCATATAAATGTAGTCTCTTTTCTTCCTTGTATAATTGTTACAGCGGGGCTAAACCTTGTTTAAGAAAATAATAATCCTTTTTGTTAATTTACTAAAGTCATGAATTTGTATACGCTTCTTGTGATGAGAATTTCACAACTTTTTAACTAAAGTAAATTATTAAACAGAATGGAAGATATGTATTTTCGTAGTACTATACGTTCCACCTAAAGTGTGTCTTTTAGAGAATACACTAGGTCTATATTTTGTTTTTAAATTTTAGATTTCTCTACTCAGAAATGAAATGTACTTGGAAGCCGAGATGTTGAGTCTTGCTTTACACAGCTCAATGTCGATTTCTTTACGTTAATTAAAATACTATGCAGTATCTTATTTAGTTGTATTTTTTGTAACATTAATCGTCAAAAGTATTTAGCAAAAAAAAGTGTGTTTTAAAACTCCAACTCCCAAAAGCATCCTATAAAGCCATTCCCATCCCCTGTTAGAAACGATGGCATTTTTATCCAGGCATAAATGTCTGCCCTTCGGAGGCGTGAATTTCCTGCTATTCCAATACCGATGGTGCTGCTAATACCTTTCAACACAAGTTCTTAAATTATTTTATGACTTATTTTCGTTGAGTATGTGGACCATGTGTATGTTCACCTAAATAAAACACGTGAAAATTGGATGGGGGTGCCTTTTTTTTATTGTTATTTTTTTTTTTAATTTCAAGCTTAAGTTCTGTCGAGCGCATTCCTATTTATTTTTTTTTTTTTAGTCATTAAAAAAATCTCTCTCCCCTTCCTCACTGCGACTACGTGGCTTGTGAGACGAGACATCCCCCACACGGAGTTTTATTATTGAACTGATTTTGTCACTTTAGGCTGAATGTTTGGCAATAAATAACCTGCATTTTTTTATTTAATGGGGGGAGTCAAAGGCTGGTGTTTTATTCCAAGGGCCAGGGTGTGGCATTTATAGAATCCTAATTCTTTACTGCTGGAACAATAAAGCAGGGGTTGAAATCAGGCCTGCTCTATCTCTCTGTTACCATGGTTACAGAGATCCTGGGGGGGAATCCCACGCTCCCTGGAAATGTCTAATTCTCTTTCATGGGGCCTGTGAGGGCAGCGCCGTCACAGGAGATGAAATAACGCTCTGTCCAAATCGGATCCTTCCAGAATTTATTTCCTGCGTATAAGGGATGGAAATCACGGTCCCCAGCGAAGTTTTGGGGTAAGGATGCCGAAATGAATGTACCGTCCACGGAGAGGAGTGGAGAGGGGCCGCCAGCAGCCCTGCGTGCTTACCCAGTGATAACCCGGGCAACGAATTACGATACTAATTGTTTTCACTTTCACCTCATGACATTCAGCCTTTTAAAGGCGACTGGGCACAACTAAGATGCCGGCGTGACGCCTTGGTTGGATGAGCATCTGTGCTGCCTCTTAGCATGTAAGCGCGCAGAAGAAAAGAAGAGCAATTTTCCCGTTTTCTTCATTCTGTAGGGAAGCAAAAATTTAAACTTTGATCAAATTCTGCCGCGTGCAGGAAGGTGTGCCGGCTCCTCCCCCCTTCCCTCACAGGGGTTCTAGGCTTGGGCATCCTGCCCCTCTCTAGGGGAAAGATGGGAAGACCTTAGAGCCCCTTCCCCCTCCTCCTATGGCTCCCCTCCCTGATCCAGAGTCCCTCCCCAGCTTTCCCGGAGCCCCTTGAGGGACTGGAAGGGGCTCTAAGGTCTCCCCGGAGCCTTCTCTTCTCCAGGCTGAACCCCCCCAACTCTCTCAGCCCCCCCTCCCAGCAGAGGGGCTCCAGCCCTCCCAGCATCTCCGTGGCCTCCTCTGGCCCCGCTCCAACAGCTCCGTGTCCTTCTGATGTTGGTGGCCCCAGAGCTGGAGGCAGCACCCGGGGGGGGGGGGGGAAGGTCTCCCCAGAGCGGGCCCGAGGGGGACAGTCCATCCCTCCCCCGCCCCCGGGGATGCGGCCCAGGACGCGGCTGGGCCGGGTGATGTCCCGCGGTCCCTTCCCTCCCGCGCCGCTCCGTGACCGGCTGTGACGTTCTGCCTACGAAGGCGGTGAGGCAGAAACGCGTCACGTCGAGCACCCAGAGCGGCGCAGAACCCCCCCCGGTGCCCGAACCCCCAAACCCCGAGGGGAGCCCGATCCCCACCGGCGGCCATGCCCGCCCCTCCCTCGCCCCGCCCCGCCGTAGCCCCGCCCTTCTACGTCACCACGCACGGCCTCGCGGAAGGTAAACACTCCGCCGACGCCCCGCGTGACGCACCGCCCGGCGGCCCCGCCCCCGCCCACGTGCGCGGGACTGGCGCAGCCGCTCTCGCGAGACCGCGATGTAAACAAAGCAGCGGGAGGGGGAGCGGGGGGGGGGGGGGGGGGGGCGGCCGCCGCTGTTCGCCGCCTCAACCGAGCTTGGGGCGCAGCCGCCCTCCGCGCCCCGCCCACCGCTGGAGAGCCGGGCTGGGGATTGGCCGGCAGCGGGGAGCGGCCCGCCTTCGGAGGCGTCCGATTGGCTGGCCGCGCGCGGTGCGCTGTGTGTCATTCCCCGTGGGGGTCCCAAACACTGTCAGTGCGGCGCCGGGCGGGGGCGGCAGGTGAGGGGGCACGGGGCGGCCGCCGGAGGGGACGGGACCGGGAGCGCAGGGTCAGTGCTGTGGGGCGGGCCCGGGCTGTGGGGGAGCGCTGCGGCCGGCTCCGAGGGGGTGTGAGGCCGGGCAGGGGCCGGGGCGCTGAGGGAGGGCGGGCGGAGGCCTGAGGGAGCCGCCGGCCCGGGAGGGCGCGGGGCGGGCGGAGAGCGGCGTCCGGCGGGTCGAGGCGCTTCCCCCGGGCGGCCGCGGCCTGATCGGCGGTGGGGGGAGAGGCCGGCCGGGTTGGAGCGTTTCGCTGTGGGGTTGCTCAATAGCGGGCGATTGAGGTGCCCGGCGCTTCCCGGCCGCTTCCCGCCCGGGGCCGGCGGGGGGGCCCCGCTGTCGGAGCCCCTGAGGGGTGCGGGGCTCGGGGGCGGGCAGCGAGCACCGGCTGGCGCAGGTGTCTCCCGGCATAACATGAGGAGATTTGATTTTTTTTTTAATTTTTTTTTTTTTTTTTATCTCTTTTACGTGGTATTTTCTCTTTAGAGGTTGCTCGCCGTGTGTGTCAAACTTGAGTTGTTTTGCTGGACGTTTTGTTGTTAATTTGTGAGGGGCTGAGCGTTGGTTCTTGCCTCGCTTCGTGACATGGCCCCTACACAGGCTGCCCAAAGGTGAAATGATCCCGGTAATCGATAAACCCTTGGGGATTTGGCTTTTTCTCTCACTTTATGCCCCGGTTCTTGGTTTGGGGCAGAGGGGACAGATGGCGGACCCGAGAGGTGGCTGGGATCTGTGGTGCTCCTCAAGTGGTTTTCTGCCTTTAGGAATGTAGTGCTTCTCATGGAAGAACAGACGTGTGAAGAAAAACTTGAAGGCGACACAAAAAACTGACATAAAAAAAAAAAAAGGAGACTGTGTTCCGTCACGCTTTTTGTGTCAGCTTCAGTGTAACCCGTTACAGATTTTTCAAGAGTACAATGTGCTGCAATTGTGATTGTACGTGATTTCTATATAATTATTTTCAAAGACAACAGCTCGTTAGTAAATAATAGTCTTAAATTATGCTGTTGATAACTGTGTACCTGTACCTTGGTCTTTAATGCACAGTTTGAAGAAAATACTCCACTTTATCATGTAGGGGTTGGACTAGATGATCTCCAGCGGTCCCTTCCAACCCCATCTCGTTCTGTGATTCTCTAGGTTTGTTGTTCTTTTTTGCTTTCACATACATTGCAGGAGCTGTAGTGATTGGGGTACTGAAAACAGAAGTTTGTTTGTTTATGTTTTTTTAAGAGTCCTGCCATAGAGTCGTGGCGCCTCACAGGTTTGTATGAGTTAAAGTTTCCTTCTTCAAGGAAGTTGTATCATCCTGAAGAATACATCAGACACTAGTGCAATAAATAATCCTGATACAAATGATTATTGAAGAGAAATGTGTTTCTTGCAGGTAGCTGCACAGAAACGATGGCGACAGAATCTCCGCGCCGCCCTAGTCGATGTACTGGAGGAGTGGTGGTTCGCCCACAAGCTGTCACGTAAGCACCTTCTAGAAGAGTAGCCCTTATTTGAAATGTTCTTTTAATTTTCTTGTAGAAGAGGAACCTAGCCTGAGCTGTCTTTCGGAGCCAGCTGTGAGGGCTGATGTTGACAGTACGGTTTTGTTGTATTGAGTATTTTCCAATAAAATAAAGTAAACAGATGTTGCTTTCCTGTCTCCTAGGACTGTGCAGGTCAAACTGTCTCCCTAAATGGGACAGTTTTAGCTTAATATACAAAACCTTGAATGTGTATGTTTTAAAGGCTTAATGTTTGTGTTTTGTTTTTTTTTAAAGTGATGTTTTGTTGTTTGTTTACACAGTTGTGTTTGCTGTGCAAACACTACACCAGCTGTACATCGATGATTGCAAACTTCTTCCTTAGCCTAGAGGGAAAATGTGTAGCATGTTCCTTTCTTGCTGTCTTTTTAATAGACATATATTAATTAGGATATATTAACAGATACAAGCCTGTCATTAAATTCCTTCAATAAGTAGAATTGTAGATTCTAATTTCTTTTGCTTAAGAGAACAAAACCAAGAACAAAGGAAGAAGCTACCTCTCTCCAGTCAGAGCGTGCAAGAGGCCATTTTTTTGCTTGGGCATCCTTATTTTCGTTGTGTTCACGTGAAAATACCTTCGTGGCAAAAGAGCTTAACAAGACAGTCTAGAAGATTTATGGTCTCGTCTTTGTTAAAGGATTTCTGTAGCACTTTTCTTTTTTCCTGAGGATGTTACATTGCTGAATTGTTCCTGCAAAATGGCACTGAATTGAAGTGTTCACTTGTACTATCCTTTTCAGCAGCTGTTAGTTTGCCGCCAGAGGTTGCTGTGTGTTTCAACATCAAGATTCGCTTTATTTTTACCAGGGAGCACAAGAAACCTATTGTTGTAACACAAAAAGTTGTGTTAGAGGTTTGTCTTACAGCCATCTGATAAAATAGGCATTTTTTTTTTACCTTGCAGAATTTCTCAACAAATGCATTTCTATTTTTAATGACCCTTTCTTCAAAGTATGGTTAAAAACTTGATAACAGAAAACCACTGTAAGAATAAGATTACCTGTTCTTTTGTTTCATTAAATGTAGTGGCATGTTCTTAAGGTATATCTATTCACCTCAAAAATTTCAGTCTTTTTGATGAGAGTTTGTGTATGTTGAGCAGCCTGTGGCAGCGTTCTGCTGCTTGTGTTACACTCCTAGATTCTTACCACTGGAAGGTCTTGGGGGGTTTTTTGGTAAGTTCGGTTGTTTTGGTTGTTTTTAAGCACTTTAAAGATATCTTCTCAAAAGTTTTTCAACTTTAGGAGAGATTTAGAGTACATACACCAAATAAAGTATTTCCCAAACATCAGCTTTGTTTCAAGATGTACTTGGCGGGGAGGAAAATGTACTCATTTCATGAGCTGGAAAATAAAGACAGTATGACTCTTGCTGGTAGGCATTCACGTGAGAACTTCAAACACTGTGTTTAATACCTGTAGACAAGTATTATTGCTGGGTAATAAAGGGCTGTGAAGGTATACAAGGGCAGTTTTGGTGACCTACATAAATCAAAGAAGAATCAGCACTAGAAACCACAGCTCATTTGTGAGCCCTCACCTTAAAGCAATAAGACAAACTTCGATGCAGTAATCCTGGGCTTGCTGAACAAAATCTAGTTTTGTCATGAGATGGAATAAGCTTTCTAAAAGCTAAAACTTTATGGTTTAGATTTATCTCTGTTTTCAGAGAGGAGTCAACCCTTTAACCTGATCCAGGTGTTGTAGCAGTTGACTCAGAGTATCTTCTGTGTACAGGGCAGAGTACTTAAATACTAAGCACTCCAATTTCTAATAAAAGAATCTTATGAAGCACAATTTCAGAAAGCATGAAGAAAGCCCGTGTACTTTTGGACATTATAAGTCTAGATTTCCAGGATTACAGTTTTTCTTTGTTGCTGTTAGAAATCTTGAGTTAGCATAGGAAAAATGACTACCAATATAAAAATTGATTTGGGGGCTACCAAAGCTGTTACCTAAAAGGTTATTTCAGACTTTATGAAGGTAGTTCTTGTTGCCAGCATGTTGCAGTATTACTCATTACAGAAAGCCCAAACTCTCTGCGTAGTTTCACCACCGTCTGTCTGAGATGGTCACCCCACAGAGTCGGTTGCTCAGCAGTTACACAAGAGACTTGCCGCTCACGCAGGGATCAGCTAATAAAAGCATTAGTTTAAATCTGCCAGAATAAGTGCGTCTTCCACTATATACTTTTCTAAATCATTGCTGCTAATGAACTTCCAAGAAGGAATAAGCTTCCCAAGCTATAAAATCTTCTCTGAAAATACCCCCTTACTATCCTTAGATAGGGTTTATTTTTTTCCAATCTCCTCCCACCGAGCACCGCCACTTACTTCATCTTTATACGTTGTGCATGTGAGCTCTTAGCGTTTGCTTGCCCCGTGAGGAGAGCTGCAGCCCTTAGCTTAGGTCCTCATCCTCGTGATGCAATAGCCAAATCAAGTAGAAAAATACTGAGAAGTCACTTCCAAACGCCTGTTCTACTTGTCAGCAGCTCTGATGTGGAGAATGTGGTTTATTTCTTGACTGTTACTTTTTGTACTTTTCCCCCAAGCAATTATTTTATAAACAGGTATCACTTAGCTTTTTACAGACTTTAGGCCGTATTTACGTTATCAGAATGTTTGGTGGTATATTAAGTAACTGCATTGCATACGAAGTATTCTCCTTTGGGCTAAAGACTACGTGTTTTCTCTGCTGATATGTCTTATTTAATATATTCACAACTCTTTCTGAACTTCTGTGGTAGTTAAAAATTCTCCTTCTGTTTTCAAGGGAACAGTCGTATATGGAAAGCGTTGTTACCTTTCTTCAAGATGTTGTGCCACAGGTATGTGGAGGTCTTTAAAACTATTTTTTTTGGTGTACAAAGCAGTTTAAGTGTGTGTCAGGTGACCAAAATATTGAAAAACAAAAGCCAAAACATTTTTTTTTTTGGTTTTTTTTTGCATATGAATCTTGAGAGCAGGTTTTTGAAAGCATAGACTGCGTACCAGCTGAAGACTGGGCCTACAGATTTCCTCTGATAAGGAATAATTGAAATGAAAATTTTAGCTACATAGAAATTGAAGTATTCCTCTCACTGATACCGATTTGTGAAATGCATTTTGTACTCATGGTCAAAATTAAAAATACTCAAACTTTCATTTAAAGGATTGCTACATTCCACACACGCCTCCATTTTTTCCCCTCTGCAGTTAAAGGATACAATCTGTGTTTTATTTTACAAATCAGTTTGCCTTGGGAGCATGGAATGTGATTTGTTTTGAAAAGCAATACCCACACTTATTTTTTAAATCTGTATTTTTAGTTCATGTTTCTGGCAAGTATAAAGTGATTATACAAGCTCTTTTCATATTTAATTCAAAATACTGCAGAGTATTTTGTTATAATTCATTTGGAAGTGATGGTATTTCTACTGCAGCTCACGTTCCTACTACCACGGTTTCTCCCGAGAACTGTAAAACTTGCAGTTTGGAAGCACTACAAGTCTCCTTCGCAGTTTCTTTTTGTATCTCATCTTTTAGTGGAAGTCTGTAGAACACAGAACTGAAACAGGGATCTGTTCTACCAGAGTTACAGTTTATTCTCTTTTAAATGGCTATATTAAAGATGTCACAAATATAGCTCAAACATGTCAGTAAAGTAAACTATGTAGTAAAGGTCTCTTTCTTTCCTCAGTCCTGCTTACAAAGCTTTTAAGTGAATTAAAGAGAGTTTTAAAAGTAAAAATGCCTCACGTGAGAACCTCCAGCATTGCTTTCAGGCGTAGCGCACAGCTGCAAAAGCTGACAATCGGAGACATCGCTGTATTTTAGCTTGACTTTAGCTGTAAGTCACGGGGCATTTCTGACCTGCTCCAGAAGACTTACTGTGATGTCTTGTCATTTCTACATTAGTAAGTGATGTTGCACTTGTTGAGTTATATTTAGTGTGGTATATGTTGATCGTGGAACCATTAATTTTTGAAACAAAACCTCACATGAATACTGGGGACTATAAGATACATGTATCTCTGGTTTTCATTTTTAACTTGCATTCAACCTATCGCCTATAGAGGGAGAAAAAATGGTATTAAACTTTCTTATTTCAACCCTTTTCCTTTTCATCCAGGCCTACAGCGGTACCCCACCGGCAGAAGAAAAGGAGAAGATCATTTGGGTCAGATTTGAAAACGCAGATTTAAATGGTACGGCTTAATTTTCTCTCACTTATTTTTCTGATTTTTGGGGTCCATGTACAATAATTTCAGTCAGCTTTATCACTAAGCATTGTTGACTCAAAATTAAGTATTTTATTTCCCTGTTCTAGATAGGCTAAATTCGAAGTGAGTAACTGCATTTTTCTTCAGTATCTGCCAAATAGCAAAGTAGGCTTTGTGTCTTCAGCTCAAGGCAAACTAACTCTTGCTTAGGAAGAGGAGCAAAAAATAAATTCCATTTCTTTTCCTTAAGGTAGTTGAAAATGAAGCATACAACTGAATTTATTTCATCTGCAGTTTGATTTCAAAGCCAGATTGTCTAACTCTGAATCCAGTCCAAGTTCTAGATATATTTTCAGTGGAGTGATAGAATTCAGGGTAACCTAGAAAGGAAGAGCAGGAGATTCCATGGTGTCTTTCAGGGACACAATACAGCAAAGCCACAAAATATTCTTAAAATGTAATTTGTTTATCACTTCCAGTGTATCTTAATAAATCATCAGCAACGACTTAGTGCAGAAAACAGATTTCCAGCCTTTTTAAGAGAAAATAGTGATTGTTACAAGCTTTGTCTAAGACTATCAGGTAGATCCCCACTTAAGATCTGAGCTGTTTGTCTATCCTGGTTACCTTTTTTTTGAATTAGGAAGGTTGGGGACTGAATGAGAGATGCCGTTAGGTAGTTACTTCCTGAATTAAGTGGACATCTTGGAGTCACTTGTGGTGTGTGGTACATGTGTGCTTGTTGTAGCTGGGGAACTGACGGACCTGCTTTCTGGAGAACACTGGATTGAAGTCTTTCAGCAAATTGCTGTTTCTGGTCTGCCCTTCTATTTTCCTGTCTGGACCTCTAGAATGCTCATTCTGGTCTCAGATGAAGTAATAGCAACCATAGCCAGAGCTGTGATGGGGAATTTTCAGCCTTTCCAAGAGGTTAATAGGGAAGAGTATATGTTTTCCAGCTGTTGAAATGGCTCAGAGGCTGGCAGTTCATAAATTCATGGTTATTAGAACTAGAAAAGACCTACCAACCTGGACATGGCATTATGTCCAGCTTTAGGCTAGTTAAGGCTTGTTCGCTTGTGGGTTTGTTTTCCTTAAATATTTATTTTTAAAAAAATCTCAGGCATTCCCTCTTTAGGTTCTTTTCTACAGTATAACAAAACCTCTTTAGAATATTCTTCAGAATCCTTCATATTCTGTTTAAATTTAGTTTTATGCAGCTTAATGTGATGGGGCCTGCACACATCCTCTTTTACCATCCTAGATAGTTCCTCTCTTTCTTGGATGCTTCCATGCTTGCAGTGAGCTTTTGTTCATTCTGTCAAGAAAAGCTTAATATTTTTAATTATTATGTCCTGTAGCACTTTTCTTCCTGGGTTTTTTTTTTCTTTTGGTAAGGTTGATGTAAAAAGTAATTACATAGTATCTAGAAATAGTTTTGACGAATCCGTGCATTTGTAATTTTTGTATTTGTTAATGTTTATTTTATTGATCCTTTGCAAATTTTTCTCTATTTGAAAAGTTTGCCATCATGGAGAAAGAATTATAGAAGTTTTGGTGGTATTTATTGACAGCCCACATTGTAATCCAGGAATTTTTTCTCCATTATTTTAAGTTTGAATGCTTTCTGACCTCTCTGTGAAACTTTTAACAAATCTTTTATGTTTGCCTAAAATAATATTTCAATATTGTTCCAGCATAAAAATTTAAACCACTTTGCTTGCTTTTGGAAACATTCATTGAGAAAACACCATCTAATATAACTGACACCAGCCGTAGTTGATCCTAACCTGTTAATAATGGCTTTGCTATTTAAACCCAATTTAGATACATCACGGAATATGGAGTTTCATGAAATTCATAGCACCGGGAATGAACCCCCGTTACTGCTCATGATCGGGTACAGCGATGGAATGCAAGTCTGGAGCATACCTGTAAGTACTGAGGTCGCCAGAGGCTTTTTAGTTCGTAATGTTGTGTTATTACTTTATTATTTTACTTTAATTTTTCCTATTGAAATGGAAAGAGCCAACGTTTACCATCAATGTCATATGGTTTGTATGTAATACGCTTATCTTAAGATTAATACCGAGTGTAGATCAAACACTTGAATTCATATACCTTCAGATTTGAGGGCTTTTTACAAATGATTTCTGTTAAGTAAATTTTCGGAGTTGAATTGGGAGTGACGCATGACATTATGGAATAGTTTGTATCCCAGAAAGGACAGAAATCTTTTTAATCTACAGAAAGGAATAAGGGTGGAAAAATACAAAAAGAATTTGTTTGTCCCAGGAATGCCGCTATGACAGTATTAATTGTATTTTACATCACATGTTTGTCATGTACATGATTTGCAATTTTAATTTTATTAAAGTCTATGTGTGCATATGGGTTTCATTTCATCCTGTCATACACACACCCTGCAGTTTGTGTTTCAGAGTGGTTTATGAGCACATGGTCTTAATTTGGGGAATTTTCCCAAATTTCTTGAAACTACAGAATAAAGTTTAATACAGTAGGTCATAAAATTCTTAACTTAAGAAAAAAAAATTGCTCATAACACCTTGTCCTTCAAAATAATGTCGAGAAGTTGGGAGTTCTTTCTCTTTGTAAAATATATTGGGGTTTTTTTTAGAAGCGTGTATATTTTTTATTATAACTGTTTGGTTAGCCATGTAGGACATGTATTTATATACCAGTAGCTTAGCATTATAGAAAATAATGCTAATTTGTACACCAAAAGTTAGGTTAAATTGAGTTTCACTGGAGTGCGGGAGAGCTGGCTTTCCCTGTCTTGATTGCGTATTGTAGTCTGGAGATGAGGAAGAGGAAAAGATGCTGAGCTTTTGCATTTGAAGGAAGGTTTAGCAGAAACAGAGAAAGACCTAGTATACTTTACTAACTTTCAGTATTTAGGAACTTTTTACTAAAATTTAGGAACTTTTACCAAAATTTAGGAACATTTTAACCAAAATATAGGAAATTTTATCTGCTTGTATGTCCTGAGAAACTATGTCCAATTCTAATTTTCATGGCTTTATTTTTAATGGAGCAAACCAGATCTTTGGACTGTGGGTGTGTTTTGGATTTGGGTTTTTTTTTTTTAAAACGGACCTTACACTGGAATGACTTTGAATACTAAGAATGGGTTTATAGCATATAATTAGTTTTGCACACTATTTTGAAGACTAATCAGTTTTATATTCATGTACGAATGAGCTTATTAAAATGGTTCAGAAAGGCTTTGCTTTGTTCTGCGGAGTGTATTACAGAAAACAAACATTAGGTGTCAGTAAGACACTGAGCTACGAGAGGAGACACAACTGCAGCAGTGCCAGGAGTTGGAGCACAAGTTGATCAATTAGTTGAGATACTGTGAGTAGTCACATAGACTTAAGCCGAAGAATTTTTATAAAACAGCTTATTTGATCCTGCTGAAATGTTCTTAGGAAATGAACATGTGTTTTCTGAAAAATATATGGAAGTAGGTTGTTTTGGGACTTCTCCTGGCCACTCTGTGATAAGAAGAGCTTTGTGTTTAGCAGAGATTGTTGGGGTTTTTTCCCCTCTGTATGTGTGTGTGTAACATGCCCTTGCTCTGTGGTGAGGAGAGAGTTCTGTGCATCCCTCCTAAGTGACTTTCTGTGTCTGAATGAGAGAGTGTCTCGGGCAGAGCTATCTGTATCAATGCCCTCGAGAAATTCCAGGTGGGATGGGAACTTTACACCTATAAGGAAAGCAAGAATGAAAGAGGAGAGTCTCAGTTCTTAAAGGGTACATGAACAGATTAGCTTGGTGTAACCTGTTCTGCATTAACTGGCTGCATTTAAACTCTAACCCCATGGTACTCTACAGTAAACATGAGATAATTTGATGGAGATTACTAACGAATGACGAGTTAAACTACTTTGTTTATTGGGGTTTATGTGGAGTAAGTGTGCTCACTAGTGCCGTCAGGCAGGTAGGGCAAGGTAGCTTATCCCTTATCCGTGTCTCCTAGTGGAAAAGAGGGGGTTTCTTTGGGTTTGTGGGTGGGTTTGTGTCTCTTTTTTTCTTTCTTCTTTCTTTCTTTTTTCATTCCTGTCTTGTGTCTGAATTAGCCACAAGTCAGGCCACAGAATACCTGATGTTACCTTATTTTTTTAGTAGGACAATACAGCCAGGTTGCCTTTTTTTCCCCAGCATATTTCACTCCTATATATCACTCACGCATATTTCCTAGATTTTGATAGTTTAATATTTTGGACAAAATAAGAAAAATGAAATTGCAGAACAGTTTCTCTTAGTGTTCCTTTTTTGCAGAGCTATTTTTAAAGGGGGGAGGGGGAAGTCCAAGTGAAGTGGAAAAAATGCCAAATGTGGAAATATTTTACCGTCCATCTTCAGAACGTTAACTGTAGAAATATTGCATTGCTTTGTCAGCCCTTCATGTGTATATTCTGTGCAATTCTGAGACCGTACCCAGAGAGGTACAGCTTCAAGCTGTGCAATTTGCATGTCTCAGTATAATGTCAGTGTTGGAACGGTTCCTTTGTTAGTAAGAAGGTTTTGGAGAGTTTCTCAGATTGATAGTCTTTAACATCAATTTTCAATATCTTTTCAGAGCAGGATTTGTATATCCAATGAATTTGAAGGTAACATAACCTGTTCTTTTTCCACATTGTTTTTCCTCGATGTCATTTTTTTTGCCTATTTAGGCTGAGGAAAATAAAATCTGACAGTTATGTGACTGACTTAAATATTTAGAGTTTATTTGGCACCACTCTTTTGTGTCCTTTGGCATTACACAAACCTTCCTTGATCTTGCTGAGTATTTAGCTTGTAATTAAGCAACATTATTCCAGTTAAGAAAAAAAAGGGATCTCTCTAGTTTAAAAACCTTTCAATCTGCAAAAGCACCAATTTGACGTTTATGTGAAAATCTCCTCAGTAAGGCTATTATCTGTGGCATTGTGCTTTTTATTCATACAATCGAACCTCTATTCAGCACTTAATAAAGTAATGTGTTGCAGGCAGCGGGGTTTGTGTCTGAGTGATTATGAAGTGTTTATGACAGCTTCTAAGCTGACACTCTCCGTAATGGTGTTACATTGACTTCTAAACACCTTCCCAGTCGGCCTCCAGGAGTGTGTGTCTCTCTGCAGTCTGAGTGGTTTCCCATTAACATCTCCTTGGAGTAAGATCTTTGACTAGAGAAGTGTTACTTGCAAATGGAAGATACCATTAGGGCTGCTTCAAAGGGCTGAGATGCTGTTGGGGCGGCCGGGTGCTGGGGGGACGCCGGGGTTTTGAAGTGCGGGGTCTAAATCTGTATTGCATAAGAAGCGGAAGGTGTCCATCCAAATGACTTTGCTTTGATCTTTGTTTGGAATTGAGGGTGGGAAGGTTAAAAGTGTTCTTAAAATACGCCTCGCTAAGTGGGGAGAAATCTGGGAATGTACAAAAGTATGACTAGGAGTTCCTATTTGATAATTGTGCAGTGGAGTTTTGTGTTTTATTTGGAATTTGTTTTTCCCTTGCTCCCAGTTTCATGTTTCAAATACAGTTGGAATTGGTTTCTGCCTCATGCGGTTTCCAAGTATCTGTTCTGGATGTTCCTGTTCAGGGAAATGCATGTTGGCTGGTTTTGTGGCAGATATTTTTTTTTTTTTTTCATTGTACGCTGGAAGCTTCAGAATAAGAAAAATCATCTTAATTTAATGGCTCATATTACAATTAAAAAAGAACGATTGAGCTTGAGTTGAGTAAAGTAGGAACTACCAAAGAGGCCTTTTAATAACAAGCACCGCTATATATTTAGTGAAAAATACTTAAAGGCTGTGATACAAACACGGCTGGGATGTGTCAGCCCGTATGGTGGGTGACTTCCGTGTGGAGACCTCTGGAATGCAGAGGACTCATTGGACAAGGATGGCCTCATGCACTGCCATTTCTCCACGGCCAGACCTTACATTTCTTTAAATGCTGCTGTCAATAACACTATGATTTTTTTAGGTTGTTAAGACTGCAGTTGTACAGCAGATGGGGTGCGTGTGGATGTATAGATGGATGTATACGGCAAGTCCAACATGCCAGTTCCATTTTGTTTTCTGAAATGTTCATCAAAAGCTTTTTCTGCTGGGGTTTCAATGTGGTCACCTTAGTTCCTTTGTCATTTTTCTCCTTCTAGAGCTGGGAAAAGGACTAGTCACTTATCACGTAGTAAACTGTAATCCTTCCTCTGTCAGACCTCCTCCTGGTGGAGGGTACCAGGTAGAGGGCACCGCTGTTAAGGCTTGTACTAGCCACTCAGAAGATGAGTGTGTGATCTGACCTAGTAACCCTCAGAAGTGTCTAAGGACTTTACAAAACATCTATGCAAATCATTTTCTGAGGCTTTGGTTTTTCACACTGCAGATGCCTGCAGCGTGTAAGAAATTTTGGGGTTTTATACTCATTAAGTGACTGCAGAACTGTTCGAAGGTTTTGGTTTTATTTATTCCTATCAGACCCTCCACCAGTTGGAAAAAAAACAACCCCCAACTAAAATTCCAAATCTAAATTCTTATAATCTCTAGGTAATTACAGAGATTTGTTTTGAATGAAAAAGCGGACTGTTTGAATTTCTAAACCAAAGTGATAAAATTTGTCCTTTTACTTGCAGTCTTTTCTTACTCTCCCAATAGTGAGATGACTGGTAGTAGTCTTTAGCCCAATAGGATTATATCAAACAGTATTTTGTGGCGCTGTCAGTTGCTTATTGTCATGTTATATCGTGATATCTTTATCATATTTAAAACATGTATCAGAATATTAAAAAACCTCCTCCTGATATCTTCCCTGTGCTTTGTGGCAGTTTTTTAATATACAAGTAGTTTCCTTTTATATAGATGGATAGTAGTTTAAGTGTTGGGTTTTGGACTCATTTTTGTTTTAGTTTGGTGTACGTTTGACTTTTTTTTTTTTTTTTTTTTCACCATGTGAAAACCATTTTCTATGGTTGGAAACTATTAGTTATCCTTAGTGTGAACAAAACTTCCTTTGTTCTGTTTTCTTATGGGTGCAAACTGGTATGCTCCGAACAATAAAGCTCTGTCATCAAAAATTAACCAGTGCTCCAGATTTCTGGTCTGTCATCTTTTAAGCAGTAGCTCAAGACGTCTAAGTGGAGGAGAGGGAGTTCTTCTTCCTCTTCCAGGCTGTCATTATGGGAAGAGAGTGATGAGGACTTCACTGGGGGCTGGGGTTTGAATCGGTGTGTTCTTCGCTTGCCGCCGTCCATGTAGGTCTGGGCTTTGTGGTCTGATACCAGGTGCTGGGAAAACCGAAACGTTCTATCAGACCAGCCTGGAGCCGTCATTTTGGATTCACTCTTTCACAGAATGAGTACCTGGAGCTGCTTTTATAGCTTAATATTCAATTCTTGAAACCTGTTTGGAAATATTCTTGGCTTTCGGAATGGGAAAGAAAAACTTTTAAGAGCTTTGAAAGCTGCCACAGGGACTCGCTACTTGGCTGGATCAAATCCAAAATGGCAGCCACAGCCTAGTTTCTTCACAGGTGCTTTTTGAAGAATTTAAAGCTCTGTTTTCAGTTCGTGAAGTCTATTTATATTTTGTCTATGCTTATGAGACTGTGTAGCTCAAGGGACTGGTAATGGGATGTGGAGCCTTTTGCCATAGATGTGCCAGCCCACATCTCACCCAAACTGGCAGTGACAAAGTTGTTCGCCATTTAGCGATGGGGCTGGGCTTACGTTAAATGTAGCTCCTTGTCCCACTTCAGTTCCTGGTGGAATAAGTGTCCCATTCACAGCAAAGATTGGCCGTCTGTCTTGGCTGTCTCAGGAGTGAGATAAGGCCTGACCTGGCAGGAAGATCGAGCAATATAATCTCTCTACCCTAAAGATGGTGCTTTCAGTCAAAATTGATACGTGTGGCCTCAGCAATAGCAATAAAGTTTCATGTTTTATATAGATAAATGAAGGGCAAACCACAGTTAATTCAGAAGTTTATAAGACTGCAAATAGCAGGAGCTTCTACTGGTGGTAGCATTTAAAGAAGTTAATTATAAGTCAAAGAAAATCTTGAACTCTGAAGCCCTAATGCATTTTTCAATGCCAAACAAACCAGAGGAACAGCCAGGCTCTTACTAATTCAGGGCGTACAACAAGGTCCAATGTCTTCTGTGTTTTCCTCTTTCTGTAGAACAGATAAGGACACAGAACTTTAAAACAATCCTTTAGGAAAACTGTTATTTTATGGAGCTATGGTAGGTTAAGTATTGGTGTTTTGATTTGATCCATGTTGTAGCATCACGTCCAGCTTTTTTGTAAACTTTTGTGTGCTTTTTACAGAATTTGGCTTTTTCTTTACAAATAAGGTGCCAGTGGTTGGGTGGTATCTTGTATTTTCATTACAAAATCTACAGTGGGGGGGTGTATGTTAGCATTTTCACCTCCTGCTAAGTCCATGAGGTGTACAGATGGCTGAAGTTATCTGAACATTTACTAGCCTTTTTCCTTGGTTTTAAAGTTTCCCCTTTCCTGGGGAAAAAAAAATCCTACACGGACTAAGAGGAAAGGACGGTATTAAACATCACAGTAGTCTCAAAACAGGAGCTACCTACCTTTAATAATCTCATCTTTGTCACCATCTGATCCTGTGGCCTTGGTTCGTCCTTTTAACCTTTCTTCCTGTAATTTCCCCTCTAGTATAAAAAGATAAAATAGTTCTCTTTCAAGTAATGAATATTAATTATTAAAAAGTAAAAGCATTATATGCATGGAAAGAGCTGGGCTGGGATTTTCACGTTAGGTGCTGAAGTACAAATAAACTTCATTTGTATTTGTACATTCTCGGCTTTTCTTTGAAAATCTCAACTTGGAGCTCCACCAGGTCTTGGCATCACAGGCTGAATAAACACGCTCGCTGGAGTTCAATATATTTAGGAGCAGAAACTGAGTTAAGAAGGTTTGGCCTTCTCAGTGTATCTTACTTTTGGGACTAGAACTTTATTTGAAGTAGATTGGAGTTAGAGCTGATGTGTTGGCATAGTTAAAAGTAGGAGGAGGTGACGGAATTGGGTTGGATTATTTTATGTGAATCACTTCTTCCGTACTTCTGTTATGCTGGTTCTTTTCCCTCTTGTTTTCATTCATAGCCATTGATGTGCATACACATGGGAAACAGCATTTTCATGATTTGGGGGAAAAAATCCTTAATTGCCAATAATAATATTTCCAAAACCTTATATTTTATTTCTTCTTCATTTCCTCCTTTCCCGTTTCATAGAGCTGGTGTGTTCTGATGGATAGAAAACGTGCTGCTGTCTTCATCTCTTTTCATCTCTTTATTAACTCTGTCTCTTTAATTTTTCTCATTTTCTGCTGAGCTGCTACTTTTTTTTCTAAGCTGTCTTTTCTGGATGCAGATGTCATCTATGTGCTTTATATTTTTTTTTTTTTCCCCCCCACAATGTCTTACAAACTCATGATCTGTTAAAAAAAATCAGCAAACCTTTACTGAGTTGATTTCTGATCATCATTCTTCTGTTCCGTATGGAATCTGGTCAGGAAGCTCTTGGGAGCAGAGGCCTCTTGCTTTCCCAGAGGGAGAACTGAACTTGCTTTGCAAAAGCTGGAGCACCACAGGGTTGTACGTTGTTCGGATGATGGAAGAGGAGAATCCGCTATGTCTGGAACATCTGCCTAATAAAATAAAAGCAGGGTGGACTAAGGATTTAATTCTCCTATTGATTACAGTTTTAAAACCGTTGTGTCCGTCAGGAGTAATTCTGATCGTATCATGGACAGTCGTGTTGATTCATGCCGATGTGGCACTGCTGGCTGCCTGCAAAACTGAAGTGGCTAAGGATGGTATTTCCCCAAATTTGTGTAGTTACTACAGCGTTATTCCAGATGGAATACAGTAGTTTGCTCCATTCTGTGTTTACTGTTTACAGAATGACGGGCTGGCCATGTAGTAAATAATGTTTTCTTAGGAAAGGTTTGTGCTTCAGCGGGGCAGGTTTCATTCTGCCCAATTTATCTAAAGCAATGAAAATACCGAGGCTCGGCGTTCAGGCTGGAAGTAAGCTGAGAGTCTGCAGTTCTATACTTGTGATTTGTTGGTTAAACAGTAGTAGTATTTTAACTTTTTGAGCGTGTGATCTGAAGTGCAGAAAGAAATGGGAACAACTATAAAATGTCATTTCAAAAAGCTCACTTGGTTTTACAGTTTATTGATTCATAAGAACTTTGTTCCAAACTGTATTCACTTCTGATATGGTAAACTACTTGTTTGGCAAAACTTGATGCCAGCACTTTGGCTACATTCTTAGTCTCATTACATCTGTTTTAAGTTGTTGGTTATTTGGAAATGAGCTTCAGAATGTTTGCCATTTTCCTGAAGTTTGACATTCCATATCGGATCCATTACCAGCCGTTCTGAAAATGCATTCTGACTGACCAGTTACAGGAAGTCTGGAAATTCTTCTTAACTGCTTCTGGTTTAATCTTTTCAAGATTGCCATAAGTGACAAACTTAATTAGTTTGACTCCCTATTTTTAAGCATAATTTTCACACCTGGAGAATATGGAACGTACCAATATATCAGATTCTCTACTTTTTTAGCACTGGTGTTTGCCACTCTCCATCACTGGTTAGTTAGCATTTTTCTTTGAAACACGTGCTGTGTAGAATAAATGCTCATGTTTCAGATTCCTTGAATTTTTGTTAATTTAGTCAGACAGTCAACTTACAAGTCTTGTTTCTTATAAAACACGTATAGCCATTAATAGTAGATAGTGCTAGTATCTCATTCACGCTAAGGCACGCGTTTTTATACACAGGCCATCTTTATTGCTATAATTTATGTTATTCAAGACTTATAAGATACTCTTATTTAGCAAAATTGCGTATGGTTGGTTGGAAAGGCAACATCTTACCAACTTACTTTCTTACCTACCTTTTGTACAATGTCTGTCTTACCTACTAAATATCTATTTTTTTATAAGTACATACTTTTTTTTACATTGTGTGGTCATAATCCATATGTTTTGCAGATCAGTGGTGAAGCTCAGGAACTCTTTTCTGTCCGCCATGGTCCAGTTCGAGCTGCACGGATTTTACCAGCTCCACAAATCAGTAAGTATATATTTATATCATTCATAATTAAGCGTAACTTTTTTTACAGATTATTGCTATAACAGGATATGTAGATTTTTCTATCAATTTTAAACTGTCACCTTCAGAATAGCTTTCTACAAGTATTATTTCCTTCTTTTTTCCTCCTACTCTGTAACCCAGTGCTTTTTCCAGTTTCATCTTCACGTTTTAGCTTTCATGCTGCTTCCTTTGTAGTTTAGAGGATTTCTAGGTTTATCTGTGCCCAAAGATCAGCCCAGGGATGCGAATGATTCTATTTGGAAACATTTATTATCAATATTTTATTGTTGTAAAATAATACTGAAATTACTTTTGTATAGCAAGGCAGTGGCTGATGGAAGTAGATCTAGAAATTATTAACATTTATTAAAAGCTCCTGTTAAAGTACATTGTAGCGTCTATTCATAACGTGATGCCCTCCTACACTCCTAAACTCTTTACAAGAAGGACAGTATGTCTTTTTTTTCTCTTACCCATTAGGAGCTGAAACTGAAACATTGTGAGATAATGCAAGAAGTAGTTGATCTCAGTAACACAGTTTGTACAAAGACAAAATGTCCTTCTCTGATTATTTAAATAATGTTATTTATGAAGAAAATAAGTATTTTCTGAACTGGGAAATGATCTAAATAGTCTACTAGTACATTAAGTTTAGCAATTGCAGCTTTTTATGAGGTTTTTAAAAAAGGCTGCGTTCCTACTCCAGGAAAAGTAACGAGACAATGGAATTTGGTTTTGGGGTGGTTTTAGCTTCTAATTTGTTTCCGTTCCGCTTATTTTATGTAAACTTTATTCAAACAGCTTGACCTTTTTAGTAGTTGAACTTTTATCATGGTCCCTCGAGTGCCGATAGGCACCTCCTCTCTTCTACTGCTTAAATCCTGTTTTATCAAGTTCGGAGACAAGCTGCTTACTTTGTTAAACAGGATTGTTTGAGAAATTCTGAGTTAACCCCCTGGAAGAGCTTGTTGCGAAATTTAAGGAACAAAGTGTAAACAAGCAAATCCGTTTAAAAAAAGTGACACTGTTCAAACTAAACATGGAATCTGATTGTAGACTTCTTAAAAGCCTAAGATCTGTTGGTGTCCTGGCTCACTTTTGGTTCCAGCAACGTTTTGCTTATCCGCTCTCCCTGTAACTTCAGCTGGGCAAGGGATTCTGTACAGCTGCTACTACCAGTTCTGGTTTAAATTGATTGCCATGTTTTACTTCAGGGATGAAAAGAGTGTACCAAAAGGTTTTTTGGGATTCTGCTGGATTACAAATTGTACTAGTATATTATGAAATAAATACTGAACTAAAAAAATACAGTCTCAACCCTAATTGTTTAAATTTCAATTACAAAAATAGTAAATTATAATACTTTTGAGTGTTTAAAAAAAAAAATGAAGAAAGTTAAAGGTTTAATGGACGCATTTTATATTGTCTGAGTGATTCCCTGAGCAGAGGAATATGCAAAGCGTGAGTATGTGCAGTTCTGTAGCTCTGTTATAAGTTAAAGTCATTTAAAGCAAAATACTTCACAAGCATTTTATTCTGTTTATGGGAACGCTGCGTAATTCCTGATGAGCTGGTTTTTTGCTGTCGTGTGTCATTAAGTAATGGATGTCTATGCCCCTTCCTCTCTCAAAGGAAAAAAGAGAAAAAGAAATGTAAATGAAAATGAAGTAAATTAATTGAAGGACCTATGAGTTCTGTTTTTTTCGGATAGTGAAATAGTGCTTTCTGATTTTTCAGTCTAGTAAGTTCAGCTGCTTACGAACTCCTTCAGGTGCTTACTCTCTGTCTCTAAATTGCATATATTTAGCATCTGACAATGATAGTTTTTACATTAGAAAACTATTCAAATTAGCTCATATTAAATTAAGTCAAACCTTTTAAAAACATGTTTTGGTCTCCTTTTACATGGCTTGGTTTAAATAAATCTTTGATTAAAAGTACATGAATGTATCATTGACCAGTATCTGGAATCAGATAAAAGTAAAGCTGTAATAAGAGGCCTTAGATAACTAACACATGAGCTCTAATGATTCTGAACCAAATAAAAGGAAATTGTAAAGGAGAAGCTGATTACCATCAGTAGGCTCAAACGCTATTTTACTGTAAAGCTGTAAAAAGGGAATTATTGAAAATAGGACTCTCTTGGTAGATGGATTTGGCACGTTCCGAGAAACAGATCTTAGTTTGTGATAAGAAGCTCATTCCCAGGTGTGAAAGGAAAGCTCATGGTTTTAGCTTGGTGACTTTACAGCAGCAGAACTTAATAGTTTGTCAACTATTTTGTTAAAATACTACAGTCCTTTGATGTTAGATCCTCGGCTACATCATGTGCTTCATAGCATAATACAGCATTGTTTCAAGAGTTATTTCATACAGCTTTATTTCACGCAGGCTTATTGCAAAGGCGGCCTCCTCCGATCTGATTTAGCGGGTTTTAAGTGGTGCGAGTAGCAGGAGCGTGGGGCGGTATCTGGAGCTGGCTCTGTGTGCTGCCAGCTGGGATCCGGCGGGGTTTATTAGCTCAGGCTCCATGCCACGCTGGAGCGGTGACATGGCTCCTGGAACTGGGTTGACCTGGCAGCTCCACTGCAGCGTTCGGGCAGGCTTTGGTCTGAGCCAACAAACCCAGGGAGACCTGACCTGGCCCAGCGCTGCAGCGCTTTGATGTCTCCGTGTCCGTGGCATGGTCAGTCTGCAGCCCGGATGAGATGTCCATAAAGAACTGAGAGATTTCTGTAAATAACACTGAAAAATGGAGATTCTAACTCTCCTCTGTGGACAGAGACTATCTGCTGTTGCCTTCGACAGCAGACATTGCATGCTGTAGGAAATAATCAAAGCCATACAAAGGGCCTTTTTGGAGACTGAAGGTTTACACTGTGACAGCATTTCGGGCTTAAGAGAGGAGATAAAGTTGCATAGCTAATATTCAGAATATGAGGATGTCTCTCTGGACGCTGTCCCTCTTAGAAATAAGAATACTAAGTCCTGGCACGTTGCGTGCCACAAGCTGCATTATCTGCTGAGCCATCTGATTTGGCCAGGCTTTCTCACTCACCTTGCTCTTCTTCACTTTCAAATCTCTGTGCTCTGATTGAGTTTGGTACTTATTTATATGTGTACAGGTGCCTGGCTTGCTGGGCTCTGGATTTCTCTGTCTCTTCAGATAAAAGAAGTACACAGAGATGTGTTTGAAGCCAAATTGATGTGACTTTGTGGTTATTAGAAAGGGGAAAATATTAAGTGGTAGGTACAAAACAAAGCTGGAACTCTGCCACTGAAATTTAGCCTCCGTTCTCTGTGAAGAGGAAACGTGATTGTAGTTAATGATAGTGAGGGAACCAAGCGAAAATCAGGGATGTATTAGCTCCCTCCTCCAATTTATATGATTCAGATTTGTGATGTCCTCACTGCTGCTCAGGTTACTCTGCACTGGGCTTCCTCTCACACACTACCTAATGGCTCTATTTAGCCACAATAACCTAATTATTCTTATTCTTTCTTCAACATGTTTTCTAATTTTTCACCACTTCCTCTAGATGATGCCTTTCTCATTTCTCTGAGGGACCTGACTGCATGAATACATACTTGTACGGCTGAAATGGTAGTGAGTTTGAGTTCTGCATGTTATTAAGTATTCTGTCCAGGATATTCCTACATTTATCTTGAGCTTCTCCTCTTTTGATTAGCATCTCTGTGATATTTATAGAAACATTAAGAAAATTACTTGTTTTCTGTAGTAGTTGTATGTTCTTTGATGTAGGAAGTCACTAATAAAACAGTTTCAGAATTCTTCTAGTATTTTGAAAAATTTGCTGTGTTTTGACTTCATTTTGAGGCCCATTGCATATATACTTCTGAAATCAGCGTTACGGAAAGAACACATTTACTTCGGGTAGCTTTGCTATTCTTTTTTCTACAAAATGAGAATATTGCAGCTTTCTGAAGTGAGTTGGAGCTACAGTTTCCCATTTTTCATTACTTATCCCAGGTCATTTTACAAACCCCCAGCCAAATACCTGCTTTCTGCCTTTGCTATGGCATTTATTAAGGTAGGCTGGTGTAGGTTAAAGGCAATCAAGAAACGAGGAAAAGCTGCAGGAATAGCGTTGTGTGTGTGGTAATTCCTGGTTAAAGGGTACGTGACGGCAGGTTGGTGTGTTTAAGTTTAGATCAGTCATTGTCTGTAAAATCTATTTCCATGTCTCAGCATTATGAAAATAAATTCCTCCAGTGATCAGAATTAATTTATTGCCATTTCCTAGATTATGCTGCTTGCACAAAAGATGATATAATAGTCCTGCATCTCCCAAGTAATTTGACTGCTTGGTCAAATGGACTGATAAGGTAGGAAAAAAGCAAATAAGAAAGGAAATAAATGAAAGAAATCAGAGGTACTATGTTTAAAACAACTATGGACCAAGGGAACCTTACGGATGAAGTGTTGAAAACTAGAATTAACATGAAAAGCCAGAATTAATCAGGACACAATAGTTTTTCATTTGAAAATCTAAAGCTGTTAAAAGTTGAAATTTTGCAGCAGATTTATGTCTGTACTCTGCTGCTTACTGGAGCTTTGATTTTGGTAAAATAAAACTTGAACCTCAAAAGCTAACTCAGCTTTACGTGCAGGTATACTTAAAAGAACTATAATATTTAGGTTGCTTTCTAAAGGAAGGCAGATGTGAGGTTTGTGTGTATTCAACCACTTGGGTGGCTTTAGTGGTTTTGGGTCCCTGAAGACCAGAATAATTGTGTGGTGTCTGGAGCAGAGGAACCGGCCCCAGGAGTTGAACAAGCACTTGGTTGCCAGAGCCGGGCTGGTGTAAGCGGGTCGTGCAGGTGTGCTTTTAGGTTTCGGTGTTTCGTAACTGTTGTGTGGGTTGTTATGGTATAATGAAGGTTAATGGGAGTGGATTAGAGAAATTACAGAACAGAGTTCTCAAGCATTGCGAGTAAGCCTTTTATAGATACTATAGGGAAGAATTTTGGGACACAACATCTTAAAATACTGATTTCTTTGAAGCTGTGTGGACTGACCTGTATCCCATCATTTCAGTTCTGGCCACATCACGTCAATGCTATAGACAATTAGTCCTTAAACTTTCACCATATTAGACTGATAATGTCTTTTAAATTTTTTGAACAAGATTCGATCAAAATAAAATATTTCTGTTTGTCTTCCAACTAATGTGTGACTCTGGAGACATTGATCTCTAGCAAATGTTTCACGGTCATCTTTTCATTTTTGGTTGTTGTTTTTTTCATCTAGAAGCTATGTAATTATCAGAGAATAAAACTGTGGTGCTCTGCAGAAGAAAAAACAACTTTAACCATGCATAAGTCTGTCTCTTTGACATAACAGCCAAGAGAATGTTCTCCAGCCACCGTTGGTTCTTGCACCGTTGCTGTCATCTCGGAAATGGGGGGGTGGGATGGGGTGAGGCGGCAGCAGACACGGAAATCAGCTGGAGTTGAAGAGGTTCTGGGGTGATAACTTTTGGGGGGTGGTGAAGAACCAGGCATGATGACGATGCAGGTATTGGAGAGGGACTTTGAAAGTAGCAATGTCTGGGTGATGCTGGGAATTAAGGGAGACAGAATAATATGATGCTTATGGTGTAGAACATAAAATCCTGACGGAGCCCCAGAAGGTCTGGGATGAGGACAGCAGTCACAGTGCCATTGATCAGGCATGATATTGAGTAATGCAGACAGAGCTTATCTGTGCAGGAAACGGGGTGTTTATAGATGCTGCCCGATAGATCCTACCCTGAAGCTGAGGGAGGAATTAATTCCTATTTTTAGGACTGACATGAACCTCTTCACTTCTGTTTCAAGTAGCACGTAGGCTTTTTTGCATTTGTGTTCAATAAGAAAACAGATGCAAAATAGTAGGGATGAAGAAATTTTAAGAAAGTTTTTTTATTATTTTTTTTTCCCTCTGAAAGGAAGAAGCAAAATAGGGAGTGAAAACCATCCATAGTGAATGCCCAGCCACGTGGCCGAAGGCATTTCCAGATACCGTTTGGCTGCTGCACTGACCTGGGGCAGGACCACAAATGCAACCAGATTTTCAAGTAATGGGTAGAAATAAGAGGGGTTTTTAGAACAGGAGATGCACTGCATTGATAAACGGCCGTGATGGAACTTGGCAGTGGAATGACATACCAGAAAAATATATGCTGTTGCTAAATAGGTCAGAAATTGATATTTATACAGTGGATTTCTTACTCGAGGGAAACGAGGGTACTTTTCGTAGTTTTGAGTAGCTCTTGAATTCCTGTGTGAGGTTTCATTTTTATTCTTCACAAAGGTGTGCTGCTGTTACTATTATTGGCGTTATTGAGAGGCCTCGGCAGGCCCAGGAGCCATCTATTCACAGTTTCATCAGAGGCACAGCACATAAGCTGCTTTGAGCTTATGTGTGGATAACCTTTTGACTTCATAAAGTTCTAAATGTTGATTTGTATGAAATTGCATTTGGCCACAGATTTTTTTTTTCAGTTTTAAGTATACTAACTGAAGCTAGATTTTTTTTTTTTTTTTTTAAAAAATGTATAATTTGCTAAATGGAGCTGTAGATAAGGTGGTGCCTTGTTGGCAGGAAGGACAGTTTTCATTACTTTAATTGTGTGATTTGTCAGGATTTTCGGCTTTTTATAAATGCTGTAGTGTTATATGACAGAATTAAAAGGATTTAGAATAAAAGGAGTTTAAGAAAAAGACTTTGCAACAGGATTTCAATACTTTTTGTATTTGAGGGATTTAGCTGGCTGTTTTTCATTTCAATCATCCCGCTGCATTTTGTTAAACACTGTGCGTGGAGCAGGTGTGTACAACGTCAGTGCATCGCACATGCAAATAAACACAATTTTACAAATAAAAATTAATCCACCATAACTTGGAAGATTAAATCCCACCGCAGAACGAGAGAGGGTTGCTGACTCCATTAAGCATTGCAGAGAACAACACATGTCGCTTTTTGCAATCTCATGAATGGGACTGCTATTAACCTGATTTAATGCCCTGCCGAGTTCTCAAAATAATGATCCTTTTCTACAGTATTAATATTTACATTTGCAAAGTATATATTTGAAGTAGAAAATGGATTTTTTTAAAAATGAGAGCCTCGGTCATTACAGACTGAAATCAGAAGTTTAAGTACCTGTTGTACAAATTTTGCAAATCTGTGTTGTGGGTATTAAAACCTGGTATTCCTTTTGATTCGGTGCGGTTGTTTCCCTGTGTGTCCCACCCCCTTTCTTCCCCTTATTCCCCCTTCCTCGTCGTTAAACTTAGAACTACACCATAAAGAAACGTGTGATTTCATGTCTCTAATATATCCTAGTAAAAAAAAAAAAAAAAAAAAAAGAAAAGAAAAACGTATAGTTAAACACTTAATGTAAAATCCTGGCTCCGCTTAAATCGATGTCAGAACTGCCGGTAGAGTCGGCGTTTCACCCGTAATGCCGAGGGACTGGCAAGTGAACAGAAACAAACGGAGTTCATCTGTTACTTGTATCGAAGAAAACAAATTGGTTGCCAGATTCTTAAGAAGACTATATGTTTCATTTATCAATTTACAGGTCAGTACATACAGTACAGGTATGACTCATAAAAGCCCTTGAAATAATAGGAATAAAGGCAAAATACATTTGGCTGGTTTAGGTTACTTGTAAAGCTATTGTTGATGGTGAAATTATTGATGTGACCCGTTTGACTTTATAAATACCCAATGTGTAGGAGGGAAGACTTATCCTTGTACAGATGAGAGTACTGAACAGTTTTTGTTACAAATTAATTGCATGTACCCGAGTTATTAATAATTAACAGAGACTGTTCTGTCAAAATGTATATTGTTAATTGTTGTGCCTTTCTGAATAATGGATTTAGTGCAGTATACCAGTATTTGTGAATTAAATGTTGAACAGACTATATCACTAATATTCTTTATAGATCAAAGGGTTTGGTATATAAAGAAGAAAAAAAAAATTCCATTATTCACTACACACATGGATACCTATAGATAGATAATTAAAAAGGCAAAGGTTGAAAGAAAATGGAGGAAATTTAGTAGTGTTGTTATTGGTGGCTGTTATTCTATTATTTAAGTTGGGTAGAAACGTATCCTGGAATTTAGTAAATGTTGTTCATAAGTAGAAGAGAGACTTTTTTTCTTTTTTTTGGACTCAATTTTAGTTTTATTTCTGTTTACGTAGCAATAAGGCAAAGTTTTCAAAACTTTTAAAATCCCATTTTAAGAAGCGCGGTGTATTTAACAATTGGATGGTTCTGGGGTGACGGTGTGACTGCAGTTTGGGCTGGATTTAATTGCCCGGCGCTGGTGCCAGCGGTGGCGGGATGCACGGACCCCCGGGCAGGCAGGGCTGGCGGAACTTACTGAAGACTGTTTTGAATTTAATCTTGTATTTTCTTAGGCGCAGGGCACGGGCTGAAGCACGGCTGTGCTTGGGGCAAACGCTGGCAGCCCAGCTTGTCCCTGCTAAAGAGAGTGTCCGCTCTTATGGTTAACGCTCTTATATTCCACTTATACCTCAGCAGAATAAATTGGAAACCAATGTGGGAAACCCACGCAGAGTTGGTGACAGCCTTATTACAGACAACTTTTATAAAACAATGAAAAGTGAGCAAGTGTTACTTGTTACAGAGTCCTTAACCCCAACTGAAATGAATAGAAAATAACTCCAGAATCCCAGCCAGATTTTGCTACTTGTTTTGTTACTCATTGCTGTCTTTTTCAACAACTGTTCTTCCATGACTCTGCCTGGTTGTTGTATTTCTAATCTTGTCCAGGCTGTGAATTTTGTGTTGTTATATATTCAGTATCTTTCCAATATATTGGGCCCCCACCACGTGCACCCCTGTACTTTAAAAGGTAACACAAACAGTACCCAGTGATTTGCTTTTTTCTCTTTTGCTTTCCCTCTTATTAGGTGCTCAGAAATGTGATAATTTTTCCGAGAAGCGGCCTCTTCTTGGTGTGTGCAAAAGCATTGGATCTTCTGGGTAAGCATATTTTTCATGCATAAAGTCTTGTATATAGAGTGTAATGCCATCTAAGAAAACCCAGTAGATTACATTTTTAAAGCTCTTTTCCTTTGTTGCTAATGGGATAACACTGTGAAGGGCTCTTAAAGGTTTTCTTCAGTGTGTCAGCACACATTTGCCTATGAGTTAGCCTTTTCAGAAGGAATGAAAAATAGAGACTCTTGATATAAAATAAAGGAAGAGGTATTTTGAGTTCATTTGTTCTCATTGGAATTGCAATTTTATGATTAGCCTTTTCTGATACTAATCCTGGTCAGAATTATTATTGAAAAGTGTCTACAGTAATATCTGTGTCTTAAAAAGTGATTAAAAGATGCTTTCAAGCAGTAGCCGTATCGAATGAATGACAAGCGCCAAGCAATTTCATTGTTATAGCCACTCACTGTTTATTAGCAAAATACACATTAAATCTACTTTGAGTTAGAAAAATAAGTTAACAGACTTGTCTTTTGCTCTCTGGACGGTATTGCTGCATCACTCCTCTCACAAAAGGAGGTCTTGAGTTATTTTGTCTGATGCATTGATTCAGACGATGCAAGGGATTTATATCTATACCTACAGGAAAATATTTGCTTTTCAAGGGTAATCCTCTACACAGAGATTGAAAGGCTAAAGAGTTGAAGTAAAGCCTCTTACAGTAGTAAGACTAATTCTGTGCCACACCTTTTTCAATTAAGAATTTAATCACTCTGGGTGTGGAAGAAGACTGTCAAGTCTCTGTGAATGTCTCTGTATGTATCATTACTGTGTTAAACGACAATATTAATGTTACCTCTCTTATATGTTTAAAACAAAACCCATGTAGGGTAGAGAAGTGAAATGTGTTTCTGTTGGTGTATTTACAACTTGCAAAGCTGTTTATAGCAGCGCCTTTTCTCCTCCCTCCTCCCGAAAGTGTGTGTAATCTCCTGAATAACTTTTTCTAAATAGGAGTGCATGTAACCAGTGGTGTAAATACTGCTCTTGTAGGACTATGTTGGAATCCAAACAGGGTATTTTTATACATAAAGGATATGTTGGATTGAAAAAACTTTCCTTCATACCTTTGCTTTAGAAGCTGAGATATCTAAGAAATGATCAAACTCTTAAGGGTCGTTATTTTCACTGTGTGATTGTGTTCCTCAGTTAATGGGCAATACTTCAGATTATTGGTAGTTTCTGCTTTTCTACCAAAAAAAAATAGAACGTTCGTATGTTTTCAAAATGAATGGATAGGTTTGTCTTAGTACTTATCAGTTATTAAATATCTGCAAACAGAAGATTTTAAATCAGGGTTTCCTCTGTGCCCAGAAGATGAGCGCATCTTTAAGAAAAGGAGGCACTACTACAGGCTCTTGTTTTACCCATTTATTAAAGACCCAGTTTGCTCATGGTGATAAACCTTTAACAGAAAATTCTGAAAATGCTTTTCTACATTTACTCTTCGTTGCAAGTTATTTTTGAACGAGTCCTTGCAAATTACCTATTTTGTCAATAGCTTTCAGATTAAGAGTTCTTTAATAGTTTGCCCTCAACTGGAGTCACACTCCTTTTAAATTGGCTCAAGTGTTGCACTTGTTTTTTCTTCTGTTACATTCATAGATCACTTGATTGCATTTCTGTAATGATTGTTATGCGTAAAGAAGACTGTGTAGAACATTAAAATAGCTTTATCACGAAAAGCTGCTGAACCTGCATCACAGTTTTAGTTCTGTTCTTGAGGTTTTGTGCTTAACATCATTTCCTGTGTATCTTAATGGTTGTGGACAGATAAAACACCTTGTTTAATCACATATCTGAAGAAAATACGACATTTATTCTAGAGGATTTATTCTGAAGCACTCGATATTTTCACTACAGTCGTCTCCTCACCTACTTTGGAGATTATGCTGGCAATGGTATGAAATACTGCAGCTGTCAGCACGTTGCTGAAACTGCAAGGAGTGGGAGGCCGATCCTGTCTGCTGCAATGGCAGGTAAAATAATCAGTGCGATGATGTAGCACTAACACTAAAATATTTCCCGTTTAACAGCAAGGTAAACGGAGTGTCTAAAAGACTGAATGATTTTCTCAAAGGCAACTGGTCCAAAGCAGATCCAGAAATGAAATCCAAATCTTCCAGCACACAATCTGTGATGCTGATACATTAATCTGCATAGTCTTTCTTTAATATAAATTGAATGAGATTGGACGTGGTTATGACAATGGGGCCAATGTCTAAAATAATTCTGCCAGCACAGGCCCCCCCTGCCCTTATCCTCCTCCTCACTAGGACACCAGGTTGTCACTTTTTTAAAGGAGAAACCTGTGGCCTCCTGAAGTGGCTACTTGCAACAGTCCTCTGGCTTGCTCCCATTCAAATTTTACCCAGGTTACTGTCTAAAATCTGTCAGAATACTTTCCCAAGGAGAGTGATTCTAGGGGGAAAAAAATGTTTGACTTCTTCAGCCTTGATCGTCATTTGGATTTTCCCTGGTAGTACTTCAGAATTTCAGGCTTCTGGTTGCTCAGCTCAAATTTGCAGCTATTGTTACTGTTTTCTTGGAACATCCCTGGTAATTTTGACATTTTCAGATAAGTTTTCGTTGCTATCTGTTATTAATAAATAAGGGACATGGTTAACATTTTGGAGGAGTTGGTGGCTGGCACCATGACTTACGGTGGAAGAGTATTTTTGGACCCTGCTGTATCTGGAGGCAATACTGTAATTTAAATTCTTTTCTGTGGCAATCCCTTATATAGAATCCATTTTCAGTAGCTCTTCTTGAAAGTGCTTTGAAGCTGTTAATTTTTTGGATGGAAGGTGAAGAATAAATCATTTTACATGTGACGTGATAAAACCTCAGTGGGTTATTAACTCTTTGTTACAGTTTAGGAGTTGCTGTAAATTAGCACATGCTATTTTTGACTTTAAGAAAACGTGTTAAAGAACTATTAATACTGTGTATAAGCAGTTCTGCATGATAGATGAGTGCTTATACTTACAAATGTATTGTTTTGTGATTTTTCTGGACCACTACGTATATTCAAATGCATAAAAATCTTTGAGAAATTTGAATTAAGCATGTATGAAAATTATATGAACAGGTTTTAAGTGTTAAGTATGCTAAAGCATTAAAGTAGTACAAATCTGATGGAATATAGTTTTTATCTAGATCCACTGCACTGTCCTTTAATAGTATTTTATCTTTTAGGACTATATCAATGAGATATTGACAAGTTGAAGTTAGGAGCTGGGATTTCCTGGTTCTGACCACTTGTCTGCATTAGTGGTTACTGTCAGGAAATTCTTCTCTTTTCCTTTAGCTGTAAAGTAAATACACCATAATGAGGGGTATATGATAAAAAAGTATTCTTTTTAACGTAGAACACTTGTAAATCTGGAATCCAAAGAATTTTCAAATAGTGATCACTGAATCATGGAATTGTCAGAGTTGGAAGGGACCTCTAGAGATCATCTAGTCCAGCTCCCCTGCTGAAGCAGGGTTGCCCAGAGCACATCACTCAGGACTGCATCCAGGCGGGTCTTGAAAATCTCCAGAGAAGGGGACTCCACGACCTCCCTTGGCAGCCTGTTCCAGGGCTCTGGCACCCTCACAGGAAAGAAGTTTTTCCTCATATTTGAATGGAACTCCCTATGTTCCAGCTTGTGCCTGTTCCCCCTCGTCGTATCACTGGAAACCACTGAAAAGAGTCCGGCTCCACCATCCTTCAACCCACCCTTTAGGTACTTGTAAACATAGATAAGGTCTCCCCTCAGCCTTCTCTTCTCCAGGCTAAAGAGCCCCAGCTCTTTGAGCCTTTCCTCGTAAGGGAGGTGGTCTAATCCCATAATCACCTTTGTTGCCCTGCGTTGGACTCTCTCCAGTAGTTCCCTGTCTCTCTTGAACTGGGGAGCCCAGAACTGGATGCAGTATTCCAGTTGTGGCCTCACCAGGGCAGAGTAGAGGGCGAGAATGACCTCCCTCGACCCACTGGCCACACTCTGATGAATTAATAACTACAAAAATATCACTTATATCAAGTAAGTTTAGTACTTTTCGGTATCCCTCTAATGTACCGTATACTTTAATGGAAAGAAATTAATGAATACTTTTGTCTGTGATAATATGCTAAGAGTTCTTTCCTTCATTATGAAACAAAGATGGCTATAAAAGTACTTTATGCAAAATAATGTTTGCCTAAAATCAATGTTTAGATTTATGTTTCATTCCTGAAATTTTTTTGCCATTTACACAGTGAAAGATCTCTTTGGTGATTTAGAAATGCACTAGTCTACCCCAGAGATTCCTTGATGTTTTACTGAATTACAGATTTTTGAGTCTGAAAATATCTTGTTAAATTCTGGTATGTCTTCCACAGCTTTAACAACACAATAACTTAGAAATCAACTTCTGGGTAGCTTGGCGTGGGGATTGCATCTCTTTTGTAACGTAACCTAATGCAGTAGCCATTGATATAACATGCTGATAAAACTTATATTCCTTTGAATATCAGTATTAAGTTCTTAACCTTCAGTTTAATATTTATTAATTTTAAGTCTTAATTGCTTTGTGAGAGTCATGGTTGAGAACCTGCTTTTAAAAATTTATTCCAGTGTATCTAGTATTTTAAACTTTGCACTTTGAAATTAATTTCTGGCACCTGCTTTATGTAAAAATACTAGAGAGAGATTTGCCACTGATCTAAATCCTTGTATTCCCCACAATGAGTATTTTACCAGGGAAGATGAAATTTGTGTTTTCTAAACTTTTGCCTTATATCTGAGTTTCTGACTAGCTTTCGGTACATACATTTTTGTATATTTTAAAAGGCAGTTTTTCCATCTAGTAAAATGACTGAAATGTCTAGCATGGTTTCACTGTATAATCTTTTCAAAACAATAGTTTTCTCAGCCCCCAGAAAGGATGCAGTCTTGATACATAAATGGGAAACAGATTGTGTTTTTTGGCTGATACTGCTGTGCTGGTTTAGACGTTGGTTCAGTCAACTTTGGTCTTAGATTACAAGATTTGCAAATTAAAGTAAAACCAAAAAGGAAAGAACATCTGCATAAATTGTGTTTCTGTGGAGTTTTGAGGAGGCACGCTTACTTTGTTCTTGGTGATGAGATAAACAAATCTTTATACACGCACAAACAGAATTTATGGTTTTCGGTACATATTAATGAATTTTCTAGGTGGTGAGACACCAAGATTAGTAATCTGTAAATTGAACAGATAATCCCCCCCTCAAAAAAGCAGTAGTGGTAGCTGCAAAACTGCATGGCAGAAGTCAGTGTGTGCTGTTTGGAGCTACTCGGTTTAAAAATAGATAAGACCAACTATGTTAAATGGAAACATATTCCTGTTTTCCCCATATTGGTTGGTGAAACCATAGTTTGGAACATTCTGAATCTGTAGAACACCTTCAAATACACCAGAGAGGTCCAAAATGAATTAGACATGCTTTTTCTTCTGGTCAAATGTAAATGTCCCGCTATCTTTACTTTAAGTAAATGCTTCATTTTAGTTAATGGACGTGTTTAAGGGGAAATTGAGCAGTATAATTTTGTTTTGGTTTAGATTATTGAGAAAGAAATCATGGTTTTGAGAGGGACTGGAAACCTGCCCTTTGGTAGATGATATAGGTAAGGAGAGTGAACAAACAGCAGTGACTGTGCCAGGGGGAAAATCCCAAGTGTGTGTAGGTGCAGAGAAAGGGAGATGGGGATGGGGGCGGCAGAGATGAGTAACTGCCATGTCTTACATTCAAAACCACCTCCCCCGAGTACAGAACACTTCAAATACTTTAAATCCTAGTATCTACCTTTCCTTAAATGCCAAGTGTTCTGATGACTCAGGTGTTTACCCCATCGGGCTTAATTATGAGTTACCAAACTTTCTTTCTACTCTAAACATTTTTCTTCTTTTCTTTGTTTTCCTTATTAGCTAAGCAGTTTATCGTACATAAGGGAAAAAATTCTTGTGCTGAAATGCATCCCAGTCTGGCTAAAGGATTGTATCGGAGCAGCTGTGGCCTTACAGCAGGGTGGGCTTGGGACCATAGTTCTGTGACTCTGTGAGCAGCAGCAAAGACAATTTAACTCCTTCTCTCCTTGTCGTCTGCTACCTCTGCCTGCTGCTCCCTGCGTCCCTGGGCTGGGCCTTTCAGCTGGTTATAGAACTGGGCGGTAAAGGAGATGACAGAAATAATCCGAGTAAAAAATAATGCTCCGATATTATTTTTTTATGATATGGATTATTTCAGTCACCTGGTTTATGAACAATTGCATGCAAAATTGCAAGGTACAACTGAGAACATAGCATTGTAGCATCCTTGTGGCACAAAGGTGGGAACAAGCACAGAGGATGGGATTTCTTAGGTTATCTTTGCTGCTGAAGCTGGTCAGCCATGAACTCTGCTCTCCCTCGCTGCTGTAATGCTTTATTCTGGTCCCACCCCTCTTTTAACAAAGAAGGTAGAAATGCTGTAAGTGATTTGTTCCGACAACCGTGTATCTGGATAAAAATATTTCATCTGCTGTTCAGGAATCATTCAGCAGGAGGTGGTGGTGGGGGAAATCTTGAAGATCTCCTTGAAATGCAACCTGGATTCCTAAGCATCTTTACAAAAAGTGTTTGCTGCTTTGTTATACTTGTCCTTTGTCCAGATAGCCTAATGCAGCAGCATAAAAGATTAGGAACTTATGCCAAAGTCTTATGGAGGCATGTACAATAATAAGATAATTGTATGAGTATAGCTAATTGAAACATCAGTCACAGAAGATTAAAAAGTAAGAGTTTGAGGCCAGTAGACTTTCCAACCTTCTACATCATGGAGGGTGCAGGACGTCAGTGAGTAACCTACGCAGCCAGCCCGAAGCATGTGTTAGGTTTCTAGCATATATTTTTAGAAAGACATATTAATTTAATGATGTCGAGTGATGGAAAATTTTGGATGACTTGAATTGGGTGGAGGTCACTTGAGGGCATGAGAAACAAGAGGTAATCTTTTTTAATCATGGGAGGAGAAAGGAAATAAGGGCAAGTTAAAGAAGGAGGAGTAGATGGAGCAAACAGAATGTACAGCTTTGGCTAGCCAGCATTTTTTTCCCCTGCTGATCGGTTTACAAGGGAAATCAATTGGCAGCAGATTTTCAGGAAGTGTGCTTTATTAACGTGGCTACTGTAGATGAAAACCTACTAACCTTAACACAAGTTTAACTCTGGAATGTGTTTATGGGAGTGCTAGGGTTTAGGCAGAAAGCAGCTTTACACGAGTAAGAATAGAAGCAATGCAATTAAAGCGTAATATTTTTCTCACATTAATATTTCCAAATCACGTGACCCTGTTCCTTATCTGGCAAAGTAACTGGTTACTGCTAAAATCCAGTGTCCAGTCCTAAGTGTCTGTGGCTTTTAACGTTTAAAATTAGGTAGCTGTGAAATGATTTGTCAGAGACAAACAGCAAAGCTTTCTGGAAGGATCACCCAAGAGAAGGAAATTAGCCATGATGAATGAAGTTCTTGTTCCCAGTTCTCACACTGCTCAGAGGAACTCTCCCCGGAATATTTTTCCTGGAATGCCATTGCCAAAGCGGTGGTTTTTGCCGTGGACTCACCCGGCTGTGCCAGGGCCTGAATCATGCCATTGAGTGTGTAAAGGGTGTAGCCGCTCAAGATAAAACACAGCATGTTTTTTTCAAATCACACATGAAAATGGGTTGGACAGATGGTTATGATTTTCAATTGTATTGGACACCGTGAAGTAGATTTCATGAAGTTCGTTAAATATTTGTGGTCTTTTATTGAAGACTGCAAAATTCGGTCGTATTTTTTTCTCCCAAGCCTTATTTTTTTGCAGACTGTCAAGGATTTATACGTCTAAATTTCTAGAGAGCAAACTTAAATTAATTCTTTTTGTTGTAAAAGCTTAGTAGAACCTTTCAAGTTGGGTGAAGCGCTCTCGTTTCTGTTATCCGTGAGGGTTTGAGTCCCTTGTACTGTTGAAAAACTGTAAAGCACCATTAAGTGCAGAGTGTGTCGTCCTATCAGCTGCCCTGCAAATATTTCCTCCTGTTTTAGCAGATGAAAAACATTATCATTTCTGGTGATTGTAGGAAAAAAGTCAGTTTGGTCTTAACAGGTTCTGTGGTAGCTTTTAAGATCCAGAGACGCAGCCCCTGAAGAAAGTAGTTTAAATTCCTTTCCGTGGTGTTGGATTTGGTTGTTATGTTATGGCCTAAAGATAGCAACATTCTGCATTTTGAAAAGAGCTCTTTGGATCCTAGAATGTTTTCTTGTAACTTGTTTCTATAATTATATTAATGTACTTCAGCTATTTTTGCAATGTTGGAGTAATGTGTACTGGTAATTCTGTGAATTTTCTAACAGATTAAGATACAGCTTTAATGGACGAAGATAGTGTTTCCATTTGTAAATGCCGAGGGTAGGAAAGATCTGCCGTTCTCCTGACATACCAAATGTTTGTCTGAGTGAACCAGAGTAAGAAATAACCTTTGAACTGTAATGAACTGTTAATCTTGGATCAAAACTGGACGGAAGAAAATGAGTATTTGGGGTGAAACTTTGAGCAATTGGTGAGAACTAGGGGTAGTTTTGACCTTCTAAAGCTTTGATTTATTAAGCTGTAAAAAGATAAACTCTTCTCTGGGCGGTCTTTGGGCCAGCGTGGAGGTTTGGGAGAGCACATTTCCAAGCGGAGGCGTAGTTTCATTTTACGGCTGTTCCAGCCCCCCGTGCGTGGCAGGAGCCGGGGAGGGGATGGAGGGAAGGAAGTAGCCGTTTGCTAAACGCAGATAAACCCAACTGGAGCACGTACCTTCCCCAGGAACTTGTCAGAAGAAGCACCACAGGGAAAAGATAATGCACAGCACCATTACAGGCAAAGCTGCTGGTTCCAGGGCCACTTTAAATTCCACTTTAAATTATTAAATACTGTAAACGCTATAAAGTTAATTAGAAGAGGAACAAACTCTACAAAGATAAATGTGTTTTCAATATGTTTCTCAGGGAGGGTACAGTAGAAACCAGTGAATGAGAGGAAATTTATTTCTGGCAGCACTCTAGACATGGAACTGTGGTTGAACTTTTTACCCTAATTACGTCCCCGCTAATGCCTGCAGCGGTCTGGAATCAAAGCGGCCCTTCAGGCCCTGGAAAGTCTCTGATGTGGCGAGCGTTTGTTGTGTGATGAGGGTTACTTAAGAAAAAATGGAATATTGTGACAGGATTTTTCAAAATTTCTCAGTTACCACCCACCTCACTTGTTGCCTACAAAAATAGAGTAATTGTTTGCATCTGTGTGTTTTTGTCTGTCTTAGAAATAACTGTTATAAATCAATGTGACACAGACTTAGAGAGCAGTTGAGGATTATATTTTCTTTTCTTATATGTTTTAGGGTTATTTCTATGTTATATACTGTAAGAAGGATTTAAAGTACATTGCAAAATAGTTAGAAATTTCAGGATGATTTAAGTTCTCTTTTTCTGAGGGTACTAACGCCATCAGATGTTGAGTTCTCAATCAATTCAAAGATGATGCTATTTATTATGTTTTCTCCTAAATAACGGTTGTCACTTCGTGCTCGTAGTTTGAGCATCTAATTGCAAACTGCGTTAACTTACAGCCCTCGTATCTGTATTGTTACACAATTGCTGCCACTTGAGTAATTCACTACAACTTGATGTTATTTGAACTTTGCATCTGTTGCTAAATGCCGGTTTCTGTCTTACGCTGGCCTCTCTGGAGTCCTTGTCCTTTTTTTTTCCTTTCTTTCCTTCAATAATATTTAATATACAGAGGAAAAATCAAGGGATTTTGCTGAGCTCAAGCATTCATGTATGGATTAGGTTCTTTTACATCTCTCAAGTGTGGAAAAAGACAATTAAAACAAGTGGAATCCATTTAAAAAATCTGATTTAGTTACTCTTTTTCTTTATCTCTGATCTGTTTTTTGAAGCAGAATGAATATATTTGGGTAGCTTTAAAATTTTAAATTCACAAATAATTTAAAATGCATAATAGAGTAGATTTTTCTTCAGTAATTCAAAATAGAGATTTAGAAGGCTCCTTCTTTGTGAAAGAGCTGTAAGGCATGTTTTTAAAAAAAGATCTTGCTTAATGCCATCTTCCTTTAAATTCTGACTAGGTAATATATTCAGAATACCACCTGAGGAGATCCCTTACCACATTTTTGGATGGTTGCTCACAGACTTCTTTATAAAATTAATTGTGATTTAAATTATTAATAGAATCTTTGTACAGTATAATTATCTCAAAGTTTTAATCAATTTTGCCTGCTTGATTTGAGGGACCGTATCTCCCATTCCAGCATCGGCTGCAGTCGGTGACCATCGCTGTGGTGAGAATGCAGGATTTTTGTGTCTCTTTCCTTAACAATTGTAATTCCTACTGGAAATATCGGCTGCATTTAACTATGAAATTCCTCCAGGTTTTGTGAAAAGAGGTCCAGTAGGTGGCTGTGTTGGTGAGTTCACTGCATAGGAGAAATGCTGTAACATAATGGCTGGAGAGCAGCCCTGAGGAGAAGGAAGTGAGGGTCTTGGCGGATGAGAAGCTCAACATGAGCCGTCAATGTGCACTGGCAGCCCAGAAAGCCAACCGCATCCTGGGCTGCATCAAGAGAAGTGTGGCCAGCAGGTCACGGGAGGTGATTCTACCCCTCTACTCTGCGCTCGTGAGACCCCACCTGGAGTCCTGTGTCCAGCTTTGGAGTCCTCAACACAGGAGGGACATGGAGCTGTTGGAATGGGTCCAGCGGAGGGCCACGAAGCTGATCAGAGGGATGGAGCACCTCTCCTATGGAGACAGGCTGAGAGAGCTGGGTTTGTTCAGCCTGGAGAAGAGAAGGCTCCGGGGAGACCTCATAGCAGCCTTCCAATATCTGAAGGGAGCCTACAGGAGAGCCGGAGAGGGGCTCTCTGTCAGGAAATGTATTGACAGGACAAGGGGTAATGGTTTTAAACTGAAAGAGGGGAGATTTAGATTAGATATTAGGAGGAAATTCTTTACTGTGAGGGTGGTGAGGCACTGGAACAGGTTGCCCAGGGAAGTTGTGGCTGCCCCATCCCTGGAGGGGTTCAAGGCCAGGCTGGATGGGGCTTTGAGCAACCTGCTCTAGTGGAGGTGTCCCTGCCCAGGGCAGGGGGGTTGGAATGAGATGATCTTTAAGGTCCCTTCCAACTCTAACCATTCTATGATAACCTAACGTTTTTTTTGACGTTAAGCAATTCATGCAGGATCTTGGCCTTCAGGCCAGGTTAAAGAAGAGCAGACTATTGCGTTCGCCTTTCACGGGGCTCCTTCTTCAGAGCAATTATTTTCAGGTACTATTTCATATTTTCCAACCCCCTTTCAGTCAGTTCAGTTACAGTGAAAACATCTGAAGACCATGGTCTTAAATCAAGTAAGACATAAGAATGTCAAATAAGACATAAGTATTAATGGGCACTTGGGGAAGTTTGGGCCTACCTGATGTGACCAGAGCCTGTCAGAGAGGCTTTGCTGCTCGCAGCACTTTTCGAGTTTATCTCTGCTCATCTGCCCTCGAAAACCCTGTCATTCTTTCTTGGAAATGGAATTGTTTTCAAGCTTCTCAAAAATTGTAATTCGAGCCACGTAGTTGCGTATAAACAATTAGGTTTTAGTAGACTTGGAAGCAACTGCAAGATGACTTGCTGTCGTGCAATTCGAGGCAGGGAGGCTGCTTAATACAGAGGTGATGAAGTGTTGCACAATCCCGGTAGTTTCTGCTGATGTTGTTAGAAACACCAGTGGCAAACCTATTTCAGATGAAACAGGTTGGTACAGGGTTTTGTCTTTCATGTGGAATCCAAGGAGTGGGTTTCCGTGGGGGCTGGGATGACGGGGCAGGCGGGTGTGGAGCTGCGGGCTTAATTTGGCCTTTGTTGGAGCTGATTACAGGCGAGATGAGAAGGTGCCAGCAGGCCTGTTGGAGCCATGAATCATAAGGCAAAGCACAGAAAAGAAAAAAAAAAAAAGTCTGAAATCCAAAGAGATTTATTACAAGAACCAACAGGATAAAATATTTGGTCCTTCATAATGCTTTTGCCATGTTGGCAGTGGTAGGTAAAACCACCTTTTAAATATTGGTTATTGAGTATTCAGCCACACGCAGGCTGGGACCTTTAACATACAGAGGAACAGGACATAATATCTCAGCAAAGATTTGGTCTGTGTTCTTGGAAGCTTTATAGTGCACTTCAGAAGAACAAGTTCTGTTGACTCTCAGTTCAGATTGTTTTTAGCTTTTGGTAGAATTCTGGCTTTGTTAAATGTGCCTCAAATATATACAATTAGCATACATGTGCTGGAGTAATCAACTGCCATCTGTATTAACTGTGCTATCTCCTTATATGCTGTTGATCAGAAAGTGCTGTCAATAAATAATGCCTTGAATGAAGAAAAAACTTTGGTATTGATGGAGTTTTATACATATTGGTGGTTTATAGAACCTAGGGCCGGCTCTGAGTGGCTCCACAAAATGCTCTCTTGGGGTTCTGCATGTGCTCGGTGAAGTTTGGCTGGAGTTGAGGTATTTCAGTATCAATTTGTTCTCAGCATTGTGCTCCCAGAACTATGATGTTTTTCTGTTAAGCTGTGACATGTGTCTGTCTCTTCATATGCAAAAAGTTTATATATTTTTGATTTTGTCCCATCTTGTATGATCTTGAACATTGGTATAGCGTTTATATTACAATACAAATTGCATGTATGTATTTCAATGGCGAGTTTTGCTTCATTTTACAGTAAGAAGGAGGACAAGACAACTCGTAAATTTATTTCATTCTGTATTTTTGGAGGAAACGTATCTACGAGATTGTAAGCTTAATCAGCTGATCGTGGAGGTACTAGTCTTTGATAGAGGTATGACAGAAATGCAGTTGTGTTCTGCTCAGAAGTTAATCTTGGCTCGCTCTCTCCAAGATTTACAGAAACTTTTCCAGTTAAGCATATGTTCATATGGTCATGGATAGCTGGTGCAGGTTCGTAACTTCTGTATAAAAGAAATGTTTGGTTACACACAAGAAAAAAAACCTATTTCAGAATACACCAGAAAAAAAATGATTCTGATCTGAAAAGTGGAGCTCCAGCTGTACTTTTCCTCAGTGATAGCTACGCTCAAGTAAGCCTTGCAGAGAAACAAATCTCTTGAGGTGCCGCTAATCTTCCTGTATTAACTAACCCGAAATGTGATGGGACAGCTATGTTTTGTAACATGTGGTATGTCTCAGTGAAGTGGAAAGCGTGTCGCGCTCCGGTCTCTCCGCAAAAGCGTGCCACAGCTGAAAAGCCAGCTTGTGCCATATTTTACACTTCAGCGACAGGCCTGCCACATGCCACGGAACAAAACAGCGTGATACAACAGGCTGTGGTACGTGGAGGCAGGTCGAAGGCGGTTGTATGGCTTTGTTAAGCTTCATGCATTTTGAAATCTAAAAAAAACCAACAACAAACAAATCTAGAAAGCCTCTTCTGATGACGAGAACGAGTAATCTTGTTATGGGCAGAAAACACAATAGTAGAAGCATGTTACGTACCACTGGTAATGCAGGATGGGGGAAAAGCCATCTGCTGCCAAAATGAGCGTAATTTGGAGGTTGCTAAGCATTTTAATATTTTGAAGGGTTCCCCTTCCCTTTTTCTTTTCTCCCTGAACTGATGGTACTGTTCTTGTAGTGTCTATTAGGATAATACCAGTATATTGATAAAACCTAGTCTTAAATTTTCTTCCTCTTGCTGATATACAACACAGTCTGTTTGACACCTTGACTACAGGTAGGAAGCAAAGGAGCTATTGATTTGATTGAACAAAAGTGAGCATAACGATTGTCAAAAGTACTCAGAACTGGAAAAATCTGTGACCTCCATCAGTTCAAAACATCTGTTCCAAGATTGCCAAGAAAATGTGTAATTTCAGATTCTTCCCCCAAGACAGCCCCAAGAGTGGAAACAACAGTTCATGCTGTGTTGGGTCAGGGGTTTTGCCTGTCACATGAGCTGTGGTATGTGATTGCTGGTACAGTGAGGTTACTCTCAGTGTTCACCCCAAGTTACAGACAATAGCAATGTTCAGAACTGGTGAGGGGATGTTTATCTGCATTACCCTTCAGTAGGATGGCTTCTACTCTAGAGAAATGAGTGGTTTGATCTTCATTTATTTAATACAGAAAGCTATGTTAATTTTGAGATGAATTTGCCAATAATAGATTTAAATTTTTTTTCTGATTGAACTTCTTGTATTGTGATCGTTTTGCACTTATCAACAAGATGGAACATTCTTAAATATATTTAAGGGAAAACGTGCATATTGCTTGTAACTAAGGGCTTCTTTTGACACCTTTCTAAAAAAACCAGCAAAGTCTGGAACTACACAGTTCAGCGTAGCTGTGGATTGGGCCTGCAGTACTTTTAGTGTTTTAAATGTGTCTGAAATTCTCGGATCTGAACTTTAAAAATGGGAGCTGTTTTTCAGGGGTATGAGACTTCTGTATTGTCTGCTGAAGTTATGATGTCCTGTCTGGTGATGAGTCAGTATTAAATACTACGTTCCAGCATCTTACTCACTGCATTATTAATGCAACACCGTCTCCTTTCCCCCCCACCACCTGTGTTCTTCCTCTAGTGCTTTCTGCATAATAAACCTTTTGAGTTAGGGCCTTTCTTGCCGTGTGTTTTTGTGGAGTGTTTTGTATGTTCGTGCCGCTGTGGCAGATGCTATTTGTGGTGCACATGTGTAGTATGTACGTCCTGCTCCCTTGTTACGGTAAGTGCCTGCACTTGATCTCCTGGAGGGGAGCGCTGGCCTCGCCACTTACAACCAGCACTTGACAACTGATTCACGGGATGGTAATTAGAGCAGCTTTACAGGAGTCTGTGTATCTAACACCCTCGACAGCAAATATCAGCTAGAGAACCGATAAATAAGGATAAAACAGTGGGGAAGAAGCTGGCTTGGGAACTAACAGAAAATAGGGTAATTTTTATATATATATTTTTTTAATTAAAAAAGGGATCCGATGGAAGAAACTGAGGCTTGTAATCTTCTGTAATGGAACAGAGACTGAAATACGTGTAGACAGAGAACAACTTATTTTTTCTCCTCAAAATCAGTGAATTCCAGATATTAAGTTAATTCATTACCTTAGCTAGCCATACAGAGCGTATAGAAGTAAACAGCATAGCAATTCTCTGGCATGAAATTGGCTTTTTATTAAGAGTTCCAAAAGTATGCCGTTGCAAATGTTTTGCTAAAGCTAGGTATCTTTTACCATAGCTCTTTAATTAAATGGATAAAAAGTTAATAGATTATAAAAATATATGTGATTGCCCTTGGAAAGGACAATGTGTACAGGACTGGGCAGAACATTTTAAAAACACTTAAAAATGGTAACATATACATGAGGCTAAACGTGAAGAATAAGGCAAAGAATTTGGTTGCTTTGCAGTGAGATTATTTTAATGAGCTATTACCATTAAGTATTCTTTGAACGGTGTTACAAAGCTTGTAATCACATGCAATGTAATTTATTTAGTTACAAGTTTTGCCTTTTAATGAAGTTTAGCTTCTTTAAGAATCATTTACTAAAGACAAAATGGACGTAACTTTGGCTTAAATAGATAGGACATAACGTGGTTGCTCAACGCATTTGTCTTCTATAATTTATAGAATTAATTTATACTTGGGCAGCTAGTTGTGATCATATAAATTTGCCTGTCAGCAGGAAAGGTTCATACCGTACCACACCTTGCAGTAGCAGATAGTTATTTTCACCTGAGGATAGGGATTTTGTCACTGCAGAGGGAGAAAAACAAGATACTGATGGTTTTCCTGCGGTAGTTTCCAGGCTCCAGGACCAGAGACCAACTCTGGACAAGAACTGGTGCACGTTACTTCACCTTTTATCTATTGCATTTGTCCAAAAGGTTTGTTGTTTACTTGCATATTGTACGTGGAGATGGCTGTACTACTGTTTGTCTAGTGGTTCTTTCGGCACAATCACACAATTCCCATCTTTTTTTCTTTCCACACATGAGCAAACAATGTGGTTTTCTTCTGGTATTTCTTTTTGGTTATTCAGGCTGAGGCTTGTAACTTCGTTACAGTTTTACCTGTAACAAAATGGTTTCTGCCAAGTTGATGAGTTTTTGAAACTATTTTTGCTGGTGGGACTGTGAGGATGGTGAGGTAAGAGGATCAGATGGAAGGTTTTTTACCAGACTGATAGACTTGGTCAAAATATCTGAGGAAGATACAAGAATGAAATTTGTATCTCCTGGTATTTAACACAAATATTTTGGTGCCATGTCAAATAATTTCCTCCCTTGTATTTAAAGGATTAGATTTAGTAACACGTGTCTAAGATCAGTGCAGGTTTTTCTTATTTAAAACTTAAGTACTTCCATGTTTTTTTGCAATTTGTGGGTCATTTTAAATGTCTCTGCTGCTTTGTCTTTCACTGCTACACACACGTTCTGGGGAAGTGCCACTTTCTCAGAAATCTTACTCTGCTTTGCCCGATTTTGAATGAATCTGTTAAGTACCATGAATGAAAGCAGAAAAATTTGAGTTTTCAAGCTTTTATTGTGGAAAGTTTTGATGGAGAGAGCCAGGGAGTTTTAGGGGACTAGATGATGAAAAGTCTTAATGAAAGCTTTTTCTGCAGTGGTATTTAAGGAATAAATGCTAAAATTCTTCAGTATTTTTTTCATTTTTTTTAAAGCTTTAATTCTGGTGTGCATCCTTCAGAAAGAAGGCGAGAATACTGCAATACTGAAGAGGGCTCAGAGGAAGACTGCAATTATGCACTAGGGCTGGAAAACAAACCTTGCAACTTAAGGCTTAAAAGTCTTTTTCGCTTTCCTGCAGCTCAGTTAGTGACTGGGTTGCTTTGGATCCTTACTGACTTATGTAAAAGAATGCACTGAGCTCTTTTGTGTTGTTGACAGAGACATAAAAGCTGAAAAGCAGAATATGTACAAATTCTATCTTGCAATAACAAGTAATTTCATAAAAATATAATGATCTAAATGTTGGAACAACTTACCATAAAAATAGAGGACTCATTGTTACTCGAAGTCTTTTAAGACAATATTAGGTTGCTTGGTAAAAAAATAATTTCTCTGAGCTTCTGGGACACTTTGTGCATGGCCTGGAAAGAGAAGATGATCCTTCTAGTATTGAAATCTGTTAATCTGAGCAAACCTTCTTCAGGGGCCTTGAGGAGAACAGAATTGCCTTTGTGGTCTCAACATATTAATAATATTACTACAAAGATCATAATCAAATCTCATGCTTCAACTTACCAGTGTAAAGGCTCAGGAAGGAATTTTTCCAATATCCAATTAATTAACTCTGTACCGGGTACTCTGGTTTTGTTTCGCTTTTCTTCCCCTTCCGTGAAGTATCAGCGAGTAGCCGCAGCTCGAGCAGGTACTGGATAATCTTAACACCATGCTGCTATTTAGAGACTTGTGTCACTGTCAGGGTCCTCCTCGTTCTTATAAGGAAACAGCTTTTTCTTTACCAGTAACTTTTTGGTAGATCTGATACTTTATAGATTAGTAATTTTAAAAACTCTTTCCTGAGTAGGTTGCTGTACAGATCATTTGGGCACACCTTGTTCGGGCAGTTCCTTGGGCTTGCTGTCACTCTTTTCTCCTGTTTTCGACACATGATGTGTGGTTCAGTGCCGGGGCTGCACTGAAAATCAATTTTAAAGCATTTGAGGTAGATATAAGAACAGATACCTGGGTGAAACTTAATGGCCTGCATGAGATAGGAAGTCTAGGTGATGTAATGGTCCCTTCTGACCCGACGATGAAATAAACTGTCTTTTGTAAAATAAGTTTAGAATCTGTATTATATTTAAGACACTTGAAAATTTTACCAAAAAAAAAGTTTAAATATTTCTGTAAATGTTAAATCCCACAGATTGTAAACTGGGCCTTGTAAGAGATTGTTGTATTGTTAGCTTTTTTTGTTATATCTTAGATCAAGTACGCTGATCACTGGAAGGTTTTTATGCTTTTTTTATTATAGAAAGCTCTTCATTTTGCCGTGCCCATTAGGAAGGCCAATATATGATGGAAGAAGAAATCTTTCTGCTTTTTTTTTTTTAATGTGGAACCTATAAAAGAGAAAGAAAGAGATCATTACTCCAGAAAACCTGCTGCTAATATGTGCAGTATTTGTCCTGAGTAAATATAGAAAGAAACTGCCTTGTAAGGCTAGGGAACAAGGCAGATGTAATGTAATTCTTTGTGTAATTAGAGGAAGATGGAGCTCACTGTAATGCAGTTTCAACAGGCGAGAGGGACATGCAGCACACTGCGAGTGGCACCTGAGACGAGGATCCATTTATACACAGCAGCTGGAAATAAGCTATTTCCCTTCTTCCCTCACGTGAAGTCAAGTTACCAAAAAGAGACTTGGGGTAGAGAACGCTGCAGCGATTGTCTGCGAACAGCTACGTCGTCTTTATTAAAGGACATCAAGGCATAACAACTCAATCAACAAATGCTGAGGTTAATAAATTTTTAGAACAACTTTTTGTGGCAAGCTTTGGTAGCCTATTTGTAATACTGATATTGCGTAGAATCCCTCTGAAGGCATGTTCTTGAGAAGTGATAGGTTTTTTTCTATATTTGTTAGATCGGTCCACATGATTGCTTCATGCGATCTCATTGATAATTTGATACAATTTCACCTTTTTTCTAAAGTTTTAATTCATTTTGTCATTTTAATACATGAACACATTGGCTATTAATAGTAATTAATTGACTATTTTCCAAAAGAAATTTGCAGGGCCTGTGTAAAGGAGTATAGGTGATAGAAGATATTTTTGCTGTAGCAATGTCCTATATACCTCTATACTTTTCCCTAATGAAGGTTGTAATTATTATTTTTATTATTATATTTATATTACTACCTAAAATGTGTTATAATGCCATAACTTCTGTCATTGTTCCCAGGTGACATCATTGTGTATCTCATCAACCTTCTGTTGTAGATTAAAAAAAGTAGGTAGATGCTTCACTTGATCTCTTTTTCTAAAGGTTCTAGCTGTATCTTTTGTGAAGATGGTATAAAATATACAGTACACTTCATTGGCCAAACAACTGTCATCCTGAGATGATTTTTTAAAATGTCACAATTAACTGGAAAATGCCTCACGTATAAAATGCCTTAGAAAGGCCTGGAGGTCAGCTTTTGCAGCAAAAGCTCTCTTTCAGTTTTATGCCTCTCAAACATATTTTTTTTTTTTTTTTAATCTCTCTGGACTCACGAGGCTGTTCTGTAATCGATGTCTGTTCTCTCTTCGAGTGGGATGTTGTTGTTGACGTGGCAGAGAGGGGAGAGGCCGCAGGGAGGAAAGTAAACACTTGTGAGCAGGCAGAGGAAAACCTTTCGAGGCACAGAAAACTAGGGCCTCATGTTGCTTCCATCAGTCTTCTCCTTTTTTTTTTCCCCCCTGTATAAAAACTGTGTGTGTTTTGTACAGTATGTTTGTCCCTGTATGCAAACATTTTACGCAGAGTTTTTATAAATGGTGTGAGTCATTGCTAGCAAATCTGTGAAGAGGTGATAGTTATGTCGTGATGCAGAAGCACAGATGTAGGCAAGTGCCAGCTGTACAAGGCATCTGTTATTTTTCTTCTGTCCCTGCACTGCAACGGTCAAATAGAAGATGATAGAAGAGCCTGACTGTATTTGTATATTTATTAATGCCAACATTTGGAAGTCGTTGGTGAATTTGTGCCCATTACCTTTAAAGAAGTTGTTGATATCTTTGCATTAAGCAACTATTTTAACAATCAAGATGCGTAACAAAAATCCATGGGAGTAATTTGCAAGAATTTTATTTGTGATAGACTTAAATATTATTACCAAATTGCAAAACCCAGTGTTTTCACATTCCTGTCTTAATCTCTTCCTTTTACATAACCGTGGCTGTTACACCGAAATCTGATCAGAGCCCTTCTCGTCAGAGCCTTGCGTGAACCTTCAGCTTTTTAGCTAGAAGTCTCCTTGCTTTAGTTTCTCCCAAAGGATGGTGGTTTGTTAGCAGAGCCTAGGGCAGGCCATCAACTAGTATATTTTAGGCACATTTACTTACAGTGTGTATATGATCCTCTGATGAAATGAATGTTTATTACTCTATTCCTGAAACAGCGCAAGATGCGGTCATTTGTTTCATGCAATTCTAAGGTTTTGAGAACTTGCGACTGTCAAGAGATGCTTTTGCAAGTTTGTGGGGCTCCATCTTGCAATCTGTGGTGGTTTTGGTGGTGTTCCGTGGTAGTTTGGATACTTCTGGTTTTGTAGCTGAAATTTAAATATACTAACGTTGATTACAATAAATGTTATTTTTCGTTCTCATAGGTGGTGTCATTTTGAATATTTAATATTTGATTGTGTATTTATTTGATAATTTAGTGAAGAAAATTGTTAAGAACAAAGTGTTACGCTTAAGTAAATTTTCTAGAGACCCTGCAAAGGACTCCAGGGTGTTGATCAATAATGATGCATTGTCTTACTGAACACAGTAATTTTTTGAATATTTAAATGAGGTATCTTGCTTAGTGTAAATCTTCCTGCTTTGTGGTAACTTTTAAAAGCATATCCAGTCTAGATTTTTAACTTTTAAGAATGTAAAGGCAACACTGTAATTCAGTCTGACTTCCTCTGCAATGTGGGCCATAGAAATCCCTGTTCTTTCCTGTTTGAAGAAGATTGGGAATTAGGACTAGTTCAGTGAAGGTCATAAAGGGACACAAAAAAGCTGCCTTGTGCTGCAGCTCCGTGGTGGCAGCTCAGTCCTCGCTTTATTTACAGCCCTATTGTACAGCTTCTGTTGCTCAATAGTTGTGCTTCTACTTCCGTTCTTGCTTCCATGCTTTTACTGAGCCCTTTTGGTGGATTAACCTGGGTGAGAATTCCCTCTAGAGGAGAAAGAAAGTACAAAGTGGTATTTTTCTGTTGATTTAATATGCTACAATGGGTCAATATAGAATCCATCGCATATCGGAGACTGGGAAAGCGCACAGAACCACTGAGCCTGAGATTCTGGTATCACTGAAATGAGGAGGGAAGGATTGCTCTTACTGCTGCTTGTGGGTGGCGTAGGCTAATCAAGGCACTCGTATTATTCCTTAAGTGCTATGACAGAGAAATGAATCCTTAGATCTGTGTCTATAATCCTCATTCTCCTGTTCGAGAAGAATTGATCTTGCTGCTAGCTGAGGAAATATCAAAGCGGGTAAAGAAAGACCATTCAAAAGGCTTATGCTTTTAGAATGGTTGAGAAATAATGTCTTTGGAAAAGATAGGAAATTTTACTGTGTTGGAGAATCCTTCCTGTATGGAGTTCTGTTGAAGAATTAAATTAAAATCCTTGATTGTTTTTTTTCTCAACAAATTGAAAACATGTTATTGAGTTGTTACTGAGGCCTGATCAAAAAAGTACTTGACATTATGGATCTCAACATCTTATCATTCCTCATTTAGGTACACAGCTTTTGGAATAGAATTTATAAATTTAAATTACACTAATTTAATAAATGTGTCTCATGAATTGAGAATGCTCAGTAGCAAATGAGGTTCATAACAGTCGTTACTTTGAACGAGGAGAGGAACTAAAGTATCCAGAAGGAAATGGTAACGAGAGAAGTCTTTTCTAGTGGTTGAAATGGGTAAGTAGGATTTCAGAGATCTTCTGACCATGCTACTGCTTGATCATTAGCTCCTGAGCTCAAGTTAATTGGTTTTTAGCCAGTGCAGTTAAAAAAAGCATTGGTAGAATGGTCATACCACCATCAGCCAAAAGAAAGGTATGACATAACAATTATTATTTGTTTGAGTGATAGGGTTATTACCCATAATTTTGTTGGCGCAATGCGTGTCAGAAGGTACCTACTCCTGAGTTATAGTCATGCAGTTTGCTATATGTCAAGCCAAAATGGAACTCTTCAACCCAAGCTTATATGGAAATAGTAATTAGTATCAATTATGCTAATACAATTTTAGCTATATCAACTTCTGTGATTTCTGTTTTGAAATGGGAACCTGTGTACCCTTTTATCAAAATAATCATTTCCTGTAGGTAATAAATGTACTTAAATCAAAAAAAGTGTGTATGTCGACCTTGCTGTGGTTTTCTGCCTTTCCTAGCAGCAATGAGCTTCTAATGTAAAGTAACTAGACTTGGGGCTCACTGTTTTAAAAGTGTTTTTGAAGGGCCTTTGAAGTGTTTAAAAGTAATAAATAGCACCCTCTAGTTATTAGCCTTGGTATGTGCCTAGAAAAATGTATATTTTGGGAAGAATTTCAGTAGGCAAAATGTCAAAACTTATTTTTTCTATTATTTCTTTGACAGTTGTCTTTCTGTACATATATTGTATAGTGTTTTTCTATTGTATGTACCTTTTTATTATTTTGAGGCAAACAGTTGGGATTTGTCCTCCAGTTCTCCAGAAAATTCTCAAGCAGCTTGAGCAGATCTGAAAGACAAGCAAGTGTTGTGTCAGGAATTGTGTTAAACTCTGTAAAATAAAACAGATATGGGCAAGGGGAAACACCCTCCTTTACCAATACTTAGTATATGTTTATACAGCTGGCAATTTGTGCTGCTTCATATTCCTTGACCTAGAAGTAGCCAACATTTTAATGTGTTCTTGGAGGGGAAAAAAGGTGTTATGGAAAAGAACTGCCACATCAAAGCCTCTCCTCAGCTTGTAAAATGGTTTCCACCACTACCTTCCTCAGCCCTATCGGAACACTCAGCACTTTCTCCCTCTCAAAAGAAAGCAAGCCTTTTTATTAAGGAATGGCCTTAGAGTTTTATTTATATTAAAATGATAGAAGTGACACAGAGCAGTTGAAAAGATCTATATAGTTCAAACAAAAGTCCATCAGAGATGTAATGTAAATTCTGTGTAATGTGTCTCTATCGAATCAAGTCAAATGATTCAGCTGGTGCTGGAGCTCAGGGAGTGCTCCCTTTAGGAAAGTGTTACTCTGCGGAATGTTTTTTAAATAACCAGAGTGTAGTCTAAAACTGCATCAACAGGCTTGTGTTTTGCTGGCCAGATCTGATCTCCTGTTCCAGTCTTATTTGTGGCAAAGGAAATTAAGTGCTTGATAATTAGTTGCACAGTACAAGTCCTTGACCATTGTGGGTATTGTAATTCAATTTTAATCACACCTTCCCTTAATGTAGAAGGCTTATATTGACCCTTTTGTTCTCCAGCATTCTGCTCCTATTGCTGGGTTTTTCATTTAGCCTGCTAAAGAATATAGGAAGGCTGAAATAATTTTAAAATTATTTTACAAAAAATTCTTCTTTCTGTTAAAATCTCTTTTTATTAATTTCAGCACAAGCCCACCTTACTGCTGCGTGGACCTTTATTCTTTGCGAACAGGAGAGATGGTCAAGTCCATACAGTTCAAAACTCCTATTTATGATCTGCATTGCAATAAAAGGTAAGGATAGCTACTGTATGTTCTTTCTGTGTCAGGGCATGTAAAATTTTGTTAATGAATGAGCTCCCTGATTTTATTATTTTGACTTTGCTGTAAGCATAGCGTTGGTTCTCTGTTTCTCGAGTAATGCTTCAGTGTGAGTACGACAACGTGCTTCTCCAGTGGCTTTCAGTTACAAAGCTCAAAACGTTTTGCATCTGAAATCAGTTAAGCTTCTTTCAGCTGTGATGAGGGAGAACAGGAATCATTGGAATCTTCTATCATCTACCTACAGATGGAAAAATGAGATCGAGAGTTTAAACAGTACAGAGCACTAAAGAGTTTGTCTCTTCTTCGTGTTCCATTGTTTTGTCAGATATATTGCCTTTCTGAACATCCAAATTCCTAGTGTGCACTCTGTGGTTTACAGGAAATGGGTGTTCCTGTGAGTCAAATAACAAAGCAGCATCTCTTAGTCAAGATAATGTCACCTAATTGCTGAGAGAAAATGGCTTAGAAGGCTGAGCATCAGCTTGAAAATAACTTGTTTCCGTAGAATCGTGAGTTCAGATTTTTCTGAATTAACTTCAGATCTTTGTCTCTCCAAGACACACAAAAATTGAACACCCTTGTAGTTTACTGCATCTTTTTAAGGCGGAAGGGAAACCCCAGGATCCCTATGTGAGGATATTGATGATCCCTTGGCTTCCTGATGTGACCATCTGATGCCGTGAATGTTGGTCAGAGTCCATGATTGTGCTGATTACTTTGATGCTTCCTGCCACCCAGCTATTACTGTTACTAGTTGTGCGTCTTGAGGTACCTTATGGAAGTTGTGGAATATCATAGAATCATAGAATTGTCTGAGTTGGAAGGGACCTTTAAGATCATCTAGTCCAACCATCAACCTAACTCTGATAAAAGCTATCACTAACCCATGTCCCTAAGCACTATGTCAACCCGTCTTTTAAATACTTCCAGGGATGGTGCCTCAACCACTTCCCTGTCAGCCCATTCCAAGGCTTAATAACCCTTTCAGTGTAAAAATTTTTCTTAATATCCAATCTGAACCTCCCCTGGTGCAACTTGAGGCTGTTTCCTCTTGTCCTATCGCCTGTGACTTGGGAGAAGAGACCGACCCCCACCTCTATACACCCTCCTTTCAGGGCATTGTAGGGAGTGAGAAGGTCTCCCCTCAGCCTCCTTTTCTCCAGGCTGAACAACCCCAGCTCCCTCAGCCTCTCCTCATAAGACCTATTCTCCAGACCCCTCACCAGCATATCATTCCTGAATGGAGAATTTGCTTCATTTCTTTGACAGTTTCCTTGCTGGAATTGTTTGTCCTTCAGTAAGAAAGGTGCTATAATAACACAAATCGTTAAGAACAAAACAAAGCATCAGAATGATGCATTTTATGTGCCTGTTCTGTATGGCAGTAGCCAACATGCGACAGACCACGAAAGAATACGGGCATGTACTGAACTCACGCAGCAAAGGGAAGTTAGCAGTGTTGGCGATTGGAGGGGGAAGAAAAGATGGGGAAAAAAAAAAAAAGAAAAAAACACCAACCCTAGAAGCCACAAAGGTTTTGTTAATTAGACATTTCTCTATCACTGTACCATCAAAATCCCAACATTAAGGACTACAATAGGTCAAGTATAAATTACAGAAGCAAGGTAGTACTACTGAACAAACACCTGTAGTACCACAATTAGTCTAATAATGAGGAGGATATTTTGGTGGTGTAAATGTTTAAAGCAGTAAAGGGTGATAGTGGGTTTTTTTTATCCCTGACAATCTTCTTATTGTAGGATGTGGGTATGATTGTTATATCAGAAAAGAGTTTTGCTGAGTTGGAGAGAGTTATGTACCGTGAAGAGGTCACTGCTCCTTTGAAAGCTGTCAGAAGGAGTTCAGTACTTATCTGTGCAACTGTCCCTTGAAAAATTTAAAGTTCCCTTGTGTACAGTGCGATGATAGTAAATCTTTCCAGTCTGGCCTCCTAGCAGAAGAAAAACCAATTGTAAAAACAGTCAAAAGGCAAATCATCATTCAAAGTCTCTCCCAACTAAAAAGTCTTTCCAGGTGCTAATGTTTCTTTTCCGAAGTGGTAAAAATGGAAAAGCTACTTCAAAGCGGTGTGGCTGTATCCAGGGTAGCTGCTTTTCTGGAATGTATCAGATTCTGTTATTATCCAAGGAAAGCTCACTATTTCAGATTGAAAATGCATTAAATGTGGCCAAGAGCAGCGCTAATGGTGCGTTAACCGTACTATAGACTAATGGAGTCCAAAATTTGAATTTAAAAATAAAACTTGGGTTGCAGAAGAAGGGAAAACTGTTTATTATTTATGTATTTATACTCTAGAATCATCCATCTGGTAGGTTTCATTTATGCAGAAAGACAGTACAACTTCAAAGAGCAGAAAACAAAAATCTACAGGATTGGGAAATATTGCAATCAAATATACGTAGGTTTTCTATATATACTTTACACTTGTACATGCATTCCGTGTCTTTCCATTATTCATCGGTTAACTTGTAGAAGAGGTTAGATTGGATCCATTTTCTTTTGTTTTTCTCTCCTGCAGTGTGAGCAATTGGAAGATACGTCATTTAAGTAATACTATTTTGTCCAAAACGAATATTAATTTATATATGCAGAGTTTATAACTTTTAAAAATTGAGATTCATAAATCAGAAGGGGGTGGGGAAGCATCTTTTTCACAATGAGAGCTACAAGCAAATAAGAAATCTGACATTAATTTCTTGTATGACTTAATACATCGGAATCCACCTCGTTGCGTTACATGTTCTGACGCCTTCTCTTGGCAAGTAAGCTGCTCACTCTGGAAGTGTTCGTGTCGAGGTCTGCAAATCTGTGAATATAAAAGACTTCTGTCCCAAAATGTCCCTTAATTTCTACCTTCCTTCCAAAGATTTGTGCTTCTCCTTGTTTCGAGGTAGAGGCATATTAATAAACATGTCCCCGGATGAAATGTCATAAACTGGAGAGTCCGGAAAGAATTTGAGATACAGAACAGTGTTTATTGCTTTAATCAGCTTCTGTATGAGAGAAATAGAAAGTAATTAGTGTTCCACCAGCCTGACAAGGCTTCAGGAGTCATCTTGGGAACTACAGATGCAATCTACATTATCTGGCAAATGGGTTGGTAAAAATAATAGCAAAATCAACTAGCAGACACGTAGATAAACCTTGACTATTGGAGGAGCATTAGTACAGTTCTGTAGGTGGAAGTTGTGACTCAAAACTTACTTATATATCTGAAAACAGCAGCATTTTAGTGTAGTCCTTCATGAAAGAGTCTTACAGGTATTGAGCTCTCATGAAACAAGAAGGAGGTCTTCTCCTGGCTTAATGGTTAAAAACAGGAGTAAAAAAAGAGGAGTTAATGGCTGGTTTTCACACTGATGGGTGATAAGCATCAGCCTTTATCCAAGGATATGTGTCGAGACTGATGTGATTCATCTTTTTAAACATTATTCTATACTGTAATATGCAGTTGTGATTTTCAGGTAAAGCATTAGGTGTGTATTTTGGTCATTGCGAGAAGAGATTAATTTTCTGCCACATCATATCTTTACAATTAAAACTATTAGAACTGCATTTAATAATGCTCCATATTGTCAACTAATTAGAAAAATACTGTCTCATACTCTTCCTAATGAGAAAATAATGAGATTCTTAATTATGTCATGTTGCTGAATGTTCCAGTAGACTTCATCTGTTTGTTTGTCGGCTTCCCAGATGTTCTTTCATTTCAAGAGTTTAAGAACTTGGTTTTGGGAAGTCATCAGTGTAGGAGAAGGCGTATCCTAGTTATAAAGCTTTTAAGATGCTTCACTTCCCAAATTTGGCCTCTATTCGTTTAGGCAGCACCATGTTTCGTGCATAGTTGTCGTGTGGCTTTTGTTCTTTTACTTTGTTTCAAGTAACGAACAGATATTTTACAATGAAGTGTATATGTGGCCAAGTGAATCCATAAACACACACCTGTAATTTTGCTAATTGACAAAAATCCTGCTCCTCAGCCGTGCTTGGGTGCTGATGTTCGTGGTATGAAAAAAACCCGCTGCTTTTAGTAAATAAGATGGTTTAATAAATTTGCAATGAGATGGGCAATGGGATTATTTCAAATTTAGCTTGTGTTCTACCGATTGTTGATTTGATTGTTATTTGAGTCATTGAAAGTAATTCAGGATCCTGGCAATTCCATTCTTTCTTTTTAATGGAGCTTTTACTGCAGGAGGTATATCATAAATATGCTGTGTTGTTCTGTATCAGATCTGTGTACTTCCTGCAGTGAAGGTTATGTGGTTGGGATAAGAGAGAATCCTCAATAACTGCCATGTATTGGTAACCTGGCAGTTTATCACTGTAGAATTTATATTGATGCTTTTGAAATAATTACATTTAGATATTGAATCTTTAAACCAATGCATTTAATGTTTAAAGTACACGTTCCATTTCTGTGTTTTCAGGATACTTGTCGTAGTCCTGCAAGAGAAAATCGCCGCCTTTGACAGCTGTACTTTCACCAAAAAATTCTTCGTTACAAGTATGTATAATAATTGGGTTCAGCCTTTTTCCTCTAGTGGTGGAGTGAGATAAAACACATTTGTTTTCATTTCTAAATCCTCAAAGCAGCTCTCCATGACTTCATTGGGAGTTTCGGGAAATCTGTTGCTTCAAAAAAAAATAATAATCCAAGTGTAACTCTGTGAATCTTTGGCTCTTTTGCATATTTATTGTTGCTGTAACTTCAATGTTGTGAGGAACACTCACACTGACATCCATAGGGAGCTGAAAAATGCATTCGTTCATTTTGCACAAATATGTGCAAAAGTTTCAGGTTTTGAGTTTCCGGTGTTCCCCATAAGCAGCGGTTTGAAACCACATCGACAGCGATCTGCCCGCTTTTTGGTTTTTGTTGTTCTTTAGGCCCAGGTACCTTGGATTGTGGGGGTTTTTTAATGTGTCCTTAATTTAGCCGGCCCCAAAGCTCAGGCAGGTCAGTAAAGAGAAAAACTATGGGCAGGTATTTGCCTGCAGGTGCTTTCCCATCTATCCTGAGCATGAAGGAGATGTTTGCTCAGGCTCCCCTTTATCCCTCTCTACCCTACACTTGCCTCTCAGTAGGAGGCAATGGTTTGTGATGGGTAAGGTGCTCCCCAAAAGCTGTTCCTCTGCTCTGCCTGTCCCTTTGCTGCCTCAGCAGCTGTAACACAGTAATTGGAAGTTTGTAGAGAAAAACAGCGTGCTTTCTACTGCTTGTGCTCTGCTCTGCAGGTGATGTGGTTAGGGTGTTGGTTACCTGCTCCTGAGACTGTGCGCTGTAATGCTGAACACCAAGAAAGTGTTCACCCCTGAAAAAGAACCAAAATTTACTTCTTCAAGCAGTTAGTGACTAGTGCGACTGTTTATCAATTAGAATACCCTCTTCTCTGTACATTACTGAGGGATATGATTTGCTTTGGAGGGGTCAGTTTTATTGTTAAAAAGGAGAGTCTGAAATTTTCAGGATGTATTTTCAGTGACAGTTGGAAAAGTTCTAAATCATCTTTTTATATTACACATGTATTTAAAGAAAAATCTAGTTGGGAGAAGCTGTTTCTTGTAACAGTTGGAAGAAAAGCAGCTTTCTGCAGTAATATTAAAGTTGCCAATAGGTGTCAGTTTCTTCCTGTACATGGTTGTGAGAGACCAGGAACCCGCTGGGGTTCAGTGGAGAGAGACCCGAATGGGAAGGGGCTTGTTTGTGTCCTATTCCTCATTCCTCCTTTTTACTTCACCAAAGAGAATTAGGCTACAAGCCTTCCTTTATTTTAGATTAAGAGTAAAAAAAAAAACCCCTCACTTTAGTGTGTGTTTTGACAATACTTGTGCTTTTCTAATTCCAGGTTTTTTTGTTGTTGTTTTTTTTAAAAGATACTGTAATTTGTTTTTAAAAATTAATCCACTGAACTGTGTTTTGAAGAACAGGGGTATCCTATTCCTAACCGTAACTTTTGATTTGCAGTGCATTTTTATGGACGTGTGGAATTTAAAGAGGATAAAATAAAGCTTTTGGAGATATTTACCAAATTATTTGAAAATCCAAACTCCTGAAGTGTCGCTATTGACAGTACATTTCTCCAGCTGTGTTTTTAATACAAAAAACTCGAGATGTTCTCGAACTTTGTTCTAGTTCTGGGATTCTAAAGCTAAAGACACCCCTCATTTTGTACTGGGTATTTTGGAAAGGCACGGAACCCAGCAAAGAGCTGGAGCTGTGGCCACCGCAGCCTTTTCCCTGTTGCCACCCTGACTTGCCTGTGGCCAGTGACAGCGTGTGACTGGGCAAAAAGACGTGTGCTTTTATCCTGGGAGAATGGGTTTCTTGGACCTGGGCTGTGGAATGGTTGTCCTGAGGATTTTGAAGCTTAGTTGTTTCATTTAATAGCTCGTGCTGTCAGGCGGGTGTTGTGCTCTGGCATGTCAAAGGCTGCAGTAAAGCTTTTGTCTAAGCTTTCAGATTTCATATGTGCTGAAATCTCTCCGACGTAAGAGTATATCTTTAAAGGCTTAAGTTACTCTGATGTGTTTGAAATTTGAGGTAAATGAGCTACCTAGTTAGCTGCAGAGATTTTTGATAGTCAGCCAGCTGGCCAGCAACAGGGCTCTTTTGCTGCCTTTTTTTTTTTTTAAATGTAGGAAAGGACAGATTCAGTTTAAATTGGAAAAGTAGAAACCCCTGAAAAGGAAGCTCAGCAAAATATCTTACAGGTCCCGTCTGGCCCCATCCTGACACGCCTCAGCTGGACGGTGGCTGTAAGAATGTCACTGGCTGCCCAGAGAATTCTTCATCATGAAGGAGATTCTCAGCTGTGTTATCTGACAACATTTGGTCAGAAGTGATGGCATAAAAGGTCAAAAATACTAAATGAAGATCACTTGCTCTTTGAAGACATTTCTGTTACTGTGTAAACTACTGTGTTGAAAAAGAAAATATTTCTTTTTGGAGAAGATTCGGTGATGATGTGGAAATCGCATCTTCTGTCCGTATCGACTAAGTGGCGTGGGAGCCTTAGAACCTCACTGAGCCAGCTACAGAGCAAACATAATTAAGCAGAAGCTCTTGTCTATTTTGTTGGCTATTTATACATAGAAATTAAATGCAGAATGTACACTTAAAAACAGTGTCAGGAATTCTGAAGTTCGGTGTTCCTCGGCAGTGCTAATGCAGCTGTGTTGCACATGAGCAGTATTTGTCTTTCTGTTTTTGTTTTTGTGGTTGAATGTGTAGCTTAATATATTGTTGTAATAAATATACCATAAAATATTCAGGATGTAGAACATGGTCAAGTTTGTGCTGCTGTTGGAATGTTTAACTCCTGCATTTCCTGATTTTTCTTGAGCAAATTTGAAATAGTACTAATCTTCCCCCTCCCCCCCCTGCATGTGATTAGATGGAAATGTGGATCATTTGACTCGAATGGCAGGGAGCCAGCACATTTTATTTGTGCCTTTTGTAACAAGAACTCAGTGTACAGGTGCTCCGCTCTTGGTGTGGGAATTTAAGACAGGTGCTTAAACTTGAAGGGAAAACATACTGTAGGTATTGTAGAAAAATTACCAGGATATCCTATAATCTACCCTGTGCGGTATTCCTATTTTTAAATGTCTGCTAAGGAAAGGCACAGCATCGGGCTGCGAAGAACACAGGGCAGTAACTTTCATACAACATTCCATTCTCTGCTGTGCTTGGAGCTAACTCCGTATCGTTAAGAAAGGACGTGCATCAAGGGGATAATAAAGCCAAACAGTAATTTCTCATCCTGCTCTGTTAGAAGTGCTCACGTGGCCAAACTTAAAAAATTTCATTTGATGCTTCTAATAAGAATGTGTTTCCTTTGGTAGTTGTGAATGTCAAGGTGTGGATTTTAAATAGATTTTTAAATAGTTAAGAGTTTTATTGTGGTTCACTAAAGATTTCCCTCACAGCCTTTTTTTGAATACTGCGTATGACTGAACGATCAGAAACGGAAGTGATGTACAGGCTTTTTTCGCCCTACTTTGCCCTGAACAATAGATGCAGAAAAGCTGAATTTCATTGATTTTTATTACATCAGTGCTCCCTCAACCCTTCTCCAAAAATGCTTACTTAGTGGAACGTTGATGATTATGAATATAGCCTGATGGATACTTTCTTCTCTGTAAAGAATATCCTTCCCACCCCCTGGGCCCTGAGTAAAGATTATCACAGATAACATCATGCATGTGGCATCATCTTTGTGTCCGATAACTAGTGCCTGCTCAGTTTCTCTGGCCCTTCCACTCCTCATATTGATATATTCTCCATCCATTATTCTCTAGGGATGAAGACAGTTATTGCAGCCATTAGCTGGCACCACATTTCTATTGATGCTGTACAGCTAGAGCCTTAAGAGGTAATTTTCCAGATTTTAGTCAGAGCACTTTATTGTATAGAAAGTCTCAAAAGACTTGCCTAACCACAAGCCAAAAATGACTCAGTAGATGTTGAATGCACCCCACCTGCACCTCTCAAAATAAGAAAACAAAAAAACCAACAAACCCCACATGGTGCTTGACACTCTGATCTGCAATTTGGCTGTGGTATTCCTATTTTCACTGATATTCACGTGCAAGATCTAATAGGGTTGTTTCAGTTTGTCACAGGTCTGATCTGGAAATCATCTAGGCTTTTTTGTACGTTTTTGTTAGCTTTGTTAAATTCCTTCTCCCTGATCAGCGCACAGGGAGCAGTTTGATCTCTTTGCTTTGAAGTAAGAAAACACTGGATGTCTTGTGAAAAGGTTTAATGCCTGAAGAGTTCCAAACAGAAGTTCTGGAAGAAGGTCCATTTCCCTTCTCAGCTGCGATCAGCCAGAGGCGTTTATCCTGCAGATCCCACACGGTGTAATAATTGATAGGATTCCTCTGGCTGCGGAGGGAGACTCTTCAGTTTAGATCAAAAGTCCGTAAGGCAGGTGAGAAGCGAGCTCCTGATCCTCAATATTTTCTTGATCGGTGAAGAGAAGCCAAGTGTCTTCCTGTGAATTGTGCATAAGCAGTTTTTATTTTTATACACACACACATAAATATATATATAAACACACCCCCCTTCGTGTAATTTGTAACTGCCTTCCCTGAGAAATATTGATTTGATCTTGCTTTTACTTTTTAACAACACTGTTTATAAGAGCGTTTTTTCCTGAATGTTGGAATTAGTGTATATCTATTATAGGCTAATGGTCAAAATACTTTTCAAAAAGTTCTTAAGGGCAACCCAGTAGATTTATGGAAGCGAATGTCTTCGTTGCTTACAGGGTGTTTCGCTGTACTGCAGGAAAGTGTAAATACAACAGGAAAATTGCATAAAGACAGAAACAAGGCATTGGTACCCAAGATGTATATCTATCGTGTCTCCTGGGTTTGACAGTTAAAAAAATTATATGTAGAACAGGAAGTGCTGTTTGTTTCTGTGTAAGTTATTTTTATCTAAAGCACCCAAATCCTTAATGTTAAAGGCCAGACCAAAACCATCTTACTCGCATTGTCCTGCACAGGAACAGCAACCTCTATAGTAACATTATTATTTATCACTGTCCAATTCTCTGAACAAAAAAAGAAAGTAAACCTGAGAGTAATACATAGTTTGTCCTGAAATCAGTCAAATTTATGCTAAATTAAACAACCCAGCCTAATGGACATTAAAGGCCACAGATATTTTTAGCTCTGCTGTTGCTCTTAGATCTGTAGTGTAACTTAAAACTGCCATGGTAGAATTGACAGGGAAAGGAGGTCTCTGTAGTAATAATAATAATAATAATAGCAACAATAGTAATGATGATGATGATAATAATAACTATTATTATAATAAAAAAGTAAATCTCTCGTCCTTCCCCAAGCTTGTGTGAAGGAATTCTGTTCTTCCAATCCAGGAGAGCCCAAAATGCAACTCGCTGCAGGGCTGGGTCTGTTGTCAACATGACATGTGTTATGAATATTGTCCTCCGTGGGGGGGATGATGACAGTATATTTAGGGCTTTACTTTTTCACTTTATTTCTAGGGATTTTTTTTTTTTTTCAGTGTGTTAGTAGTAACAATGTCTCTATAATTTAAAAGAAAAAAGGCGGTGGCCCTGGCTGGCAAACATGATTCCGCAGTAGGGTGCATCCTGCTGGTTTGCTCTTTTGCTCCGTTTTTATGGGTGATACTTAAACAGAAGGAAGTACAAGAACAATAGAAGAGTTTTGGAAAGTATGTGACAGTGTGAGAGTCATAACATTTACATAGGGCCTTTCATCTAGAAGCAACCCAGAGGAATTTATAAACAATATTACTTTATGCAGTTTATAAACAAATAAATTGGGTTTGCTTGGTGATGCTTAAAAAAAACCCCAAACAAACAAAAAATATTAGATAAAACAACTTTTATGATTTGTTTTCCTTGGAATAAACAAGGCTTTTTCAACAACAGTATCACTCTACCCGTTATTTATTCTATATTCCCTTTCTGTGCTCTTCTGCCGTGGATCTGTTTTCTAGCTGCTTTGGATTGCAAGACTTAAGAATGTAGTTTTGTAATTTCGTTACTGTAGAGTGCTGTATATTTCATAAGACCTAGAAAAAATGATTAATTGGTTATAAGCTACATCCAGTGACTGAAAAGTAGCATAGCTTTATTTGGTCATTGTAGTTAGTTATTTAAAAATACACAATACCACTGCTTCACCGATTTTTAAAGGGATATCTGGCAAATACCTCGAATGATTAAAGACAAATAATTTGCGTTGAAAAGGGTTACGCATTTTGGAATTTGCTCAGAAAACTGTGTTTAAAAATACGATACGCTTAAGAATGGCATATGTCATCTTTAATGAACCCCTTCACACACTGAAACAGAAAAATCTTTGTTTATCCAGTAATCTGCTTTCTCGGTGAGGTTTCACTTTTGCCTTAGTATGTAGATTGGCCTTGGGGGTCTTCATGGTCCCTTCCAACTCGAACCAGTCTGTGATTCTGTGATCTCCTGCCTTGACCAGCATCCCTTGTGTTTGCTGACTGTATCCTGTCCCAAACTCATATTCATCATACTCGTAAGAGATGCCGTTTCTTCCATGCTTTGGGCTTTTGAGTTTCTGTATATACATATATATATGTGTGTATATATATCTTTTTTAAGTTTTTTCTTATGAAAAAGCTGTGGAGCTTGATGAAGAGCTGTCCCAATACAAATGGCTCAAGTTTTCATACTGGCCTGTTTTGTGATTTATTGGCTTAATCTCTGTTACAGCTGACGTGACTTTTAATGGCCCTGTTCCTCTTAACAGTATTTTCCCAATGCGCTGTTTGTTTAAAAGCAAACTGGGAGGAGAGGAATGTGTTGCTTTTCTCTTCTTGGCTGCTGCCTGTGTATTCACGCTGCCATTGCTGAACCTAGAGGATGAGCTTTTTAAAAACAATATAAGGAAAGGACTGGAGTCTTATTTTTCTGTAGGAGGATAGATCAATGGAGAGATCCAGAGTCAGGGAAGTGCGTATTTGTGTGAGTTTTCAGAATGAGGTGATTTTGTTTATTACGGGCATATGGATATGAATCTCCAAAGGGTGGTAGAGATTTTCATAAAAGTAATTGAAAAATAATGTAAAACAAACATGCCTTCTCCTTGCTCACTCATTAAGTAAACATTTGTATAGCTCTTTGGAGAACATGAAGTAACTTCTAGGATTCCTGCACTCTCAGTAAAACCAAATATATAAAGTCAGCACAGCAGCAAGAACGCTAAAACCATCTTGGAATCCAAATAATCACAAACTACGTGCTTATTTCAGATAATAATTTCATAACTCAGTTATTTAAAAAAAAAAAAATTGTGAAGAAACTTAGAAATTATAAATAATTCACCTGTGGGACCATTATGTTTAGGTAAAATTTGCATGTGGGAAATGGGAAACGGAGGCAGGGAATGTGAGGTCCTGGAGTGGTGTCCCTGGAACCCTGGGCTTTTGGCCAAGTCCCGGAAAGCCCGGAGCGCCTTTCTTATTCATCAGTGCTGCTCAGGCCAGCAGGCACCAGAGCTCTCAGGTGTAGGAACTTCATCAAATTAGCAGAAAAACTTGCACTTCGATTCAGACTTTCAGAATAGTATTTTTCTATTTTTGCCTTTTCACAGCTTTAAAGTAGTGCATTTTCTCTGTGTCTTTATAAACACAGAGGGAGAGAGTACCTGTGTACTTAAAAACATTTTAAATAGTTTCCAGTGGGTTCTCACCTATATTTTTGTGGGTGATAGTCCCAGTAAAGCTTATTCTAAGATCAGATGGTTTTTAGTACTTGCTTGATTTGCTGTACTTTTGGAAGGCCTTTCCCTGAGCGATCTGTTCTTGGATGACCTCTCCATACTGTCATTAAAACTTGGAAACTTTTGTCTTCTTGACAGTTAGTTCTGCGTTCTCATTATGTTCATTCCTATTGTAAACATGCTAAAATTGCTGCTGTTGTTGCTTAGAATGGATTTTTCCTCAGTTGTTTTGAAGTTTAGTAGAAATAGAAGTTAATCTTTAAGAGAGTTAGGCTGGTGACGATTGGATGGCCGAGCTTGATAGGTCACGCTGTGTCTGTCTCTTCATTTGCCCAGTAGATGATGTTCTGCTGACTCCAGCTGTTTTTTTGGAAAGCAGAAAAACAATTTGCTTTTCCTTCCCATAAAGTATAACCCCTTGTTTATCCTTGTGCTGCTGCAAGTTTCCAAAATGCAGAGACTTGCAAAGAAAAAGAAAGGGAGGAAATAGCTCTTTTTTTACGCTGTTTTTCGTAGCGGAGAGTAGAGTTTAGTACCGAGTTGAATTGTTGACCTCTGCGGAGGTTATTATTAGAATTGGCTGATTTGTGTGTGGAGCTGTGTCTGTCTGACTGGGTCCAGTTCATGGAACAAACTGCCTGCAGTGGGTTTGGTGAAGGCAGTTGCAGTTTTTCTAAGATAACTTTTTTTTATTATTTGATTATTTTTTTTTTTATGTGAAGAGTAACGTTTTTTGCAGTTCTTCATTTACTTCAGTTCACTGAAGTGATTGAGAACAGCTCCCTTTCCAAGCAAGAAGTTTCTTTTTGTTAGGAATTGTTGAATTGCTCGGGTTTTGTCATTGCAGCGCCTCTGTTGGCTGCCGCTCCCTTGGATTTCTGCTGCGAGCACGTTACGAGGTGCCTGCAGAGTTTGGGAAATGCGAGTGACTGATTCTAAAGCCACTGGAGAGTTGTATACGATGAGGGCTATCATCTGACGGCTTCTCATACTATATTTTATACATAAAAGGGAAGAAAAATAAGTTTGGGGGACCTGTATGTCTTTAGTGACTCAGAAAAGAATTGCCAAAGCAGAAGTCAGCATTAAAACCTTACTGGTCCTGATCTATAATGTCATCGGAAGAACACGGTTGTATTTACAACCTTTTTTTGCTTGCTTTGTTCCTTAAGAGGTCTGGCTACCCACATTTTATGCACTTCTGGAATGCAATAACAATTGTGGCCATCATCTCTTCAGAATTCGTTTTCCTTCCTGAGATCAAGGCAGCGATAAGGCCTTACAAAATATTCACTTGGTTTTGCTTTCCTGGCCTGAGATGGATTTAATTGGATGAATTGCTGCCTTTCTCCTTCCATTGCTTTATGACCTTTGAAATAGCTTGCTATGATCTTTCAAATTTTGCAGTATTCTTGCTGCTCTTCTCTAAAAAATGAAATAAGGAGCTGTTTGTCTCGGAGGGATGAGCAGTGTAGCAGCTGTTTCTGTATGTGCCCAACAAAATGCCATCAAACATGTCCTTAAGAGTTGTCAAATATCAGTTTAAGCTCACACCTACGTGCTATAGTTGACAACCTTGATTGTCATTGTGCAGGCATTGAAAATATGGCCACGTAATTTAAAAGTCTGTTGTTCTCACTAAGTGTTCTGGACAATTTGGGGGCCTGGAACGACCCTGATGTTTGCAAAAAGAAGGCAGCAAATAGATTTGCTTTTCCTCTCTGGGGTTGGTATTTCAGTATCAAGAGTCTGACACAAGAGACTTTGGGGCAATCAAAGCTTAGCGAGCTTTTTTTTTTTTTTTTTATATTTATGTTTCTTCTCAGAATGCAATGTAGGATTTTGTGCAATAAATTGCAGTTGTTAGTTATATGTGTTCTTCTAAAATGCTGTTTGCCTGATCTCAGTGCTCCTTGTGCCTGTGAGAGAGGATCAGCTAACCCGGGCCCTTTAAATCAGACACACATGTCTGTAAGTTTATAAATGTTTTGTTTCTTGGCCAACCAGTGAGAGAATATGAATTACTAAATTTTCTGTATTAGCCTAAAAACTGATGAAAACGGAGATGAACCATTTGCTTGATAGTCCCATCCTTCCCTCCATTCTCTCCCCGCTTATGCAGTATTTCTTTTTTTTTTATATATGTGTTTTAGAGTACCAGAGTGGATTTAGGGCTAGTAAATGGTGTTATGCACGTGGCTGAAAGCCTTAGTTTACTGGCTTAAATTTGAACGCTCAAGCTCAAATCTTGTTGTCAGGGCCCTGATCAATCAACAGTCTTGTGCCTTCATCCCTGGCAGGCTAAGGGCCTGTATATAGAATTATTAAAAACAAAACCAAAAGCGCAGTGCACTCTTTCATGCCACAACAATGTGGAAGAGAATGAAGCTAACTAAAACTATTGACCAAGAGAAAAACATCACTTAAGTAAAATGAATTAAAATGTGAAGATACAGAACCAATCTAAACTTTTAAATATCCCCCTTGCCCCACTGTATCAAAATGGCATTAAAAAAATGCAAACATAAGGAGAAATGAGTATTTACACATAATTAACTGTTCGAAATAGCTCATCTGACCACAGTCTTATCTTTAGGAACAAAAAATGCAAGCATTTACTGAGTGATATTAGCAATTGAAAGGTTTTTGTTTAGACTTCTTATTTTCTTGGCAATAAATAAAATTCTTTGTAAGAAGTCATTAAGATATTTCTTAATGTTGCCTTTTAAAACTTTTCAGGCTGCTATCCTTGCCCAGGGCCAAACATGAATCCTATTGCTCTTGGAAGCCGTTGGCTTGCTTATGCAGAAAATAAGGTAAGGAAAGGTTTAGTTTTAAGAAAATACTTCTCTTTCTAGATTTCATTCTGGCTTTTGTATATATATGGGGGCGGGAGGGGTGTCTCAGAAAAAGGGTATGTGAAAAAAGGTGATCCGTAAGAGGACTTGCATAATGATGAGAGACCTAATCTTTGACCCAGAGTAGTTGTGCTTTGGATTCAGAGATGTCATATCTTTACTCTGCACCGTTGATTTAAGCTCATGAACTCAGGGGGGGCATAAATATGTCAGTGGCGTAGGCAGAGAGGACAGTTATCAACATGTGTTTTCAGTGAGGTCGCTCAATAATCAACCCGTTTTGCATTTAAAAAGTTTAAAGCATAAAATTATAGACACCTCTGAAAGGCAGGAAACTGAGGATTCCTAAATGCTGTTTGGGGAAACAGAGTCTGGACAGAACCAGTGAGTTTGTATGAAACAACACAGCAAAGCACTTTGTAAATTAGGAAATAGCATTAAAATGACCACTTTTCAACATCTTTACTGAAATTGTTAGGCTCTGGGGGGGAAAAAAAAAAAAAGTTGAATTAATTTTTTTTCTTTCTAGAGGCAAAAGAAGAAAATAGATCCCAAGCAAAACAATTATCACTGTTCTTACCCAGCCCTAGGCAGGAGTGGTTGTGTATTTAAAGCTTGAAGTGTTTGAAAACTTTAAATTCAGCTTCTAATGCCTTATTTTTATTTCAAAGCAGATGGTTTTTCTCCCTTCCACCTGTGACTGGAATAGCTGTTTCTAGAGCCGAACCAGGAATTATCAGAGGGGCAGGCTTTAGAGATGTATTATTTGTTACACCTCTTCAAGCAGAACTGATTTCTGTCCGCATTCAGGCCTGCCTTTCCTTTAATGCCACGCCTGTGGGGTTCTGTAAAACTTAACCACTTGGCCTGGGGTATAAAAAGTCCTACTGCCAAAAGTATAACCCACTGCTCAGCAAAAGAATTGTATCACAAAAGGAATTTAAATGGCTCGTGTGTTCCCAGGTACATTCACTGCGGACTTCTCCTCTCTCCCTAGTTTAGCTATTAGCTATTTAGACAAATTCAAGCAGGAAAGGAAAGCCTGGAGAAACAAACACATCTTACAGTGATTTTTAATTTTCTTGTAGCTAAAACGTTTAAACAGGCAACGTGTTCTTTTTGCCAAAGCTTTTTGCCATTTTATTTAGTCAGAAGCACATACTGTATTGTTAGTCAGGGTTCAAATGCAAGAGATGCTTTTGTAGGTCGATGGCAGGTAGAAGAATCTTGTTTTGATTTATTAATTTTGAAGGAAGGCAATACAGAGTAAATCCCATGTACATTCCTTTAAACTTTACATTTAATAGATTAAAGTAGCTCTTTTCCTTTGTCATTTCTTTGCTTGCTAGTCATAAAAAGGAGGGGAAAGCCACACTCAGATTCTTAGGATGTCAAGTATTTAATGTTACATATACATGGCTAAAGCTTTTGATTATATTTATTTAAATTTATTTGTGGTATTGCTGCCAGACCAAAAATCCCACCATTTCAAAGTTTATGAATTCTTAGTGACTACTCATCTTGTAATTGAAAACTGGAGTTGAGTTCGCGACAGTCTGGGTGGCACCCAGAAGATTATAAAAAGGGGTTAAGTGTCTCAGCAGGGCTTTTTGCTATTTGTAGGGAAAAACACACCACTGTACATGATAAATAAGAGCTATGGTAATGGGTTATGGGTTTGTGTAGTTTAATAGTAGTTACTTGGTTGCTGTCTTTCTTCTTGTAGCTGATCCGATGCCATCAATCCCGTGGTGGAGCCTGTGGAGACAACATTCAGTCTTACACTGCCACAGTCATTAGTGCTGCCAAAGTGAGTACATCATCTGCTGCTGGGAGAGGTTATCGTGTAAGATAATTATTAGGTTTCCCTGCTGAATTGTACTGTGTGTCATCGCCCCCCCCTTGCATTCGCAAACGAGGGGAACACAGTGAGAAACACACTTGCATTAGCACCATCTACGTGGTCCTGGTGCTGCAAATCTCTGAGTAGCCGTTGTTTTTCACAAAGTATTCTTGTCCTTACGAACTGATTTTTTTTTTTAAATTTTATTTATTACAAACAGCTATTCACATTAGTGACCCCTCATAGCAAAATCGTAGCAAAAAGGAGTTGTATAATGTCTATTCATAATATTAGAAGTTTACGCGATTAGAAATCAACATTGTGAATTATTAGTGTTCTAGCATCATGAAAACTGACTTCACAAGTACTTGGTGCTTTTGGGGCTCAGTCACACCAGCGTTATGGGTTTTAATCTCTCTGAAGGATGACAGCACCGTACTGGAGCTAATTAATTACCTGGCAGCTTTCTTTGAAGGTTAGAGTTTATTAATGACTGTTTACATATAGCTTCCATTGCCTGATTTTCTTAGTTCAGATGACATTATAATATCCCTCTGTTTTCAGAGAAATGTCTGGGTTTTCATAGTATCAAAAGAAGACCATGGCTTGGAAAAATCTTAAATGAGCCAAAGCGTATGCAGAGCTGCTGTTTTACTATTCCCCCCCCTCCCCACCCTGCTCCTTTCCTTGAGGACTCGCTGGCAGCATTTTACCAAGTAATTTCTTTTTCTCTCACACACGCACATGTATAAAGTGAGTTTTGGCATTGTCTGACAAACTTCGTGCTGATTACAAGCTTTCATTGTAACCACTAGCCTTTTCATTTCTGATATGCACAACAAAACAAATCTAATAATAGGAATTAAATGACAGCACAGGGCAGAAAGCTCAGCGTCACTGAAGAAAACAACAGTTACAGGAACCCACAAAGAGAGACACAGGGCATGCCATCTCATGTAAAAACAAAACATAAAAACATATTCCATCAGCACAGCTTTGGACACAATCTCACTGTGGCTGGAGTAGGGGAAAAATCACAGTTTTTTACATTGTTGAGGAGAACTTGAATTGCTGTCCTTCTGGAGACATCTGAAATTTGCTGTATCTCTGCATACTTTCACCATCAGCAAAAAAAAAAAACAAACCTGGGGAAAAATCTCCCTGTACTCGTTCAATCTCAGCATCATTAGGCTGTTTTTTTATAGCAGAGATAAGTTTGAAAAACCAACTGGCTTAGCGTGATCAGCCGCAGTTACGATCAGATGTGGTAAAATCTCACAAAGGGATCCCTGTGCTGCCAAAGCCAAGCCTAGCCATGGCTGGAGGAGAACAGGCCAGAGCTTTCTTAAATCATATAATGATTGTCAAAGCATTCCAGTAGGCATGGAAGACACTGTTCTCTGTAATTTTTTTCAAGAGACTAAAAAAATCTAAAAAAGGGGGACATCCTTTTATAGCTCTTACCCCCAAAGGCCACGGATAAAGAGGTTTTAAAGTAGTGACGACCAAGACGATGACTTTACCTCCTGAGCAGTGCTGGCCAAGGGTCAGAATCCAGAAATTCCCATATTACGCTGAACGTGTGCAGACACTGACGTGGTGATGCTGCATCATGTGAATAGCGGCTGAAGAAAAGATGTGTTTATTATCACAGGAAAGGAAAGATTGCTAGTCTCTGTGCAGAGAGAAAGTAACAGTGAAAGTTAGGAAAACGGATAATCCTGAGGGCACAGACTCTACACTGCTTTGTGTTTGCCCTAGCACGTTGCTTTTGTGCTCGACTGGCTGTTAATGTCACTGTAATAGACAAGATTAATACTAATATAGTTTTAAATATTTGCATGATTTGGCTCTTGAGTGTATCTCAGCCTCACTGTATTAATTTGTTACTTATGTCTGAGTGAGCAACACTTAATCTGAAATGTTAAATTTATTACCAATTTCACTGAATCTTGGCTTACTATCTGGCAAGTTTTTCTCTCTGATAATGAAAATGCTGACTTTCTTGTTGGTAGAAATACACTGTGAGTATCCATTGCTCTGTCCTTCTCATTACCTCACCGTTAACTTTACTCCTTGCTTAAGTAAGCCTTAATTTATAAACCTCTGCTGTTACACCTTATCAGCCTGCAATGGTTTGTAATTCATTTCCTTTGATCGGCAGAGGTATTAGCTCTTTTGACAGTGGATGTCCTTTTCTGTTCCCTGTGCTGCTGCTTTTCGATTCAGAAGTGGTTCCATAAAAGTTCTTGTTTTGTCAGATTATCTTGGGTTACAGCCTTTTCTCTGTTTGGGTTCCAGTTTCTTATTGAAGGAAGTGAAAGAACCTTCGTATAAAGGAGAAAGATAAAGCTGAGAGCAAAGAGTAATTTCAACAGGGTCAATTTTGAGAATTACCTTTCAGATCCTCTATAGAAGGTCTCAATGGCAGTGCAGAATATTTACTTCAATGATATTCCCTTTGAGAAATGTTTTTGAATGTCCTGGTAGTGAGTGGTGGGTTTGTCCTCAGTGCGATGTACCGCTGAGTACTGGACTTGGTGAAACAAATACATTTCCTCCTTAATCAAATAACTTGGTAGTCAGAAGCCAAGAATATCGAGGTCCAACACGTTGGAGCATGTTGTTTACTGGTGTCAAAACTCTTGTTATTGTGGTAACATAATGCAGAATTCTTTTACATCATCTTCCCATTTGATTTTATGATTCCTAGAAGGAATGTATTTTGAACATTGAACTTTTTCCTGTTTCTCCTTAGTTGCATCTTGCAAGAGCATTGCTTTCTGCTGTTGCTGGAAAAAACACATGCATTTGTTTCCAGCTCAATCTCTTTATTTTCTTTTTCCCCCATTTGTTTGGTGGCTGGCTGTTCACGTTCTAAAAAGCTCTGATAATTTCGGTAACTTGGCCAAGCAGAAAATTTCTGGAAATAGAAAATGTGTCAAAGATTTCAATTTAGGTTAATGTTTAGCAAAGATAAAAACCAATGTGTTTGGAAAAATCAAAACGTTGTTCCTTATGGGATAAAGAATCTTTTCGCTCCAGTTGAACACACACAGTAGAGCAGACATAGAATATCTTTCAGAATAAACCCCATTACTACTTAACAGTATTGGTGATGGGAGGATATTCAGGTGCTTGGTTTGAGATAAAGCATCCAGATGTGAATTTGCATGTTATAATTATCCATATTTATCCATTTTGGATGCAGCAAGGAAGGGGCCATAGGAAAAGGCATCCATATATCTCCATGTTTGGTTTTTTTGTACGTCTTGTTGAAGAGAGGTTTGGTCCCAGCGTATCCCTGGGCGAGTCTTGTTTCATCTCCCTCTGCTCAGGGGGTGCTCACACAGACCTTCCCCATCTCGGTGTACTCTCGTGGCCAAACTGGCCACGCTGTCAGATGAAATTCCTGATGGATTTTCTTTCCTGTCTGACCTCTTTTCAGAATACGGGCAAGAGCAGGAAAGGGAAACATCTTTGTGAAACATGGGCATTTCAACAAACATTTAGTTTGAACTTGAATCTGTAATTGATTGTACATTTTGTTCAAACTAACCATGAGGCTTTCATATTCTTGATTACCAAAGCATATCTTTTTGATATCTCCTTCTTTTTTCTATAGGTTTTTCATTTGTAAACAAATAAATCATGTAAAATGTATTTATTATGAGAGACAGGAACAATACATTGTTTTGTCACTAAAAGGATGTAAGACCTTTGGAACAAAACAGCCTAACAGGCACCGAATGATGCATTTTAATTTTCCCATCTAATTAAAGTTGTACTTATTTTTCAATTAAACGAGGTATGAGTGCATACATTTATTTTAATTAAATATATGTTTCTTTATATTTGAATGAATGTGAACAGTCATTTTTCAGTAGACTGGGTACATATGAGCGTACAAATAATGTCTGTGTTTGCACAATGTGCATCATCGCTTACAAAAGGAATCCGACCAAGTATTTTGATTTTATTTATAAGAACATTGCACTGAATAGGCACTGGCAGTTCCCATCGACGACAAAGGAACTGGGACAGTGCAAACTTTACCCTCTTTCATTTAAAATGTATTTGGTCTGTCAAATGTCTAACATCAAATTATAAACCAAGTTCTTCTCACCTCATAACTTCTTTAGTTGATTCTTTCTCCATATCTTTTAATCCTATAGTGGTAAAGTGATTTAGCAAAGGCTGCATCTGTTTTCTCTTGTTACCTGATAACTTCTTAATGAGTACTAACAGCTTATGTGAGAGCAAGGTCATTAGCTCTAATGGATAGAGGGGACAGCTGATATGGCATGGGAAAGGTTAAAGATTACCAGAGAAGTTTTTGCAAATATACACATAGCACAAAGAAGTAAGTGCCGTAATGGTTTTGCGCTGATATTTCTGAGCTAATGGCCTCGGCCACGTCTTTGTACACCTATTACTTCTCCGTAGTCCTGCAGTCACACTCTGCTCTAACGTGTAGCAGTAATTCATTTTATTAGATAAGCATGTTAATTTTTTTCTAGACAGCTATAAATTTATACTTGGCACTTTGTCAGGCAATTTCTCTAGATAGAACATGAAAGATATTTTCTAAAATAGGTCAATTGCAATTCTTGGTCTTTTACCTTGCATAGGTATTTTGCCATCTAGTTCTTCTGTACTGATTTCTCTTTCCTGCTGTGTAAACTACCAGTGCATTTTATACGATTTTAACTATTGGCCAGAAAACTGCCTTGTCAGTTTTTGCAAGGAAAGTGCCTGTTGAAATGCATTTTTGTGATGGCATCGGGTCTATTTTAGGTCTATTCTTCGGATATCATTATCTGCTTTATGTCCCCTTTTTTCAGCCTTCTGCGTTTGCCACCGTTAGGATTTGTTTTACTCTCATTTGTTCTATCAGAGTATAAAAAGAAATAATAAGAAACAAATGGCAGGATATTACTAAAGACTTTAAACCCCAAAGACATTCCTATGATAAAGGCATGGCTCGATTTTAAGTGGTAGTATCTCCATTAGCATTAATGGAGCGAGTCCATCAGCTGAGGCATCTCAGAGGTTAATCAGGCTTCCTGGCTAGATATTGCCATCAATACCGTGTGGCGCCTAATTCTGTTGGCCCTTCAGAGGTTTTCCTGACAACACACTAACAGACTTTGTGTAAGTCATTTCCTATGAATTATTAAAACAAACGTTTGGCTGCTAATTGATGAACACTAATGTGTTTTCTAATCACTGCAGTTTGAGATTTTAGCACTAAACAAAGCAGTTGCAATTGATTTGTGGCTGCTTCTTGGTTTCAGCCTGTGATCTGTACTTTTTTTTTTTTTTTTTCCTTTTCAATTTAGCAGGCAGCTTAGCTTGTCTTTTTAGTTAAGAATTGGCTTGTTATAGTGTCATTCCGTTCTGATCTCTTTTGCTATTTCTTATTTATATTGCATAATAAATCTGCTCAATTCTTTATAGGCAGGTAAGGCACAGTCCTTGAATCAAGGAGAAAGTATTTAAAGTTGTAGTTTGAATTGTTTGGGGTTTTTTTAAAATCTGTATCTCTCCCACTGTGTGTGCTCTCCCACTTTCTCCAAATAAAAGAATATAAAAACAGTCTTCAGCTTCTTTAGATAGTAAAAGCTGGTGTGATGAGTATGTTTTCAAAGCCACGTCTGGAAGAGATGCAGACTGTGGAAAGTCACATTATTTTTATGGGATGTGCGTGGACTTTGTACAGAGCTGTCCTGCCCGGTACCTTCAGGATGGCGGTTTTAATTTTGCTGGGTTTGAGTCCCATATGCAGTTTTAATGCTAAAAAAGGCATAATTGCTGAGAAAACTAATGAATGTGTCTGTCATGTCTATCAAAGGCCGAATTCCTTGTCTCTTGCACTTGTGCAGAAGATGTAACTATAGCAGCATTAACCATTATGGGCTGTAGATATGTCTGCATGTGGCACTGCCCTCCACGCGTACCTACCTTGGCTTCATCGTTTCATTCTTCTAACTATCCGTGCTCTGTACCCCTGGGAAGAAGTAAATAACAAAGTGAAAGAAAGAAAAAAAAAAACTGTAACATTTAGACAACATTAAAATCCTTCTTTTTTTCGATAATTTTTTAGAAGCATTTAATTCCAAACTAAAGGTGCATACTTGAAATCGATAGGGCGCTAAATATTTTCCAAGATTTGTTACCTACAGCTTTTGTCACTTATATATCACTTATAAAAACATCTGGTTTGTGTTCTTCTGGTGTGCACAACCTAGTTACATTAATTGTGTTCAGAAAAAAAATTCAAGATAGATCCACAAACCAGCCCTAAACATTATTTATTGGTTCTCTTTCTTTTTTTCAGACGATAAAGACTGGACTTACAATGGTGGGGAAAGTAGTTACGCAGCTGACGGGGACGCTGCCCTCAGGAGCAACTGAAGAAGAAATTTTAGCTCACAGCAACATTCGTCGAAGTCCTCTGGTGCCTGGAATCATCACCATCATTGACACAGAGACAGTCGCGGAAGGACAGGTAATACAGTGCGCACAGAATATGCATTCATTCTCGGAAGAATCTCAGGAAAATGTATTTTAGGCTTTTGAAAATTAAAAATAAACGAGATCTTTGCTGGGTCAAAAAATTTTGCAGACACACACAATTTGGGACTGAAATTAAGCCAAAATATATATTGTCCTTAGAACATATTTATGTGACACTTTGACAACATCAAGTGTGAAGCGTCACATTTTGTCTCTCTAACACTTGTTCATAATTGACATTGATTTACGCTGATCAGCTGAAATGTATATGTAGTCTGATTATATTTATTAATATATAATGTGGCTGGAAGATGTGAGTGTCTAGAAAAACAGTGAATTGTTGACCTCCAGTTTTTAAAAAAGAAGATGAGTGAAGTTGGATAATACGTATAAAAGCTTATGATTTTACATAACTTTCAAAACTAAAAGGTAATGAAGCATGATGCTGGTTTGTGAGGCATATGTACTGTTTTACTAATACTACACAGTGCAGCGCGTCAGGCAAAATCTTGTGCTAAAAAATCCATACCACTATCATACAAACTTGAAATGGGTGGTTTGTACTGTCTATGACAGAAGAGATCCATATCGGTTTTGTTTGTTTCTGTCAATCATTTCATTTTTAAAGTGTCTGGTGCTGGAATTAGTGTTTATGCAGGACTCCCATGCACTTCATTAGTCTGTAACTTTCTTGTAAAATTTTTTACATAACGTTCATATTTATTGAATTTAAAAAAGAAAAAACTATTTCTTGTTTTCCCCTGTCTTTATGGTACCTTCTGCCCGTAAGTTAGTAAGGTATTAGTGACAAATCAGTAGTTAAGTTGTTTTCTTTTCTTACCTCAGAGTAAAATGTAATGTTTTAGTTGAAAACAAAGAAGGAAACAAAAATCCCAGCGTACTGTTTGAGCTGTGCTTCTTCCTGAGAATTAGTTTTTGAAGTATTTAGCCAAGTAATGTTACACTGAAAGGGGATTGTTCATGTATCAATATGGGCCTTTTCTTGCAAAATGAAAACAAAAGAAAAATCAGAGGAGGATAATGGAAAAAACTATGTATTCTACTTAAGATCTTATGGAGTCAGGTCTTAAAATAAGTCTGACCGTTGGGGTTTGCTTTTGTTTCCTGGGAAATAAGGTCTTTTGATTCTTCATATACTGCCAGGAAAAAAAAAAAAAAAAGAAAAATTTTGCTTCATAAATTTCTCATGAAGCCTTGTTTAATGCGGTCATTATTTCTGGTGGTCATTGTCTGTGCTTTGATTCTTCTGCATAGGCTTAGGGAAAAAAAATGATATATCTTAGGTTTTTAAGCCTTGTTATGTATGATTTAGAGGTTTTATGAACTTGTCCTCTGACCTTAACAATAGTAGGGAGCTATCAAGCCTAAAGGGCACTATGGAAAAGTAGTTGTAAAAATGATAACGCTTGCCTTGTCCAAATACTGCTGCTGTAACATAAATAAGCCATCAGTTCTGGTAAAATAATTTTTGTCTTGAATCTCTAGGGAAGGAGGTTCTAAGTTAGATGTCCTAATTGTATGTCTTCCATTCATATTTTTGTGATGAGAAGTTTTAAAATGATATTAAATTAATAATTTATTTTCAGTGCTGAGACTCGCTTTCAGAATTAACATGATATTTTTTTCCAGGAAAAATAATCTTTCTTTTGCATTGTTTTCGTGGCATAGAAGACTTTTTAAAAATCTTACTGAAATGTGCATCTAGCAAAAAGAAAGTTGATTAAAAATAAATACACTTTGTACATGGTCTAAATAAAGACTGTCATCCAACCCTGCCCCAGTAAGGAACCATCTAACGTAAGGGGTGTTGTGCGTGCTCGCTCGTCAGTCCCACTGAGTTTTGTCCTTCGCTACAGCTGGATTTCCATCGCCAGGTGGAAACGTAAGTTTTTCTGGGGCCAGATCACCTGAATGGGGCCAGTTCTGGTTTTGGCTGTTGTGTGAAGGGCCCAGTCCCCAGGACCGTGGCGGGGGGATCCTGTGCTTGGTGCTGGCAGGAGCAGGCCCAGCTGTGGGAAACAGCACGCTGGTGTCTCCTTGGCACGGCTCTGGGCGAGCTGGGGAGTCCTGGCCAGTTTTTATAGCATAATTGGTTGAAGCTTTGGCGTTTCAGCAAATCTGACCTTTTATTCTGTGAGTAATTGCACTGAACTAACAGTGATTGCTCATCTATGTCAACGTAACCTCGCAGTTCAGCATCGTGCTGGTTTGAAATCCATGTGGCTGTTTGGGGCTACATCGATTCTTTCTCACTCTATTCATTTCTGAAATTATTTTGCTCTTTTGTGGAAAATTGGTTTGCAGATAGTAGCCATCCAAACTACGTTATCACCAACACTTTGGTTGCAGTAGCAGAGGGGTTGAGCTGGGACTTAGCCATGCTGCCGAGGACACGGTGGCCGTACAGCACTACAGCGAGAGGTGTCCTTCATGCTGCGTGGCAGGGATATTTCTAAAATTATTGGTTTATCATCACAGTTTTCAGATTCCAGGTGGGAATGAAGAGGTCTGGGTGAATACAAAGAAACACCTAGTGGCATTTCCTGCTTTCTCCTGTGATGAAACTCCTGGTTTGGAGAATTTCAGTTCTGCTGGGCGGGACGCTGCTGGGCGGCTGTGCCCATTGTAGGAGTTGGTCTCCTAAACTGCCTGGGGAACCGCAGGAATTAATGTCTGCCAAGGGTTTGCTGGGCTGGATTAACAGTTTGGAAGCTTTGCATCCCTTTCATCAGATTTGTCTGGCAACATGAATATATTTGTGTGTGGTTTTCAGGGATTGTCAGCCTAATCGTAAATGAGGAGAATTTCAGAAGCAGAAAGGAGTGATTTTCTTATCATTAGCAAACTCCTAATGTAAAAGGAATTCCTCACCTCCTTCAGGCCACTAAAGATTTCTATCTACCTGCACAGCCTACCTAAGAGTTTGGGTGTTATAATGAAATAAAACAATTTCCAAGTAATAAAATATATCTTTAAGGTAACATACAGTAAAAAAAGGAAGAAATCTGTTTTAAAACAAGAGAAAGAAAGTGGAAGAAGGTGACAGGAAATCTAAGGCAAGCGTGTCCTTTTGAAGGAGGAATAAACACTTTTTTCAGTTGGGTAGCAGAGGTAGTGGGATTTTTTAATATAAAAATAAATAATATATATATAAAGGGCTTGCAAAGTAATGATGCATGTGCTTGTCCATGTACTCTGAGCAGAGCAACACAGGTTTTAAAGATGGAGTAAGCTGCGTACGAACATAACAGATTTATTTGCCAGTCGGATGATTAAGGAACATGTTTTGGATGTAAGCCAGCAGGAGTAACTACAGCTTTAAGTTCCCACTAATTTTATTATATCTACCATTTCAAAGATACCCAGTATAAAGAACCCGAGATGAAAATCAGTGCATTTCATGAAATATACTGCTGCCATGGCAGAGGTTGAAATGCTAGCTTACCACAAAAAATACACAATTAAAGACCGAAGAAATCTTCTAATGTAATCTTGCAGGATTAAATCTGTGGGGAAAATATTTTTAATAAACCATATGAATGTAGATATTGTAGTAAATTCTCCTACCCAGCAGCTGTTTATACGATAGCTCCTACTTTCAAAATTGGTGGTACTTAAAGAAAATTTGAATTATGCAGTAATTAAATAAATGGAAAGGAATGTAGAATTATTGAAGTTGGCTGTCATGATATATTTGTAAAGGGAGTAAAAATAATTATCGAGATGCCCAAGTAACTTTGTGGTAAACCAAAATATGTTAACAAGGTTGTGTGCTTGTTTAAACTTCCTTCTAATGAAGTGTTAGCAAACTTTTCAGTTAGATGTAATGACTATTTATTTGAATCTGTTAATTAGTTGAAATGGATAAAGCTAAAGCTGTACAGATGTCCTCTTTTTCAGTAATTGGAATGAAATGTGTAAGACTTTAGTGGCTTGAGTTTTAAAGAAAAATTATTTTCTTTCGACCTTTGTTTCTGTATTCTTAATTAATTCATCAACGAGGCCACCCACATGTAGGCTGCAATAATGACCCTTCTCAAAAGTCGCCAGTTTTGTGACTGAATGTAAATCTGTTAAACATCTAACATTTAGTTGACAGAGAAATATGTGGTCATTTAAAAATACAAAACTCGATTCTTAATGCTTTTGATAGAGCGATGTGATTGATGAGATATCGTTGTGTTGCTTTCACAGATCATCCAAAACACATGAAAATATTTGAGGAAATACTTTAAAAATAACTTAGCAAAATAAGATAACATGTTGATCTTTTTATGTTTTAAAATGTGATTGGTCCTTTTTTCTGTTGCCTATTAACTTTTTATTGCATTAAAGAGGAATTCTCAGAAAAAAACCTGCAGACTGCTGCAGTTTCAAAAGTTCATTTTCATTTGGTAAGGAGTTGATAACAATTGAACCAAATAAAGATGCTTATCGGGGACGAGAATTGTTGTGAAACTTCGGTCTAAAGCAAAAAGAAGCTGAAAGAATAAGGCATATTCCATAATAAAACTTTTAAGTACCCACGTAATTCCACTGGTCATTAACACCGGTGCTTTTATTTATAAGAACAGCTTTCACAAAGGCTAATTTGATGTTCTAACGCTCATATATTTGGCATCAGTTTTCTTTCCTTTTTATATCTATGTGTATTACAGAAGAATTCTTTTTATATATAAATATAAAAAGAGCAACAGGATTCCCTCAGAGCATAATACTGTCTGCCTTACTTTTATTAAAGGAGATCTGTTTTTTGTCAAGAAGACATTTTTGTCTCAGATAAATGGTTCAGGCTGAGCGCGAGGCTGTTTCGAGTTTATGCTGGATTCTATTAAAAGGAGTGCAGTAGTTAATGCCACAGATTTATCACTTTTAGCCCTTTTCCACTGATGTTTGACCTTAGCTATAAGTTGGGGGAGGCTAATTGGGGGGGTCGGTATGGAGGGGGCTGGGTTTTGTGCGGACACTGCACTAACTTCAGCTGTTTAAATCGATGGAGATCTTAATAAGTATACATGCAAAGATCTCTATACTATGTAATATTCGTATTTATAAATATTGCCAAACCTATTTTTTTTTATGATGATGGGATTATTCTTTCTTAATTTTATTAAGAGTAGGACCCGCTTGATTAGATTTGTGTCCATTTTTATTTGTGTTACTTTCATGTTTTATTTAAAAACATGTCTCCACTGGGATAAGTGGTGTAATTTGCCTTTAAAGATTAAAATAATTGAAGTCATAATTACTAGTGGCTTCTGTTCGGCAGTATGGAAAATACTACGAATGAAGAAAAATATGGCATAGGAGAAAAAAAGCTTTGGCTTCAGCTATCTCTTGCCCTCAAAGCAAAAGCCTCTTTTCTGGTAGTAAATGTAATGTAATGATGCCTTAGGTGTTCTGTCTGCTCCCCTTGTAGGGTGAGATAAAGAGAACGGGAGGGACCGCTGCAAGGAAAGTACTTGAACATCCTCACGAACCTCAGTGACAGTGGAATTATAAGAGTAATGCTGAGATTTATGAACCTTTTTCAGTGAGAGCCATTGTAGGGTCTTTTGCTCTCAGTGGCTGGAGGCCGCTGCCTTGGAGAACGGAGCCCCTTTGGGATGAAAAAAGCTGCAGCCCCGGGATTCCTGTGGGCTCCACGTGCCCCGTGCCTCGGGAAGCTCAACCAGCTGCTTCCTTCCAGCTTCTTGACAGCACTTGCGCGCGTTATTAGGCAATTTGTACCACTGTTTTCACTTCCAAGAAGAAGATTTCTAACTCTGCTCTTTTCAGTGGCAAGAAACCACGAGCTGGCTGCGAGGAGCCGGTTGTGCAATGTCAGTGTTGATTTCATGTGCCATTTGTTAGCCCACTGGCAGCGTTCTCTCCAGCACCTTTGCAGAGAGCGTCGTTCGTGTCGGCCTTTGTAAGAAGCGGTTTCTAAAACTTGTGAAGCTTGTGTGACGGAGGCCTGGAGTTATTCTTCATGACTGTGCAGCTCCGGTCTTCATCCTTGTCTGCATGAAATCCATCCGATTTCATCCATCCAAATTTATATAAACCCTGTTGCGCTGAGGCAGTTATAACCATTTAAAGATCTCCAGTACAGAAAATAATGTATTCCGTTGTAAAACACCTTGTTGTTTTATCAGCATAATTTTGTTTTCCTGAAGTTATATACAATGGTGAAAATCATACTGTGGTTTTTGAAGCTCTTCAAGCTCTAAGTTGGCATGTGAACCAGGCTCCTGTTTCGTGGCAGGTTTGGAAGGGACATTACCAAAGAGGCTCTTCTTTAGTTGATGATGTAGTTAAGTCAACTGCTGTAACTCCTTTGAATTTTATTCCCCCCCTCGCTTTCTTTGTCATGTTGAAATTGTAAGAAGTGATGCATGTTTTCCTCAACTGCCCACTGCAAAAGTGCAGGGGAAGGACGTGGCAAATCATGCAGTTCAGCCTGAAGATATAAATACAAGCTGATGATTTAAAAAAAAAAACCAAACTTCTTTTCTTCTCTGTTCCATGACGATTTCTTTTTTCATGTTGATTTTAAAAAGATTAAGAACGCTTTTCAACTTCATCTTACCTTGCACAAGCACTTGTGTTTCCACGTGTGTGTTTCTGGCCGCTGTGGGTGGGAGGTGACAGATAGTGGCTGTCAGGAGGTGGTGTGGCACCCTCACAACCTGAGGTTCAGATTCTTCACTATTCAAGGATTTCCAGGTTTTTGAGTAATGAAGGTGGTTTTGTGGGTGGGTTTTTTTTAACTATTTTTTTTTCCTTGGCTAACGCAGGAGAGTGATGTATTTTAGTTTGAGTCTGAGAGCTCCGCGTGAGCCAGGCTTGGTGACAGGCGAGGGTTTTCAGGACCCACAAGCTCACAGTGGCTTTTCTTTCTCTATTGGATGTTATACCGACAACTTCTCCTTCCTTGTATTTCTGTCACAAACAATGGACTTGTATAACAGCCAAAAATAAGGACTGGTTTGCTCTATCAGAAAATCAGCTTTTAGAGTCCAAAGTGGAGATTTTGAAAAACTCCTTTTAGATTAAACACAAAGGTTGTTTTTCCGGGAAGATAATTTTAAGCAGTGATTGAAAAAAACACATTAAAGCGTGGAAACAGCATAGCATACAAAGAGTAGGTTTGGGTGTTATTGTATTCTCAAATCAGTATGTCTGAGGTGTTTCACAATTTCTAATGTGAAATTTTTACTTTGTGTAGTATTTCCAGAGAAAAGATGTTTGAAGGTCGTCTTACCATCCTTGGCTGTTGAATAGGGGGTTTACGTTGCAGGGATGATAACAGTGCTGCGGTTATCATTAGTTTAAACAAAAAAAAAGGAAGCACATGCTGAATTAATCCAGCCTACAGTCTGTAGGAGCTGATGCATGTGAAATATGCTTTAGAGCTGGTTTTAGGCAATGATGTTGATACCTACACATTTCTAGATTAAGTATTTTTGTTTAACAGACGAGATTTAAAATACCCCTTCAATTTCTTTAGTAAAGCTGGTTTATGATGTTACTTTATCACTATCATGTATCTTTAATTAGAGTGAAATATTTAGGGTAAGACCAAGTTACCTAAAAGTGGAAGCTGTGAAAAGATGATGTATAGGAGTTATTTAGTGCAGCTTATATAGGATGAGCAAAGAACACTGTTTCTTTGAAAAGCTCTTAGGAAGATCTCCAGACCCTCTGGTTAGTGGTTCTGGAATAAGCACGAAATGCTGACAACGGAAAGCAAAACCATAATTGTGCTTATGTGACAGTGCCAAGTAATTTGAACATGTTAAGTCAGGCAGGCGCAGGCCTCTTCATCCATATTACGTGACTTTTTTAAACATTTAAAGATGATTTCTCTTTTTGAAGCATAAAAATATCTTCAAATTATTCTGATATCTGTTAGGAGTAGGAAGTATTAAAAACCTTTCAGATTATTTTGGAAGCAGCAGACAAACTATTCTGAACTTGAAATGGGAAATTTTGCACTATCTTATTAAGAAGGTGGTTTTTGCTTACCACAGAAACACTTTTATTAAGTGCTTTTCTGACAGATCTTCTTATTGTTTTACTTAATTTAGTCTTTAACATGATGTAACCAAGGAATGAAATACATTTTCAGCTCTTGCATATGTTTTGTCTAAAAATCTTTTGGTTCTCTTCTGTAAATCTAAGAGTATCTTTTCCTTTTCATACAATTAGACTTTGGTAATGCTGTGTCCTTCTGGAGGTCCTTTCGGATGTCTTCACGCTCAGCTTTAGTTTCCACTGGCCCAAGTAGTTTTATCAACTTCAGATAACCTTTTGTTTGAAAACCAAAAGCTCATCCTTTGACCCTTTCTCCAGAAGACGTTGCGCAACACAGATCTCAGTCCAGATACTTCCTTTTCCTCTTCATTTCCCTCTGTTGTGAAAACTCCTACCTTTGAATTGCTCGTTTGTTCATGAGAAGGTATTTACGACAGTGTGATTTTTTTTTTTTAAGGAGTTTTGGTTAACAGCCTTTGTAATACTGTTATTTAATGTCCATTGAGACAATTTCAAGATGGAGAAAATTCTTGTTAGCTGCGTATTTCATAAGGCAGGTGCTTTCGCACACCCTCCCAGTCCTTAGCACTTCTTGTGTCGTTTGGAGATCGGGTACCTCAAGTCCATCACCACTAATTAGCAGGACACAAGCTGCAGTGTTCTACCTATGGAACTGGTGGAAGGCAAACCCACTGTCTTTGACTGGGGTTTTTGGTCCATTTTTCCACTCCTTTGCCATGTATACTTTGAATTCTCCCAAAGAAAATACTGATTTATGTAATGGTTAAATGTTCCCTTTTCTTTGAAAAACTCTACGCTACCTCTTGTTTTTCTTTCTATTATGTGATTAGGTTTTTTGCTGTTATTGGTTAGAGAAAATAATTTGTTGTTTACAGTTAAAGTGTGTGCTCTTCAGCATAATTACACCGATCCTCCTCGTGTTAGTCCATCTGCAGGCGGCTGCGGGCTCTGGTGGAATGAGAGCTCCTGGCACGAATTTATGAGTAATGGCCCCTCTCGATCGTAGCTTCCGGAGGGGTCACAGCCCTCGCTCCAGCCAGCGGCAATGGAAAACTGCAATGGAGCTTCCTGGCTCTCTGTGTACAAGCTTCTTTTGTAATAAGCTGCTGTGCAGCCATTAATACTTTACGTAGCGAAGAAGTAATATTTTTCCATTTTGCCTTCTTTGAATAGCATAAATAGAGAATCCAGGTCCAAAGTGAATAATCCTTTCTAGTTAATAGTAGGCTATTTGAGCGTGTCTCGTGTCTCATGTCTCTTTATCTGAAAAAATTACAGAAGATTGTGTTTAGTTCACATGCAGTTAGATATATATTTCATACCACTGTGTACAGCTTCTAAACAATTCCTGCATCAGTAAGTTGCTATTTTCTCTTAGGTGTATTTTTATTTCCTCACCTTCCATTGTCTCTGTTAACATTCCGCAGGTGCTCGTCAGCGAGGACTCTGATAGTGATGGTATTGTGGCCCACTTCCCTGCCCACGAGAAGCCGATTTGCTGCATGGCTTTTAACCCTAGTGGTAAGTTCTTTTACTGTTTTTATGTGATAGCTGTAAATAAGATGAAGACAGGAAGATATCAAAGCTGTGTGTTCCGTTGCTTTGAAGGAATTGCAAATGCAGTTGTGATCTGTGCAAACATCTCCCCACTGCTATGAGGGCTTTTGGCCTGCTCTGGGAGGCGTTGAGTGGGTCATACACTGGTGAATTTGTCTTTTCCGGAAATTTCAAACTTAAGTGACTGTTACACTATAATATAGGTGAAAAGAATCAGTTTACGAGTTTAGATGGAGCAGAAGTACGAAGGAATTCTTTTCTTTTGGGTATCCAGATGTTCTGATAGGCAGGTCTCCAGAGGATCAGCACATGTATTAAATTATACTCCTCCATAAATATGAAAATAAAATGAGTTATTTGACTGGCACTATTTTTTAAAGTAACTTACACTGCCATTGAGGGTTTTGTTGATGAGGAGTTTCCAATTCTACCCTCTCTCCTGAGTGAAATCAACTATAATCTGAAAATACTTTTAAGAAACTCCTCAAAAGTACCTATTCCTGTCCTTCCTCCTTATGAATGAACAATGACTCTGGGCAGCAGAGATTACTACAAATCTTGTCTGTTCATAAATCTTACTAGTTTGACAATTAACATGTTTATTATCCCACCTATAGGCAGCAAAAATGTATGTTTTGGTTGGTTGCAGCAGTAGGTGAAATGGCCAGCAAATCAACAGCTCCCACGTGCCGAAATAAATGGTTTCTAAAATGTAGCAAATGCCACGAGGATCTTGAGGACAAAGTCACATTTGAAAGAATAAAACTAAGTGTCTGTCATTTATGTTTTCACTTTTAGTGACCAGTTGGTCTCATTCGGACGCCCCATCTGTTATGTCAGAACTCTTTAATAGTGGTGTGCAGTTCACAGCATTTTCACTGTCAGATTTTGACATCAGAACTGTGTTCTCATCTGCCTGAATTTGCTTCTGATACTTAAGAATTTTTGTGATACTTAATTTTTTGTGGAGCTCTGTGCATTTAGCTGAGCATCAACTCTGCCAGTTCCACAACAGTAATATTTTTGCTTTGGACTTTGGTAGAAAGGTAATACTGGGAGTTGAGCAAAGCTAATTAAGTGAAATAAATACAGCTGCTTAAATTAGAATGCTTTGTAGATATTAATTGAATGCCTCCTTAAGAAACTTTTATGATTGTGTGGATTTAAGGAAAGCAGAATGTTTATGCAAAAGCAAACTAACTTGTTATTTGTTTAAATTGAAGAGTATATTTGCATATTGTTGGATTACTTGTATTATAATCAAGTTCTGTTGGTTTGCTCAGATACTAAAATTACAATCCTTTCTATACGATACAGCAGACTCTTACCTTGCATCTAACGGTGCAACAAGATCCTTAATGGCAAAGCGCTTTTTCTAATTGGTGTTATTTTGGACTGATTGTGTATTACGTATGTTCTGAGAGACCTGCAGAAGGGGTGATTCACAGGAAGGTATTGACTGGTACCGCCTGTTCTGGGTACAGCAGTGTCAAACCGGTTGAAAACTCTTAGCCCAGCTGCGCCAGTATGAAAGCAGCACTTCACACAGGGTTCTGCTTTCTTTATTTAACATCAAGGCAGGATTTTGTTTGAAGCCAGTGTTGTAAGTAACATCATCTTAATCCATTATCTAGTGGTGTATTGCCAATCGAGCCGATCTCATTACAAAGCAGAACAAAACAAGAGGTGGCTTTTGATACTGTCTTCATCTATTGGCTGGTTGTGGTGAAAAAACACTTCTGCTCATCATTTCCAGCAGTGTCTGTGATGCTAGAACACAGCGATTGCTAACTTTTGCTGTAAAGGCAAACAGGGAACGCTGGTCTGTTTCAGTTAATGATTTTATTCCCTATGGCTGATTAAATAGATTAATTTAATCATGTCTCATCCCAAGGGCCCAGCAGCTCCACAGGTATTCAGCTCTGTAGAAACTTAGAGGATTGTGTTTGAAAAAAAACCCTAAAACAGAGCCACCACTGACACTGGAAACCACTGAAGGTCGGTGGATACAGAGGAGGGATATATACGATTTTTGTGTAGGAAACCAGTAGAACAGTAGGAAACCAGTAGAACATGCCACAGCCACTTTAAGCTGTGTTTTAGAGGTATGTCTTCCCAGTAAGATACATCCTTTGGGTTTCTGCTGTTTCTGTTTTCATACCGAACAAGGAGCTTGCCAGGGAGAAGTTAATTGTGAGTAAAATAGCTGTATGGGATTTACAGGTATCATTGTGAGAATCGCCCCTGGGAAGGGGTAATATATTGTAGGATTCATTGTAGGGTTATCAGAAAAGAATCAATGGGAAGAGGAGAGAACTTCGTGAACAAAGAAGCAGGAGGGTTCTGCATAGCATTTCACTCTGCTGTGTAGACATTTCTGTAGTGACTTTTGCTGGCATTAAATCTACCTTTTGTTTAAATTTAAGGCAAATCTATTGAATTTTTTTCTTTTCTATTTTTGAGGTATTTGAAGAAAAAGAAACTTGGCATGTAGTTAGCTTTTTTTTTTTTTTTTTGTATTATGTCTATGGCAACTCTGCAAATCCGGTTGAATAATAAAATAACAAACTTGAAATATCATTTCTGAGTATACTTATGGAGCACCAGGTTTTTTAGTGCTGCCTTGCATGTCCCTGTATACCTCTTCCAGACCCTTATGTTAATAAAAGCTTGCTTCTGAGTCAGTTGATTTTAGGGAGACTGTAAAAGTCTTGGTCTAAGACATACAGCAAATCATTTTTAACATTAGGAGGGAAAACAAAAACCAAACCATAAAGGAGAAAACCTGCAGTTCCTGGTAGTTTGGGTTTTCTCTGTGTTTTTTCCTGTGCACATCAAATTTTAGTTTTCAGAAAAAGTTGTGATGGTTTCCTATGGGGAGTGGGCTGCTGGGGTTTTTTTAGGGGGTGGAGGGGAGGGAAGAGGAGGGTTTGTTCTACAGCTGAAAATTTGCAGCCAGGCATCTCATCCACAAAATCCCTTAGTCCTATGGAATTTCTAAAAGCCGGGTCCCTGCGTACATTGTTATTGCCCTCTCTGCTTAACGTTTTTCATTTTAATAGGTAAGATACATAGTAGTTCAATAAAAGTGAAAAAGAACCGGTCCTCCTTTGCCATTTGTTGCTGATTGAATCTTTGGGGAAACAGACATGAAATGTGAACTTGGTCCTTATTCTAGTGGTAAAAATAAAAATTACGACGTGAGCCTCCTTAATCCGTTCCCTTTGCCAGTCGTGTTGTCAGCTTTGGTGCGAGTGTTTCTCCTGGCGGGTGGGCACACTTCCTATACAACGTTCTTGTTCTCTTTTTGGAAGTGTGCTTAATAAATCCGATTCCAAGCTTCAAGTTCAGGTGACTTGGCACTGTTACTTGTTTTCTTTTTTCTGTTTTAATTGCTAGAATAGGAGTATTTCACGTATCCTTTTCTTCCGTAGGAAACCGACACAGTTTTTCTGTAGGCTTTATTATATGTCAAAATCAGGTTTTATTTATATAATGCCATGTATGCCAGTGGTTGGTTTTGTGACTTAAATGAAGATAAGGTCCCTCTTCTGAAGCACTCGTGTTTTGATTAAATTTTTTTTAAATATCCATCCAGTATTGAATAAATTAAAGAAATGTTGTAGTAATAATTTAGCATTGCCAAGTGCTGTGGAAGAGACGTTATGTATGAACTGCAAAAAAGGATCTGATTTTGCAGTGTATTCGCTTAAGGAGTATTGCATACACGTGGTATTTATTTATTTTTTACCACAACCCCTTCCCATGAAGTGGTGCTTGCACCGCAGCGTGTGGCGAGGATGCTGGTGTGTTGAAGGAAGGCACTGTGGGGCCCCGGTGCAGGTGATGGCCAGAAATGGGCTTCTGCCAGCCCAGACCATTCATGTGGCTTGGGAATGGCCAGCAAGCCAGGTGAATTTTTCAGGGAGCTTGGGAATGGCCAACAGGCCGGGTGAAGTTTGCGCAGAATCTTTGAATGGCAATTACTGAATGTCTTTTGATTAAAACGCTGTTTCGCAGTTGATTGGGAGAATAATATTTCTTCAATTTAGTGGAGAAGGATCCTCTAAGAAGCAAGTCCCATATCTTGGATGTACAGAAAGCATCGCGATGGAAACGGGTTGTTTTCTGAGGATATTTAGCTGGTATTTGAACACCCATCTGGTGGTCTCTGCAAAGCAGCTGCTGCAGCGGAGTGAGGAGCACCGTGGCCGGTCTCTCCTTTCTGAACAAAGGCAGGCAGCCTCTAACTTTTAGGAAGACTTTAAGCCTTTTATTAAAACTTTTCAAGAGGAGAATAAATAATACAAGGAAGTGAAGTAATATTAATAGACTGGGGACTTTATTAATGTACCTCTGGCATGAATGTTGATGTAGTGGAAACAAGAGGCTTATACTTACACGGAGACTCCAACAACAGTTACTTTAATTCACTTACTAAATGAAAATCACATTAAGCTTTTGTGTGGATCCTTTTACTTAGTGTTAACATTGGCTTGATTTATTTTAGCTTGAATATTCAGTTTGGGATGAATCAAGGGCCAACTTACTGTGGACAGAGCAGCCAGACAAAAATTTAGTGCTGTTTACTAATTCATATTAGGTAATTTAAATTCATTTTTCAGACTTTTTTTTTTAAAAGAAAATCTTGATACCTTTAGACTGGGTCCAGGAACAAGGACTGTCTTCAGAGGATTACCCAATACACCGTGGCCACACAGAAATAATCTAGGTTGTTGTTAGCCACACTGAGTTGCAGATAATGCCCCCTGCGTGATTTCCTTCTTTTTTTTTTTGATGAACACATGTATTCTGTTACTGTGGTTTAGAGGACAAGATAGCCTTCCACCCTTTCTTGGAGTGGTGATTTGGCCTTTTCCATGCTATAAATATAAGATATTTAGAACTGTCAGTTATGTACAACCAGCAACAATTCTATAATGTAAACAGCAGTGTTGACACAGTGTTTTACCATAGTGAAAATGTAGCCAGGATAAACAAAAAAAAAAAGAATTGTGAATATTTTCCTGGTTATTAAGATGTTTTTCTGTCAGTGCAACACTATGCAAGTATTTGTACATATAAAATACTTTTATATGTATATAATATTTATATATTTGTATTTTTTATTTTTAGACATATCTATATATATTTTTACATATACGTATATATATATAAAAAATAGGTAGAAACCATTTTCAGAATGCCATAGTCATTCTAGCATTGCAGAAGGATCCTGTCTGGTACGTAACGTAAATCGACAAGAGCTTATTGTGTCAACTCTGGATGACGGTGCCCTGGATGAAATTTTGGAAGTTCACAAAAGGAAGGGATACACCGTAGGGGGTTACTTCATTTAAGATGTTTACAGACAAACCTCCAAGTTTTTAACGTGTTGGTGATAGTCTGCCAGGAATTGTCAGTGTACGCAGGGTCTGAAACGGGGAGAGGGAAGGGAAAGGATTAAATGCTACCAATTAGAATCAGTTGCTCAATGGTGAACTTGGATTAGTCTAAACTGGGGAGTGTCTAGACTGGGGACTGAAGGAACCATACAAACATCCTCGTTTTTCATTATGTTGTATTATTAGAGGCTGTGATTGAGAAAGGAGGAGAAAACCTCACCAATTCTGATGTCAGCCGTGGTCCATTAAAACTAATTCCCTTTGTTCCCTGTTCCGTGGCAGACACAGGGATGATTGCAGCTCCCTCTCGTTCCAGGCAATCAATGCGCTTGGGCTGCGCAGGGCTCTGGCGTGGGCTGCTGTGGAGATCTCTCTCTACGCTTCATTCAGATGCTTTGGTTTATTGCTCTGCCTTTTAATATCGGCCCAAAGTATTCACTGCTTTACTTTCAGGTAAGGTCTTGGGACTCCAGCAAAGTTGTGGATGCAGATAGCCTGAGCTGCGACGGCAGCGAGGAGCGAGCCTTCGGGGCAGTTGGGAGACAGTGGGTCTGCTCCCTTTTTCTTTTTCCTTTTTTTTCTTTTCTTTTTGTAAGACACTTCAATATAAAGCTCCAAGGGTATATATTATTTGGAAGATGGATTTCCACATGTTTAAAAGAAATTGTTATTCACCTTTATTATTATTATCTTTTTATTATTTTTTAATGAAAATATATCCCCCCCTCCCCTATAGGAAACAAAGTGTTGAGTTTTGGAGAGCTGTGGGGTGATATTTCTTATCTGTTCACACACCAAACCTGGGAACTGAGAAGAGGAGGATCATTGCATATTTGAAAAACGCACCAAAGTGCTATATTTTTTTTCAAAATATAATTATCTGTATTTTCCTCCATACCCAAGGAATATATTCCAAAATAAATTGGAAATTCTGGCTTTCTTACTTACCCTAATTCTTAATCATCTGATTCTTTATTTGTATCTACAATTTTAAAAGGATGTGGCCTCTTTTTCCGTTTTCCAAATGTATTTCTTTCAAGTATGTTCAGGTTCCTGACTCTCTACCTAATTAGCATTTGTAATCCCGTGCATCCTGGAAGAGTATTTTCATTGGTTGTTACAAAGACATAATAAAAAAAATAACACTTTTGGTCTTATATATGAGTTAGTTTTGGGAAGTCCATAGAACAGCATTGGCTTTATGCTTCACTCCTCTGTATCTAATTCTTTCCTGTGATTTTGTAATGCATAGTTTCTAAAACATTAATCATCTGCTCACTGGATGGATTTAAACGGGCTCTGGGCTGACTCACATACAAGCATGGATTGTACAGACACACAAAAATTCTGCTCCTCGTGTGTGTGAGGAAGAGCATGGAAAAAACTGTACCAACGCTGTCCGTTGCTGCTAATGAGAAACCGCCGGCAAATAGTCAGCCATTGTTTGCAGATCGCATCTCAAAGGAAAAGTTAAAAATACAGTAAAATTTACATGACGGAATAAGACTGCGAAATGAACTCAAAAGCAAATCCTGCCTGGCTGCGTGGCTGGCGTGCGAGCTGTGGTCTATGGCTTCTATTCATAGACGTGAAATTAAAGGATGCCGTTAAACGCAGTTGTGAAACGTCCAGTCCAACAGCTGCATTGAGTTTGTTTTTCAATTTCTCATTGCCTTTCTTGTTTATTAGCTGTGACTCTGAGGTCAGAATTAAAACAAATATTTTAATGGCAGCATTTATGATGTTGGCAGGGAGCGGCAGGGCTCGGCCCCGCGCCGGGCAGGACGCGCTCTGGGTGGCGGGAGGTGGCCCCGGCAGCCTCCGAACGCTGGCGCGAGGGGTGACAATTCCCAAAGTCTAAGGGCTATAAATCACACCACCGATAAACATCCCCGAATCTGCTTTTGAGTTCTTTGAGCAAACTGGACACACTTAAAGGGTCTTGGTTTTAGGAGGCCAGAAGGGAGGATCCTTCTATAGATTTTTAACGTGGTAAAAACTAACAGAATTCCTCTCCTCATTCTGACAGATCTAAGGTAGAAAGGCCTTTATGAAGTGTGATAATTAAAACCAACCTGTCTGTAAATTATACACATCCATTCCTACTCTAAAAATGGCTATACACGCTTTTAAGAGTCATTTTGGAGTCTGTGGGGCTGTAGTTTTATTTTAGTAAATTGTTTTACTTCACCACATTTAAAAGCAAATTATAGACATTTTATTTGCATTAAAACTCAGTATTAGTTGCTTAATTGTAGTCCACACTTGTGCAAGCTCTGTACAGCCATAGATAATACATTAAAAATAGAATCCGAAAAGAAGGAAATAAGATCAGTGTTTCAGAAATCACTTCCAGACAGATAAGTTTTTATCTTATAGTTACCATTTCTATTTGCCAAATTTCATGATAAGCTGTAAGTTTCCCCTCCACCCCCTAGGAAACCAGAAAATTTTACAGACATGGCAAGCTTAATTAAGTTTTATAAACAGTGACGCTAAGAGTGTCCTTCTTTTTTTTTTTTTTTTTAATTTTAACTTTTTGTTTAAGGGTGAAATGTTTGTATTTTTAATATGTAGCCATTTCTTACCAGTATTTCAAAGAAGCCAAAAAGTAAATTATTTTCATTTTGAAAGTTACATGGCTCAAAGGCTTAATGCAGATTACACGGGGATAGAGAAGTTACAGAATTTCTTTTCCCCTTCCTCGCGATACGGAGGCTGTGACTGATGCTGTGCTCTTCAGTGTGACAGGGAACAGTTGGTTCGGCTTCGAATCGAGAGCAGCTGCTCATCTTGCTGCAGCAAATGTCATCAGCCGGCCTGGAAAGAACCAAACCTCCTGGTTTTTAAATCTGCCTGTACCTCTATTTATTTTTTTTATTTTTTTTTTTAGGCAAAAATATATTACCTGTAGTAATATCTTTTGCCTACAAAGCGTGGCTCGTGTGGGACAATTTTTGAGAAGATCAGCTGAAAAAGGAACTTCTCGGTATTTGGAGTCAGTGTCGTAGCTGACACATGGATTGTGTTTATTTGGTATGGTTTAGGGTCATAAAATTGGGATTTTCTAGGATTTATAGAAATATGAAGCACAAGGAGGAATATTCCTTTTTAGGTTAACTTGAGTTATTGATTGGACTAGATTTGACACAACAAATAAATGTGCGTTTTGCCCAAAAGCTGCCTTTTCCCAGAGACACCGACAGAGAAGAGGAAGTTGAATTGTGTCTCAAGGCGTAACTAATAAATCACAGGTTTTACTTTCCGTGTTTGAGATTTTGATTCCAATAAAAACAGTGCAGATATTGATACAATCAAGTTTTTAAATGGAAATAATGTATTTTGTGATGGTAGAACTTCTGTCTGTTTGCCTAAGAAAGCGCTTTCTCGTTCAGGAGATTCTTGTCGCTCGTACCTAGGCGTTCTCCTACGCTGAAGTTTTCAGCTAACAAATGTGTGCCCAAACTTAGCTGGTTTGGTGTCTTTTCCTGGCTACAAGAATATTTTATAATCGGTTGTAGGTATTCCAATTAAAACCAAAATTTATGCCAAAAATATTGATCGTTGCACAGGTTAGTCATGCTTTTTGGCAAGATTTGTATGATATATGGATGATATCTGTGGTTTCTAGGTTAAATTTTAGATGGTTGGTGACAGTTCTAATGAACACTTTAAAATCATATTCATTTTATTGTCTCTAATGTAATTTCATTCTGTGCAATTCCCTAGTTAATGGATAGTCTCTTCATTTATCTACTGCACGGGTCAATAAGTTTCTTTCCCCACTCCCTGTGGAGGGGAGGAAGGGCTGGATCCTCTCGAGCCCGGCAAGGAAGGGACAGTTTGTCGCGCTGGCTCTCCCCGACATACACCTGGGGGAACAGCAGCCCCACAGATGTGGGGTGCTGCAGGCACTGGTGTGTGTGCTGCCTTCACTCCCGGGCAACACTGGCTTCTTTTTTATTTTTCTTTTGCTTTTTTTTTTCCCTTTTCTTTTTTCCTTTTTTTTTCTTTTTTTAAATTTTTTTTAATTTTTCCTTTTTCCCCCCTTTTTCCCCCCTTTTTCCCCCCTTTTTCCCCCCTTTTTCCCCCCTTTTTCCCCCCTTTTTCCCCCCTTTTTCCCCCCTTTTTCCCCCCTTTTTCCCCCCTTTTTCCTCCTCTTTCCCCCCCTTTTTCCCCCCCCTTCCCCCCTTCCCCCCCCTTCCCCCCCTTTTTTCCCTCCCTTTTCCCCCTTTTTTCCCTTTTTTCCTTTTTTTCCTTTTTCTCCTTTTTTTCCTTTTTCTCCTTTTTTTTCCTTTTTCTCCTTTTTTTTCCTTTTTCTCCTTTTTTTTCCTCTTCATAAGGCAGAAGGGAAATTAACAGTCTACCTGTATTTCACACCAGTTTATGCCTTGGCATATGCTGCGGAAGGAGAATTTCACATGAGAATTAGGTAGGAAAGGCCACGTGTTGCCTGTCGGCAGTTGACGTGCCCGTTTTAGTGGCATTAGTTGTCTCGGTCGGGATGGTGGTGGTGTCGGTGGCGGCGGGGCGAGAGGAGCCTGTGCTGCGTAAAGCTGCGTGGAGCGGCGCTGGAAGTGGGTGTGGGGTGAATAACCTCGGTGTCTGGAGTGAAATCCCCCGCCTCCAGCTGAACTCTGGTAGCATTTTTCCAGGCAGTACGCTGTGTTTCTGGCCAGGCTGCTGAGATACCGACTTCTCAGCCCTTAGAGAAATTTGAGACAGTTAATTTTCATTCTTCGATCTGGCACCGTTCCTTACGAGCGTTTCGAGGGGTGCCAGCCATCCACTGCGGCAACTGATCGCACGGCTCCGTTTCCTTCATTTTATGGATTCTTCTGTGCCGTTGAATTGGGAGAGGATTGCACACTGGCTTGTCCTGAGGAACCGAACCAGGCTGTCCTTTGCTGCAGATGAACTATATAAATCAGACCTTCGCAGGACTAACATACTTGGTCACGAGGTCTTAAGGGTGCATTTGTGTGAATAAGTGGAATGCTAAAACATGTCTATACGTCACTTTCATGATTTATAGAGAAAGTAAAGCGTAGAGAAATTAGCCCTAAATTTTAGATATGTCCACTAATTCTGAGAATCTCGATACTCAAATATCGAGTTTGAATTTAGAGGATGCTGGGTTATCTGTCACTGTTCTGTCCGTCTTCAGTGGGGACTGAAGCTCTTCTCTCTCTGGAGTTCCGCTGTCTAGAAAAGCCTCAAGTTACGCAGACAAATGTAGGGAATAATTTTGGAACTTAGGCTGAGCTACTGAGACAGGCGGAATGGGAAATTGTACTTGGGTCTTAATTCCTCTTTCTCCTGTGATATCTGCTGAGATCTAAGCTGCTGGAAGCCTCCTCTCCTCCAGAGGGGTTTCTAAGGTCTGTCCTCTCAAAGGAGGTGGCCTGGAGGCCACCACGGGTGTAGAAGGTGGCCGTTGAGATCCATGTGCCATCTCCTTGCTCTCTGCTATGGTGAATTTGGCACAGCCTTGGACAGGAATTCCCTCAAAAAGTCCTAGCAGCTTCTTCCATGCCTGCAGGACCTCCCAGTCTCACATTTGGACTTTTGCTGTTGGTCTGGGACTGGCCGATTTGGACTTGGATTGTAGTTTCAGACACTGCTGACGAGCCCCAGAGATCTCTTTTCTTTGCTTCTGTTCCTTTGCGCTGGGAGAATACTTATTAATGTATCTGTTACATGTATTTGGGGGGGGGGGATCTGGTTTAGAGTAGAAGCTTGTGCATCTATTTGAAGTTTGTTTAATTCTTATTCACTACTGCTACTGTAAGATTCGTGCCTTGTTTCTCAGTTACGCTGGAGGGGGGGAAGGCTTCATTGCCAAGAACTAGATCTACAAAAACTCCAGTAGGTGGCTGTGGGTAGCCAGGAAAGATGAGAATTACCCTGTATTTGAATTTTTTTAGAAGTTGTGCTTCAATTGCCGATTTGTTAAGGCAAGTAACTACACTCTGAAAAGGACATTTTGTTACAAAAGCTTAGTGGTGGTCTTATCTTTTCAATAAAAGCTTTTCTCTACAGGTCTCAAATGTATCTGTAGAAGTGTTGGCCAGCTACAGAATTCTGTTGTGGCTTCTGACCATTTTAGGGGGAGCAAAAGCAATATTTTTCAGTACAAGCCCTTAAAAACAAACTGGAATACTATAATTACCTAAAACATGGCTGTAGCTGTAGCTAAGTACACCTTCAATTTGGCAGTAGCACCAACTTTTAAATTGGTGGGATGGGGGAGGTACATTCTGATATACATCAGTATTATCTGTTACATACATAATTCAAGTGGAAAAGTGCAAATTCGTACAGCTGCCTCGCGAGTTCAGAATGGGATGCGTTCTCAGACTGAGATAGCTTCTACCTAAGACAGGAAAGAGGTAGGATTGTAAGACCCGATCCTTACGGAGTTAAGGGCAAGGTGGTGAGAAAGATTCCGAAGAAGTAGGTTTAGAGAGAGGAAGAAAGGAGCTCTCAGCGAACAAGAAGTGGGAGACTTTTCAAGCCGTGGTGGTTGACTGAATGAATAGTGGCAAATTTCCAGCAGCGCGAGGGAGAGGGGATGGAGAAGAAGTTTGCAAACAGTATAGAAAACAAAGAGTAGAAATCAAAGCTGGGGGTACGGTTTCAAACCAGTTTAGTAGGAGAGGACAGGTTAAAAAGAAGCGCATGTTGAAAATGAACTGCAGGAACTTCAAACTCGTAATATTAGGGACTGAAAGTTAATTTTAGGAAAATCGAAGGATTTTGAAGCTGTTGCTCACTCAAGGTCACACAGTAACTCGGCACCCGAGAAAAATATGACCCAGGATCCCTGATTCTTAATCCATCGCTGAAGCCAGTAAATGACATGTCAAGTTCAGTTCATTTTTGTACTTTGATTTTTGCTGTTGTAGTTCAATATCTTAATTTTATTGTGAAAGAGACAAACATTTCAAATAAGACACTCAATCAGTAAATAGCTAAAAAGTACTGGTGTTTTATGAATATCTGTTTTATTTTTTTTCTTTAAATGTGGTAAATAAATGATCTGCTTTCCAGCAGTGTTGCTCCTGCCAGCTTAGCGGCTGAGAGCTGTGAAGTGCAACACATCTAAAATTTTAAATAATTACGCTTCCTTGGCTACAAAAGAGCTTTTCCATCCATTAATAATGAGAAAATTAATGTTGGACCAGCAGTAAAACAGATTAAACTGTATACCCCTTTGGATGCCTGACTGCACCTTTAACGGACCCGAAATTCCTCTGATTATTTAAATGTTCTATATTGAAATGCGATGGTGGCCTTGAGTTAATAGTTAAAGAGGTTTAAATTGGAATGTCTCTGCAGAAGTTTTTCCCATTGATCAGAGCAAGTGGGCAGAAAAATACCGTATTTGATTGTTGGGCAGCATTGATAGCGCCTCACAGATTAACAGAAATGGTTTTTTTTCCTCTTTTTCCTAAGATGTACAGTCAGTCTTTTATTAAGCATATAGATTAGTTGAGATTTGAAGATATCTTTTATAATGGCGAGTGCTGTGTAAGGTAATTTACTGTAGCGCTGGTACGGCCACAGCCAGCACCTCGTCTGTGCTTGGACTTTTCTAGTGACTGAAACTTTGGGAGTTTGCAAGGTCAATCTTGCTCTGGAACATCACCCTCCTGGATGTGTCATCTGGAGTAAAACGAGCTGTGATTATTTAATGACAGAATAATTATTTGCTTTTTCTCTGTTTATTTTGACTTTTGTTTTTCAACGGGGAATCGTTGCCTTTGAAGACAAATGTATTAAAAATACTGCGATGGCATCATATTTGATGAGTTGCGATTGCAAAGCTTGTGTCTATACCGTGGGCCAGAAGGTGAGAAGTAGTTCATGATGTGTAGCTTGGTAGCATTGCTTTATGGTTTGTTTGTGACAGAACAGTGTCAGCAGTGGAAGATCTTGGCATCAAAAGTGTAAAAATCCAGTCTGTTCTAACATGAAGTGTGCTTTGAGTGATGGCAAAACAAATAGTCTCCTCATCATGGTTAGCCAGGTTGACATCAATGAGAACGCCCTCTTTGGGAAATAATTTCAGGGCTGTGCTTTTCTGTGCTTTTTAATTCCATTTGTGAACTTTCTTCTTTTTTTTCCTTCTTAAATACCCTCCCTGCAGGAAACTCATTTTCATTTTATAGAAATACTCACCTAATTCTAGAGCATTTCCTACCTGAAGGTGGAAGACTTTAGGAGATACTGAAAATTTAGGAAATTCTTGATCATTTAAATTATCTTGTTAAATAATCACTACATTTTGGATAGCTATGATTTAAATGAAAGTATTGTTTAAAGGCAGTCTCAAATAAAATCACGCTTTGTTTTCTGTGAGTTTAACCCTGAAAGCACACTGAAGGGATCTTAAAACTGAGGAGAAATGCATATGAAATCCTGTAATCAGTGCTATACAGCATCATGTTATTTGGGTGGAAGAAATGTATTTAAAAGAGAGCCAGTGCGGTGATTTGCAGTGCATTAACCCTCCTGTTTTTAAATTTGAGAAATATATGTTTATCAATAACTTCAATCCATCGCTACTTAACTTTGTTGAAAACTTCTGGATTCAGATTTTTTCTAACTTAAGTGTTTAACCTGTTATCTCCAAAGAAATTTATGCCCGAGCCAGGATGAAGTAGTAGTTAGTGCAGGTTTGAATGGAGCCTGTTTGCAATTTTGAAGGTGTGATCTTTGAGGAGGGGGGAGAAGGTAGGAAACATTTCCCTGTTGTTATCAAATTGATGTCTGGGTGCTGGTAAGATACTGTACCGCTGGAGAAGTGCGATTCAGTCCTTGTGCTTCATCACCTACCTTTTGCTGCAAACACAAGTCATATACACATAATTGTTTTCCATCTATGTAGCATTTATAAGCTTTTTTTTCATTGTTACAAAAGCATCTTGCTTTGATGCGAGGCCTTGAGGAGGATGGTTTCAGTAATTTTTATAGTCTCCTATTCCTCACTTTTAAGTGAAAGGAAAAATCAGGGTCTTAGTTTCTTTAAGCATTAAAAATGAACAGTTGTCCTAATCTGCTATTATCCACTGTTGCTTTCTATGCTCCTGCAGAAAATGTCACAGTTTATTGAAGGATGGTTCTTTAGTCACCTTTTTATGCTCATCTTTTTACAGAAAGTTTAAATTGTGTTAAAACTTGTCAAATTTGTAGGTAAATAAAGTTACTTTTAATATAATGCTGAATATATTGAAGAAGCACGTGGGCACACTTGCAAATGTTGATTTGTTTGGGTATCACTATTGCTAAATAGACTGGTTTGATACATGATAGTTTTATAACTAGTTCTAAAATATATTAAAATTATTATCAAAACAGTCATTTAGCACAGCAGGCATTCTTAATGAGTTGTTAACATCCTTTTGGATTCAAGATGCACAACTATAAAACTCTTTTGTATAAAAAGGGTAATGCTATTTCCCGTTTTGACGTCGGTGGCAAAAGCCCTGTAGACGTCGGGGGGGTGTCAGGATTTTACCCTCTCTCTGTAACATTTACTTTCTTGTTATTCCAATGAAAAGCGAAACCCACGATAATATGTTTCAGCAGTAAAAATGTTTACTGCAATCTCTGCAACTCACAAAGCCCCAAGCACTGAGGTAACGGTGGGGGCTACGGGTTTGTGTCCCGTTTGGAGGAATTCCAAGGAGGGTTAAAAGAAAAGGGAGTCTGTTCCCTTTGATCTTTTGCCTCCCCCCCCTGTACTCAGCTGCCCTCAGCGTGCGTCCTCTAGTTTCTGGAGGGAGAAACCCATCCTGATAAAGTTTTAGTATTTATTGGGCCATCAGCTGTAGCCAGTTAGTGTTTGAAACTGGGGAATAGTTTTTTAGTACATCAAGCGTATCGTCGAGCCATCTGTTGGCATGGGAAATGTCTGACAGTTTCCATACATCCACCCCAAGCTCCCAGTATTCAGATTAAATATATAATTGTCCTTAGTGTGTTAGAGTGTATAGGGATCTCCATAGGTAATTATTTATTCACAAAATAATTTTTTATTATTCTTCTCTTTCTTTTGACTTACTGGGGTTTCTTGTAATATTTATTTTTAAATGTTTTGGATATCTTTATGTACTCATGTTTATTTTTTTGGTGAATTTTGTTGTTAAAATCAGATTTTCCTTATTTAGTTAAGTTTTTTTGAGACCAAATTTTCTAACTGTGACATATGTGTTACGCTTGGAAGTATACACGGGCTTAGTAGCACTAATATTTGGCTATATTTTGACTTGCATCAGCCTCGGAGAGGAGTTAAGTGAGTATAAATAAAGCTACTGTTCATAGGTCAGGTCATATGTTTCATAAAACCATGGACCGTATAAACTTTGTCACATCTTAACCAGACACGTACGTGAGTGCTTTTGGAGGAGAGCTGCGGTGGAGCAGGAATCCATGGAGTCAACATGCGGAGGGTGGGAATGCCCAGAGAAAAGCCTATGGGCTGAATCAGGGGCCACTGCAAGTCACCGAGCTCTCTCATCCTGTCGTTTGAAAACCTGCAAAGCGTAATATTAACGTTGCATGCTGTCTGTGCTCATGTTTACAAAAAAAAAAAAAAACAAAACAAAAAAACCCAAACAAAAAACCCACAACAAAATTTGAATAATAGTTCATTTTTTTTATCACTTTGTGTAAATAGAGTACTGTGTCCAGTTCTGGGCCCTCCAGTTCAAGAAGGACGGGGAACTGCTGGAGAAGGTACAGCAGAGGGCTACGAAGATGCTGAGGGTCCTGGAGCATCTCTCTGATGAGGAAAGGCTGAGGGACTTGGGTCTTTTTAGTCTGGAGAAGAGAAGACTGAGGGGGGATCTGATCAACACCTATAAATACTCAAAGGGTGGGTGTCAGGAGGATGGGGCCAGTCTTTCTCAGTGGTGCCCGGGGACAGGACAAGAGGGAACGGGCACAAACTTGAACATAAGAAGTTCCCTCTCAACATGAGGAGGAACTTATTTCCTGTGAGGGTGGCAGAGCCCTGGAAGAGGCTGCCCAGAGAGGTGGTGGAGTCTCCGTCTCTGGAGACATTCAAAACCCACCTGGACACGTTCCTGTGGGACCTGCTCTGGGTGGACCTGCTTTGGCAGGGGGGTTGGACTAGATGATCTCCAGAGGTCCCTTCCAATCCCATGTGATTCTGTGTGATTCTGTATTTGTGCCATGGCTGTACAGGTCTCTCTATGGCTCCACATGCATGGAAATGTAAAAGTTGCATTCTTAAATGAAGTATATCTGTAAATATATGCTCCTTCATGCAGATGTAGGCCTCTTTCTCTAATGTTTGTGCCCTCGGTGTTTTTAAAACAAATCCAACACAGCTTGAACGTGTTGAGTTCTTCAGTGTGTAATTACAGAATGACATTGTTTTGGAAGGCGGAAAAACCCTTCTGTTACTCTGAAAGATGGCATTATTTAAAGCAGAGTTATTCGTGAAACTCAAAGCCAAGGTGAAATGGTGCGTACCTCATTTGTATGCATATAACAAACAACTGTGCAATTAGATAGGTGTTATAAATAGGATGTGGTGGAGATGCTTAGGCTACTCAGGTTTCCTAGATTTTATAGCAAGTACCCAACCGAGATTTGCTGCCCTCTAATTTTGCCGTTTGGGCTAACCAGCTGACGCCTGGTTGAAAAGAGTTATGTTCCTACAAGGCCACAGAAGCCTTAGTATTCCGTCTCCGTCTCCTTCGGATTGCGGAGAACTCTGTGTACCATCAGCAACTTCCATCCCACCCTTTCGGCCAACCCTCATCTATCAAAGCCGGGCTGCGAGTGAGCGAGAGGAAGCTCCCAGATAAACATACAGCAGCGCCTAAACTCCTAATCACTCTGGGCTTCCGCTTCCAGGCCCTATAATTAGAAGTCCTTCTTTTCCTTGTATTCCCAGTTGACGCAAATGCTTTTTGTGGCTTGGCACCTCATTTAGGGCGTGGGCTTAGTTTATGGCCAGGCCAGAGTCTGGTTTAGTCTTCTGATACTGCATAAATAGCTCTTAACCCACAGTCTACATCTGTACTGGTTTTTCCTTTTATGCATAAATTTGCTGTATTTTTTAACGTTTCTATCCTCAAAGAAGCTTATTGTTTCCCAAACAGAATGCAGGAAAAGTAGGAAGCCGTAAATTAGACCAAATGTATCTGTCAGGTAAAACAAAGCTTTGGCAATTTTTATTTTATTTTTTTTTCCCCATCTAGGATACCTGTTCCTTTTACACTGGATTTTAATCATCTCTGTGGATTTGAAAAACCACACAGTAAAAGAGTCATTAATTTAAACTAACTGCGCCCCTCACGTTATGGATAAGCAAAATCAGAATTTTTGCAGGGAGATACATAGGGAGTAATATCTGCTTTACACATAAATTTCCACCGGGTTCTGCGTATGCAAGACTTCCAATTGATTTCAGATGTTATCTGTTAAACAGGGATTAATGCCAGTTTGAAAAATAAGCAGGAAATCCTTGAGAATTATTCACTTTTCATCTATGATTATTCATACATAAAGTACATCATAAGAGAAAACATTTTTTGGACTGAACTTGTGACAGCTTTAACCCGTATTTCCGTCTAAACAACTTTTTGGGAAAACCGTCACAAGGTCTTTTAGAAAGCGGAGTTGAAGTTTCCTGCGCTTGAAAGTGAAAGTGAGAGGGAAGGACCAGGATTCGAGTTCAGGTCTCTCTGCTGGGACTCGGTTTTTCTGCCGGGGTATCGCAGGGGGATGGAGAGAGAAAGGGAAGGGCTGAGCCGTAATAATTGAAAACTGTGATTCTTCAGTGCGAAGTAATGAGAGCTGGAAAATACCGCACCAAAACCCCACGTCAAATGTTCTAAACCAGCCGTGATTTATTGTTTGAATAACAGTAGTAAGTAAGATATTTCAAAACGCCGTTTTATAAATACCTGTTCTTTCACATCTGCGGTATTGTGCTTGGGAGCCCTGTGTTGATACAAGTTGTGCGAGGATATGTTTGTGTTTCAAATGCAAATGGGAGTATGAAAGGTCCTCCTTTAACTTACTGAAAAATAGTCGCTAATACAAGCGAAGGGCCTGTTTTCCCTTGGCTTTCATCTAAGAAAATGCATTTATTCCAAACAGTGACAGACAGCAGGAGTTTAGATTAGGCATGTGAAATTGCCAAATCAGATACCACCCATCTTTCTATTTTTAAGCCAATTCCTTTCCACCCACAACTGTATTGTCTTTCACCTCTGTACTCCTTCAAGTGAGCAAAAACAGACGAAAAAACACTAACCCAAACCAAAAAAACCACGAAACCCAAAAACCCCGGAGGCGACGCGCACTAATATGGAACCAAGAAGTATGTACACGGTATGGAACTGATCAGAGGGCAGATAAGGGATTTGGTTTGTTCAGAGACGGCGCGTGTCCTCAACAGAAGGAGCAGGTCACCCCCTCTGCTGCACGGCTTGGTGAGACACACGTCGTAGTGCCCGGTCCCAGCCTGACCTCTCTCGCCGTGCTCTCCTTGGGGTAACAGAGATTGCAGATTTGGGAAAAAAGCCTTAGGGAGGAGAAGGGTGAAATTATCTCACGTCTGCATACTCTGGGGTTTATTGCACCGTCCGCAGACACCTGCATTTCAAGCCAATGTTGGAAAGGAGATACCGGTTAGCTAAACAACGGCTGGCCTTGATGGACAAGGCACTATGGTAATTCCTGTGTTTTCACTGGCTCACGATTATTACGCAGCTTTCTGTCTCCAGTTTCCAGACAGATTTTTGGCTCATTTAAAGTAGGGGTTTTTTTTTTTTGGTTGGGGTTTTGGTTTTTTTTTTTTTATGATCTTCATTGCACTGTGCCATGTGATGGGATGCACATGAAGAATGCTGCGCTCAGATCTCTGGGTGCACTCAGCTCTGCCTATGCATTTATAAAAGACTTCTAGCACTTTGGAGGAAGAAAAAAAAACATATCTCGGTTTGCTGAGGCCGTCTGTTCTCTGTTGAGAGAAGCCTTATGTGTTCATCTCTTCCAGCTTCTCTTTCTCCGAAGGTCCTTTCCATCTGGAGTAAGAGAAAGCTCGAAAGGACCAAAAGCACACTCAGCTTCTATATAAAGCTATCTAATGCGTGAGGGGAGGCAAACATGGGAATATAGAAAATAAATCCTTACTGACTTGAATTAGATCATTTGGAATATCCTCGCTGCAGTAATAGCAGGAGCCTAATTCCAGCACACAAACCCCTATTTGCTTCCAGCTTTCTCCACTGGAAATGCTATATATTACCGAGGACCGCACACTTCACTAGAAGGGAAGTGTATTTTGTGATGTTTCAGAGCAGAATTAATGCAAATTGTGTGCATAATCCCACACTAAAGACTTGGCTGGCTTGCACTTGAGCAACTTTAGCTGTATTTCCTATCAACACAGTCACTACGAATCAAGGAAATTGCCAGTTAAGCCAACATTAACATCCAGACCAACCTCAGCTCACATGCCTTACCGCCCAAACATAATACCCAAATGCACTCATGGATTTCTTAGCTCCATAACAAACTCTCTTTTCATTTCTAACACTCCCAATCGGAGTAACAGCCTGTAACAGTAAAACTATGTCTGCTGGAGGGAATCTTGCTGAGGTCAGAGTTAAGATTTTGCCTTTCTGTGATTTTGAGGAAGTGGATGTGTGCAGCGTGGGTGGCCTCGCGCTCTGCCCGAGCCCGACCAGCATCAGTGGTCAAGCCGAGAAGGAAACTTGTAGGCAATTTTGTCTCTAAATGCGCTTTGGATTTGTCTCTGATTTTGTACCTTACTGCTGCTGGGCCTCATAGTCTTGAAAGTATTTGTTTATCAATCTTCGTAAGATCCTTATTTCCTAAGAGTTATGGTCAGGAGGACCCGTGGATGCTGCATTATCCCTGTGGGAGGCGTCAGGACGGTGCCGTTCCTCCCGTCAGCCGAGACCTGCACACAAACCTGCTTCAGCCTCGGAGGAGGAGGAGAAGGTGGCACTGGGGAGTGACGCTGGGCCCAGAAGGTCAAGGCTTTGGCTGCTGAATATTTTCTATGAGAGCTCAAGGGAAGGGGGATTCCAGGATTGCCAAGGAGGGAAAACGCAGGATAACCATAGAGTGATGTTGTAATGGTGGTTCAGTAGAGAAGTTAATTAAACTTAATCTTTCCTGAGAGAGTGTTTCTCCGCTGCTCAGAACGCAACAGGATTTTATTTTCCCAGTTCAATTCTAAAATGTACAAATGGCATATGCTAGGACTTTCATGGTAGGGTGCGAGGCCTTTCAAGCTTGTGCTGTATGTATCTGTTTAGCAGCCGTGAGCAGGAGAGGGAAAGATGAATCGCGGAGCCATGTGTAAATAAACGGAGAAAGCGAACACTCTTTTAGGACTGCAGTAAGATAATCGTTTATCCTTTGAATAGGTGTGGTGTAAAATGTGGAGGCCTTCTCGTCCCGAAGGATAAAAGATTTCAATTGTGCTTTGTGTTTGTCAACACAACAGAGCTACGTGGCCATTCCTGGTTTTCTTGAACAGATGGATGAAAATTATTTAGAAGACACTTCAACATAGCTATTAAACTGCTAAAATCGCTATGTACTTGACATTGATTAAATGTCGGAGGATTACGTTGGGTGATAACTTTAAATTTCATTAATAAGCATGGTAATATGGACGTTTGTGTACAGAATAGTAAATCTGAAGTTTGTTTACTGTAGTCCTAAATTCTGCCGTGATGCTGTACTTTTCTTATATGTACAAAAGTTGTTCTTTTTTGGTATACAAACAAACTTTTATGGCAAATTGACTTCAAATATGTTTGTTAATGTTTATAAACTGGGTTATGGACTGACATGTAGTGGGAGAAAAAAGTAAATAGCATATATAAGTTACTGGGATTCTGCTGATCTTCTAATTTAATCATTTCAGTACATCCATCAGTGACCTGTTTTCAATGAAGTTAGTACCTAATTTAATATTTCACTTGAAAGCTCTCAACTCTGATTTGCTGCCTTTCAAGCAATAAATCAGACAGTTTCTTTCATATACATTTATAAGAAAGTTGCTTCTTCAGGATTATTTTTGGTATGGGTTATTTTGGCTGGGTTTTGATAATGTTTCTTCTTCTAAAAATTATTATTGTGGAAACATCAATCTTCTTTATACCGACTCTTCCCACTGAAGAGCATTTTGGGGTTTCACTCTAACATTCATCACTTCAATGCTTCGTATTGGTCACACGAGTTCTCAACTGTAGCTAGACTATTCCCAGATTCTTAGTTGGCTTTTATAGATTTGTATTGTAATAGTTAAGTAGTCATGCTGTTAATATGATTTCAGTTGAAGTTCTGAGTCATTTTAATGAAGTGAGTTCCTTTGAATTCAGTCATTTTCTGCAACTGTTTCTTTTGTTTCCAGAAAACTAAATGTAAGCAACGCTAGCTTTTTTAGGTAGACGTTCATAAGCCTCTTCTTTTGCAGTGATTAATCTCTTGTGCTTTTGTGTTTCTTTTTTCTTTTTCTTTTTGTTTACCCAGGGATGTTGCTGGTCACTACTGACACATTAGGCCATGATTTCCATGTTTTTCAAATACTGACACATCCTTGGTCATCATCACAAAGTGCCGTCCATCATTTGTATACACTTCACAGGGGAGAGACTGAAGCCAAAGTAAGTTGAACTATTTGCTGAAGAATAATCCCCGGACACCTTATACATTTTGTGTATGTTGGCACTTTAATGTTTGTTTCAGCACACAAAGAGCCTTTCTTATGTTATAGCCACAGAAAGGATAAGAGCACAGCGTTTAACCTGGACAATAATAAATTCTTGCCCTTTCCAATGAGGTGCTGTCAGATTTATTCAGATATGACACTACCTCCAAAGAGCCCAGATTATTAGCTGTGTTTGTACTTAACCTTTTCTCATGTAACATGTTAAACATTTGTCTAGTGCCCGTGAAGCAACTGTCAGGGTTTGCTTGACTTTGGTGGTAAAAGCCCAAGGCAGACAATTAAGGAGTTGAAAGGAAGGGTTAATCAAAAGACTGCGATTAACTTTTATCTACACAAAGTGGGGGGAAGCTGTTGGAGACCGTAGCAATACAGATTTACCTTCCCGGTTTAAAAATCCCACTCATAAAGATGGAAGACTAAATTAGGTGAAAAAGTCTGAAATTATATTTTTTAAAATGCCCAGTAAACTGCTTTACTCTGCTAAAGTGGAAAAAAGTGAGAGAGCTGAGTTCCGCTGGCATGGCTGTGATAGAGGCAGCGGTGTATAATGCTGGAATCCTTCCCTGCAACGCTTTCAGGCATCAGGAGAGCCTCACCTTGGTAGCATTGAGTAACTGTTGAAGAACCTGTTTTAAATACATAAATAAAAATGTCACCACAGGGTAAGGAATGAGTATTGCACTTGCTGATGCAATTACACACTGAAAGCACAGACTTGTGACAGGCTGGCAGATGTAACCCAGTGTGACAGAGAGAAGCCTCAGGCACCGTGACTACCCCCCTGACACTGGAAGCTTGGATTATTGTTGGTATCGGGATTATAGTTCCTCCAAACCTTTTTTTTCTATGTGTTGTGCTATTTCCCTTAATTTTTTTTTTTTGCCTTACTTCTGTAACAAGTACAATCTGAAAGCTTTATTTAATGGACTAGTGGTTGATAATGTTTCAGTCTGTGTGAACTGAAATTCCTGGTAGTTTAAATACTCTACAGCTTCGCTGCTACTGTTCTGGCAAAGTCTAATTACTGTTGTAGGCAACAGTTTGCTATAGGAAGGAATAACCAATCTGGAAAGTGAGAGGAAATTAGGAAAAGCTGTCCATATAGGATAATATATATAGTACCTATAAGTCCTTTTATAAATAATAGGGGCTTTTAGATCTGTGTGTACACCTATACTGTCATCTACTTGAGCACATACTATAATGTGCTCAATGCTTTAGAGTTATTTTTCTTCTACTTTCATACAAAAAATGGGAAATATCCTATAATCAATATTGAAAACCAAAGCATAGGACTCCAGTCACTAAGAACAAAGACGTTCTTCTGTTTTTTACAGCTGATAAATTTGTTTTTCAGGCATACATTGGGAACCTAACATAACATGTTTTAGAGAATAAACCTTTATTGATACGCGGTTTTTGGGATATAGTATTAGCATCTCTGTGAAAGCATTGCATTAAAACTCTCAGAATCAACATAGTAAAGTTTTTTCCTACTTTGCCACACAGTTTTCATTTAGGATGTGAACAGTATAGCCTTTGGAATGGTATAAAATAGAGAAAATTCTAACCAGTCTGAGGCGTATTGCTGGATTTCACAACTCCCTTGATAATTAAACTATCCAACAACAATATCTCATTGGTACCTGTGATTCTCAATACACATCTATCATTGAAAATATTTACATAATATGATGGATGGATTTACTTTTCCTTTTGGAGTAACAGTACTTGTTAGTGAGAAGGGTAGTATGTGTTGGTATTCTTTTGTTCCCTAGATTTTAGGTATCAGTAGCGTTAGACAAGAATTTTGGAGACTGTTCAATTTAAAATTCTCAATGCAGGTATTCTGAGGCACACACTGGAAGCCTCTGTACCTCCTTTCTTGGTTAGAATAGTATTTATACATTTGCAACCAGACTTTTTCCTTTTTTTTTTACCCCCGGTTTAAAGCTAATGGTGAATCAAGGCCAATGGTCTTAAAGGTCACCTTCTGTACTGGAGCTATAAAAAGTTCTAATTTGTGTTGATGAACATGAGTGATTATCAGTGTCAAAATTTGTTTAGCTAATGCCCATTATAAATTGTTTAAACATCATCATTATGCCCTTGTTATATGTGGCATTTTAATGTCCATACTGAAATCATCTGCTTTCGTACTTGAGATTCTGGCCGATAGAGCTTTGCCACACGTTTCCCAAAATACCCTTCTTTCACAGTCAGATGCATGATTTTTCTTCTCTTGCTTTGTGATCCATTAGCGTGTTTCTTGCAAATACTTAGATACTGATCCTCTAAGACCATTTAGTGCATGTTTCTAAAACTCTCATGTACTTGTCCGTGGCTGTGTCCGAGCTGCTGGACGCACAGAAGTCCCCTGTACGGCGTCACTGTTTATGCACTAATTGACTGATTACGGAGTAGAATCATAGAATGGTTGGAGTTGGAAGGGACCTTAAAGATCATCTCGTTCCAACCCCCCTGCCCTGGGCAGGGGCATCTCCCACCAGACCAGGCTGCTCAAAGCCCCGTCCAACCTGATCTCGAACACCTCCAGGGATAGGGCATCCACAGCTTCTCTGGGCAACCTGTTCCAGTGCTTCACCACCCTCACAGCAAAGAATTTCTTTCTAGTGTCTAATCTAAATCTCCCCTCTTTCAGTTTTAAACCATTGCCCCTCATCCTATCACTACACTCCCTGATAGAGGGTTCCTCCCCATCAGGTAGCCCCCTTCAGGTACTGGAAGGGGCTATAAGGTCTCCCCAGAGCCTTCTCTTCTCCAGGCTGAACAACCCCAAGTTTCTCATCCTGTCTTCATAGCAGAGGTGCTCTAGCCCTCTGATCATTTTTGTGGCCTTCTGCTGGACCCGTTCCAACAGCTCCATGTCATTCCTGTGTTGAGGACTCCAAAGCTGGACACAGTGCTCCAGGTGGGGTCTCACCAGAGCAGAGTAGAGGGGTAGAATCACCTCCCTCGCCCCGCTGGCCACGTTCCTTTTGATGCAGCCCAGGATGCGGTTGGCTTTCTGGGCTGCCAGCATGCACTGCCGGCTCATGTCGAGCTTCTCATCCATGAGCACTCCCAAGTCCTTCTCCTCAGGGCTGCTCTCCAGCCATTCTCCACCCACCCTGTATTTGTGCCTGGGATTGCCATGTCCCAGGTGCAGGACCCTGCATTTGACTTGGTTGAACTTCATGAGGTTAGCATAGGCCCAACTCTCAAGCCTGTCCAGGTCATGGTAAGGGTACATGGTAAGACAGATTTTTCCAAGAATTGTTGAATCTGCAACATACGCTTTGTGTAATACACGGCGTAACCAATTTTGCTCTGAGAGCAGAAATTTGGGAACCAAATATATTAGTGTTCCAAATATTGTCAGGTATATCTGATGTTAAACAACATTTGAATTGTAATTTCACCCAGTTTAGAATATCACCCCTGGAGTATCCCCTTTTGCAGGGCTGTGGAATTCCTCCTCTCAGTTTTTCCATGTCTTTAGCAGCTGGAGGGCAGACCGATAGCTCGGCATTTCGCATCTGTCTCCTAAGAGAAGGTGGCAGGAAGTCCCCTCTGTCACTCGTATACAGAAGCATCTTAAGTGGATTAAGTTGCATGCTTAATGTATATTAAAAAAAAAAGAAGCAAGTGTTGTGATTTAATAATGGTGTTTTCTGATCGATTTACTGCAATCCAGCAGTGTCTCTAAGTCACCCCCATGTCTTTCTCCTGAGTCAGATGTACGAGCTATGCAGTGACTTCAGCTTAATAAAACTAAAGAATGTACGCTCCATCCTGTATTAATTTTTTGAAATTCCAGACAAATTCTGGTTGAGAAATTTCAGTCTGAAAGACCTTTTTTACTTTTTCCTGACCATTTCTGAAATATATAGAGACTGGCTGGAAAGACATCCATAGGGGTTTTGTCTCCTATGGACAATGAAATGGAGTGTTGCTGAGTTTTAAAAGTATTGTTTTTGCAAATCTATGTTGTATTTGCTGACTTTGAGCAGCAAATATAGGAAGCAGCCTTATCTGCTGAATAAAACATTGAGTCGGGACTGCGAAGATCACTCAGCTCCTCGCAAAGCCACTGCCTTTTCTGTGTGCCTCAGTTGGAGGTGGGTTCAGGTGGGAAGTGGAGCTCTGGTAAGGGAACTGTGAGGACAACGGCCACGGAAGAATGTGAAGTGCTCGGATGCTTTATTGGTTTGAGTGATGCGAGTCCCAAAGTTACTTTTCTGCAAACGCAGACAGAAGTCACTCTTTTTGGTTACATTGCATTAATATCTTTTAGTCTTTAAGTGCTACTTATGCTTTAGAATTTTTTTATTTTTATTTTTTTTTACTTAAAAGACCAAACCCCGGTATGCTTGATGCACTGTGTTACACCAGGAAGGTTCATTGCAAGCGCTGGCTTTGTTTAACCAGAGCAGAGAGAGCACTGAAGCTCTCGGAGAATCCCTGCTTGCACAATCCAGCCGTAAAGGGAAAAAAAATGTGCACGTGTTTGTGGTGCCCGGTTTGGTTAAGGATACGTTCTCTCGTCCTACAGCTCTTGCATTGTAAGTCAACACTTACTGCGCTCATATTTTTATCCAAGAGCATTTTGGAAGGTTTTTAATAAAAGCATAGCATGTTCTGAACTGAGGAAGCTCATTTACTTGCAGATGAAAGTTAGACTGTCACCTGATGGTCTTTTCTCTTTGATCTGAAATTGTAAACAGAAAAAAAAAAAAAATATCCCTGAAAACAGTATTATCTCAACCTAGAACAAATAAACGCAATGATAGCATCAGTGGGCTGGTGGCCAGGGTCCTCTGTCATCTTTTACGCTGTCAGACTTTTGTTATTCGGACTCTCAAACCGCTGTTAGAGCTGCCTTCAGCCAGCGCAGGTAAACACAGGGAATGATAAAAACATTCCAGCGTGGGCTGCCACAGAACACCTCCAATTTTACGCTTTTCTAGGGAATGCGTGAATGTTTTTGGGACGCAATTTCATCGAGGCTGTTGAAGGTTGTGTCACGTACGGTGTCCAGGCAGTGAAACACTGGAACAATTTAGAAACGCTTGGTGTAAACCTTCATGGTTTTAATAGAAATCTCTTCCTATCCTTTGACATACTTACACGGTTGCAATTACTGGAATAGTCTCTGGAAAAGAGACTTTCTTATTTCTAGGAAAAAGAAACAGTCTTGAAATAATGAAGATTGATTTAGGGAAGTTGATCAGTCGTTGATGAAAGCAGACAATAAGAAACTGCTGCAATTAGAAGTAGCTTAACTGCCTTGCGGAGACGGAGGAACTCTGAGCAGAGTGGCATTTGCCGTTTCGGTTATTAATAGGGAGCAGCTCCTCTGGCTGAAGGACCCTGCTCAAACCTCTCCCTGTGCCCAGATTCTGCCATTGGTTTTATGAACTGCAGTCAGTTTTGACGACTCAGGGAGACAGAGTTGGGTCTGTGTGGGTCTGATAAAGCATCTTGTGTAGTCCATGATTTTATTATTTTTTCATTTGTGTTTGTTGCTACATCATTTCCTTAATTTTCTCAACCAAAAAAAAAATTCAAATACAGACCAGTTTTCTGATTTATTTTGACCCTTGTCTCCTCAGTACTGCTGCTCTTTCTCGTTGTTTAATGATACTGGTTTTTTATTTGTGCCATCTCCCTGCGCAGCATAATTAAATACTTAAGTCATGTCCTTCAAGTAATGGTATGTTTTCTCTGTGACATTGCATGGTGTGCCTGAAACTGGGTTGAGTTCCTGTTGCAGTAAATGCTGCTCAGGCTTTATTGTTGGTTCACTTCACTATTGAAGTTTAATTTAATGCAGTGAAACGCAGTAGAATATACACGGTGTTCCTGGTGTTAACTCACCACAACTGAAAAGGGGGCACTAGGAAAAGAAAAAAAAAAAAAAGAGCCCCAGGAAGATCAAACCGCATTTTAATAGTTGTTTCTCGAAATCACTATGAAAAGACACGTTTGGTGTTGGGAGCTGTGTTTTCTGACTATTGCGTTACGCACACACCTCAGGAGTGGGTTTGCCTGGCGAGGTACTGGCATAAGCCCGGTAAAGAGCCTTCTCCTTTCTAAGGAAATCAGCGCTCGTACACATTTAAGGGTTGTGCAGCAAGTTAGTACAGTATTAACTTGTAGGAGCCCTGAAATGCAGAGGCTGGGGAGGGACTGGCCCTCATCCCCAGGAGTGGTGGTAAACAAGGTCGCTGCCTGTCCCCTGCCATGGCCTGTGTCATCAACCTTTCCTCTCACTGTCCCTTTTTAATCAACTGCTTTTACAATAAGGTTTCTGTGTGCTGCCCTTACTTCTGTTTTGTTTTCTTTCAGTTATGGCTTGAATTTTTAACTTTAATTTGTGAATATGTTCTAATTAACACAGTGTTTCAGTTTGGAGAAGCTGTGGGAATAAGGAAAGAATGATAGCAAAAACTTACCTACATTTCCCTTCTATAAAATAAGCGAATGCACGTCAGCTTTGAAGCCCTCAGTTCAGACAGTTTCCTCCAGATTTTCAGAATATCAGAAATAATTTTTTGATCTCTACAGTCTTGAAAGCGGATCCTCAGTGGGGCCATTGACACGTGACATGTCCTTGTAGGAGTCCATCAATGAAATGACGCTACTGTCTCGCTCCCGTCAGACTCTGAATGTGGCAACTAAATTTTCATTCCGTTTTCTGGAGGATTTTCCATCATAGTGTTTGAAACGCGGGGCAATAGGATAGTGGAAGTTTAAAGGAGCATAGGAGAAGTGTAGTTGAAGGAAAACAGGAGAAGACGGTGTAAGACCGAAAAGAAGTTACGGGGGTTCAATGTGAGTGCTTTGATGGGAAGGGTTGGGAGAAACAAGTGGTGAAGGTAAGAGAAGTGCCAAAGCTGAAGGAAGCTACAGGATGGACTCACTGAATAATATCGAAAACATTATATATGAAAAAATATAAAAAATTGAAAGATTTCTTTCCTAGGAGCTGTTAAGGAAAACTTTCTCAGACTGTTTTTTCCTTTCCCTTGAAGTACTGGATAATTTCTTTCCAAGTCATGCTAAAGCCTAACAGAATATTTGAAACATTGATTAATTGTCTCTGATAGGAAAATTGTCATATTATCCATGATTCTGAAAATAGTATTGATAATTTTGTGAGGGTATTGAATTTTTATTTCAACAAAATTACAATTATGAATATGGAGAAGAGTCAGTAGTTGACAGTAATATGAGAGGTGCAGGATTATCCAGACCCGCTCTTGGGTTAGACAAGTGCAGGTTAGGGTTTGTGAGCAAGCTGAATACTCTATAAAATATATAAAGCTATAAAATACAGACAAAATTTGTGCAGCCGTCCTGTACACCAGGAGTCACAGTATTCTCCATTCACACATGGTTTTGGCCATGGGCAAATGGGGGATGTGTGCCCTTATCCCTATAACATTCTGTGGTTGTCTGAGCGCGTTCCCTTGGGCCAGAGAAGGCTCATGAGGATCTCGAAGTATCGAGGGATTTCACCGAGGCTTTTGGATATGTGAGAAATGCAGCTTGAAGCTTTTGAGTTCCCAAATTAAATAAAATCTCAGGTCTACACTTCCCTTTACTGGCCCAGATAGAAGAGGATAGATAAAATTTTGAAATACAGACATGAGTATTAATTCTGATGTTGACCTTGAGCTATAGAATAAACTTTGCATCGTGAGAGATCTAGTGTACTTTGTACTTTATTAACATATATCTGTAAACACTATGGGGTCTTGATTGATCTTTGGTATCTAAACATTACATCATAATTAACAACAAATCCAGAAATATATTATAAATACATGAAATAATAGTACATTAACCTAAAGGACAGCAATAAATTGCAACGCTTAGCATAAACTTGAAAACCACTAATGGGCCACTGTGCAGTTTGTTTATACTATAAGCAGTCAAGAACTCTGTGTAATGTACAGTAACCGTGTGGTGGAGAACAGCAAGCCTGATGTGATAATTTATATATTTTTTTCCATGGACACACAGAGTTGATTTTTTTAAAGTCACTTCTTAGGCTGCTGTGCTGAGCATTCTCCTTCCAGGTTGGTCCACTCCTCTCTTCCAGGTCTGCTGGAAAGTCCCGGACTTCTTTGCATTGGAGAGATGGATTTGTGCTTTTTTGTTATAAACATATTTAATTCATGCCCTTGTATGAAATTGGAAATATTCTTTGAATTCCCTCCTTGGACTGTCTGTTGTGCTGCTGCTCATCGCCTGTCTGGGAGAGACCAACAAGGCCATTTTTGAGACTGGGAAGAGATGGGTGGAATTACTGCATGGGTGACGGTAGCTTCCAAAATGCTTTTTGTCGCTGCTGAGTAGGGTTTCATAGCTGTGTTCCTATAAATCTTAATTAATTTCACACTCATCTGTCAACACTTTTTTTTCTTGTAATTACTGTGTCTTAAAAACCTGTTTGTTCTCTGCCTCTGTGGTTGCAGCCATATTTAAAGTAGTCATGACCACGGTACCCACTCTCCAACTGCAGCGAGTGTTTCTCATCATTAATTTCAAGAGAACATTTTGGATTACGTTGTTCCAGACTTTCTTCCTGAAGATCAGGAATACTGTTTTTTTCTGTGTAATGTTTATATCGAGAAAAAAACATCCTGTAATGATTGTTTCCCAGTTTCTTGGCTGGTGGTGTTGTCATGGGCCAGGGATGATGTATCTGTTTTTAAAACAACATAATCCTAAGGATGGCTACTGAAAACTGAGTATTAATATAGAAATATTTAAATTCTGTAATGCAGTACAGTGAGATACGATTTTTTCCCCCCTCTATCATCTCTTAGAAATGTCATCTAAAAATGCGGTTCCAAATAACGTAAGATAAGAGAGGGTACATGGTAGATGTGAGTGAAAGCAGTGATTTAGAGAGTTTGGCTGTGGTCAGTTAAGTGCAGGAGGGAAGGGATTGAAGTGTCCTGTAAATGCAGCTCCAAGGTGTCCCTTCCAGGGAGGTTTGTGAATTCCCTCCTGATGGCTGTGGTTTCAGGGGAGAGCACGATTCTGCAAGGAGCATGAAACTGTAGAGCAGGACAGAAATAGCTGGTGATGGAGCCATGGAGCGAGGGAACGGAACAGCAAAGAGGAAGGAAGAGAAAAGCTGTTTTCTTGAGGCTGGGACGGAGGTGGTGTTGGAGATCAGGAGGGGAAGCGAAAGCTGGATCTGAAGTGAATACCAAATATTTGGAAAACAGTGATGTGATCAGAGGGGTCTCATCTGAAGACTAACACGGCGATACTTCATGTTATTAGAAATTAAAAAACAGGGCCTTTGATAGGATTGAGATTATATTCCAATAGCCTTTTTTTCTTTTTTAATTTTTATTATATTAGTCATCTTTCTGTTGTAACTGCGAATGGCAATTTGAATACAGATCAGTACAAATTGCTTCTTTAAACAGCCAGTACTTAATACTCCTGGTGCCATAGTTTTTCTCTGACTCCATGGCTTTGGGGTTTCTTTTTTTGGCTCTGGTTAATCCCTGTGGGGTCTCTAATCCTTTTTGAGCAATCTATTAAGGTGAAACACTTTGTAGGCAAGGCAGGAGTTCTAAGTGCTGTGGCTTTATGTCAGTAAGAGCAGAATCACTGAAAGTGCGAAACCTGCCAGATTTTGGGGCGGTTGTTTAGCTGTATCATTAGTTTGGGTATGTCACCCTAATTGAAAAGAGCAGGTGTGTAGCGCTGTTTTTTAGTTTATCTATGTAATGTGGATGAAGCACTTTGTGTCGTGACAGTCTGTCAGCCAAATATCTTGTCACAAGTCACAAGACTTAAATCCTTTTTTTATCTTGAAGGCTTCAGGGCTCAGTTGGAAACTTGCACTTTGATGAATACTTGCTGCTTTTGTCTGGAATAGCTGGAGTGCATTTCTGGAATATTTGTCAAGATTTTATCAGTGTTTACTCCAATTTGAGTACCTAGTATATTGTAAAACTGGCTTCGGTGAAATCTGAAAGAATTTTATTTAGTTTATGCCATTAATAATATAATGAAAACTAATCCTTTGTCTATATGCTTGTTTGCTGTGTTAAATCCCACTTGCGTACGTGGCCCTTTTTAGTCAGCTTTTACCTTTAAAAACACTTTTGGAAGAATTGTTTTAGGATTTTTTTTTTCTGTGATAAATCATTTTAAGCTAGACTACTTGTTTTCTTGAGTTGTCTGCCAGTACGGGGCTGGAAACAAACTTTAATCTCTCTTTTAAAGCATTCCTTCAGGAACAAGAATTTGCTTTCCATCAAAGCGTTGTGTAAAGCCCGCTTAAAAGAGAATTAAATCCTTCTGGACTTTGTATCTGAGATCTGTGCAAGGAGTAACTGTAGTAGAAAATATTTAAGTTTATTTTTATATTTGTTACAAGACTGACCATTTTAAGCTAAAATAAGATTTGCATTTCTCAAGTGGTGGGTAAGTACCTGTATGCATAAGAAGAAATCTAACTGGGGTCTTCCCTGGGACTTTAATAGCTGGTTAATAGAGACTGGTTTGTGTAAAATGGAGTGGGTTTATATAGGGAAATGAGCAAAGTTGTTCAGTTTCTTCTTGACAAAATTTTAAAACCAAAAAAGAGCAATAAGTGCAGGAATAGCTGGATGAATGGTAGTTCCACTGAGGGATAAACTGACAGTAGCAGGACTAGAGACCATTACAGACAGCTTTTGAAAATACTGGTCATTGATTTTTGGTTTGTGAAGTTATATAGGACAGGGTATTTCTGTTGACTTAAAATTTTGAGTGCTGGTATTTGTCAAAATCAGGCCCAGTCGTGAGATCTCTCTCTTGTTCACATCCCTCCCTTTTCCCCTTTTTGGGTAATCTCTAAAAATTAAAGTAAACAAACAGATAACAAAACATGTAATTGAAATGATTTCCCAGCTCTTTTTAGAACTAAATTCTATTTGAAAATTACACCAAGCCCTTGTGGCTTCCTGCAGCACTTTGCAGCATGGTTTGGTTTTGTAAGTTCAGGCCTGTTGAAAAGAAAAATCTCAGAATATTTTGAAAAGTACACAAACTTTTGGAACTGGGTATTATGCTGCAACTTAGAATATATACTGAATGCTAAGTTCATTGGTATACACACAAAAATTCAAGTTACTGCCTAAACTTAGGGGTTTTATATCATATTGCCAGTTAAGATTTGTGCTTGTTTCAAACACGATAGCAGCCTTCCAGTATCTGAAGGGAGCCTACAGGAGAGCCGGAGAGGGACCCTTTGTCAGGAAGTGTAGTGACAGGACAAGGGGTAACAGTTTTAAATTGGAAGAGGGGAGATTTAGATTAGATATTAGGAGGAAATTCTTTCCTGTGAGGATGGTGAAGCACTGGCCCAGGTTGCCCAGAGAAGCTGTGGCTGCCCCATCCCTGGAAGTGTTTAAGGCCAGGCTGGACGGGGCTTTGAGCAACCTGGTCTGGTGGGAGGTGTCCCTGCCCAGGGCAGGGGGGTTGGAACTTGAGGGTCTTTAAGGTCCCTTCCAACTCTAACCATTCTATGATTCTATGATAGTCCATTTCCCTTGTTTGCTGTGTGCACATCGGTGACCCCGCTCCCATGTCCCTCCTCTGTTTTCCAGGTACAGGACATCTCCTTCAGCCACGACTGTCGCTGGGTGGTGATCAGCACTCTTCGGGGCACTTCCCATGTTTTCCCTATCAATCCTTATGGCGGCCAGCCCTGCGTGCGGACACACATGTCGCCCCGGGTGGTAAATCGCATGAGCCGATTCCAAAAGAGCGCAGGGCTGGAAGAGATCGAGCAAGAGCTGACATCGAAACAAGGAGGACGCTGCAGCCCTGTTCCAGGCCTCTCGAGCAGCCCATCTGGCTCACCACTCCATGGTAAATCCCCTTTTTTCTTGTTTCCCTCTACTTTACACTATCAGAAACCTTATGGGTTTCTAATAATAGGCTTTTCTAATAAACCTTATGGGTCATTAATACCCGTGTCCTCAGTACCTGCTGCGTAGCTGCCTCTCTCAAAAAGATTTGGTTCCTGAATACCTTTGGAGCTGCTGGCCTGAAGGTCTTCATAGCCTTCCAGCTTCACGTTTCGGCAGTATTTGCTAATGGCCTGAACAACAGAAATGTTGATTTTACTGGAGATTGCAAGAATTGATTTGGTTCATTCTGTTTGCCCACGTAGTTTGTGCCACTGATAAATGAGTTTCATAAAATATGGTGCTGCAGGTACTGTGCAAAAATATGTAACGTATGCAGATATTAGAGGAATGAGCCGAGGTATAAATACTTCAGAAAGATGGTTCTAGTTTTGCAACTTGCTTAAGTAAACTGTGCTATCACAGATGTGTTAATAATTTCCACTCTAAACTGGAAAGTTTTGGGGTCTTTAGGTTTCAAGTTTTGTTTCCATCTAGCACAAGGTCAATAATCTGGTTTATATTCAAATGCAGTTACCTAAAATTCTCATTGCTCTTCGGCCGTGAGGATCATGAAGCACCTCTGGATATCCACGATAAATACTGTTTGAGGAGAAATGTGGAAACTAGGCAGTGTGAAGTTGATGGCAGAGATTTTTATCCACATTTTTGTGTTTGTGTGTGAGCAATGTGACAAATAATATACAAAGGAAGAAAAATCTGTAAGGATTGATCCTACTGCTGTGGTGGATATGCTTTGGAGAAGCTAAAAGGATGTGAAGGGGAGCCTCTGAAAAAGGTTCAAAAGTCATCATTGTCCCAGGTTCTTCAGTTTGGTCTTTGCTGTTCTTGTTGCCCTTCTCCTTCACGTGGTCTGTAGTAGAAGCTGCTTTATTTGGATTCCGGATTTGCTGCATCCTTTTCCTTCCTTTCTGTGAAGAGTAAGTCCCAGCTTCCATTGAAGTGCAAGTTTAAATAGCAGTTTGGGGCGTGTAGTCGCCTGTTTCCAGGCTGAGAGTATTAAACATGGCACGGGACAGTCCCTCTGCCCGCATTAGGAGTAGGATTAGAAGTGCCGGTGAAAGCCCAACTATGTGCTGTGGTAGCCAACGTCTTTGCTGCTATAGAGAGAACCTTTGTGGGATTTCTGAATCAAAGGAACATTTTAATGACTTGTTGATTATTAAGGGAACCAGACTTGTCTCAGAAGCAGCCTCTGTATTTGCTCCTTTCTTTGGGCCTTTCTAAACAAAGTTTTCTGCGGAGCTGCTCTGGAGCCACGCTCTTCTGCCTGGAGCCACTGGAAGGCACCCAAAACGTGATCTGTAGTTTCCTCCTCCTTGGAGATGTTTCTGTATCTACCATTTTACTTTCTCTCTCCTCGTTGTCCGGCGGCTCAGCAAGTCAGGCCTGAAGCTGGGGAGCGCTGGAAAGCTTTCCTGTGGCACATCCAATCCCTTTTAACTGCTGACATCACCTAGAGCAGAGGAAGGAACTATCAATTTGTGTAGCTTTCATCCAGCCAATTCTGGTTTCTGTCAAGGGAAATTGCAGTAAGTTGTTGCCTTTACAGAACTCGTAGGTACATTTGAAGTTTTGAATAGATTTTATGCTTTTTTTTTTTTTTTTTTTAAAGAAAAACCAGCACTTTGATTTGCTCTAAGATCCCCAGTGGTGGACAGATTCTCAGTAGGAGAGAGACATGCACAGAGCAGTTACTGCGAAAAAGGGAGCAGCTTTTATGGAAACATCTCAAGGGTTTTAAGGCTTCAGTTTTCAAGTGTCTGTCTTGAAATATAATAAATAAATCAGATTTTTTTCAAGATCTTTGTACAATCATAATTGCTTGAAAATTAGCTCCGTTTATACAATTAGCTCCACTCGAAGGCTGCAGATGGGCGCTGGGAAATAGGACAGGAAGGTAACTTCATTTTCCAGAGAACTTCACACAGATTGTGCTCATCACGTTCTCCTGGTGTGGAAGGGCGTGGAGTTGGACACATACTAAGACTGAGCGTTGGTAACTCTCAGACCTCCTTAGGAAAAATATGGAGGAGTTAGCGGAGTTGTCTTCAAAAAAATCTTAGAAAAAAATACAAAATAATCGATCTGATACAATATTGTGATGTTTTTAGTAATATTATTGCTGCTTTTTCACTTCAGTAATCTTTCAGTTTGCCTGGCTGAAGGCAGGCAGGATATTGAAGCATATTATATGCATCTTATAAAAAGCCATTTATCATGAACTTGGGAAAAAAACAATAACTGAAATTCAGAATGACTTTCAGTGGCGGGATTTTGTGTGTGTGTGTGTGTGGCCGCTGGATTAGCCAGAACCCGGTGATTATTGTAATTTGTGAACTAAGACACGTTTACTCAGATTGGAACAGCTCCTTATCATATTATAATGTTAAATTATTGGTGTTTGGAGGAGTTACTGCAGTCTGGTGACAGGACTCGGTACTCAGAACAGGAAAGAGCCGTCCTGGGTTTAATTCTTTGCTTTCCTTCTAACTCGCTGTGTGACCCTTGGTAAATTTTATTCGGGTGATTTTTGTCTATCAGCTTTTTACTCTGTAACAAGAATAACAATCTCTGCCTTCCCTGTTTGTGGAATTACTTGAAGTTTGTCGTTTTCTTCAAGAAGAGTAACTATTACTTTCCTTAATCATCCCTCTAAACGCAGCTGATTACAATGGAAATAAACCCTGAGACCGTGTCCCAGAGAGCACCATTCCGCTGGGAACAAATTGTTGATTAAGTGGCAGATTCAGAGAAGATTTTGTTTCTGGAGGATTTTTTGTGTGCAGAGTCGTGTCATCATGGTTTTCCTTTTATGTCCTTTACAATCTAGAAAAGTTTTGGTATGCCCTAAGTCAGAAAAGCTGCCGTTGATCCTTCAGCTAATATTTCTTTGGCGTTACAATGGCATTGCCCCGACCACAGGCCAAAGGACCGGCGTTCTGTCAGCAAAGCGCTTGCTTGTTATCTTCGTTTGTGCTTAGCGATTGTAACCCATTGATGCTAACTCGTGATTAGCTTGTGTTCTTGTAAATATTTTCAGAGTTCAGGCTTTGTCGTATTTTTTTTTCTCACTTGTTTTTAAACTCCCTAGTTTCAAAACGAAACTGTTTGTTCTGTATATAGTAGCCAGGCAATCTATTTACATTTTGTTGGAGTACCCCGGGAACTGTTTACCCGCACCATGGACGCCTTTACGGGGGGTGGGGATGATTTCATTTCCAAATGAATCATAGTTTGCCTTTGTTCTTTTGAGCGGAATGAAGTAAACTGTTAAGTAGAGGATAATAAAGAGAGATTTCCTTTGCACCTTTTATAGCAAACACGGATTTTGTTTGGGTTATTCTGTCCGTTAATCCGGCGAGGCTGTATTTTTGTCGTTCCGTTGGATTGCCAGAGCCCGTTGTCAGTAATATCTGAGTTGGGTTGGGATCCTTTTATGGGCTTTTACTATTATAAGACTATTACGACATCAGTTGGTTGTGGGGCTGAACGTTAGGGTAGAATATGGCCATATGTGACCTTTTCACTCGTATAAAATGGTAGTGGTTTATGGTACTTACCTGTCTCACAGGTGGACTAATGGGTGAGTAGTTAGAGCAGAACTATGTCCTCGATTATACAAATGTATGCCCTCTTATCTTCAGGACGCCGATATGTGACCAGCAAGGAGCATTGAGCTGTAAGAATGTAATGCTTGGAAGATTGAAAGCTCTATATAACTCTTATTATTTTTATTCCGCAAATTAAAGTTCCCACTATGTTGTTACTGTTCCTTCTTGCACCACCAGTGAGTTAAAGTCTCTTTGGCTCTACTTGGAGGTTTTTGCTGTTGGTGGCTGCAGGAATTTCCAGTATCAGAAGAAGCTGTAGTACAGTGAGTTACGCACACATGGGACCTTTAGCTACACACCCACACCTACTAAAAACATCCCATAATAACACCATACTCTCTGAATTTGTCTTCTCGGTTTGTTGGGGATTGAGGTGTTACTTTGGATGGTGTAGTTTTGCCAAAAGACCGTTCGCGATACACAGTGGTTCTGTTTCACGTGTAATTCTTACTCTGAAATGGAGTACGTAAATTTAGAATTATGAAAAAACATGTTGTTCCTCGTACATTGCGTTCAAAGTGGTATTCAGCTTTTTGTAAATATTTTAGTACAGCACATTTTTCACTGCGAAATCTTTTTTAATTTTAAAAATCAGAAAGGTTTTCTCTCACTATTTCTTCATTCGTTGCAATTGCAACACGATTAAAATCCAAGCATAAAACGAGAAGTTTGATAAACGTGCAGTCTGAGATGCTTTAAATATTTTCGTGTAACTTTTCACTATTTCCCAGAGTGAAACTCCTTTTACTAGAAGAATTCTTATGGGAAAGCAGAGTTGAAAGGACTGACATCATCAACCCTTCCTGAAAAACAGATTGGTTTCCTTTAAGTAACACTCACTTAAGAAACCACCTATTTAGAGAGAGGCAGACAAAAATAGTTTCAAAGAAAATTAACTGTATAATAACTTAAAGCACTGGAGGGCAGTTCCTTTCCAGGGCTGAACTGGAGAGCCGGCGCTGCAAACACGGCTTGAAAACAGTTGTCGGAAAAGTCTCTGTTAAGCTTTGGTTTTTCTCTGTGTAAATTGGAGCTGCTCTCGACAGAAAAACAGCTTTTATAACGTGTAGAAACAGTAAAGCAAGCTGCAGAATAGGCCTGATTTTTTTTTTTAAAATGTACTTTTCCTGTTTTCCCGCGTGTTTAATCCTTGCACTCTTCCACGGCATCGCGCTTGGCTGGTTTGTTTTTGTTTTTTTTTTTATTTAAACCTACTTTCGAACCGTTTCTTTTCCAGCTTCGTCTCGAAGTCGAAATTTGTCCACAAATCCCTTTTTTCCACATCGCCGCTCTTTGCCCCGGGTGGCGGTGACAGGCGCCTCCGCCCGCCGCGGGGGGGGGGGCGGTCCCCCGCCAGGGGGCGCCCTTCTCCCGGAGATGCCTCCGAGGGGGCGTGGCCGATTGGGGGGCGTGGCCGATGGGGGCGTGGCATGGGCGTGGCCGTCCCCGCCCTCCCGCGCTCGGGGCCGGGGCCGGTTCTCCCTCCCTCCCTCCCTCCCTCCGACCGCCCCTCCATCCCTTTTTTAAGAGCGATTATTTCAGTCGGGAGAATTCGCGTCGCGATTCGACGCCGATTCGTTCCCGCCGTGACCCCTGACAGACCCTTCAGGGCGCTGCCGGTTGGTCGGTTACGGGTGTAAAACACCCACCCGCCGGCGGTAATAGGAATAGTCCTTCTGGTTTATTAACGCGGGGAGGATTTGCGTTGCAGCGGCTGAGCGGCTCCTGTAAACCCTCCCCGTTCACCGGGCAACGCGCTGCCTACGGTTAAATAATAAACTAGCAGTTGTCTTCATTTCACACTCCGATTTGAATTTGCTCGTTACATTTTATAACAATTTGTAAAAAAAAAAAAACCCAATTTACCAGGTGGGAATTTTCTGCTGGCAACTTTTAGAGACTATTCCTTCCTTCTGGAAAGGTCCCAGGGATATGCAAAGCCTCTTCCCTATAGAAGTGCCCGCAGAAGCCCCCCCGGAGCCCCTCGGGTCCAGCAGCCCCCAGATTACACATGTAGAGCAGGGGAGAAGAGGTATGAACAGCTGACTGTAAGCACCAGTTTGGGTACTGGCCAGGAGCTTACTGGTTGTAAATGAGCTGTGGTTTTAGCTGCCTTTTTTTTTTTTTTTAAAAAATGGGTAGAGAATCAGTGGAGTGAAAGAAGTGGGTGGTATATTTTGGATAGTTTCTGAAGTGGAAGGAAAAGATCCCTTCCCTTCAGATAAGTAGGGAAGTAGACTGATAAATTCCGTCACAAGGGAAGTTCGTGCCTGTACATAAAGCGTTTTAGAAGTGGGGTTTTGTAAACAGTGTGGAGCTGGGACTGGGGCAAACGTGTGTTTGCCTTTATATTTGAAAAAGGAGTTGCGAGTATTCCAGATAAATTGAAAATTGAAGGAGTTGAAGGAGGCTGACATCAGAAGGGAATTGCAGTTCTTGAGATATGAAGTGTAAAAATCTCTCCGAGTGAGTGATTTAGCGCAGCAAGCGCCGTGGCAGTGGTCAAAGCAAACTGGTTCCGAAGGATTGGGGGGGGGGAGAGGGAGGGAGCCAGGCGGAGGGGAAGTAATAGGCCTTGCACAGGAGACCGGGATGTCAAAGATGGATCGTGAGGTGAAAGGAAGGTGGAAGGCAGAGAGGAGTTGGATTACCGCAGATGTGAGCGTCCCACTGAAGTTTTCCTGTCAAGATGGATGATTTCAGCCTTGGTAACATCAAACTGAAGAAAATTTCTTTATAGGGTCAAGTGTTGATGTGTCAGAGGAGTGTACTGAGGGAGCCCAAGGAGAAGTGGTAACTGGATTTTTAAGTGTTTCTCTGAAAATGACTTAATAAAAGGACATTTTGGGATTCTATTCTTACGTAAATTGTTCCCTCCAATATTTCCTCTTAATTTACAATAAAACAGTGTTTTTCCATCTGCAAATCTCACCAGTTAACCAGGTCTATAAAAAACAGGCTAGTGTATTTCCTTCTCGTGCATGGTGAGTAATAAAGACATCCTGCAGATCGTGCACCGCTTTTGAGAGGGTTTTGCAGTCCTTGCCAATTGGAAATTGATAAATAGCGATATTAGCGACGCACAAGAAGGAACATGCTCAACGGCTTTATGGCTTCCCGGGATGCTTTATGTGTCTGTGCAGAAGACCAGATACACTCATATGCAGCTGAACGGGGTTTTAAGGAGAAAAGAGTGTGGTCAGCGTAAAAGCAGTCACTAAGATTGAGCTTTATATTAAGAAGCCAGTTGAAAAGAGCTGGTCACGGAAGGAGTGATGCAGGAAGGGTTTTCTGCACAATGTTTGTGTCCAAAGCACAGAAGAGAGAGGCTGGGATGAGGTCAGGAGAAGAAAGGTCAGGTACAGGGGAGACAGCGTGATCCCAAGATTTGTTGGTGGGTGAAGGACTGTAAGTGGCTTGAGGGAGCTACCATCAGTGAAATGACAAAAAGTAGCTTTGCTCACCTGATAGAAGCCTGTAATAAGTTTGATCAGAAGGTGAGAAAGTAGAATCTAGAGTTTTTCGAGAGACCGTATCAGCTAAAGGAGGAGGTTTAAGTATTGAGGGTGTTGTATGACAAGTAAGGTTTGGCCTGAAGGAAGGTGAAAGCATGTGACACTCTGTGTTAGTGACTGGCGAGGGAAAGGAATGGGACAAGAGCTGGTGGGAACAGTCATTTTATCTGATGGACCTGCTGAGTTCAAGCCCAAACACCTTCTGGCTCCCCTGGCAGTGGGTATTTGGGGCACAGCCGTTGGGAGGGATTCCAGGGTCTGAATCAGACTCCCTGTGTGTACGATCGGTGATTGATTATGCAGTAAATGGGTGCTGCCCTTGTTGTCTTTTTTCAGTTTATTATTCTTAAGTAAGGCATTTAAATCAACTCTGCATTTTTGGTAGTCTGAAAAATGTAAACACTTTATGGAAAGAAACGTAAGCATTAAGATTGGAAATAAAATATACTTGTATCTTTTAAAAGGTTTATCTTTACCCTTAAATATGCTGATTGGGCTTGTTCTTTTTGCTTAGTCTTTGTGGACTGTTAAAATCAGTTGCTTTTTCCCATCTCAAGGAAATGCATCTTTGACACTTCTCATGACCTGAGTCACGATGCTGTCACGGAGCCAGAAAACATCCTTAACGGTCATGGGTAAAAGAGCAGAGCTGCCGAGGGTGTGTGGTGGGTGAAAGAGGGAGAGAGATTGCTAGGGTTTACTCCAGTTCCTATTCTATGGGTGTTTTAGACAAGCCATTTATTATAATTATCCATGGATATTATTATCAAGTTCTCATATGCAGTGGTTCTCAAGGCACTTTTTTTTTTTTTTTCCCCTGCATAACTTGGGATAAATACTGTGTATTCAACCTGGGTTGAATTCAGATGCTAAAATATTTGTGCTAATTGTTGCAGCTAGAGCAAGGGAAAATAAGGCAGAAGTAAAAAGGTGGAGGGAAAAAAAAGCCACAAATATTTTTAACATGTAGTATATCCTCAATTCTAAATTCTAAAAAGCTAAGCCCTTTGGGTAAGGGGCTGCTGTTAAACTCTCTGTATCTCCTCACCCAACACAGCTGCATACAGAGGTGTCCTTCAGAAATTCCCAGTCCAGTCATTTGCGGTTTCTAAGGCAAGCTGACCAGTTTTTCTGACTCTGTTGTCCCAGTACAAAAAAAATTAAATTCATAAAGATAATTTTATTCCATATCATTTGGAATAGAAGTCTGAGATGCTCAAATTTTCTAAAGTTCACAATGCGGAAGCATCTCGGAGTCATCCCTGAGAGAAGGCTTTGAATTCAAAACTGTGTTGATATGAATTATGATTGATGGGCAGGACGAGGGGCAGTAATAGTGCATACTTGTTTTCTCAAGCGCTTCATCATTCACTAGCAGACAGTGTTAGTGAAATTCCCATGTGCAAGAAATGGGAGGAGCAGAGTCTCTACACCGTGCCTAGAAGCTGCCTGTCTGATAACCTCATTAGCAGAGTGTCTGAGCTCGCATAGTCCTTTCCTCGGAAGAGTTGGCAAACTCAAGTCCAGTGCTGTGGTAGCTACAGCCACGGCTTCTGGTCCAGAGCTGGCTTATGAGAAACTAATCTTGAGGTCTTTTACAGAACCACAGAATCACAGAATGATATGGGTTTGGAAGGGACCTCTGGAGATCATCTAGTCCAACCCCCTGCCAAAGCAGGTGGAGATCATCTAGTCCAACCCCCTGCCAAAGCAGGTCCACCCAGAGCAGGTCCCACAGGAACGTGTCCAGGTGGGTTTTGAATGTCTCCAGAGACGGAGACTCCACCACCTCCCTGGGCAGCCTCTTTCAGGGCTCTGCCACCCTCACAGGAAAGAAGTTCCTCCTCATGTTTAGATGGAACTTCTTATGTACAAGTTTGTGCCCGTTCCCTCTTGTCCTGTCCCTGGGCACCACTGAAAAAGACTGGCCCCATCCTCCTGACACCCACCCTTTGAGTATTTATAGGCGTTGATCAGATCCCCCCTCACCCTTCTCTTCTCCAGACTAAAAAGACCCAAGTCCCTCAGCCTTTTAATCTGTGAGGAGCTGAAGGTGCGAGGTACCAATAGGATGGCAAAGTCTGGACCCCTCCCTGCCTGTGGCTGGCCTTTACAGGAGGTGACCGACCAGCAGAGAGGCCAGTTCGGCTGATTTTCCTGGTAACCACCATCTGGAGCGAACCAGCTGAAGTGTTGCTGCTGCTGCCGGCTTTATGGCGACGCAAAGCCTGGAGCCAACAGCTGGCAAACAAGTTGTGTTGTTGTTTTTACTTCAAGGAAGAGTTTTGCCCATAAATGGACTTGCGCTTTGCAGCAACAATATTTTTAGTTTAATAAGTCCTGAAAGATGATTATTATGCCAGACTTGTATGTGTGGTGGTGGAGGGGTTATTTTCTAAGGAAATGCTTCAAGGCACCTTTACTGCGCAGCCCTTTGAGGAACTTCAGCACAGCAAAATGGTATCTGTACAAAATGAGGAGGGGAAACGGCATGGGAAGAAGCAGACATTGGTTTCAGATTCTGAAGGAGGTATTTTTTACACAAGGCAGTCAGCACTATGGATGTTCTCCCAGCTGCTGCTGAGAGGTGCCATGGGGCCTGGGACGCTGTCATTGTCCCGGCAGCAGTGGCTTCCTTTCCTTTTTGATTCCTCTGGACTGTCAGTGAAGTTTCTTTTCCATGCAGGAAAAGAATAAATACACATGGAGGCAGGCAAAATGGTCAGCCACATGTCACTAATTGTAGAAGTAAATGACAGGTTCAAATCCCAGGTAGAGCTTGAGGTTTGAACTCTTCTTTCATAATCCATTTTTGGACAGGTAGAGATAACAGGCAGCAAAGGGGTCATGGCAGTCCCTTTTTTCTTCCAACCTTTGCCAAGGGCAAGAGGTGATTTCTGTGTATCAGTGGGATGGTTTATAACTGAGGGACAAAGTTTTTGAAACTGAAAATAGTAGAAGAAAGAGAAACTTCAGAAGGAGGAAAGGAATATGAGGCCATGTTCAAATTTTGAGTGGATGATGCTGACAAGCAGTTGGAAGAGCTGAAGTTCAAGGAGCTCGGGTGAGAGGGCAGAGGACTCTGTCTCATCGGTGGCTGAGACACTTGGACTGGCGCTTGCGTGTCTCGGCAGAGCATTCTGACTTCCGAGCTTGCCTGTCACCATCACATGCCTTTTCCTGGATGCAAGTCGAGAGAAAGTTCTGCTTTCTTAGGGTAATCATGAGATTTAATGCAGCTGTGTCTCCAAAGGTTCAATATCAAGCGGTTTTAAACATTGTGAAAACAACCGGCTGCATTATTTTCTCCCATCCATTTCAATGGAATTAAGTTAGTGATAGGTTTTGGACTTGCACCAGTTTAGCTGAGAGAAAAATTTGCTCTAAGTAGCTAGATTGTGTGCGTATGCATGCTGTAGCTCATACATAATGTTCTTCCTTTAATGGGTCTAATTGTATTGGAAATATTGAGGGTTAGGGTGTGAAATGAGGCTAAATTTGGTAGGATACAATTCAAGGAAATTGCAATGTAACTTTAATTTAAAATAATTAGTTTCCTGACATTTTCAAGGAAGATGTGTAACATTTTACAAAGCAAGATAAAACACATTCGACTGAATAAAACAAAACATGAAAGAAAAAGCCCACTTTGGCAGTAATTAGCGCTGGTGGTGTTGAGTGTGTTTCTCGGGATGCTATTGAGTTTGTCTGTCAAGCTCTTCCAAACGCGTTGTCGAGCCAGCATTGCTTCCGCAGGGTTCTCTATTCGGGTCACAAGGCAGCGTTTCTCACCAGGGCGCCGCTGTTTCCTCTTCCGACTGCAGTAGATTACAGATTATACTGGAACATGTCTGAGAAAAGGTCAAAAACGAGGGTGAAAGTCTTGGAACTGAAGCTGGGAAGCTTACCGTTCTCATCCGCGAAACTTTTTGTATTGAATGAAAAGCAAAGCAAAATAAACCCCCACATCCATGACACTTCTGTTTTTCCTGCCATTTTCTCTCTGCCAGTTAGAAAGGATTTTATTTCCCTTGCATTATACGATTAGTGAATGTTTAGTTGAGGAATCTTCAGTGTTAAACTAAACAGAAGTAATGGCCAAAACCAGTTCATTTTCTTACAGCTCAGCCTCCACGTGATTGCATAGCCTCGAGTTACTGTGGTTTTATTTACCAAATTAAAGATGTTTATATGTAGTGTTAATGTCAGTAGACTACGTGGCACACTTTGAAGTGCAGTCTGTTAAATACTGTAAGATATAAAAGCTAATCGAGTGGGATCTGAATTTTAATAACACTGCATTACTAAGCTTTTTGTATTGGAGTAATGAAAGGAAAATGAAAAATATCAACATAGAATCATTTTATTAGGAGGCTGAGAGGTGCTCGGTTCCACTTTAGTTTTTCATGTAAAGTGTGTAGAGAAACTAAAATCTTTATAATCATTATGTTCCAACCAGAAAAACAGTCTGGGCCAAATCCTGTTATCTTGCGCACCAACAGGGCGGGATTTCTCTGTGCAAAAGAGGATCCCACAACCCTTGACTGGAGACATGTCGCATGCAGTCGAAGCTGTCAGGGAAACTTCCTGGGTCAGATGATTTCATTTCAGTTTGGCAAAAAGCTGGTGTTTGCACCCCTTAGGTGTTAGGGTGCAGTTTTGATGTTAAGCTGGGTTGGGAATTACTGCGTTCCCTTTCCATCCGATGGGGTGAGGCTGTTGCCCGCGTGTGGTACCGATGTATTAGAGCTGGGTTTAGGCCAGGTAAGAGGTGTTTTGGAGCCCAGGTACGAGGTGATTTGGTTGCAATAATGTGGTGCTATGTGTGGACTAAAGAAAAAAGGCAAAGTCACAGTGGAGCGGTCAGTGGGGCAGCATCAGCAGAATTCCTTCAAGATCCAGCAAAGTCTCTTTGGCTAACACTGGCCACAGTGTGCTGTATTCACAGATGAGCTCCCTGGGGCTGGCGGGAATATAGCTGCCGTGTTGCATTTTGATGTATATTTATGTAATTAGTAGCTGCAAAAATCAGGATGTTTTTCTTCCTCTCTCCTCCAAGACGGTCTCTGACAGAAGTGCCCTGAAGCACTCCGTTCAAATGCTGACCAACTTGAAATCCGGCCTGAATTCATCAAGGCCCTTAGTTGATCAGAAGAGGACAAGTTTACTGTATTAATTGCTTTCAGTCGATTGAATGCTTTCTGTACAGTGTTACAAGCTCGCAAGTCTAGCACCTTTTCCCCTAACTGTAGCTTTCATTTCATATCCAAAAATATACTTCAAAAACTTAGAAACGTGTGATTTGATCGAAAGTTTAAATCTAATATCTGGGCCTTGAGAGTATTGTATAGGTTTAGCAATGATTTTAAATAAAAATTGTGGCCGTCAATAGCTTCCCGCTGGGCTGGCGGAGGTGCGTGGGCCGTGGAGCGGGCCCTGAGGCGGCCATGGCTGTGGTGAGGCAGCAGGGCCGCGAGCCCGGCCGGGCCGGACCGGGAGCTGCTCCTGATGTCTTTTCCACAGATGTCCCAGCTTTGTCAAAAACCAGTAAATCTTGCGAAAGTTTATTTTTCCTTATAGCATCTGTGTTTTATAATGGTGCTTTTAATTTGTTTTTTCTTTGTCTGCTGGGATTTCTTTTGTCCGGCACTTTCAGGCCTCCCTTTTTTCCTCGGTGGAAGTGAGTCCGTTAATGATGGCTGCCTCGGGAATACACCCCGGGCAGGCCGGCACGGCAGCCGCTCCCTCCGCCTGACAACAAAGCCCATTGTTGTTTTCTTTCTTCACTTTTATCCTCGACTTAATCCATTTTTCCTTTGAGTATTTGTGGAATAAAACGTCTGGAAAAGTGTGGCTGAGGCTTTGGGTGGGTGTGTGATGGCGGTTTTGTTGCAGAGGTACAAAGGCAGAACTGACTGACGATGGTTTCCCTGTCTCGGTAGGCAATGATTATCCAAGGTAATGCTGCACTTGTAAATAAATTTCTGCTGTCAGAGTACCAGAGCCACGACATCCTGGGCTTTTTGCAGTTCTCTTAGTAAAATTAATAAGAGATTTATGAACAGCTGAGATTGAGACATAGGACTTTGTAATTTCTTTTATTTTTCTCCAATGGAAGTCTAAAAGGATGGATTCGGATTAACTGTAGGAGCTTTTTTGACTTGGGCTTAGTTGTGATTGGGAATTTAGACCTTGAATCTATAATATTTGAGTGAAAATAATGGAAGTGCTTCCTTTTGGGTGGCCTGAGCTGGAGAGGGAGTGCAGGCAAATGGCAGGATGTACACAAGGAAAATAAACCTTAGCCTGTACTGGCTTTAACGCATTCCGTGCACAGCTCTTGAACCATCATCTGAAAACCTCTTCTGTGGCAGCGTGTAGAAAGGCAAATACTCAGCCCCAAGGACTGGCCTTGCACGGGGTCCTGAGGACTGTTAAGCTCCTGCTCGGGGCCATTGCCAAGGGAAGGTGCCCCATCACTCGGGATGCTCTGCTGAAAATGTTCTGACTGATTCTTGAGAGGGCACATTTACCATGAAACTGTGATGATGATTAATTTTTTTCTAAATTAATTGTGATAGACAGTACTCCTTGAATAGTCAGTTGGATGTGATTTGTGTGTAGCTGTCAGTATACGACCAAGTCAGTATTTAAACTTAAATTGTCAGTGCTAAGTGAAGCTACTCCATTGAAGCTGTAATTCCAGGGGTTTATTTGTTATTAATATACACATTTCTTTACAAGAATGAATATATACTGTCCACATGTGGCAAGGTGACTTGAGTACAGGATTCTGCTGTGTGAAAAATACTTGCTATTTCTAGCAGACTTAAACTTTGGCTTATTTGTTGCTTGTCCTTTGACAGTGAATCAACAACTGCTTGAGCTGTAGAAATAATGTTGATGCTTGACTGCATTCTTTGTGCTCTCTTGGCCTGCCACGGCACACACAGCTCCCGTTTGCTGCAGGAGGAGTTTCCTTCTCCCAAGGGCTGGAGGGACGGAGGGTGACTTGGTTGAATTTCTGGATGGGTGCAACAGCACACCATAAAATTACAGGGTTTTAAACTTACTTATTAAACATAACATGTGATGCTATTTTGTTATGATGCAATTCAGAATGCACAATATATTCAGCTCTTGCTGAATGCTTAGGAAAGGAGCAGCCCTAGTTGTAGAGTGCATTTCCTGTGTCCCCAGGGCTGTGCAGTTATGACGCCCTGCATGTACCTCTCCAATAAATCTAAGGCAATGTACAATGAAGATATAACAGTATAAAACATTTCCATCGTAAAAATAGCTAAAAATAACTCAGTGAAAATGGAAGCAAAAATTTTTACTTTTTCTTTTAGGCATAAATTTCTTTAACCTTATTCATCCGTACCATCTTAATATTATTATAGTCAGATTTTCGAGAAAAACTTCACTGTCAAAAATAATTTGTCTCCTTTTTTTAGCATTCCAACTTTTAATTTTTGACTTTTGTCACTTTTAATGGCATTTATTTGCAGTTAAGCAACTAAGTGTTGCTGCAGAGAATATAGATTGGCAGGCAGTAGTTACTGGGATTTACCTTAGGTATTTACAGCTTTTCCATTGGTCATAGCTGAATTTTTTTATCATGTTTGTGCTGTTAAGTGCTGTGCGTTATGATCTCTGGTTTAGTTAATTTTTTTATTGAAGTTTGTGTACATCAGATTAAGCTATACATTTAGAATTTAAATACTTGACCTCTAAATGTTTTTTTCAAAAAATCATCATCATAGATTTTGGGCCCATTCAGCATCTCTTGTGCACATTTTTGGTTCTCCCTGTATAGTTTAATTTTTTTTTTGTTTACTTTGTGTTTTCTTATGTATGAGCCTAAAAATTTGTAGGATGTTGTTGCTGCGATTGATAAAAAAACTCCTAAGTGGTGACTTAATCTTGCAGTTTTCCAAATCTCCTGAAGCGCCTTGGGATTCCTCAACTTGTATGAAAATCAAGCAGCTCATCCTTGTGTAGGACGGGCATCTGTAAACGCCTCACTTCTCTGCATGCAGATATTCCATTCAATCAGCTGACGGTTTTGCATATGGAAAACTACATGATGTTGGGAGCAGAGGGCACCGAGTAATTAAATGTGCCTTGAGAGAGAGAGGGGACTGTTACAACACAGTCGTTTGGTTCAGTAATTCATAGTTAATCATTATATTCCTAACAAGTAAAAGAAAACAAATTACAGACATTTGGAGCCCCCTCTGTAGATACTGTCGCTGTTTGCTGTGTAGCACGCAGTTGCTCATGGTGAATATTGGAGAGAGGAACACTTTCAGAGAGGCCTTGATTACATGCAACAGTAACTAATTAGACAATAATGCAGAAAACTATTTATACTCCTTTCTACGAGAACCAAGAATGCATTATGAAACTAATCTTAAAAAAAATTAATTGCATCTCAGTCTTAATTTAAAACTGAGCTGGGGTTTTTTTTGCCTTTCCTGTTTCTTTTTATTCCAAGTTGGTGCAGGAAAATTGCTATTAATGAAATCTGCTCTCTGAGACTTCAATAGGCTTGTTATTCATTAAAGCCTTGCTATTTCTCTTAAAATGTATTGACCAATGTTCAGGCCAGATACTTAACACAAAATACACTTTGTAATTTCATCATTTTTGTTATTGTGCTTTTCTAAGATGCAGAGGTCTATGGACTTTGTAGAAAAAACAAATAAAACCCCTAAGCTTACAGTTATATAGTATTAAAAGAAGGGTAAAGGAAGCATTGAGTGTCTTTAGGATGATGAGACATTCATTAAGATTTTTCCGCCTTCCTTTTCCTATTTTCAATCCATCTGAAGTACCATTAAAGCTTTTCAGGCAGCTTCCTGTGAGAAACCCTTTTCTGTGCTGTTTTTCTTCCTTGAAAAAAGGTGGCTGCTCTTCAGTCAGATTGTATGGATTTGGCCTGGGATTTGTATAATATCTGTGTAGAATGCAGCGGTTGTTTAGGAACCTAATTCCCAATATGGCTCCCTTTTGATTAAGAACAAAGCCAGCGTTTCACAGCATTATAGGAACACAGAAAAACAAGTTAATGATCTAAACCTTTTAATTCATGGTTGCTTGTCTATTTAAAGTACTTTTGATTCTGTTATAAACAGACTGGCCCCTTTTTTGTTTAACTTCTTTCTTTGGTTGCTTCACATTTCTTTCTTTACTGTCCATGAAATTTGTAGCTAGTTTCCTTTTCTAACTGAAGAATGAAAGGTTGTGGCTACAGAATGATACAGAAAGTAAGAAAGCGTATCTAAACTGGGCGTATATCCAGCACAGACTGCTTTGAAACAAGCTAAATTTAGGGTTGTTGGGATTTTTTTGTTATGTTTTCCCCTTCCTTTTTTTGAGTACCTATGTTTTGTTTTCTTCTTCTTTTTTTTTTTTTGAAGGAATATAAAGTTTGTTACTATTTTGATACTTTCTTGATTTTTACCAGTAGTTTGCCATGGCTTTATTTTGTATGGTTACTCCGCTCTTAGTTCAGCAGGTTACTATTATGTGTGCCTTTATCCGTAGGGACAACAAAAGCGACCTTTTCAGGACTTTCAATTACCAACACTGTATGTGGTACTTTAGGAAAATAGTTCCCTTCCAGAATATTCTTCTTTTTTTTTTTTCATAGAGAATTGGAATCCAGAGTTTGTTCTTTAAACCGAACTCGAAAACATTTTGGTGAACAAAACTGTCAGGCAAGCAGCAGGGATAGTTTCCTTTCCATGGGAGGGGACCTTATCCCCATATAAAAATAAAAATTTGCGGCTTCCATTAGCCATTATTTTTTACCTGAAATGAAGATGACTTTTTTTAGATACATATTTTTGCTTACAATAGGAGCTTGTTATTTCTTTCATTTTTCTTTTTTTTTTTCTCTTTTTTGGCAATGGCTTATTTCAAGCAGTTGTGAGAAATAATAAACGAAGAAAAAATTCCAATAATGTGTTTTATTACTTCTCTATCTCAAGGTAAATTGAACAGCCAAGACACTTACAACAACTTCACAAACAATAATCCTGGGAACCCTCGACTCCTGCCTCTTCCAAGTTTGACCGTGGTGTTGCCTCTTGCTCAGATCAAACAGCCAATGACATTAGGGACCATCACCAAACGCACAGGGTAAGTGTGTCTGCACAAACCTTTCTTAACGTTGTTATTTATAATTAATATGGAAATAATTTGTGTTACTAGTGATATTTAGTTTTATTTTCATTTCAGTGTGTGTAATTTAATGGCAACAGAAGGGGGGTGGGGGGAAGAGGAGACAAGGAAAGAACACCAGCGTCAGATAAGTAAATGAAACCTGAAAACAAATCTCTGAAAATTCAGGAGTTTTCATTTGGGTGGGTCATTTTCTTGCAGTCTGCCACATGGGCAATACTGCACATTGACATCAGGAGAGGTTCATGCCAGGAATCGGTATGAAACATAAGCAGAGCTGTATTCAATCAGAATGGTTTTACTTTTTTTTTTTTTTTAAAGTTTGTTTATTTTGATTTCCACAGTTTTCAAGCAGAAATGCTTTTTGACTATCAGACATGGAAAGACAGTGAGGCAGGGTGAGCATAAAGAGAGAACTTAATCCTGCTGTTTTCTTGACCTTATTTTTCCTCTGAAGTGACTGTTCTGTACTATGAAATTCACGTGTGGACTTTCATTCCGGAGCCAGCTGCACTTTGGTACTTCTCACTGTGCCGTGATAAAGCCCTTCAAAATAGTTACTGTGGAAAGCTCTACTAAATTTATATATGTTAAAATTACTAAGAAGATTTTGTGAGCTTCATAAGCTGTAACAAATTTAAGTTAATTGATACCATTCAACGGTTGATATTTTTCTCTTGCTAAATTACAGATCTTCAGGTTTCGCAATTAATACATAAAGCCAGTGGGTGATTATTATATTTTTTTTCTCGCTTTTTGGTTGTTCAAATCCCTGAATATTTTCTAGTTAAAAGTCTGATTCATGCAATAATTTACAGATGGTTTTTATATTTTTAAGGGAAATAGATCAAGTTTGGGGTTGGACAAAACAATTGAGAGAACTACAGGTTCATAACATTTTCCTGCTTTTTGGCAAATGGGTGCAGGCTCTGTCTTGCTTGCTTCAGTGGTTTCTTGCTCACACCCCAGTAGTGAGGGGAATTTTGCCTTGTGTTTTATGAACCGGGAATTATTTTTCAGGTGAGAGCTCGCAGATATTCATTCCCTCTCTCCCTGAGTAATTCCCATGTTCTGTGCTTGCGTGTTCAGGACATCCTGTAAAATCTGCTACTGTTTTGTTTAGTGCATTAAGTATGCATGATGATGTTCTAAAGCTTACATATGTATGCACATATATACATGTGTATCTCTCTATACGTCTATCTAACAATCCAGTCCTGCTCTTGTTGCTGTAAACAGGAATTTCATTAGGCTTGTTGAGCCAAATCATGAACTACGAACACACAATCGCGCTGGGCGCAGGGGCTGGCTGCAGATCAGTTCCTGAGCTGCATAGATAATTGTAAACGGGAGTAAAGAAACACTAAGAGGGTAAAGTTGTGGTTTAACTTCTTCCACGCATACATTTCAGTTGCTTATTTTTGCAATTTTTTTCCGCTTACAATTTAAACTCAGGTGAGGGGAAAAGATTGCACTAGCAATTGAGTGAAATCTGAAAGTACAGGAAGGTGTGATCTTGGATGAGGACAGGAAGGTAGGAAGGATCAGAGCAAGGTTAATGTGTGTGGAGATCAGCAGGAAGTTACAGAAAGAGGGAAACCATCAAAAAGGTGACTCAAAGAGTACCGTCAGAGAAGGACAGAAATGTAATTCTGAGTTGGTAGACTCCTAGAAATGGAATAGACACTTAGAACTAGGTGGGACAAGACGTAGAAAGAAAAAAAACCAGCTGAGGGTCTGCCGAGGGGGAGTATGGTGGTAGAAGCAATGGTGAGGCTGATGATTTTCAGAAAAGCACTTGATTTACAACAGTAGTTGATGCAGCGGCCTTTGCAAAGGCTGTTTCCTTAGTGCTGTGGTGATAGCAAACTTTTCTACAACTATTGCAAATGTAATAAATCTGCATTATTTTATTTAATGTTTTAGTCTTAAATATATTAAACATATTCACAGTGTTCATATTAATAGTTTTCTTTAAGTGAATTTTACTATTCACAAACTGTCCTTGTCCTATTATTTTGTGTAATTTTAAAAACTAATTAAATTTAAAATATTTGGTCAGGCTTATGTAAGGGGGGAAAACAACAGTCATGGGAAATACCCTGCTGTGGAAATAGAGTTTTCATGAATGAGGATCATAATTCTCAGCCAAGCCTGTGTAGAAGTGTAATGAGAAGCTGAGAGCTTCCTTCGTTTTTTCTGCATCCAAAATATTTGATGAAAGTACACAAAATTAACATGAAAAGCTGTATTTATAAAGCAGGGATTTCAGAGGAATGCCTAGGATCCAAGAAGCCTGGCATGCCTAAAATGACCAAATTGAGACAGCAGCCTTAACTTAAACCTCCAGGGGGCAAAGCGTGTGTTTAACATATTTAACATCTGCCCTCATATTTCTAGAAACACATAGCAATGTAAGTCTGTACAGTGTAATATTTAGACAGGACAGGGACCATCTGCCTCACTCGGAGAAGTGTAGGAGGCGTGTATTACTGCAAATGGCAAAAGACAGATGTATTTACACCTACATGGTCAGCACCTTTAAGCACTGCTCCGAGGAAACAAGGCTCATCTTTGGGAGCAGCTGCTTAACCTTGTGATTGTGCAGTGATCAGAAAAGGAGACGAACTCGCTATGGGTTGGATTTTACAGTCGCTGTTCAGTGGCCCTCGAAGCAGATTCCTTTTCTGTTGTTGCTACTGTTAAAGAATTAAAAATTTAATCTACTGCGGTACGTTTCTAAAAGTAAAAAGCAAGACCAAAAGAATACCATGTAACTAGCAGTTCCGGCTTTGTCCGTTTTATTTGCTTTTAACATATGAGAAGCTTCTTTAATACTAGACAGCTTAATTAAGTTTTGCAGGTTTCATTACCAAAAAGTCAAGTTGGTTTTTTTTTCTGCTAGTATCCAAGACAGCAAAATATTTTTCAGGTACTGAAAGGACTGATCAGTGCTCTTAATATCATCTGTCTCCAGCAGAGCTGCAAAGCATGTCATTTTACTTGACAGGTGGAATGGCAGTAAATTTTTTAAAAGTGTTTGCTGTAGCCCTATGGGAATGAAAGACCAGAGTCTGGAGTTGTCTCATTTCTGCGCTGTTCATCACAGCTGCTTTTTTTTCATACAAACTTGTGTATTTTGGAACGTTTTCTGATCAGTCATTAAACTCTCTTACTCTGAATACGATTTACATTCTCAGCACTAAGTATCTCAGAGCATTACCTCCCTTCTTGCCATCATTATCGTCTCCTTGTTCCCTGCCCTTTGTTTCTTCCCTTCCTTTTTTAAGTCTCTCATTGTAATTTCCGCACCTTCATGAAGCACTTAATTTTTGTCCCTATATTTTGTCATCCCATTGACTCGCTTTCCTGTAGTTTGTGCTGTCAGCAGACAGGCTTTCCCAAAGGGACTCTAATGAGGAAGGAAGCATCTTATGTTTTAAAGATTTAGGGGTATGTAAGTCAGTAAAAGAGCTAGATTTAATAAGTCTTTATATATCTGTGCCTCAGTTTCCCTCTCAAAATTTTAATAGTAATGCTGAATTCCTTCTCAAGTCTGGTGAATGGGTTAATTCATTGCTCATTTACAAAGAGCTTATAGATTTGAAAGGGGAAGAACTGTATGATCCATCTCATGCTCGTCTATAAAAGGCAGTGAATCAGAATATGTTAGAGGACAGCTTTGTGCTTTGCAATAGCTTTATAAGCGCTCCTTGTGTTTGTGGAATGAGTTGTAGTTAGTTTCCAGTTTGTAAGAATGTGGGGACACAGATGAGCTGTAATAGGAAGGAGGGAAATAAAAGATGCAGTAACTTCCCCAAAAGAAAAACTGTTGTAAAAGTTGGCTTCTCTGACAGGAGCATTTGTTTTAACTTTCTCAAGGGATATGGTCATTATATTTGTATCATGCTTCATTCTCAAATTCATTATAGCTTTAGTGAAACACCAGGATGTAACCTGCATTAGTTGGGTCTTGTCAAAACACAGACATCCAATGTACCTTATAGGAAAAGGAATAAACCTTACTTTTTTTTCCATCCAGAAGATTTAGATAGTGTGTTTTTAAACATGAAACTCTCTGTTCTTCATCCCATCCCTCATTCCACCCCAAGTAAGGGAGGGGAAAAGTAGGTAAAGGGTTTGATGCAATTGTATCATTTTAGTGTTTCTCATTGCTTATATGGACTGAAAATCACTGCTGTTTGGTTTACTTTGACTCAGAGAGCTTCATTTATCTCAGGTTCTACTACTGGAGCAAACAAAAATAAGGAGTGCAAAGTCATGATGTCACGGTCCAATTAAGTAGGAAAAGTAACTAAGAAAGTCAAGAAAGAAATGAAAGTACAGCTAAAGATTTCAGTACGATAGGTCAGCTTTCCTGCGTGCTGAAGCCAGACGTTTCTCAGACGTGTTTTATGTCACGTTTAGCTTTTATAATACATTTTGGTAATAGAGCAACTACTGTAATGATTTGTAATTGATATGAAACAGTTATTTGCACTAAATTTTGTTCAGATGTCACTATTTATGGAAGGATTCTCGCTATGGCAGCATGTAGGGATGAAAGTTAGAATAAGTGGGTATTGCACAGCTTATTAAAAGCTTAAATAGTTTTTATTAAACACGATAACACAAAATCAAAGAATGTTTCAGTTTTCAATTTGCCGAAACTCAGAATCCGCTAAGAAATTAAGAAAATTCGGTTGGAATTTTGAATCATAAACCATGTTCATTCCATAATTTTCCTTTGGAATTTCTCACTAGCAATGAGAAGAGGGAACCTCAGTGAGTTTTTTGCCTTGGCATTGCTCCGGTACTGTCACCGAGCAGGGCCATCTGGTGCTGTCTTTTCAAGGTTGGGTTATCCTGTAATTTGTACATTCTCTCTCTCTCTCAATTAGCATACCATCCATATTATGTGAAGAAAGAGTGAAAAACAATTGCTTATATAAATATCATAGGGAAAAAAATGGTCATTGTAAAAGAAATGCTACAAGTTGTCTCTCTCACACTGAAGGCTTTTTGTTAAGACTCAACTGTAGTCTTTGAAAGTGTAATTACGTTTCTTCATGATACAAGATTTTGTATCCATGTTAAAAACAAACAAACAAACAGAACCTTCCATTAAATCATGTTATCTGCTTAGGCCAATTTGTAATTAAAATAGAATTTGTTAATTTGCAAGTACAAAGTAGGTTGTGGGGAAAAAAAAAAAGCCTATGATGTCTTCTAAAAAGTTCTAATGAGTTCAGCTGAATGTCAGTTGCCTGCTCTTTGCAGAGAGAGAAACTGAGGCAGGGAGGGGAAAAAAATACTCGCCAAAACATCCAGGATCATAATTTAGAAATTCTGAGCTCCCAGTCAGATTTGACCACTCTCCAATGATGTTCTAGGCTTTACATTATATTGGCTATGGGGTATGCAGAAGACTTAGCTTTCCATCAAATATTTAAACAGTTCAGTAGCTCTGGGCTAATCTCTCGAGCTATTAGAATGGTCTTCAACTGAGAGACTGAATGTGTTGACTGTGTAGGATATTATACAATTCATACGCTTCATACAATTTAATTGGGTTTTATCACTATTCCAAGATGATATGTTATGTCTAGAAAGGCAGGTGGTTCTACCAAATGAGTTCTCTCCCTCAAAGTGTTAACCAAACATTTATTTAAGTACAAACAGTTAAGGCTAGTCTGTTATACAGAGTTCAAAAAATCTTCAATATGTTTTTTGTCCTATATTAATAACAAAAAGATAGGTGTTTTTTTTCCTGCAATATTTTATTCTTTATGAGATTTTTATATTTTTGCATGTCAAAGAATATATGTCTTAAGTTGCACCTTCACCTAAAAGTTTTTGTCTTCATTCTTTGATGCTATGCTCATGTCAAATTTAGTTCACAGAATTCTTTTTAATCAGGCTGGTACCCGTTTAATTCTGTAGGCGTATGGCTGAGTGCTTTATACATATTTCTATGATAGACCTTTTCTGTTGGTTCATCGCCTGAGAATATTTCACTTGTTTCAACTAGCCAGAACTTATCACTGGCTCAGAATATAAAAAGAAAAACGACGCATCGGTATTTACAAAATCAGTTATTCAGCAGTTTTGTGGATGATGTTACATCCCAAATGAGAATCAAAGAAGCCTTGAGTAGCTCTGAATTTAACTCCTGTTCCTCCTTTTCAGATTTTATGCAAATATCAGTATGGCGATGGCTTTTTCAAGGGGGATGTAAAGAACAAGGGAGATATCCATTAAAAATGCACTAAAATTAATATTATATGATACCCCTTTAAAAACTCTAGGCTGTGCAAAATAGTTGAACAACAACAGGAAAAAGAAATCATAGCGTAGATAAATTGTTGAGTGGCCAAAAACATTGAGCTCTGTAACAGGTGATTTTTAACATCAAATGCATTTGAAATAAGTTAGGGTTCTCTTTCCTGCATTCTGTGCAATCTTGTAAGCGGGGGAATCAGATTGTTGTGTCATACAGTTGCTAAAGATTTTTCATTCACTAGTATGTTTCTGTCCTAGGAAAAGGGCTGAGTAATTTTCTCTAGAAGGTGGTGCTTGTACGTGTCGTTGCTTTTACTTAGGACTTGCCTCCTTTCAGTAAATTTGCCAAACTGTCCCTCTCAGACCTTCAGTGTTTCATGGAGAACACCCGCATATTTGTTGTTCTTGATGCTAATTTTTCTATAAATTTTGACTTTAATGTCTGTTTAAGGCTCTGAACTGCTTTTGCCTCAGATTTATCGGGAGATTTCAGGAAGGAGGCCTAAACTGTGTCTAACTGGAATGATACCGTTAAAGCCTGCTTGCAGCGGAGGCGTTACGTTTGTCACCTCAGTCGTGTTCCAAGTGCCTGCCCCGCCACCTCCCGCTGCCGGGGGGGAGCTTGTGCTGGCAGTGGGACCTGTCACCCGAGCAGTTCCGGCTGCCGGCGTCCGCATGCCGGGTACATTAGAGGTCTACATCTCTTTCAGGGCATCATGAACAGTTTAAAAAATTATTTTGTTTACCTTCTGCATAAATCTTAATAGCATGATATACAGTGTACTTGTTGGTAATTGAGTTTTTCATCTAATTTCTGTGCATTTTTCCCCTTTACGTGAAGACCTTACCTGTTTGGAGCAGGATGTTTTTCCATAAAAGCTCCATGGTGAGTTCCCACTTCAAACCCAGCATGCCTATAATTCATTTGCTGTCCTCACTGAAAATAACTCTGTGCTTAGACCTTTTAATTTTGGATTAATTTTTTTCCTAATTTGTTTACTTGCATGGCTGATCCATAGGTGGAAGCACTGCATAATTTCACTTTTAAACTATGGATGTGTGTTCACCATCAAGCATTGTCAAAGAAATGCATTGCCTTTTTTTTTCTTCTTTTTTTTTTTTTTTACCTTTGAGAGGGCATTTAATTTTTAAGTAGCAGAGAAGTTGAAAAAATAAATTATTTCCCAGTGGGCAAATTATTGCAATATCCTTCCAAAAAAATGCTCTTATTTTTTTCTCTATAGCTTCCTTTATTACTGTAGCACTGAGGTCCTTATGGACAGAAAACATCAATGATGACCTCTCGAAAATAAGCCAGATTAGCAGTGAGTAGAGAGGAGAATCCTGCAGTGAGAGAGATGAAGCAAGTAAAATGGGCACTGCAAAAAAAAAAAAAAATGCAGCTTATCACACTCAAAAAAACCCCCAGCAAAACCACAGATCCATTAAAGTCAGGATATTTGAAACAATAAGGGGTTTGGTTTCAATATGTAAAATTGCAGCATATTACAGAAATCCAGAGAGAAGAAAAAACAAGTTTTACCAAGTTTCCCTGTGTTGGAGCTTGGCTCAGTATTCACACGGTGCTACATAACCTCCAGCCTCCTTTTTATTATGAGATGGGGGTTGTTAGGTGGTTGAAGTTTTAAGTGACAAGAACGGAAGAAGCTTGTACATTTTACAACTTTCTTAGAAAATTTAGAAAGTTTCAGCTAGAACGGTTGGAGATTTTTTAAGGGGGTTGGTTGGTTTTGGGGTTTTTTTTGAGTTTAACTAAGGATACTTATTAGCTATCTCTATCAGTATCTGTTAGAATATTTGTACGTGGCTCTTGTTTCTACTACTAGATGTTCTTTCCACATACATCACCCCCCCATGTCTCTGTCAAAATACTCTCTGCAGCAGAAAGAGCTTCCTAAGAGCTTCGTTAGGATACCCAGCTCTGACGAGAGTGGCCGAGGACAGCAGATGATGGGACCAAAGTCAGGAAAAGCAAAGGCACTAAATATGACACTAAAGGAAAGGTGATGTTTCCTTATTCCTAGAGAATACCTGGTCACCGAAGTACTCTTGTTCCTAAGAACCATTCCTAAGTGTAGTTTCCGATGCACCGAAGCAGTCCGTCTGATGGTCATCTAAGAACTGAAAAGGCTCTGGAAGAAGAGTTTTGAGAGTGGATTGTCTTAGGAAATGGCTGTTTCAGTCACCCCCTGCACGAAGCGGCAGAGGCGCTTGTCAGCCAGAAATGATTTTAGATTGAGGCAAGATTAAAAGGCCTAGATTAAAGAGGGGAATATATGAAATAGACTCAAAAATTGTTGCCTGTCTTTCACAAGACTCTTTTGTGGTTTGTTTAATGCCAGTGCTAGCTCAAAAAAATATGGTCTTTACTAGCGTACAGAGAAATTAGGATAAAAAACATACTTTGGGTGGGGGAAGAAATCATGTTGTTTCCATTAAGGTCTTAATGAGACCTAAAATTATGTAAACAAAATGAATGGCGATTTGACAGCTTACTGCCTGGCAAATAAAGGAACCTACCATTTCTTTTCTTGCTTTTTCTTGTTTTATTCATGATTTGACAAGTGGAAATATGTTTTTGTTTTCTTGTTTTAGGCACAATGATAAATTAATTAAAATTTATGTATTTTGAGACAGATGCACTTTTTCAGTGATCTTTTGTGTAATTGTAAATTTCATGCATTTTTCTCCTGATACTTTTGTTGCTGCTTATGTAGTCTAGATAGAACTTTTACCTCAGAAATCATATACGTTGCCGTCTCAGTGAGTTTAGCTGTGGGGTTGTGGATAAGTGCTTTTCGGTTTTATGAATCTGACGTATTTGAAGCCTGTACATTAGGAATATAAAACCAATGTGATTCTCAATCTTTGCAGACTCTTACGATTGATAGTATTAGAATTTGTAAAGCAGTTCCTTTATATCATATAGATGCAATTTATGTATATTTTTAAAGTCATGTCACTTGTTTGACTATGAACCTAAAGCCCTTTGAGGAACACTCCATCGCTGCACTGTGTAGCCCCTGGTTTTCATAGTTGCTTGTGGTTTTCAAAATATTTTAATAGTATTAATGCTTATTACTTCTTTCTTACATAAAGTAGAAAAATAATAATAAAAAATGTAAACTAGTTGAAATATTGTCATTAGTTATGATTTTTTAAAGAGCTAACACAATATATTTCCAGAGATTATGGCAGAGTTTGAGTCGTTACAGAAGTCAACAAGTGGTGGCACTGAGTGGTTTCAGTAACTCTTAATCTTTTCTTACAGTCTTGTCACTGTGAAAGAACTTGCATGCTCTTGCTGAGTCTCTTCATTTCTTGTTAAGATCTGACAAAGCGATGTCTTAATTTTCTTTAGTTCACTCTCATCGCTTTTTGTGCTACATCAGTAGAAAATGCTCATGTATGTTTTCCATTGGACGTGTGTACATCTACGTCTCAGTGCTTCTGCATTTAAAATGCAAATAATCCTACAAAATCATGTTGAAGAAGTTAATTATCATCAGCAACACAAATATCCCCAAATATTGTGGTATTTAGCTGGAGTTTGGGATTAACTTCACTTTTAGTAGGTGACAGTCATTGACTTCAGCTGGGGTAGGTGAATAGGTTGGTAGCTGTGGTGACATGAACATGGTCTTCAGTCGAGGCAGAGCTCTTGTTAAATTTATAGCAGAACAAGAACTATGTCATTGAAAGGATTTTTTATTACTCTGGTATTCCTGCTGTAGGTTTCTGCACAGATACAATTGGGATAAAAATACTGCTGTCTCACTGAATTCTCGGTGTAGTTACACAGTTGGGTAGACCCAGACAGGAAAAAATACATCGCCTTTTTATCCTCCTTATGTCTTAACTATAGTGCTGTTGTTTCTAATGTGGAAAATGGAAGTTATAAGGCTGAACGTTTGGATCCCATTAGCTTCACTTTCTTCTTGCTAGTGTTGATTTCCAACAGCCTGCACTTCTGCCTTCATCGCAACCCTTTTCAGTAAAAATATGGTACAATCTTTTGAAAGTTAGTATATTGTGAAGATTCTTTTAAATTAAATGTTTTTAAAAGTGAGGCCAAATGTGCCTTAATTTCAGTTCTTGGAATAATTTACGAAGTGCTGATGGCTAAGAGCAAGTAAAGAGCAAGAGTTCAGAGCAGAAACAAGTCATTCACCACCTTCCTTCAACGTTATTGTTTTGTTATCATTTATAAAGCTGAGAGGGTGTTTGCATCTACATAATAATGAGGATTTATAGTTTCCAAGTTGTTCAAATATCAAAATGACATGAAAATATATTTTTCTAATGGCATTACTATTACTGAAAATGACTGAACTTTTGAGATTTACTGAAGGAAAGAAGTTTGAGTTGGAATGTATTGATGAAAACTCAGGGATAAAGTAAAATGATGGTAAAATGAAAGATTCCTTAGTTACTATAGTTTTCAGAATAGACTCGTTGACATCAGTTTTTTCAGAAATATGTCTAAACCAATATGATGCACTAGCCTTTTTTTTTTTTGTCTTTATTTTTTAGCAGGACTGAGTTTAACCACACGAGTAATCGTGTTGTACAAGGTCTGCTCTCTCTGTCTACAAAACATTGTTCTTGAAGGGAAAATGTTTTGGCACCAAAACCAACACTTAAATGCATGTCCTGAAAGATGCACGTCTTAAAGACCTGATGTAAATAGAACGTAGCTTTGAACGTTTCCTCTAAGGTTGTTTATGGCTGTATTTGGTTGAGCGTGAGAGTGTGGAGAACCCTGCAAAAATGTGCTGTTAAGAGTACCAGAGTCCCTTCTGCTTAGAGGCTTGAAGAAATTGAAATCAATTATGTCTCTGGAGATGTTTACTCCAGCTTGCAGTTGAGAGTAGCATTTGCTCCCAGTTCTTTTTCCACTTTAAATTACTTTAATAACCTCAGATTATGTTGAGTAAAAATTCAGAATGTTAAGATAGGGTACAAAGATTCTCTTCTCGAGAGTTTATAAGAGGAAGTGGATATGGCTGAGTCATTTCTGGACTCTAGTTTGCTTTGTATTGATTGATGGGTAGCACTCTTTCTGAACAATCTTGTTCTATATTAAAAACAATCATTTTTCAATTGAAGTATAGATCAGTAAATAACAAGACTGTTTAGTGTACGGATTTATATTTTCATTTGTGAAGGAATATTAGTGTATGGAAAGTGTGAGCTGAAAGTAGTTATCGATACACGGTTTGTTACAGAGCTGGTTAAAAATACTGATTCTGTGACGTGACTATTTCGAAGTGAAAGAAATTTTCTGAATTTTTCTGAGCAGATAATAAAAACTTAATATGTTAATATCATTTTAAATATTCTAATATAGATTGTGAAGTGCAATTACCAATGCTAACAAGGTAATATATTTATAGCCAGGAACTTTTTGGAACACAGATTTCTCACCCAGTAATCTGGAGCTGTAGTTCTAACAGTTGCATATTAAGTGCTTTGTGGTTGTTCAATATCAGTTACTGACTATAAATTGCAATTGCTCTTTTGGGACGTTTTTGCTTGTCCTGCATGTACAAGAACTTCAGGACTCATCTAAGTCCATGAAAGTTTGTCTGAATCTTTCCATTGAGTCTGGTCAGTGTGATGGAATTCCTTTTGAAAGGTCTTACTTCTTTTTTCTTCTTTTTTTTTTTCCCCTCTAAGTGAAACATATGCCCACAGGCTTGCCATGTGTGGGATTTATGGCAGGTACCCCAGCACCTCTGTGCTTCAGTGAGTCCAGCTGTAGAACTGGCACAGTAATACTGCACGAGGTGTTGGGAAGCTCAGATATCCTTTCTGTAAATCCCTTTCAGAAACCTGTCTGAAAATACAGTGCAAGTGCAAACAGTCTTTTCTCCCATTTTCATAAATGACCTCATTTCTGGTACACTACTACACAAAAAGTATTTGCTGCTTTAGGTGAGTTCAAGTTGAAGGCAATTTTAAATGTTTCAAGTTGCATGACAGTACTGATGGAGGCTATATGTTTTTAACCGTATGCCGTATTTTCCACATGTCACTTCCTACAGGTTCCTTGTCGTTGGATGGAAATTAAGTGAGATCAGTGTGAGTTTTGCCATGTGTTTCAGCGAGATCAGGACTGAGCTGTAAGGGACCAAGACACAGGTCTTTGGAGAGGTGCAGCCTCTGCAGCCAGGTGCAGGAGTTTTAGAGAAGATCAGTTTGTAGAATAATTTTAGTTTAACTTGCTTTTATTAGGTTATTTTTACTTATTTTATTATGTTGATCCATAATCTCTTCTTGCTTTAATATCCCTATCGGTTCATTCTGTTGAACTACTTCACCTGTATACAAGTAATTTACCATTAACAAAAAAAAAGGTTGTATGAATTACGTGCCATTATAATTATGCATAGTGTTTGGTTTGCTTTCTGCTGTTTTAAAATATTTTTCCTGCTGCTTAATTCCATCATAATACTCGCAATAATTTGTTTGCACACACAGTCTTCTCAGAACTGGAGATCGTTACTTAAAACCAACCAAGTTAATGTGATGGTGTAATCATAGGCTGGTTTAATGTGGGACAAGAAATTAATAGAAGAAAAAAAGGAAGGAGGGAGAGTAGCAAGAGAAGCGGAGCGATAAAATAGAGTAGAGAGGGAAATACAAAATAATGTAAAATAATCCAATTGCTAATTAAAAAGACTGGAAAAAAGGCAACGTGGAAAAGGAGAGATCTTGCATGAAGTTCTCAAACAGCTTTCCTCATAAGGAAAGGGTGAAATGCTACTTTAAAGAATTGAGGAAATGGGCAATGCTCTGAAAATAGTTTTGAGTTTATACAAAGCATAATGTTACGTATCATCAGATTCCTGTAAGGAGGAATGGTGTTTCCATGAAACATAATCATCAACCAGTGTATCTGCTACATGCGCATTGGGGTGTTTCAGAGGAGAATGTATCTCAATCTCTTTTTACATGATATAATTACTGATTTCTTTTAACACGTAGCTCATGAGTGTATGCATTGTTTCCCTTTCCTTGTATCCTCCGCATGTTCTTCCCTCTTACCCTTTGCCCATGTCACATACATCCTCCTGGTGTCAAAGGCTTCAGGGCTGTGCTGAGTTACCACTGTAACAGTCCAAGTTAGTGTTATTTGTAACTTTCTTTTGAAAACACAAGAAAATACCAGAGAACGACTGACCCTGAATCTGTATTTTCATTCCCAAAGGACGCACGATTTTAAATGTTTGTATTCACTTTGGAAGTTGTTTCTACCGAATGCAAATATTCCATATTGGGTCTTTTAAACAGTCCAACTAATTCTCCATTATGAGCCAGTGTGTTCTTCAAGTTAATGCGTTCAGTGATCAAGGGGAATTTGGGACCTATTATGGAGAAACACTAAGCATGTGTAAATCCTGCTAAATCTTACGGGAACTGCAGATATTCACCACTTCTGAATTAATATCTTAGAGTAACTATTAAGCAAGGGACATCTTAATTTTTGAGAATTAACTTTCATAATTTTATCTTGTTCTTTCTTTAAGCAAATCCAAACCCGCTCCGCAGATTTCACCCAGTAAGTCTGTGGGAGGAGAGTTTTGTGTCGCTGCAGTCTTTGGATCATCAAGGTCATGGTTTGCAAACAATCCTGGTCTGAAAAGAGAAAAAGGTTGGTATACTACAAAAATAAATTTAAATTTATTTGAATTTAATTCTCTGGGTTTTAAAATTAATTTTTTTTTAAAATTACATTTAAGTTCTCTGGTTTATTTTCTCACTTTGTGGGAACTTCTGAGCAGGTGGTGCTTATCTGTAGATTTTGTTCCTTGAACACAGTGACAACAGAGATTTTGGGGAACATGATTTGGATGCTTTTGGTATATAGGACAATTTACAAGGAATTTGAATTAGTGAAATAAATAGTTGATCTTTTATTATGATGTAATGACAGAAAGCAAACGTTGATAGTTCAATCCAAAGTGAAGCGTCACTGAAAAAGCTGTGAGGTAAAGGTGAGATGCTTTGCGTTGTGTGTAATTACCTGAACACACTGTGGTGAGAAACTCTGTTCCACCTCTCTTACATGAGATATTTGTATTTTTTGGAAACAAGGGGAAAATTGTGTGCTTTGTACTATTTTCTTTTTGTCTCTCCAGCCTTTTCGCTTCTAATTTGTAGTTTTTGATTGCAAGCGTATAAAAGCAAGAGATTTACTAGAATAAGTAGTCTGATGTTTCTGTAAGCATTTTTTCCGTTTCTGCTGTGCTATTGCAATAAGTTTTTCTTTCTTCTTGCAAACAGATCAATCAAAACAGTTTGTGGTGGAGTCGTTGTATATTATCAGTTGTTACGGTAGCCTGGTGGAGCACGTGTTGGAACCGCGGCCGCTCAGCACGGCTCCGAAGATCAGCGATGACACACCTTTGGAAATGCTGACGTGCCCAAGAGCCAGCTGGACGTTGGTTAGGTACCTCATTCCTTTTTCTTCTTCTTTTTGTCCAGAAAATCATCATGAGCTCTTTTTTTTTTTTAGAAGGGGTGAATGAACTGCATCATGATTTTCACCCATATTTTAACTTAAAGTTTGTCTTTAAGACTCTTAAAGTTTTTCATTGAAAGAGAGGACTCTGGATAGAAAATTCAAGCTTACCTTTTCGTATGTTTGAATGGGATATATATGAAAATCATTTAAATACTTCTATAGGCATGGAGCTACATGGACGTGTTAACGGATCAATAGAGATCCTTATCAATTAGTGATTTTAAATCATCAGATTGTAATTTAGCTTTTTACATAAGGACTAGAAACAATTATTTTAATAGTGTTAAAGTACAGAATTCTGCCATGGGACGTGGGTGAGATTTCCACGATGAAGCATTGCAAAGAATTAGGCGAGTTATCCTGTAAGTAGCTGAAGGTAGCATTTCTGAAGACAGTTGAAGAAATTGTTCCTGACATGTGGAAGAAAGTAAACAAAAATTGATGAGAAAATGTTGTCAGTGCTTTTGACGTTTTAAAATATTTTTCTATCGATTTTTCTTGTCTCCTGTATTCCTTAGTGCTGCTTATGGCTGGACTAGATTGATCAATACTTGATTTACCAAGCTATTTAGGAATGGCCCACCCTAATTAAAATTACAACGCAGACTTCTAGACCATTATTGTTGAAATGAGTAGGTTGTAATGGAATTGAAAATTCTAATTGGATCAATAGCCCATAGCTTTACACAGCTTTATTTTCACAGTTTGTAAATGCTCAATGACTTTACAGTATCGAAGCAATGCTAGTTAACAGAACAAAAAAGTTCCCCAGTTTCTGTTGTGTGTTTATATAACGTCAGCATGACATACAATGGTCCTAAACGAATTTACCAACTTAATCTAAACCGCCTTCATCATTTTTTTTTTGCGCAATCCGTGCTGCAGTCAACAAACAAGTATTGTCTTTGCCTCGCAATCTGCGCGATTTGGTCCTGCTGCTCGACTGCCTGTGGTGTACTGCAGTGTTTGAACAAGCTAATTTAAATAATTACAAACATTTTCTGAGCTTGTATAGATAATTACATGTGATGACAGAAACACTGATTTACATTCTCTGTATTAGTTTAAATATTAATAGTCTTGTGTTTTACCTCAGAACTCCTCAGTGGAATGAGCTCCAACCACCATTTAATGCAAACCATCCACTGCTCCTGGCTGCAGATGCCGTACAGTACTACCAGTACCTTCTTGCTGGCTGTAAGTAGCTGACAACTTTTTGTCTTGTCTTTTTTTTTGTTTTTTTTAAGCTGACTGTGACTTTCTGAGTTGTTTTTTTCAACCTGTGTTTGTTTCAATACACGTTCTACCCCAGAATAAGGCTTCATGTAACCAACTATATTAGTAACGGTAGAGTAGAAAATGTAGTTTCTTTTTGATACGAATCAAAGTTGTGAGGCTCTCATAGCAAAACGTGAGTGCTTGGCAGGCCTTGCAAGTGTGACCCATTAGATCCCCTAAAGTCTTCAGGGTTTCTTCACTTCATTTCTTCTCATGCTTTTAGCCATTTCCTCTCATGAATTCAGTACTCGGTGACAAGTGAGCGCATCTGCATTTTCCCTCTCCTCTGGAACTCCTGATTGCTGGGCTACTTCCAGCCAGAGTCTCAGACAGCTGCTTCCCACAGGAGCCTTGGCATCGCTTCCAGGGACAGCTGCCCACCTGCCTCGTCCTGCCTCTCATCCAGCCACGTTGTTCACAGGGAGCCAATACACATGGCATTGCATATTCCAAAATATTTATATATCTATAGTTATATGGTATATGTATATTACATATATAAACCCATGTATTTTATATTGTTTTTATAGATAAACGAGTATTTATATTATTATTTACTTTGATAGCTCAAAAAAGAGAAGAATTACAAGAATTATTAACAACGAGTAGCAAGTCCCGCTTTCTTATCTAGGGTGTAGTTAAGATCAAAGTGATACAACAGTCAAAGTATCACAAGGGAACAACTCTTGGCATATGTAAAGGTACTCCTGGGGGAACTAGACCCTCTGCACAGTTGTGCTAATGCCAGCATGTGATGTGACATGGGCACTTTAAAATGCAGAAAGTGGACATCTGGGCCAAAAAGCAGTGTGTCTGAACGCCACTGGTAAAAGTGACGTCGGCGCCAAATTTGATCTGTTGCTTCTACCTGTCCATCTGTTGCATGTGCTCAGAGCTCAAAATATCCTGGGAACCTCCAAGGTTAGGGTATTCCTTTTTCCATGCTGCATAGAAAAGGGAAGAAAGCTCAAAAGGTAGAAAAGACTATGAAAAAGTAATTAATAGCGCACAACACTGTGTTAGGTGTGCCTTTTGGCTAGAATCTTGTGCTAGATTCCTGTGCTTTTTTACTTTCTGTTATAGGTATGGGAGTTCTGCTCTGTGATAAAAGGTCATTGCAAGGATGTATTTTGGTTGCATAATATTTTACTGTAGGAATACAGATCACTATTTTCAGAGGAGTATCTCTAGAATTAGGTGTGCAAGCCTATACTTAAATTTTCATATAAGTATTTTGAAGCATTGAGTACAATCAGGTCAACAAATTCATTTGCAATTTATATCAAAGCCTTTAGTAGACGCTATTGACTATAGAGCATAGGTCTAATTTCATGTTGTAGTTTGAGGTAACTGCTGCCACATAGTCTGCTTATGTTGCTGATAGTTCATTTTGATATTTATATTTTTATCCATTGCTTATGCACCAGTTGCTGATGATGACATTAAAGAAGTTTTATAACAAGGAGATAAAAAAGGCAAAAAGGCTCATTCACAGAAACTGCAGTGTTTCAGTAAGTCATGTTTAGCTTGACAGCTTGCCTGCTTAGGCCAGATTTCTTCCTCCCCCTCACTCTCCCCAGATTCTCGGCTCTAGTTCTAGATGTCTTTGTCATCCATATTGGTTTCAGCTATTTCCCCTGCTTACTATCAAGTGTATAAATATATAAAATATTGTACATAGTGTGCAGTTGTTGCACGGTGAGTCCAAGAGCACAGAATGCTATCTGGAGAATTTTGGACACTTTGTAAAAGTAGTTTGTTGCTTTTTATTTTCTGTTGAAATTAAAAGCAATGTATTGCAGAGATATGGTCTGACCAAAAGCCTTTCTGTGAACATCAGTGCTTATATACACAGATCACATTTATCCCTCATACTGAAATCAAGGAGGGATGTGGTTCACTCTGTGTATTTCATTAACAGCTCAAACATTAGGCATTTCAAATTTTTTCACGGGGGAAATTTTTTAAAGGAAGAAGAATGAGTCATAGCTAAATTCCAACAAAATAATGAATTTGTATTATTTGAGTCACAGTGAAGAATTTTAATTCAGATTTTAATTCACATAATAGGAATTCATTAAGATGGGTGTGGAATGTAAAGAAAAATAGAATAATAAACACTAAAGACAGGGAATCTAGAGAACAGTAAAAATGGCATTAACAGAGAAATTTGTGGGTATCTGATCTTCCTTGAAGTTTTATTTGCCTTTGGATTTATGCTATCTGAGGCTACTCAATGAAGGTTCGGAAAAAAATGGAGTCAAACCAGGATTGACACAAAAGAGCCTAAGACACCTGTTAGCTTTCCCCCTATTAAATCCACGCTAAAACAAAGTTATCTGGCCCCGCTTACCTGCAGCCCTGTAATGGGCTGACATTAGCTGAAGCCTGTGGTTTGATGGGCTATCGCTTCCGTCAGTAAGTTTAATTGCCAGCAAATGGCTAAATAGGGGTTTAGGGTGAATGTTACATCTGTCTGCCACGTTAGTGGTAAGAGGAGTTCTGGCGCCATTTCAGGGTCACTATTTGTATCTGTCTATCAGAGGTAGAATACAGCAGTTTCTCTCCGTTTCTGTATAGCATTTCTGCCAATTGTTTGGCTCCATTAAGTGTGCAGGGGAAATAAAAGCCTGAATGACCAAGTCACAAGGGGGTATGGATAGACCCTTTCTTTGTCCACACTCAGAACATTGCATTAGGTCTCATTATCCATTTATAATAAGTGACCTTTGCCCCCTGGGTCATTGAAAAATACTCAGTGTGCTTTTTAGCACAGAGTACCTCTGTCAGCAGACGGACGGAACAATGAAACGTCTGGCGGTCTGGTTGGAGGGCTTATATTCTGCGGGTTTTCATAAATATGCAGCTTGATGCCAAAACACAGGACCAAAATCTTTCTTAGTCTCTGAAAAGTATCAAGTAGGCCAGCGAGTTCTTGGCTAAAAAGAGAATATTCTAAAAATACTGCATTTAGTTACTTAGGCGTAGTTCCGCTTTTAATATTTGTAAAGGATCTTGGTTATAGTCACAGCTAATAAGGAAGTAACAAGGAACCATTGTTTGAAGAAATATTTTGTACAACAAGTGTCCAAGACCTTTATCCCAAGGGTATTTGTAAGTGGATTAGCACAGCTGTTTCATTGCTTTGAGGTCATCTGCGACATCTGCTGCAGAAACCTGGATCAGAGTCTGCAGCTCGCATCTACCTGAGCGCTATATCACAGCCACGGCTGGTGGTGAGACAGTGGGGAGCAAGAGATTTGGACCTTTCTGTAAGTTCACGGCTTGGAAGTGAACTTACATGTTAAATTCCACAACCTGCTGTCCTGCAGGAAGTGTCCGTGTCCTGCTCCTAACTGTTTCAGGCTTTTTGCAGTTGGTGAGAGTCAAAATAGCCAGTCCCGAGAATCTCCTCGCCTTCTGACAGAGGAGAGTTCAGACTTACTCTGGTTTTCATCAGAGTTCATCCTGCAAAGCCCCCATTGTATTACAGTCCTCAGGTCTTCAGTGCTGGGTGCTAGATGTTTCTCTCCTGCTCTTCCCAGGTTTAATATGTAATATTTTACCTTATTTGTGTCTCTAGTATTCCCTCCATTTGCCTGTCTTGTGAGCAATTTTTAAATCTAATCACAACAGAGGAAGGAATTGTAGTCGCATGTTATTCTTCATAGGTGTTTTCCCTATAACGTAGATGCCATCACCTGCAGTGGCAGCCCTGCAGTGGGAGGAGAGCTGTGCGAGACATTGTGTACACAGGAGGGTTTCTTGTGTCTGCAGGAATTTGCAGTGTGAAGGACTTGGCTTTTTTTCAGAGATTTGCTAAGATTCATCATTAGATATTCTTGCAGTGCTGCTCGCTTCCTGCTGTTCAGCACTCGGGAATTAACATGCTTCTGGTAGTATAAACTCTTGAGGCACGCTGTTAAAACGTGCTTTTCATGTCCATGGCAATCACCTGCTTGTGTTAGGGGTTTTTTCTAATTAATCCTTTTCTCTCTGTTGCTATAACCCAAAGTCTTACATATTTGATTGACTTAACCCATGTTTCCTTTGACTTCCGTACCTTCCATATTTGCCTGTTTGAATTCATGCAGACGTGTGTGATACAGAATGGAATTGCAATGAAAACAGGTAACTTTGCAGAACAGCAGAAAGTCTTACATCCTCATTTCATCCTTCTTATTTCCTTTCTTCCTTACCCCTGCTCTTCAAATTTACTTTTTCATTGCACTGGAGGAATGCACTGTAGTTTACTTACCCAAAATGTGGATAATTAATGAAAAAAACTTGAAATCAGACCAAAAATGGTGCCAAAAAAGGTATTGAATAAAAATGAGATAGGATTTCTCTCCTCTGGCTCTGGAAAGGGCACCTTCATGTTCCAGGCAAGAGTTTTGGCTCATCAGGACCAATTTTCTGGAGACGTCCTGTAGTTGTCAGAAGCAGGCCAATGACAAGAATTAATATATTAACTGGTATGCAGTACTCTTTGACAAATTGCTTACTAAATACATCAAAATTGATTGGACATTCTGTGTTTAAATTGACAAATGACTGCATTAGGGGAAGGAGGGAAATCCATTAATTACAGCTGCCCTCAACCATAGGAAATGTAATTGTATAAATATAGATTTTGTTAAAACAAAAGTCTCTACTTTACTGTAGTGTTGCTGGTAAGTGTACTTGCACCTCTTTGCTATTAAACCTCCAATAGGAGGTTTTGAAGACAGATCTTTGCAATTGGCTTTTAAATAATCAAAGAGCATTTCTGTTGTGTTAAAAGGAATGATGCAGTGTTTCTCTATCCCGCTCTGACCACTTCTGGAAATTGTTTCACTCTCAGAAAAATGAACAAGTAGCGGAGGCTTCTGCTGTCTCATTAATTGTTTATTTTAAATGCAATGTAATTCCTATTCCGCCATGGTAGGTTTCAAACCAGTACTGTTTATTCTCGTTCTTTGTTCCTGTACTGGTCTCCAAGTAATACTTGCAGAGCTGTTACTTATTTCTGAGCAAGAATTTGCACTTGAGTTAGGCCTGAAGATATAATCAGTTTTATAGACTTCGTTAAGGGACTCTTGAAAAGATTAAGGTCTGTATTTATAGCTGCCTTTGACTTTTGGCTGTTACAACAGATTTTCATTTCTGGACCAACTGTTGTTCGTATCTTGCCTTTTACTGAAAATGGCTTTCATTAGAAGTCAAACTTAGTAACTATTCATTGTCTTCAAAGGGAGGGGGTGAGCCTTTCCGCACTGTTTGTTTGGGCTAAATGATAACACAATTTATACAGATAATCTCTGTAACTCTGACATCATGTTTGCACTTCCTGCTCCCTCTAATGAAAGCTCTGCACCCTGAGCAAGACTTTTGTCTCTAAGCAACGTTGCGGTTCTTTATGGCCTAGTTTATATTCCTTTCATACATTCCATTGATGGAAATAAAAATTCCATACATAGAGCTGGTGAATATTGCGCAGCGGAAGGCAGGGCGGAGGGTAAGAGTGGAGAGTGTATTAAATAACTCTGTGAATATGTGCTGTGAAGACAGATACTGTGAAAAACAAGCTGGGATGCATGTAATCATAGCCGAGCTGCTGCCGTACGGGTTACGCCGAGCAGACGCAGTAAGGAATCCCGTCATTCTGGTCTGCAAGCCCTTTTCCGTGCTCAGCGGAGCGTGGTGGTGGTCTGGTAATAGGCTAATGAACTGGGACTGATAATTACATTTAGTGTTCTACCACTTCTCAGCCTTCTACCTCTATTTTTCTTCTTGCAGTCTTCTGTGTGCGCTTATTAAATAGCGTATTCTTTCTCACTAATAAGCAAGAATGTATGTTATGGTACGTACCCCACGATATACATAACTATAGTGTGTGTGTACAATGTTGTGTGAGGCAAGAGCTGTATCTTGCTATGTGTATGTTCAATGTCTATCACAACGGAGCTCAATTTCAAATAAAAAACCTGATCAAAACCAGAGCCCGTTCTGTAACAACAATTACGCTATCGTGTAGTTACGAGGTGTTCAAAGCCTTTTTGCTCTGTTTCTGTGACATCTCTGCATGGCCGCGGTCAGATGCGAGTTTGGAGTGGTTTCAGCGGTTGGAGCTCTCGGCTGCCCGTTCCTGTGTCTCTGCTGGGCTTTACTGGTTCTGCAGCGGCACTGGTGGCACTTCAGAGCGAAGGTGGGCAGTTTAACGTAACCCAGCGCTGAAGGCTATCTAAACAAAGCTCCCTGACCTTCCCCTGAAGTGAGTGAAACCACTTGAGTTTCTGTGAGCTGCCGTGCCGTGAAGCCTGGAGAGGAGCTGGAGCAAGCCATGGTGTGTGGGTGAACATTTTAAACTCCCATCATTTTAATGTATGGATCCCATGAACGTTGCCAAAACTACCAGCCTTTCAGATGTACCCGTGCACCACAGATGAGGGCAGTTCCACAGAATTGTGTCGATTGAGTGTTACGGGCTTAAAACCGCAGCAAAGTACAGACCATTCATGAAAAGTCGAGTGGTGGAGCCGGGCCTTGCAGAGCTCTGGGCAACCTGCAGGAGGGCACACGGGGGGGGCGGCTTCGTCTCTGCTGAGCGGGTGGAAACCCAGTCTCTTGGGAGAGTGAGAGAGTCCCTGATGACAAGAAGTGCTACATTGTGAGGATTCTGCCAGGTTTTTCCCCGTATTCTCAGCAAGAATATTGCAGTTGGCCCTTTATCAGCCGTTAGCACGATACACTTAACAACAGGACACAGTTTTCCATCTTTATGTTGGTATTTTGTGGACAACCACAGCTGAGATTTCATCTACTTGGGTACATATTGTTAACTTTATTATCCAGATGGGAAATTTAAAAAATATTTTCTAGATTCTCCATTTGCCATTATTTTTCTTTCTACTTGAAATTGCCTTTAGCTTGTGTATCATTTTCACAAAATTCTACTTTGTTATTGCCATAAAATAAAAGAACGCGACATCCTTTGTGAAAGAACTTCCTGGGTCTCCACATCAGTAGTTTCAAAGGAGTTGTGCAGATGTCCTTTAAAAATCCAGATCCTTGGGGGATAATTTAGAATTCCTAGGAATGTTGAGGAGGACTTCTCTATGCAGAAAATTGAGTTTCAGAATTTCAGAGAATTAATTCTTAAGTGTTTATCGTGACTCAGGTCACAGAATCACAGAACCACAGAATGATAAGGGGTTGGAAGGGACCTCTGGAGATCCCTTCTGATCTCTCTCTCCAAATATTAAATGAAAATATGAATGTGTATATGTAAGTATACATATGTATATGAAAAAGTAAGGGATACCGGTAAAATATGTTGTAGAAGAATTTAGGCAATGTAAAAAAAATGTCATATTTGTAATTTTTTACTATGTTTAAAACTGCAGCAGATCATAAATATGTATATTTTTATATATAGATATATTAAATAAATATTTTTTGACTATGGTAAAAAAATTTCAAGTGAAACTGATTCCAAGCGTGCATTTCTCTTACAAAATTGTTACATGTATTTGAGGTTTGCTGGCAGTAGTCACAAACAGTGAAAATGGAATTTTCAGGTTTGCTTCTTACACTTGGAGGCGTAACAGATCGCAAGCTGATCTGCATCACCTTCCCCTTCCAGAAAAGATGTTTCTAATGAAATTGTAGTTCATGGTCTTTTTTAAGAGAAAACTAAGTTTCCCTAAAACTGTAACCTGCACTTCCTGCTCCCTACAGGAAACAGGATTAAGTGGTAAAGGGAAGCAAATTGAATTTCTGGCTGAGCGTAGGACTGATGGGGGTAAATAGGAACAGGGCAGATGTCGTTTCGTAAAAGTGCTGCATCATTGCCTGTGAGCAGTGGAGTACATCATGCTACATTCTTCAGCCATAATTGTTGTTTGTGAAGTAATATAGAGGAGGTGGATAAAAAATTAACTCTGTAAGGTGCACTGGGTGCTGCCAATGTATGTTAAGGGCTTTGATGCGTTTCTACACCTGGGCCTGTGCATGGCTTCATCAGATTACTGAGTACTTGCCTATCTTAATCCATATTTTATAAACTAAATGCTGGAAACAGCACTGCATATAGGAATTAAAATACTTTCAGATGTGTACAAACAACAATAATGAACAAGGGCACATGCTGAAACAGTTCTTTACTATTCTTACATGGTCATCTGGAACTTCTTAGAGAGGGGTCCATCAACACGAAGGGGTCAGTTTTCAAAGCAGTGTACAGGGATTTAGCCGCGCGACTCCTATTGACGTTAATGGGAGTCAAACGGGTAAATCCCCACGCACCGCTTTGAAAATTTACTACTAAGCCTCTTGACTTCTCACTACATACTTTGATTGTAACAGTAATCCATGGTTAACATAATTTTCCCGACAATAATGTCAAACATACTTTTGAAGTCAGTGAATTATAGAAATAGTTACCTCTTCCATAATTCTTTAAAGATGGCCATCAGATGGATTCCACCATACATTCGTGCAGATGAAATTATTCTTTAACTCAGGAAAGAATATACATGTTATCCTTTGGTACAGAACCGATGGTCTGCTCACAGTCTGAGCATTTCAAGTGTTGAACAGCCTTAAGATGCTCCGTACTGTGAGTAATACCAGGTTCTAGCTCTGCCCAGCTTTAAATGCTCATTTTACTTGACTGGTTTCCTATGGGAACTTTAGAGGAGGAAGCTGGAGTTAAGCACGGGGAAGAGTTACCTGTCTTGCAGTGCAGCCAGGAGTAATGGTGAAGCCTTTTCCTTTTAGGGGAAAAAACAACAAAAAAAGCCAGGCTGTTGACTGTCAAACCAGTGTAAAGTAAGGACCAAGCAAAGCTGGGGGAAATCTAAGGAGAATTCATATCCTGATTACAGACCTACCTATTCCTTTAAGATTAAAGTGCTGATACAAAGAATGGATGGTCTATAAAGCACCTAATAAATTGTGGGCGATATACAAATAATGAATTAATAAATATATGTCGGTCAGTGGTGTGAAATAACTGTTAGGCTAGCTAAACTTCTGGTTCACTGGGGTTTTTTAGCTTCATTTTATGATGCGTATGCATACAAGACTCTCAGAAAATCCTAACGGGAAGAAATGAGTGGGGAGAAGTTTTGGGTGGAAGAGGATATTTTCATTTGCGTGGCACGGCCCTGCAGAAGTTTACAAGCTGAAAAATGCATTAAAACCAGAACTTTGCTCAGTAACATATAGCCACAAGTAAAAATACATAGAGCATATCACCAAACTACAAACAGTTTATTTTAAACATGGCTGTGAGCATTCTGGCTAAAATGAAAATGTGATCTTCACTTGATTGTCGAGCTCGAGCAGAGGTGGAGGTGGCAGGCGCGGAGCTGGGCGCTGTGGAGGAGCGTTGGGAACACGCCTGCGGTAAAATTCACTAGGCACTTGCTGGACTGGAACTACACGACAAACCTGACTGTGAGATACGGAGACCAACCTCTGACGGACGTGAGATCACATCTCTAAGATGATAAAAAAAGGTGAACCTGTTGAATTTGAAGCAGCTGCGTGGAGACCTAACGCAGAACTGTCACATCCTCCTTGTCAGGGGTAACACGCTGTAACTAACGGGCCAGTAGTTCCAGAAGTAGCATGACGTAAATAATTCAAATTGTGAAGCTTAATTTTAAGAGAAGTACTCCTGAAGCTTATTGACAAGGATGGGATTACCTCAGGTCTCTAAACCACCTACGATCATTGTAGATATTATTTAGGAACCACAGAAAAAGCATCACAATCAGATGCTAGAGTGTGATTTGTATGAAAACAGGGGATACGTAATTTTTATTCTGTGTATGGACATCAGCAGCGACTGCATGTGGACACAGGACAGACTTCAGAGTCAATGAATTAGCTAATAGTACCTTGTTTCTCTTCCTACTAGATTTTAGAATCTTATTTCAAATTACAAATTTTGTGTATTCGGTTGAAATACAGGCAAGCTCTCTGGGTGTCTGCAGGCATGTGTATGGCAGGCAGCACAGAACAAACAGCCTTTATAGTCTGCAAATGCCTTTGTTTGCTCTTAATTTGGACAAACATACATCCCTTGGAGAAGAGCACATTGGGAATTTCATATATAACTCTCAATTAAATTGAATTGTGTAAAGCTTATTTATATAAATGAGAAAATTAAAACCTTTTGGTTCAAGAAGTACACAGAACTGAGTAAAACTAATGATTTATTGTTCACAAATTAAAACCATAAGTGCGCACACTCCAGTTGAGCTGTAGTGTTTCTTTGTTCCAACACTTGTATGCTGCTGAAAGATGACAATTTATAATCTTTGAATGAATAAAGATTTATCTTAGGTCTAGGTATTTATTGTATAATTAGCCCATCTATGAACAGAACCACTGTTTGTTAATTCCAATATTCGTCAAGCCTGTGTATTTGTCCGGGTCTTGCTCACGTGTCAGGAACGCCCATGCAAATTATTTGAGATTAATAGAAACTGTTTGTTTTCTTTATTTGTCACTATTATGGCAAAGTTTCAAAACAATGGGTGGTTGGTTTTTTTTCATACTTAATCATGGAACTGTGTGAATCAGGTCCTGGAGCTGCAGAGGAACGTCAGCTCAGCTGTTATTTCAGCCTTTGGTTTGGCTTGTGCTGAATCTTTTGTCTCCACAGTCACTTCTGTGCGGTTTTCCTGGCACTAACAATTAGCACACAAATGACTAAATTTGTAGCGTGGTTCTTTTCAGACCCCTGCCTTTAGTAATCTTTCTTTAATATAGTAGTAAGATTAATTCTGTTACTGCAGAGAAGGGAGTCTGTAAATTTTCCAGTTTACCTTAGATTATGGGTAAGCACCTGCACCTTTGATTCTGAGGGCAGAAAATGAGGTGACGGTGTTCAAGTCATGAACGAAGATGAAGAACAACAGTTTTCGCTGAAATTCTGTTTTTCCTTAGTTAAACGTGGAGTGGTTCAGTAGAGCCAGTCAGGATGGAGGGACAGGAATATGTTCCAGATTTGGAGTTGACGCAGATCACTTTTGAAGGAGGACACAGATTAAAGGTGCTACTATTATTTTTGAGCAGCTCAAAGATGGTTATTTGCCCCTTGCCAAATATTTATGGCAAAGCTCTGATTTTCGCTGTAGATAGATAGCACTCCAGTTTTTAAAAAGTGACCTCGAATGGAGCTTCTTTGCATTTATAAGCAGACTTTAGAAAATCATGCCCCGTTACACTGCATAAACAGAAGTTGCATGTTCTAATTCTTACCTTAGATTTTTAATAAACGCTCCTTTTTTTTGTACTTTTTCACTCCATGGGTAATTGTACAAATTTCCGCATGTTTGTATTTCTGTATGAAACACACTCAGTTGCATTCTGATATTTGATATATGTTTGTTCCAGATGTTGGCGTAAGAATAGAAAAACGTTAAAAATTGGCACAGCTCAGACACAAAGCATTGAATTTATTATTTTAGGAAGGTACAAAACACCTGCAATTGCCAGTAAAATATCTCTGTGCAGCAAGAGATACTGCTCCTTGTCTGTGCGTGTGCCATTTGTGACTTTTTCCCAATGAAAGACAAATTATAGGAGTGCAAGAAAAACCACTACTTGCTGCAAAGTTTTGGAATAATTTTAATTTTATTATTTGCCATCCTGCATTATAGTGAAAATCTTTGGAAATTGAAAAAACTCTATGTTCTAATGTAAGAATAGCTTCAGTAATGTGTGAGAAGCTCCCTAGTTTCCAGCTTGAATTCAGATTTTCAAAGAGTTAAGCTGGAAGATAAAAGATTGCTTTCGAGCTCAAATTCCTGGAAATTTCCCTCGGGGCTTAAATTAATCTCATCTTGGAACTTGATACCGATGGAAGAGGTGTGTGACCCAGAAATGGAGAAAGAATCGGGTTTAAATTTTTTGAACCTATTTGTCCCTATAACTTCAAGGCCATTTTTAACATGGAAAAAACTGACCCTATGTGTATGTGTAATAAGCAGAATAGTGATGGTGGATCTCCAGCCAGGATCACTTGTCTGAGAAGGTCCCGTCTCACAAACCAGTGCGTGCTCCCAGTCCGGACAGCAGGAGTGGAGCTGGGACCATCGTTATCGGATCCCGCTATCAAAACCAGACTCTTTAAATGCCTGCTTTTGTGATAGGTGTGGTACATAAACGCTATTTTATTAAATAGTGAAATAAATGACTGAGGTTTGACCTCAGCTAAGGCTTTATCACTGTTGCCCTGCTGCTGAACTCGAAGGCAGAGCTTTTCCATGGAATTCAGCATGTCGTCACTTTCTGGTAGAAAGAGTTAATGCCGTGCTCCGAAGCTGCGCTGAAACGTGTGGTATTGCAAGAACTAGGCAAAGCTGTGGTTCCTCAGGGAAAGGCAATACAGCATAGGACCAAAACTGTTCTGAAATTTGAATTTCTTTCTCGCCGTAAAACTGTCTTGAATCTCCAGTAAAATGTAAGGGAGAAAACTGGGGACAAAGCAGGGTGGATCCTGCTCCCGGGGCCTGCGTTTTTCCAGCCTGTCCCTGGAGAGCAGCTTCCCCAACCGTGACAGCTCTAGTAGTTGCCCCTGGGATAGAAGGAACAAAAAAAAAATAAAATCAGAACAGTCCATAAAGTTCTCGTTGGTTTGAAAGCAAAACCATCTGCTGGAGTCATGAAGAGTTTGTTAGTGAGTTCAATAACAGGAAAGCCTGCAGTTGATCAGCTGTGCCCTCAGACGCAGGCGTTACTGAAGGCAGGAGGATTTATTGTAGGGGAGTCGGGAGATACGGGGAAGATTAGGGCAACAGCAAAACGTGTCAAAATAATGGGTTGGTTTCATCGGTTTCAAATAGAAACTTTAGCGGTAAGGAAGAGGTGTGGGCACTATGGTTTCATATTCAGGTATTTACTGTGAATTGTCAGCTGTTTATAATCCAGAAAGGTATGTGTATTTTCTTAACACAAGTTTGATGGGGGCTAGACAGGGACATCCGCACGTCATTGAGTTCGCTCTGTCGCTGTTGTCATGAAGTGGATGAATGAGGTTTCTGTATTATCTCGAAAACTGATGAACACCCAACGCTGGAACAACGGCTGTGGTTGCTGAGGTGTGTGTGAACACTCACAAACTGTACCGATTTCAATGAGTATGGCAGATGCATAGTATCCCGTGGGGAAAACCTGACACTTTGTAAGAATACGTCCTCGTGTATATAGCACTTTAAATAATTCTTTAATAAGTTAGGCCCTGAACTGGATTTGGTATATTGCAGGTTTCAGAATAAGGACACCCTGTGATACGGAGGTGTTAGAAATGGCTCCGTTGCTGAGACTGGGCTCAGATACCCACTTACACAAACAGGATGAAAATCCCTCTATTTCATATAGTGTATGGATTTATGAAAACCCTGTGCTGTTTATATTGTAGAGGCGCCATTCTGTATTTATGGTTACAATTGTGTCTGCTTTGCCATTATAAACTCCTATTATTAGGGGTTTACAACATGGCTGTAAAAATTTGTAGTGGATGGAAACTTGACACATAAGGGTCAAGCCTATAATAATATAGTTTTTAAAAATCAATTTTAAAAACTTTGAGTCGTTTTTAGATTATGTGAATATAAAAATATTGGTTCTAATTTTAGGATTGTCCGGTATCTTAATCCTGTAGCATAAAACTCTCCTGTTTTACCAAGGTAAAAATACCATTGTTGCATTTGCTTCTTTTAATTTGCTTTTGTGGTGTCTGCACCTCCCTCAAAGCGTGGGTACGGCTTCTTGGTGTTGAATCCAGGCCTCCAACAGGCCCCTGACAGAAAGCAGGTACAAGAAAATGAAAAATGCAACCTGCCTTATTGTCTGGGCTGTTTGGTTGCACTTTGCTTTCTCCAAACTCTTCCAGCTTTCTCAAGTGTGAAGTTTTAGTTCGAGGAAGATACTGCTGCAGCCACAGAGAACAAAGTTGCTGGACTGCAAGCTTTGCTAACATAGATAAATGACTCAAGCACTAGGAATCATGAAATATTAATCCTTACAAGTCTAGGATTCTCTCTCTTTTTTGTGGTAACATTTGAACACTAAATTGTGATTTTCCCCAAAGTTGTATGTCTATTTGGTAATAGTTTTACAAGTGGGTTTGGATGTCGTGCAGTCGCCAGAGCTAAAGAACTTGCATTTTTCTGTTGCAGTGAGTCCACGTGAAGACAAAGGACAGTAGAGAAAGGAGGAACAAAATTAACTTCCCTTTGCTGTGTGAATTGAGGTTGTTCGTATCAATCCTTTGAAAGTGCTAGAGAAGTATTTAAGCAGTTATAGTAATGTAAGATTTTCATGGTGCTGTCAAGAAGAGATTTGCTGATGAGCACTGGGCACAGATCTGATGTTGAGTCAAACCAAAAATTTACTCGGATCTCTGAATACAGAATTTGTGGGATTTTGCAGTCCAGTGCAATAATCTCAGTATTTAGTCTTTGTAGCAAACTAAAAATCAAACTCTTCTTTGCTATGGATTCTTAATTACTATATTGTTACTACTATAATGAAAAGGTGACACTAAGATGATAACGAAGCACTTCCCATTCAATTGCAAAAAAGTCACATCCTAAAAATCAAGTTGTTTGCAAAGCCAGCTTTAAATTAACTACATTAATGTCAAAACGAGAGTGATAGTTCAGTCAGTGGAGTCCTGGAAGTAACTCTGTGTTCGGGGTCAGGACGTGTCCCGGTGCCTCAGGACAGCTCTGTCAGTGTGCTTTAGCATAGTCCAAATTCTGAAAAGGTTGTAGAAAAGGGTGACATCATTGACAGTGGCATTTCTCAGTGTTAAATTCTTCAAGAGAGATGGTTGTCCTCTCTTTTGAGCTCTTCTGTATGTTCATTAAGTACTTAAGGTTAATGGAAGAGGAGCCAATCGGGTTATCATAGTGGCTGTGTGTAAACATTCGAGTCACAGAACACAAATCTTTTCATTGCTTTTGATGTTAATGTTTGAGCTCTTTCTGTGCGCCAACATATTGTCACAGATTTAGGAAAATACATACATTGCTCTACCAATAACTTACTGAAAAAGCTTTTTTAAAAGCCTTTAACAGTAAATCTGATTTTTCAATTTTCTTTCAGTGGTTCCACCGGGGAGTCCCGGCCCTATCACTCGACACGAGTCATACGACAGCTTAGCGTCTGACCACAGCGGGCAAGAAGATGAGGAGTGGCTCTCACAGGTACGCTTTTTGGGGGGGGTTCAGTTCGGGAGTGAAACAGTAATAGTATCCTCTGGAAGTAAAATTCACAACTTTCCTCAAAATGGAACGTAAGCTTCCAGTAGGCCACGGGTACTGCTGTGTATAAACTGACTTCACTCCTGACTTAACATGCTATGAATTCGAGGGTCTTTACATTTTACACAAGCTATATTAAAAGCTATATAAAGCCCCCATCATCACTGGCACAAGTCATATTCTTGGGGAGTTCAGGTTGAAGTAGGGAGCTTAAGCTGACAACAGAAGCTTACCTCTCTATGTTTTTCTCCTGACGTGTGCCTTTTCAGACATGGATAAAGGAAGTTGCCTTTTCTGTTGTGACCCGTGCTATACTTACTGCATTTTAACATAAAAATGGTCGATTAACTGCTTTACTTCCTTCTTTTTCTGGTTATCAGTTACTGCATTTCCTATTGATAATTTCCTACTGATAATTCCTTTGAGTTATGGCTAGATACAAATACTGTAGTGCTTTAAAATGGTTCTGCCCAGTGGAATATTTTTATATGAGGTTAAATCTTCGTAGTTTTATCCATTCTTGCTTTGTTTCAGTCAGTGAAGCTTCTCTTTAAGAACTCAGTACATACTTGACTATTTGGCTCAAAATGTGACTTCAGTTTAAGAATGTAGGTCATGAAGAATACCATGAGAATTAGTTCCTGATAGAAAAAAAGGTTAGAGTTAAATAAATAAATAAAAATTACAAATGCTCTGGATTTAGCAGAGCAAGTACAGGGTACTTCCTGACAAATTAGGTGGCTTTCCTTTGGTTTAAGAACAATGTTGTTATGGGAGTGATGCATTAAATGTGTTGCTGGGGTGTATGGCATAAATATGAAATATTCATGGATGTGATTTGCTTCTCCCACTGGTGAATAAATCATACATAGCATTTTCCCAGAAGGAGAAGCTGGGTTTCCACATGTACCGGTCCGGAGGCGGCATTCACTGGGGAATCTGTTCATGTGAATCCACTTACCTGGCCGGAGTTTTCAGATGTGGCTATACGTTGATGTATCTTATTTGCGTATGCTGTCGCTAATTTGTCAGAGCATAAAAGTAGTGAAACTACTCAATAAGTGTCGTCAACAGGAATTTTATCACTGAGCTCACTGGGGCCACGATTTCACCTGTAGTTTTCCATCTATCCCCTTCAGTACGGTGTGGATAATTAAGCTTATTTTACTGTTATGTTACTGTGGGCAACCTCAGGAAAAAGAGAGTAAGTTAAACCTATGTTACAGGGGTTGCTTTATTATTCAGTCTTGGAAGATATAAAATGTCAAAGGAATTTAAGACGGCTTGAACTTCATCACATCTATCCCTCTAGAACAGTAAATATATTTATAAGAAAAAAAAAAAAGAATCCCAAGTGATGTCAGAGAACACAGATAATTCAGTGAATGCTTCCAGAATGTTTAATTTTTGCTAAGTGAATGGAGTGATGATAGCTCTTTTGAGCACGAAGACGCTTGCATTCTCTAAGCAAGCCACTTTAGATTAAGCCTAAAGTGCAAGTATGTTTTTCAGAATTAAAGTGTTGTTATCAACAGTAACAGCATGCGGTGAAAAAACACTGCCCTTCACTTCAACTTTTCAATTAGAACAGTGGGTAATGTGTGCTGTCAGTGTGAAGTAGATACAATATGTTTGTCCTGCACACAACAGGAGAGTGAATAGGAACATCTGGCTGTAGCCTCAGTAAAATTGCAAAGGCATCTGTTTACCTCTCGGCTCTGTGACACTGATGGTTTCAAGCTTAAAATATACAGATTACTTTATCTGTGGCCTAATTTACACTGCTACATAAAAGCTACTTGCCTCAGAAATGTCTCCAGTCAATCTGAGTTACGCTGAGATAAATGCAAAGATGGAAATAGCGCTAAACAAGCTGTGCATTTGTCGTCTTGCGTTAGCAGAGAACTTGGAACAACATTATCCAGTGCTTAAAATCGCTTCTTAAGGAGTTAAGAATTGCTACTAGTACAGATCTGTCATATACATACGAAAATATATTTTCGTTAATTTCCTCACTAATTTGCAGTTTTGCTGTGAAGCTGATTATTGTTTTAGCAGAAATTGATAGGAATTTAATAGTCTATTTTTGTCATCTTAAAAGTATGAGTTCCTCAGAGCTTGATATTTTCATTCTGTATTTCCTTTTTCTGACCTGTAAAGACTCTTTTTGATTTTTAAAATTGTGTTGCAGAAGACTTACGCTTTGTTTATCCTTCTATTTTCAAGGCACAACTTTCCTGACTGTATATGTTTCCAACAGTGTTACCATCTTAAATTTTCATGGTTGTTTGTATTCCTATAAATTGGCTTATTTAAGACTTTGCCAGAATTGATACTCATCAGGCTTATGGTTATCAGCGTGAAGACATTTTTAAAATAGTTTGGATGCTGCATTTACTGAAATAAGTTATTTTTCAAAAGTTCATACTTAGACTCTCACTGGGAGCCAATACCTAGAGGAAAAGCTGAATATTTGAAATTATTGTTTGTTAGACACACAGTCTGTATTCTTTGGCATGGAGCTGAGAAGCTCCTGCGTCAGTGTGTATATCTACACATAAACATGCGTACGGATACGTATCTCATATTCACCTATTATTTATTGTATATGTGGCTGTTCATCGCAAGCAAACCCTCTTCTATTTCAGTTGTTGGAATTTTGGTTAAGTGAATATATGGGGGGGGGGGGTGTAGCCGCCCTTCTGAACCCATGTGTTGCACATACGTGTTTATATGACATCCGCATGGTAACGAGCATGACCTGGGCTGTCCTCCCTCTCCCAGCACACGTCCCATTGCTCCCTGCAACACATCTCGTTGCTCTCCAGCAAGATGGTCTCTGCCAGCGGTATCCACGGATACGCCAGCAGGAATTATGAGCTTTGATTTGAAATACAGTTCGCACGATATACATGTGAAGCAGAGCTGTTTAATGTGTGAACTCTCAGAAAGCAGCCGTAACAAAGCTGTAACAGCTTGCTTTTAAAAAGTGCATCCCTTGGCCTGGTCAGGATAGAGGTTATCTGCGGGGGAGGTAGACTCAGCTCCTCCAGCGGCTCCGTGGAGATGCAGAGGGAAATGTCTTCCCCTGTCTGTTGCACCACAAAAGTAGCTTTTTAGCATTTAGGTTATAGCCTGTAATTGATAATGGCAAAGGGAGGAGCGAGCAGGGTGAGGTGAGGTGACATCCAGGGTGGAGTGTCGGCCTTAAGACCAGTTTAAGAACCAGGGTGCCATGTCCTCAGGCCGGTCGTTCAAGGGCTTTCAAGGCTCCACAAGAAGCTCCTGGCTTTGGCTAGAGCATCGCAGAGCCATTCCCAGTTTTCCCTTGTTCAGCATTCCTCAGAGCTGATGGCACAAAACACTCATTTTGCTTGAGAACAGCAGGATTCTGGGGCTCAGTGTATTGAAGGAACCATTTGCTATATTGCAGGTTTTTGTTTAGCAGTTTCCCATCTCCCCACAGGTCGAAATTGTGACTCACACGGGGCCTCATCGACGCCTCTGGATGGGCCCACAGTTCCAGTTCAAAACCATCCATCCCTCAGGCCAAACTACCGTCATTTCGTCCAGCTCTTCAGTGCTGCAGTCCCACGGTCCAAGTGATACCCCGCAGCCTCTTCTGGACTTTGATACAGATGATCTGGATCTCAACAGTCTCAGGTAAAAATACAATCGATCTCCAAGCTGGTTCACATTTGTTGTGTGAATAACTTGCTTCGTGCTTAAATGAGGCCATCTGTGTAGGATGTGTAATAGTTTTCATCAAGCTTGTCCGGATGAAAGTCTTAGAAGAGGGTGTGACTCGACAACAATAAAAATTCTAAGCTGCTTGGCCTGGACGATTCCTTTCTGCTGCCCCTTTGTGGGTAAATGACAGTGAGAGACAGTACAAAGTCCGGTGGCCTTGCCCAGCGGGTTCTTGGCTTTCACAGTTTCTGCATGGCTTAATAAATTAATTTTTGCAGACACGAGTGGGAGCTTTATGTCAGAGATTTAGGTGCTGACTGTGACGCGGTCAGTGTGTTGGAACAGTAAGTGAACTTCTGGAATGTTTTTCCTCCTCCCTGTTTTTTTCCCCTTCCTTTGCTTCCTTCCTTTTAATTCTTTTCTGTGTATTTATTTCATCTCGTTTAGGACATTGACTGATTTGGAATTGGGGACAGGGAGTGGGCCTAGGGAAGGGAAGGGAAGGGAAGGGAAGGGAAGGGAAGGGAAGGGAAGGGAAGGGAAGGGAAGGGAAGGGAAGGGAAGGGAAGGGAAGGGAAGGGAAGGGAAGGGAAAGAAGGAGAGCGAAGGTAAACGTGGGTTTATATTTACTGATAGCTGGTGATTTTGTAGAAGTGCTTTATGCACCATGTGTTTCTGTGTCCTGTCCAGTAACTTGCAAGATTTAACGAGTTTCCATGCTTCTGACTCTGCATGTGATCTGAAGTCCAAAGTTCTGTGGTATGGACTTGGATTGTTTGGGACTCTCTCTGAAACTCCTATGAGTAAAACAAGAGAGATGGATAATATGACTAATCCCATTAAAACTGGGCAGATTGTCCTTGGACTGAAAATATGTGGTTTTGAAATGTGTGATTTCTCCTTGCAGGTAGTTACTCCCACAAGTAAGGATATAGCTGTCAATATATTATTTTTTTATTGTATATATGCATACCTATACAGAAAGAAAGCAGAATTTAAAAAAAAAAAATATATGTTACAAAAGAAATAGGCAATTACAAATGTGTCTTTTCTCCTAAACCTGCAAAGTGCTGCTCTTGAGGAGGGTGATAGAGGCTTTTTAAGCAGTTTGGGTAGGGTGAGCTTTTTCCTTTGAGGCTTTCTGGGAACTCACTGTGACATAGTTTGGGGGTACTCATTTTGTGTAGTCTCAATCTGTCTCTAGATGGAGTATCAAGATTTTGGGTCCACAAAGCAAAGGAAAAGCTAAGTTTTCAACAGGTTTATCTATTTAAAAATAATTAGCTGCTTAATTAGTTCAGGTGACTCAGGTTTGTGATTTAATTACAGCCCTCCAGAGCAACTGTTTTGGCTCAGGTGGTAACTATAACTTATTATTTAGGATTCAGCCAGTTCGCTCAGAACCTGTCAGTATGCCGGGCTCATCACGTCCAGTCTCTGACCGCAGAGGAGTTTCAACAGTGATTGATGCTACCTCAGGTAGAAACATTTTGATTTCATGTTTTCTTTGATATTCGTGGTGTTCATCGGTCTTATCTTTTTTTTGTCTGGTAACATATTTACTAACTGTTGCCATATACTTAGAAGGATATCGTGATTTTCAGCTGCACCATAGGGTAAGTGCTGTCTTATGCAAATACTTACTGAAAGCTACCATAATAATGACTTTTTTGTCTTCTTACCACTCAAATCTGAAGCCACAGCATTGTGGTAAGATATGAACACAATATTTACATTAAGTTTAAGATGAACTATAGAATGCTAAAAATGGCCTAAACTAAAAAGCAGAACATTTGCAAATACTAACAGTGAAATGCTTTTATTAATGAATGCCTAAAGCGTAGAATATTACAGTTCCATCTCATTTATAAAATAGCTTTCATTGAAATGTAATCATAAACGTAATTGATTTCTGTGAGCAGTCAAGACAACAGGATAGTTTATCGAATGTTTGTATAATAGGCACATTTTCACTACTCCGCTCTAAAAGAGCGTGTAAATTTAATACCACAGTGGTTATGTTAATATCAACACAGTAATGTATGTACTATAAAGTTTTCTTCTTTTTTTCTCAGTGGTGGGGTATAGTCTGTATAAAGAAACAAGGATAGTAGAGCTTTATGTTCTGGTACAGCTGTATAGCGTCTGAAGGGTCCACACAGCAGGATTTTGTCAAATAAAATCTCTCACAAGTAGAATTATTAAACACACAGCATTAGTCAAACAGTCAAGTCAGAGAGGATTTTAATCTTTAGCGATTTGAAAATCCCTGGAGACTGCTGATTAGATTGAGGTTAAACTGTAAAAAGAGACTGTAACACATACAGAAACTGGTTTCTGAAGGCTGTTTTAAAGAGAGTTAAAGTAAAAGCTCCTGTTCCAGACTCTTGTTTGCTATTGATATAAATTCTGAGTCCACAGTATCATATTGTTTGCCAAATTAATTTATTTGGGTATTACAGGATATTCCTTAGATGTGTTTATAACTGAGTTCAATAATAACTAAATTTACTTTGGGTATTGAGGATTGTCATTATAAATTCCATTTTCAAATATTTAAAACTTGTTAAATTAATTCACGTTGAGCTTAAACAAACATCTGATGCCGGTTATTTAAAGGGAATTTTATTTGTTTTAGTACATGGCAAAGTAATTTTGGAAATAATTTTTTGATGCAGAAGAAAGAAAACATGAACGCATCAGTTGTGATTTTTCCGACTAGTTCATCTGTGCCTGTTACCCATAAAAGGTTACAAGCTGGAATCACAGGAGTGTTTCTGCCTGTGTATCTGACACTTCAGATTTGGGGTGATTAATGGCATCGTTGTTCTTCACTATCACTGAGACTGTGCCAGCTGATACACATAGAGATATCCGGGTTATCAAGGGGTTGGGGGTTTTTTTTCCCCGCTTGTGTATGAACAGAGCAGTGCCATTGCCTATAGCAAAGATGTGTATTAATTCTGAAATATAACCATTCTGCAACCATAACACATTCTAAAACTGTGTTATTCCACCTACAATAGAAACAATGAACCTCACAGGGTTCCCTCTAGTGTGGATGGGGCCTTAATGTGAAATGGCTCATGTGAATGTGATGAAGCTCTATTGGTAATGCCTTTAACATGTGTGTCCATATTAAAATTGCCAAAGTCAATTGTATACATTGTTATGACACTGAAAATATATTTACTGTACAGCAGTGACTCAGTTTTGTTTTAACACCTCATAAGTTTCTTATAAACAATACATGGATTTTGTTAGGGACATGCTGATAGCAGTATTTTATTTAACTTCACTGCCAGACAGTTTGGATTTGAATTGATTTTTGATTCAGGGACTGTACTGTATCTTTGCACTTTTCATATTGCCTGATCCCCGTCCTTTCCAGCGCAGAAATTATTGGTCCAAGTTTAGGGCAGATATGCCAGATTATGTGTGATGGTATAGGGTGTGAATTCTGCTGCAGAGTGAAGGAGGCACAAAAAACCCCATGCACTGTTTTTTGAGATCTCATGCTATTCTTGTAACAGAGCCCAGCAAAGGGGACGGAGTATTTTCTGGTTGCTCTCTTCTCTTCCCACCTATGTGACGTGCAGAAAATTACATTAAGCTCAGCTCTGACTCTAAAGGTTTATTTTGAATGCTGTTCATGTACAACATAGCATTTGTTGGGTTGTAGTCCACTACTGTAAGTATTCTCATTTCCTGCTATTACCAGGGCATGCCCTAAATGGCTTGGATTCTTTATGGAAAACAAATCTATTGAAAAATACGTTTTTAGGTTTGAAGGATTTTTTAAGTAGGTCATAAATTTTTACTACCTAAGCTGAACCAGGAAGTGATTCTTCAGTTATGCCCCATGCATTCGAGTCTGTTGCACTTTATGAAGATGCTTATCTGGGTGTTTGATTGCCTGTTGCTTAGAGATGCAACCAGCGTGGCGCCTCTTCTTATCTGACTCCATCACTATCAAAAGATTTCTAGTACATGTTTATCATCTCCCATTATTCTTCCGCCATTCTCGATAGCTTACTTCCTTCTCCCGCTTTGGTGACAAACCTGAAATTTGTGTGTTTTTTTTAATCGTGTTTTTCACATGTCTGTAAAACTGTGGAATACTAATGACGATATTCTCTCGCAGCATCGTTTGCAAAAATCTTTGTTTAAAAAGTATGAAACTCGAATACATGAATATCAATCATGAAAATTTGCAGTGGTGCTTTCAAGGTGAATCTGTAAAGATTACTTGCATAAATTAAAAAAAAAGCATATTTCAATATGGTTATCTCAACTTAAAATTCTACTAATTCTCTGTTCTTTTTTTTTTTTTTTTTTTTAAATCTTTAAGAAAAATTTGCAGAAATGTAGTCACCTAAAGCTACTGGACATTTGTCCCTCAGTGCACACGTTTTAGTCATATGCATCACAGAGAGAATATACCCTCAAGGATTAAATGCACTGTAATTCCAGATGCTGTTCCAGATTGGCACTTAGAAATGTTAAAGGGACAACGCTGAGTTTCAAGCTTTATAAAGCAAGAAGCCTGTAATAATGATGCGGCAAAAGAACCACTACTGTACATGTAGTAAATGCACGTGGTGTGTAGCACTCAGACGTGTGCTCCTGTGTCCATCTGTCCGTCCTTCCCAAGGAAGTGCCCGGGCTGCCAGCAGGTTGCACTGGGTTTAACAAAGGTGGGGTGAGGATATAGATATCACCTATCTAAATGTTGTGCCTGTGGGTAGCAGGGTGGATGGGAGAGACCCTCAGTAAGTCAGGTTACATTTAAGACTTTATTGGACACCAGTGATGGGAAAAGAGACCTTCCAAGTGCTCTGTCTGCTGGAGTTGCAGCAGCTGAAGGTCACGCTCTTTACTCAACCAAACCAACCAACCCTGGGACAGAAATCTGTAGCATGATTGAAAAAATACTTGTTGCTGAACACCCAGGCTGTATTTCAGAGGACCATTCTACAGGCATGACTTGAAAACTTTACATTACCTATTTACGTTGACTGCTGTTCCTTTCTTCGATGGGCCTCACTTTAGATATGTTTTTTGGCTCACTGAGGATATCTACAGAGTGATGGAGACTAACTGGAAAATAAAAGTGTAGGGTAGATATGTAATGGAATATTTCCAGGCACCTTTCTGAATTTTTGTACTATAATTAGTGGATGAACGATGCATGTCATATGTGTTACACACCTGAAAAATCAAACCTGATAGAACTCGAGTAATAATAATGCAGAAATTAAAGGGCGCAGGAAGGTTGGGATGTCTGTACAGAACCACAGCTCTGAACTTTCAGCAATGGAAAGCCTCTAGAGAGAGGATTTTGCAGCAGTTCCCGATCACAGTAGATTTGACGGCACAGCTGCAGCCAGTCTGTAAGGGCAAGTGTTTCCTTAAGCTGTAACAAATGTGTTGAAGGGCTCAGGTACGTGGGTACGCTCGGTCAGAGCTGCTAATTCACTCCTGCCCAGGTAAAAAAAAAAAAAGTATGTGCATCTGTGTGTGTGTTTATGAAAAGCCTTGGGGTTTTTTCCCCCATACAAAGAGGTTTTTTGACACTTACACATCAGTCAAGTAATGATTTTGTTGCGCTGTCAGCAGAGTAGAATGTTGATGGAGAAGTTGTCTGGTCTCTGTTTTGCATCAACATATTCCTTTCCTACTTGGAGGAGATCTCTGTTTCATTCTTGCTTGGGAAAAATACAGAAGTTGGAGAAAGAAGGATTTTTCAATGAAGAGAATTAAATTGCAGCAGAAAACAATCTGAGCATATATATATATTATTTTTTCTTTTATTGCGTGTGGGGTGATGGAACCTTTGTGCTCTTTTCTGAAACCTGGCATGTGCTGTCCTTCTGAGGGACGCACGCATCATTTTTTAATGAAGACTGTTTATTACTGTTGCATGAAGCTCTGACAATACGAAACTCTCTTCTGGTTACTTCAATCAATGGCCACTTAAAATTAGCTTGTAATTTAGTACTTCCCTTTTTTTTGTGTGTGACTGGCCATGGACAGAGCTTGTTGCCTGCGGAGGGTTTAATGAACAGAAGAATTGACTCGGGTTTGGGGGGGAGGGAAGGTTCCTTCCCCTCTGCCTGTGAAGGATCTTTTATTGTTCATCACCACACCTGTGAGATAGGGACCATGGGACAAATTTTTACTGTCCAGCAATGCTCTCACTTGGAATTTAATAAACACTTCTGCTGTCACACCTTAAACCATCTGAGCTCTTTTCTGTTGTATGTGCGATCAAATATTTATTCCCAAACGCTGTACACCAGAAAGTGCTGCCTTGGAGTAGCGGAGATCAGTTATTCAGGTAGTAAAGATGTGTGAATGCAGCTGGCAGATGAAGTCACCGACATTATGAATTCCCAGGCTGTCCTTCTTGCCACAGGCAATAACTGACAGGCCCGAGCAGTCGCTGGTTTCCCATTACGGGTGCTGGTAGGGCCCGGGGAGTCCTGGCGTCACGGATACTTGAGCTGCCCCGCTCGAGCGGAGCCGGCCAGCGCTGCAGGGTCCTCCTCGCAGAGAGATGTAATCGATACGGTCTGGAGTCCTTGACCTGAACCTGTAATTACCTGCATGGTATAAAGGTGGTTTGTTGTTGGAGATAGAGATTGCGCTCAGATCCTGGGGGTATAATGCTGAGCTTTGAAGCCAAGGAAGAGATTTGGCCCTTGGTCTATTCTTCGCAGCAACTGAGAGGTTTTAATAACGGTGATAAAACAAGCCATTCTTAGGGGGCATCACCTGTTTAGTGACAGCAGAAACACATACCCAGCACTGCTTCTTCTGTACTTCTGCTTTCTGACAGCTTAAGTTTAAATGAGTTTAAGTTATGGTTCTTTCCCAGAATAACTTCTGAGCCAATTCTGTTAACATTATATCTGTTTAAAACACTTATTACGTTACTTATTTGAAAAGCATTTTATGTATTATTCCTAGACTAGTGACAGCATGTGGGATATACTCAGAGTTTTTTTGTTTTCTCTGTGCAATAGCACATACTTGCATGTGCTCGTGCTCTCTCCATTCTACTCATCTCTCTTGCTAAATGTGTGTGTGTGCATGAGCTGCATAATACAAAATTCTCATACTTGGAATTTTTTCAACTTGATTTATTTCATCTAATTTGAGAAAATGTTATCTGATGATTTTTGAAGAGAGCCTTAAGACAGAGCTGACTTCAAGGCTCCAAGATGCCAGTGCAGTATATATGATTACATCTAGAAACAGCTATGCCCTATAGACTATGGAGATGTGAAGAGAAATTAAAATGACCTGACACTACTGACTGGGCACTTGCTGCTGGATCGTTGCCTGGCTTGGGAAAAGACTCAGCTGCAGGGATACATGGAGTGGCGTTAATGTCTTGAAACACTGGTGGGTGTTTTCTGTAGGCAGGAGAAGTATACTGGAGAGGACAAGCATGGGAACAGTGACTGAACAGCAGCAGAACCATTATGTACTGATTTATTTTTGCCTCCCTGTGATGGTTGTGCATGGGTTATTCTGTCGGTTCTGGAGACGGGAAATCACTCTGCACAGCATAACGTACTGATGTGGGGTGGCTGTTACCCTGCCAGTGACGGAGGACACTGTTGTTCTTCATCCCAGTTTGCCTTTGGTTTAGTGGAGGAGGCTCATAGTAATTGAAGCAATTCATCTCTTCTAAGATGGTTGTGCTTTGACACATAACTGTTCATCAGCTTAAAAAAAAAATGGTGTGGCATGCAAGTGAAAATCAAAAATTAACGGTTTCTAGACGCTGCTTTGTTAGGTTGAATTCAACTTTAAGCAATTTAAGTTACTTGAGATGCTTAATCCCCCAAAGGCCGATCACCTTGTTCATCTTGCTAATACGAATTTTGATAGTTCACAGGGGACTTTTGACAAACAATAAACCCAGCAATTTCCACGTTGATGTCATAGCTAGATGAAAGCATAACTGTGACCTAACCAACATCGTAACCCAATACAAGGTAATGGGATTCTTTCTTCATATGTGAAGATAAGTTGCCACGAGGCCTCCAGGGGCGATGTTAATGGTCATTGGTGCCATCCTCTATTGCTCAAAGACAGTTGTTCTCATGTCACACAACCTGCTTGACGAGTGTACCCGTGGTCCATTAATGTAGACAGTGAGTGTCTTATTGCTGAAGTGTTACACGTGAACCTTCAGCTGGGGAAGCCACCTTCAGCTCATATAATGGTTTGTCAGCTGAAAAACAGCAGTGTGCTAGAGTGTGGTCTGGTCTAAGCATGTAAAACGCCTTCTGCTTGTTTATGGGGAAAAAAAATCCAAAATGCAAAATAGGTCTTTTGTATATGAATAGAAGATTGTCGTATGTACCCCTTAATTGTCTTTCATTAAGAGTTGTTGTTAATGTTCTGCATAGGTAGCTTTAAAGCTCTGAATAAGTGGAAAGTGTTGATTCTAATCATATCTGACACCACAATCTTCTATGGAACAACACATGAGCTGAGATTCCCGATGGGCTCCTGTAGGATACAATATTTATTATAGCTGGAGATCTAAGAGCTCCCAGCTACTGTTAAACTTACAAGAGATCCAGAAACCTCAGTGTCTGTACTTGTGTTTTTATAGATTGCACAGAAATAACACACCAGACAGTATTTGCAAAGAAGCGTGTTCATTGACATTTCTGCTCTTTTTATACGCTGCTTAAAGGAATCGTTTTACAAATCTTGATATTTTTATAAGTTTGTAATGTATTATAAGCTCATCTATTAATCTAGACTGTTTGAAATGTTCTTAAAACAGTATTACATGTGCAGGTTAAAAGATGAGTATTTGAACATCCATCTGCAAATGAATTCTAGAGTCAGTATCGCTTCAGAGAAAGCTTTATTTAGAAACAGTTTTCCAGTTTATAATAAAGAGACATTTTTATTTAATGATTTCTCTAAATTAGGCTATCCTTCAAAGTATTTGTTCAGTTTCCCATGTTTGCTTTGAAAAACCTCTAAAATATGCTTCTTTATTTCTTGTTTCAAGTGTATCTCCTCCACTTTGGGCTGTAGTCTCTGTCAAACACTAGGTTTTTAATCATCAACTACCTTGCTGGTTCTCATCGTCTTGAGATCCTCCAACTTGTCCTCCTCTGTGTTCAGGAGCTCTTCCAGAATATCAGCCCTTCTCCTCAGGGCTCTGTGGACTCTTCCTTTTGTCTCTCTGCTTCCTCCTGCCTGTAAAATACCCAAAGAGGCTTGATGTCCCCGTCCCTAGAGCGCAGCAGCTACGTGAGTGCTATAGGTTGTGATGGCCTCTTCAGAGCAATTAAACCTGTAGGTGTAAAACTGGGCATGAAGCAGTCTCCAGGAATGTTTTTTAGGTTTGGCTTTTCAAGCTCAGTTGGAAGTGATGCGGCAGCTGCTGAGCATCGTTTCCTAATTTCATAGTGAATCAAATTTTTTTTTTTTTTAATTCCTCTCTTCATTACGTGGCAAAAATAGCTTTTAAAAACAAGTATGGTGGCTTGTTTGGGACTTTTGTTCTTTTTTTCCAAGTAGTGAGATAATAGTGCTGTATTTTAAATCAAAACATTCTGCACAAAAAGAAGAAACCGAGGCAGAAGTTGATAAGGTGCTGGCTTACTGGGCAGCGTTGAGCTCTTGGCTGTGCCGGGTGTGGGTTGGCCACCAGCGTCCCACCAGAAACTACTTTCAGTAGGAATCCAATTTTCTTCTCGCTTGTATTTCCTTATTCTACAGGTAATAAATTGGTTTGTGGATAATACTTCACTATGTAATAACGAAATGTTTGACACTTCTTATATTTCCAGAGCCACAAAACCTTTTTCTTTTATAAGTCACTAGAGGCTTAATGTCTGATTTCAGAATTCATCTGGTCCAACCCACTGCTCATGGTAGAAGAGTCTCTACACAAACTCTTTGCAGAGACTGTATCTGGAGCTGTGCTCAAATAGCTTTAAGCAAGAGTATCAGTCCTCACATGTGTTTTTTCTTAATGTAATGTCAGCATATGCACCTATTTTCGCCATTGTTAATCCAAAATCAGCAGGTTTTAGCTATTGTTCATTAGAGTGTAATACAGATGGGTGAGCAGAAGTGTGGGTTTAGGTATATACCATATAAAACTGAGCTATTTGGCATGATGAATTAGCCAGGCCTTTGATGTATTTTAAGGTGGAGGTTAATACTTCCAGGGTGTTATCATCACAGCCTCCTCACCCTGTCCTCTCCTTGCTGCAGTAAGGATGTTCTCTGCTGGAAATAAATATTTATGTTGAAGTTGAAATACAGTCTGGTGGTACTTACTTGTATATATTTTATTGCCTCAATGACGTAAGGGGTAAAAAAAAAAAAAAAAACCAAACAGATGGAAAATATTTTCTTTTTCTTAATTATCCAATACTGTGAAATACCCATCGCCTTGCGGTCGTCTTGGCTCCTCCCCCTGCCTTGGACTCCATCCCTGGCATGATCCCAGCTAGTTTTTAATAGCGCTTTATCTGCTGCTTGCACTGCTTTTAACTTTCACTTTTTATTAGAACCAAAGCTAAATTGGGTGCCGGTTAGTGCTCTGGCTACGGGTGGAGCGCTACAGAGAGCCGGAGCCGGCGCCAGCAGGCGGTCGGTTGTGGGCTGTAAGGAGCCCCTGCTTGTCACCATCCTCCTCCTCCTCCTCGGCCGGTTCTCCTGTGCAGGTACAGCCCAGGGGGGCTCTGCAAATTGAAGATCCCCTACAGTCTTGCTCGCTGCTGGGGACAGCCCGCCCCGGAGCTCGCCTCCTTCCAAAAAGAACGCCCAGCCTTAGAGGCAGCGCATACAGCCCAGCGCTTCGCACACACGAACCTCCCGGTGCTGTTCCCCTTGCAAAGGTGAAAACAAGCAGGTCACAGTCAGTCAGTGACAGAAAGCAGACTTGGGATTATTCACATCATTAGCACAGGATTTCTGCAGATAAGAGAAGTGGTATATGAGCCTCTCTTGCCCCGAGGCCGTCTCTCCTTTACTGCGCAGGGCGGGGCCCTTTAAAATGGAGCAAGAACAGGGAAAAGAAAAAGGTGGTAATATGACTAACATATGGTTTTTGCTGGAGTTTGGCCACAGATTTAAGGCCTCGGAGTGGATTCCTGGGGCCTTCGTACGCTATCCCAAAACCAACACGAAAGCCTTTCCAAATATATTTTATAAGCTCTGTGATTGTAATAGTCCTATCAAAAATCCCATGTCCCCGGGTCAAGTGGGGTGCAGGGCCCTTCTCTTCTGAAAGCCCAACCTTGCCAAGTCTCTCTGGCCTGAGACTTCCCTCCAGCGACCGCGGGCAACCCTTTGTGCCTCCCGCGCCGGGTGCGGAATCCCTGCGGGGGCAGCCGGCACAGCTGCTTTCCCCGGAGCTCACATCTGCTCCGAGAGCCGGCCCTACGCTCGCTCGCTCGCCTGGGCTTTTGTCCCAGATGCAGCTGGCCCCCGCCGCGTACGACCCACCTGCATTTCTGGATAACTCGGAGAATTTGCTAGGCTTTGGCACAGAGGCCAAAAGCTCGCTTTGAGTATCTGGTTGGGTTTGAGCGTTAGTTTTGGTAACTGTCATTGTCTTCTGCGTTACGTTTCCTTTGCTCCAAGTTATGGTGCCCTTGATGTGAGAAATGCAGGACAGGAACTGGAAACTCTTAATTCGTGGCCTCTTTTAATGTTAGGACCCTACAAAAATTCCTGACTATGCCATTCCAGGAGAGGAGGCCTCTAGAAAGATAGAACAAACGTATTTTTGCCTTGGTATAAAGAAAGCAGTAGAAGCCACTGTTGTAGTGAGGATCTTGCTGCCTCTTTCTACCAGGACGATTTCCATTAACTGAATTTGCATTAATTGAAAAAGTACCTCTCCAGACTCTCACCTGTATTGTTTACAGCCTGAATGCTGAGCAAATCACTGCGTGTTCTACTGTTTGACCATCACTTAAAATATATTTTAAAAGTAAGCAAAGCATTCTATAAACTTATTTGTGATTGAATGTAATTTAATAATTGACCGTAGATCATCCACAAGGTTGGTTGTGTTACTAGTGGATTTTTATAACAAACAGAAAGTTTCCATGAAAGCAATTGGAGAAGAAAAGAAGTAGTTCTGTGTTCATCTTTTGGGTTCGGTGTTTCTGTTTAAGCTTTAAAAAAACTCACCAAAAAAACAAGTGAAACAAAATCAAAACAGCAGCAACCACCAGAATACAGTGAAACACTTCCATGGAAGTACGTTTTACCACTGAAGGTAGATAAAAAATTCACTGTATCATAAGTGAACCATTTCCCCCTTGATTTGTGTCCAAAATATGAGGAAAAACCTGCAGATGCATTATGCATTTTACAAAAGAACATATGCATGCATTTAAATCATTTACGTTTCGTCTTTGCTTTCTCTTATTTTTAACCCATATTATAGCGAATGACAGCATGTTTGGAAAACCGAGGTTGAAAGCAAAGTTTAAACTTTCATGCACAATAAGCTAAACTGCAAGCAGCGCTTCACTATTTCATGATTTTATTTCAAAGTTTTGATGATGCCTTTTCCTTTCCCTTCAATGAAATGTGTGACTGAAACTTTGGGATTCTGCCTTGCAAAAAAAAAAAAAAAAAAAAATTAAGGTTATACTGCGGGTGGTTTGTGCTGGTCCTGCAGTGGTTTGTGCTGGTCCTGCAGTGGTTTGTGCTGGTCCTGCAGTGCCTGCGAAGAGAGAGAATCCAGCCTTATTGAAGCAGGTCCTCAGGAGAAAGCACAACCACATGCTTAAGGATGCTCTGCGTCTGGGCTCAGTCAGACTATTGATTGTTGGTGGTTGGGCAGTATCAAATATTCTTCGTGCTATAAAATCCTTTCAATGGGGAGTGAGGAAGATGGAGGAGCACCAGCTCTACCTGCTGTAATCCCCTGACATGACTACTTTTTAGCACTGCCCCACTGTATGTTAAATTGGCAACTTTTAACTGATCTGTTTATATAGCAGGTAGCTAAAAAAAATTTTGAATTGTGGGTATGATGTTATGTTTAATGTCATCAGCAGACACCGTTTCCCCATTGCCACGAATGGACAAATAACATCCAGCTTTATTGGCCTAGTTATAGCCTTTTAGTAACACTTGAGTGGAAGATTGTTCATGCCGTGAAGTGCTGAACGCGTGCTCTGAAGTGCTGGGATGTGACTGAGTACAGTGATATGTCAGATGGGTGGCAGCCCCCGACGCAGGTGAAGGACGTACGTGGTCTGCTCTCCCTGTTCCCGGGGAATGGGAGCTGGCGGAAGAGCCAAAGCACTGTGCCGACATATCCAAATAACGCTCGCGAGTGGGGTTTGTCACCTTCTCCTCTGTCATGGCTGTGCCACCCATGGGCTGACTCCCTGCAGGGCTGCCTGACGGTCTCGATGCAGCACTGTCCCACTGTAGCGGTGACAAGACCACGGTGTCGAGACCCGAGGGAGCTCTGCGTGGAGCCAGGGACACTTCATTAGCTGAGGCTCCGTGCCAGGCAGAGACAGATCAACTGCCTGCAGACATTGGGTGGCCCTCTATCAGGGCACCTGAGCTTGGGCTCGTTTCTGCACACGTAACCCCACGGGGCTTCTGGAGATGTCACCGAGAGTTCAGCACACGTAGAGGCTACGGGATTTGTTTGTAAATGTAGGTTTGAAAGTTAGATATTTACACACGCCTCTTGGATTCAGAGCTCAAAATACAGAGTAACTTTAGTCCCTCACAGCTTGCAGAAATTTTTCCTCATTGTCTTCACTTCCCAGACTCCCTGTAAGAGTTAAACCCAGAGTTCTTCATTTATTTTGCTGGTAGAGATTGACTTATAATTGAGGATATCACGTGGAGGACCTGTAACTTATTTGTATATCCATCTTTCCATGTTTAAAACCAAGTGAAGAAACTAATGAGGTTACAAAAGTATTGCTGATCCTGAAGCAAATATAGTTGGAGAACATATGCTTTGGTTTTACATTTCTGCCTCTAAAAGGTGACATGTCTCGTGTTTGTCATTTAATTTAACATTCTATATATTTTTAAACGGCTGTATGATTTGAAATCTCCAGATGCCACGCTTTGTGCTAAATGAGGTTGACAGTTCAGTGATGTGGAAGGCCATTATCTCACCTTTGTGCTTCTAAACTATAGCCACTTGCCTTTCCCTGTTCATAATGCATTTACTGCATTACAGCCTAGGAATTTTTAACACCTATTGAAAGCATTAATTAGGTATGCCATACTGATGAGCAGCACTTTAAGATAAGTGAAAAGCAAGAACTGATGCTGCTCTTCAAGTTCATATTTTTCCCATTGCTTGTACTGGGGATTCAGTAAATGACAGATTAACTCCAGTAGTAAATGCTGATAATACTCAGGATTCTGTATTGGTGTACTCTCAGATTTCACAATGAGCAACAATTACCAGTATTAGTGATCTGGTACTTGGATGGTATCTTTAATATGCTGCTGGAAAGTGAGCGTACGGTGGTCATATGCCAGTGGTAGCTTGGTGAGATGTTCCTCAGACAATCAGTGTAACCAAGAAAACGTGAGCTTCCAAAGCACGCTGTGAGATGACCGTGTTCTCACCTGATGTTTAGTCATTAATGAAAAGGATTTGTGTATTTTTACAAACTTCTGTTAATGTAAAAGCACCAGAGCAAAGTTCCAGCAGTCAAGAATGTAAGTTTAAAAAAAAAAAAAGTTCCAAGAGCTTCCATCTTGGATTTTGGAGACATATATGATCCCATTCCCATAAATGGAAATTCTCTTAAGAATGTACAAATTCCATCTGTTTTGCCCTTTTAAAGGGAAACTGGTTCCATTTCTTTGGATTATTGTGGTGTAATTTCAGAGGATAATGAGTACCCATAGAAGGAGAAGCCTCCTCCATGTTCCCCAACCACGCTGGAGCAGTGATGCCCACGCTGCCCCCACCGCTGCCGAGCCGTGCTGTCCCCGGCGGTCACCACGAGTGCCAATGTCACGTGTGTCCATCTGTCCGTGCCCCATCCCTGTGTGCGCCTGAAACGTAAGGCCAGGCGGGCAGGTTCCAGCTCTCGCCTCCCCTCCCTCGGCTGGTGGCTCCGTCTGTTCCCAGCCACGGCTCATGGTGTGTCTCCATAAACAGCTCTAAGTGGCTCTATCGCTACCAACTGGTGCTATCTATAAAGCAATAAACCAAAATTCGGCCTTTTGTATCCTATTACCGTTGTCCTGAGTCAGCAGGTCTTGTATAGAATCATTTTTCTGTAAACTTGGAAAATGGATAATCATTACTTGGACTGTTAAAGTTCAGTAATACAAGAATAAGTCATAAATATGTCACTTGTATCTTAAAAGCTAACCAGCTAGAAACTCTCCCTCCTGTCTAATCTGGCCTCCAGTGCCTTTGATCACCGTTTTCTCCTCTTTCTCGGCACCACAGCTAACTTCTTAGTTTTCCACATTTTCCTTTGCCGTTGTGACAGTGTTCTGCTGCAGATTACAGCTGTGCTTAGGCACCATAAGGTTTATATGATTAGTCAGCATTTGGTTTCCATATATAGCAAAAGTGCGTCTGGAGAAAATATCCTTATACATATTTCCAGGCAATAGGATCAAAGAGCTCTCTAGGTTCTCAATTTTAATTTATCTCTTCTTGCTCGCTGTATAAGGAACATCAAAAAGAATCCGTGTTTGCGGGAGGGAAGGGAGCCTTTTGCTGTGTAGCTTTGGGAGCACCATTCATCCAGGGCAGCTTCAAACCCTGGCGTTTCTTCCTCCGCAGCATTGCCGAGAGGTGAACTTTGGGGTTTATGCCTACATGTTTCTGTCCAGGCGTGACTTCTTTCTTTTCTTGAATCCTGTGACCTCTCCCGTTCCTGTTTCCTTGATACTCAGAATTACCCCTCGTCTCTGTCAGTCCCCATCGCAGCCGCTGAGCTCATCTTCCTCCTTTGGCAGAGCCATTCCCATAGTTCTCAATCCCTCTGTTGGCTCCTCTTCTGCCGTAACATGGGCAAGGTTCCTACACTTGCATCTAAGCATTTGAATGCTTCTTCCTATCTCATCTTTGTTTTTCTCGGTAATTTCCCCAACCTCTCTTCATGCTTCTCAGTATTTTCTTCTACACAAGAAGCTCATCCATCAGGTGTCAGCTCTCAAAACGTGCAGGACGTTTTTGAAGCTCTTCATCTGCTGTGGTGTCTACCAGAAATGATAACAAGCAGCGCTTCAAGTTGGGTCTGTGCAATGACTTGCGTGTGGAGGTTTATATTATCATATTAGGTGCTGGATTTATGTCAGTATTTCTTGCAGCTCAATTAGAGCCTTTTTTCTGTATCTTTCATTAGGTTCTTAGGGCAACAATTTGCAAACTTTCATGTTTTCACAGGGTGCAGCCCCATGGGCGCTGCTGGAGACAGCCACAGGTAGTTGTCATTAGTTAGTAAGCACTGTACTTTAATTATACAAATCCATATAACATTTTCATATGAGGTAATTCTCTGAAATGCTAGTAAGTGTGGTAAGCCCAGACATTCAAGACCTTGTTGCATCACATTTTTAGAAAGGCCTTTTTTTTTTTCCCTGCTGATAGAAGGTCTGCATTTAAAAAAAAAAAAAAAAAAATTAGTTTGATTTCAGTCATCTACTCAACATTTCTAAGCTACTTGCCAAGTGATCCCAGGTGTGGGATTGCAGCAGGTAATTTCCTGCGCTGTATTTGTGCGGATGATTTTCTGTGTTAGAAGATGATATCGGCTCACCTGGCCTCTCGGTGACAGAGAAATCCTTTGTTTATTCATTTAGTAGGCAGATTAACCCTAATGAATATGGCTTCCTGGAAATAGATACAGGGGACAATAGCAAAGTGAGGAGTGGGGAGAAATGGGGCAAATTCCCTTTTCTTTCTTCACTTTTAAATAATGGTAGCTTTCATAGCAGAGTGTTTTAAATCAGAAAGGAACGTGAAATATGTCCACCAGAAATTCTTCATTTTAAACAAAATCTTTTCTTTTATGGTTCAAAGAGGTACTGGGGCTTTCTTAGTTACTCTGGTACGATCCTGCCCTGTTGAACCTTGTTTGGATGCTTTGTCCTGTCAAAAAGTAGGATAAAATAAATGTCTAAGATAGGTGCCACCTGGTGTAAGTCCTCAGAGTTGGAGGACCTTGGTGTGTGTTTTATGTGGTTACTCTTCACTGTTTTGCAGAGTATGGGGTTTTTTATTATTTTTATTTCTGTAAATTAGGGATTAATAATGTAATCTTCCTTTGAAATAGATCATAAATTGTACTAGGCAATTAGAGAAAAGTGTTACAGTCTTACTGGCTTAAATTGCTTCATCTTGTTTCTCTTTGTTTCATGGGGGTAAAACTGTGGGATGGTGTGTTACCGCATACGTTGTGTTTATGTGAGCTGAGGAGCCAACAGAAAGCTTCAAGAAAGCATTGCAATCGGTACAATTTCCTGTTTTCCTGCTGTATGACACATGCACGTGCTCTGCACGAGGTCTGTATGAGGTTTATGAAAGGCTGTACCAATGTCCCTTTTATTTAAATAAATAAGAAGTAATTTCTCAGACATTGTTGACATGGCGTTGGACTATTGTTAATAACACGATGCGAAGAATCTGCCTGAAAAAGCAGTGGAGGTGAATCCAAAGCCCTAAGAAACCGAGGGAAAGATGGTCGTTGATTTTCGGGATCTCAGTCAGGCTTGTTTCACCCAGTTTATGTTTGAACAGCATGAATAAATTAACTTGTTCAAGCTCAAAGAGGACATAATGTCATGGTGAATTAAGTTGTGTATATGTTGGTATTTATGTATTTTTTTAATGCATACACACATTAAATAGACAGTATTTTGAACAGGGGAAAACATTTCAGTTTTGTAGCTCAGGTCACTGTTGTAAGCTACCAGTCAAAGTGTAGACACAAGTACAATGAATGGTTTTGCTACGTTTGAGAGAGGAACAATTTCTTGCATTTTTATGTGACTGGTACTTGAGATACATTATTCCCAAGACATGGATGTGTAGACACAGATGTGAAAATCTCTTAACTTCCAACCAAACTTTTCCAGATCTTATCACTATAATTTATTCTTTACCCTCTATAGACTAGAAAAATGTCTTCTTTCACATAACTTTATACATTAGAGGAAAAGGAGAGTTCTTTTCTACCACATGGTAAGTGTTGAAGATAGGATACTGTTGGCTTTAGCACGCTGACTTTTGTAGTTGCCTGTAAAAGCTCTAGAGTTTCAGAAGGGAAGTGAAAAAACAGAATTTACCTTTCCACGAAGAATAAAAGTTTCCATTGTTTCTTAGTTCCATCGCTGAAAGAATAAATGTGCAGGAACAGATAATTTCTTTGAAAGTATACATTTATACATGGGTATGTGTATACGTGCATCGGGCAGCAATAAATTACAAATGAATTTGTTTGCTTTGTATGGAGATTGTTTTATCCTTCTTAAAGCTACTATTTATATAACCTTTAACCAAACAGAGAGTAGCCAAAGGATTTTTGAGAGTGAGAATTGTTTTTCTGGCTGGTGTGCGTAACAACTTAATTCACTCGGATCGTGCGGCGCAGCGGACGCTCGCGCTGGGCGGTAACTCACCACGTTGATATGCAGACAATTTGCCAGAGATTTTTTTTGATATTTTTTTTCTTTTTTTTCCCCCCTGCCTGTGAAAGCTCAAAATAGATATGTGTCACATTAGGTGTCATTAAAATAGAGCTTGTGATAACTAAATAATAAATTTAGCGGTACCTAATTACTCTCAAAAGATGTTGACACAGTTGCAAAAGAAGAATGTCGCAGATTGCCTTTTGAAACAGCGGAGACTGTCTGTATTGGCTGGGTTGGTTTTTTTTTTTTCCGTTTAGTGAAAACCAAAGGACAACAGTCATTATATGATTCTGTACTTTAAGTATTTTTATAATCCAACATAAATTGGCCCACCCAAGGATTATGTCTGTCTTATAAGGATGTGTTTATATAGTCGTTGGGTGAAAGATTGCAGAAGTTGAACCACTAGTTTTGAAAGTCGAGCCAGACCAGGAAAAATCAGGATACAATTTGGCACTTATGGAGACTAAATGATTTCCTTTTTAGCTGCTGATTTCTACTGGGAAATGTATCCTTGGACTGAAAATTGCATCCGGAAAAATGTTTATGTAGTGTTTTTCAAATGACTGATTATTCCTCTAACCTTTAACACGCACTGTGTGTGATTTTCTTCCTTATTAACTCTTTCACAACCAAATGAATTATTTCCTTCACTGTAAATAAAATTAAGTATATATTTCACTACGTGCAATATTTTAATGCTGTAATAACACAGAAAAAGACAAGCCAGGGATTTTATTGCATCAGTCACAGAGGGAAATCCAGCTCATCTTTTGTGTCAGGCTTTCCTGGAAGAAGAGGATCCAGCTATGACAGCGCAGCAGGCAGAGCACACTGACTTTTTATCCTGATTACTGCAGAGGAGAACAAAAATGTTCTTAACATACCATTAGATGCAGTTTCTGCCAGCCAGGGGAGATTTCCCCAAGGCACGTGTCAGAGGTATAGGGAATGTGCTGCCAACTACTGGCTATTACTTGCTGCTGAATACAGTGAATTAATTCATTCTTGGCTTGGGGTTTGTCTGCGGGGGAATTGATTGGTGCAGCTAGAACAGAATAAAGCAGTTTTAGAGTAGCTCCACAGATGCACGCTCTGTCTGGAGCGAAAATGTTTGCAGCGGTGGCGTTTTCACGTACAGACATACCACAGTTCTCTTCAATCGGGCTGGTCAGTATGCTTGGGTAGAACATCTTCATGGGGTGTCTTTTCTTGCACCCAGAACCTCACAGATGCAGGATGTGAGTGTCCGTACAGTCATGGCAATCCCTGCCTGGCCCGTTTCGGTGCACGAGCCCGATCGTACTGCCCTTTGCTGAGCGAGGGAGCCACGGGAGACCGTGTGAACATCCCAGGGTAGGACTAAGCCGTGTGTCTTTAAAAGGCATTTGACGCGATCCTGCACTGAGCAGATCACACGCTAACAAACGCACGGGTCTAAAACCATGGTTTCCACTTCATCAGAGCTGTCTGTGACTTATGTTTGGTGTTTCCCGATGTAGAAACGTGCAGAAATTCAAGATTAATTCAACTGGTTTCTGTAAAAAGTATCACCCAGCCCGTTACAAGTAATGTAGTCGGTAAAAATTGCTTGAGCAGAAAAGGGGACCTAAGAAAAGCACAGCAAGAGTAGTCTTATAATGGCTGCTCCTGATGGTCTTGTCCAAAAGGACAGGTTTGTGTCCTGAGAGAGGAAGCAGAGTCGGAAAGAAATGAAATTCCAGCCCCGCCGATCCTGATGGATTCGTGCAACGATGTCCACTGCTCTGCAGCTTCCTGGGGCCCCGCGCTGGTAGCAGCGTTTGTGATCGCAGGGTGATCTGTCTGTCCTTCTGACACCTGCCAAGGGATTAGATGATGAAAAATAAAAGCTGATGTTCCTTGTGGCAATAGTATTGGTCGTTCTTGGCCTGAGGGGCATAAGGGAAGTGCCTGGCAGCTACTGTTTTCTTTCATCTCTTCTTCCAGTTCTTTTTTTTGAACGTTTTCTCCTGCAAAGTGTTTTCGTGCAGTTCAGGGAGGATTTGTATTTATAAGCAAACAGGATGCAGCCTTGCTTACCTCGGGTAGCTTTTACCAGAGCAGCGGTTCCCAGGCAGCCTCTTTCGTTTGAGGTAATAATGGGTTTAGGAAATTAATCGAATGTTAACAGTCAAACATCTTTTAACCACCTATGGATGGAGTGAAATTTGGCAGATGACAGAGGAACCTTGCGTTTTATTCCTAAAGTCTACATAGCTTGACAGCTGCACGGAGTCCCCTGAATTTATGAGATCTGAATGTTGGGGTTTGGGTTTTTTTTTCATGTGGAACCCAGCAGAGTCTCTGACGGAAACTGTTGACCCTTCTTTGTGCTGTTTCTTTACTGTCTCGTCAAACATCTGGAAAGCAGCATGTTTGCAGTCATTTCACAACATAATTTTGCATTTACATCATGTGTTATCTGGTAAAAGTTTTCTTGTTTTTTCAAGGAGGGGGGAAAAAAAAAAAAAAAGGAAAAATCAGCAACTCGAAGGCTGCCATAAGGTCAAGTGGTGCCGGTGGATGCTGCCTGTACTAAACATGTGTTTAGCTCAGAAAAGCTAAGGCAGTTCCCAAAAATTTGGTAACCATTATAGTACTTCCTAAGTCAGTTCCGGATGTCAGGCCCTAGGTGGAGGGGGAAGGGGCCGCAGCCGCGTTTTCTCCGGCTTTCCACGAAAGGGATTTAGTCTGGCAGCTGATTCCGCCGAGGAGCACATCACGCAAGGCAGAGCTAGACAGGAAACGCTTCTGAAAGTGCTGTTTGGAGAGAGGATCATGAGATCAGGCAAAGGAGCTGTGAACTTTACATGCAACCGAGGCCAGATAGCATTGCACTCGCCACCTGAGGGCTTAGAAATAAGAAAGGAAATTAAAGGATCATTTAAGTGGAGTGGGACCAGACAACTTAAATGACAATTTTCATCTTTGAGAAAGGAACACTGAAGTATATTGAATTCTTTGAAGTAAAGGAGCACGATTGATGTAGAGAATATTTTTGTTACATTCCACGTTTAGCAGCTCTTCTAATGTAACCCGTCTCTAACTTTTCTGAACCACCTATTTATAGCGCTCAAAAGGTTTGACTTTTGAGCAGATTGTGTCTCCCTAAACTGAACGTTGTGTGCTCCTTGTAACCACCTGAAATTAGCCACTTAGATAACTTCTAAATTCTAATGTGAATTAATTAGTAAGCATGAATAGCGGATTATTTACTTGGGTTTTGATTAAGGTGAAGTTGTAAATGTTTTTAAGTTGCTCACAGTAACTCCTTTAAGCGTAATAAACCTGGGTGTGATCCTGGAACCCTTCAGAAGTTCGTGATGAGTGGATAGTGAAGGTTGTCTCTCTCCATCCCCTCTGTTTGGAGTTCAGGATTAAAGCTGTGTTAAAGCAACATTGTATGAGACACAGACTTAGCTATGGCTCTTCATCCCACCGTAGAAATGCCAAACGGTGAAGCACATGCGAGAGACCTCAAAATTTGGGCCATGTGGAAGCATTTGCAGGTGCCCTTCTTTACCTCCCAGCTATAGCTGAATCTGTTCTACAGATTATATAGTCCAGAACTTTAAGAAAAAAGAAGTAGACAACAGTAAATAATTCTGGTTTGTTGATTTAGGGCTGTAGAAGGTTTTTCTACAGTAATGCTCGGTTTCAGTGCTGGAGTCTGCCCGCTGGATGGATGTGATTTCTGGACCTTCCTGAGCTTTGGAAGTAGGAAGGGTGGAAGATTCTTCTTTTTCTGTGATCTTTCCATGTATGGCCATAATCGCTTTATCTACATGGGCCAGGTTTCCAGGTACCATAGAGATGAGTCTTAACGGGGAAAAAATTGTGGATGGCTGCAATTGTGGTTTTGGAAAAGCTTGCTCTGGGATTTTTGTTTAACAGCTATTGGATGAGAGGATGCTTAGTTTGCTAATTTGGATGCCAATACTTAGTACGGTTTTACAGCTCACAGTTATTTCATAGTGGTACTGGCATCCACGCTGCTTGGGGAAAAAGCAGAAGGGTTTTGGGTGTGCATTCAGCTTTTTTCTGTGATGTGTTTGGCAAGCGTTGATGCGGAGTTGGGAATTTGGACAATTTTAAGGAATAATAATGACTCTTGAAATATTAATTGTTTCTGCAGTTGGAACATCACGCAGTAGTTTTAAAGGGATCAAATGCAGGGAGATTGTCATAAGCACAGAAACCAATGCAGATATTTTCCTTTTAAAGTGATGTCTGTTTAGTTGTGTTTATAAATAACCTTTTTTAAAAAAAAAAAAAGTAACAGACAAAATACTTTCCGCTTCCATTGCAATAATATGGGAGATGTCTTGGAAATGTGTTACCGTCTATCAGTTTCCCTTTCCTCTTCATTGGATTTCATCATACACTGATCTTTTTCTCCAGAAATTGGAGGACGGCAGCACTAGGTATCCACTACCAAGTGTGTTTCCTTGAATGCTTTCTAGTAGGAGGTAGGAGTGAAATACGCTGAGTTAGTTGAACCAAGCTCAGGGGTGATAGCGCCTTTCCTCTTTATCAATAAAGTACCCTTTAGACAGTGAGAACTATTTGTGTGCAAGAGGCTTTTAAATAATTTCTCCGAATGCAAGTCCTGCTAAGCCTAGAAGGTAGTGATGGTTCACTGACTTCTTATTTTTATGTAGGCCATTCTTCCTTGAGGCCACTAAGCCTTCAGGTTTCTCCAAGCCTTTAGTGGTCTGCACTTCGCTGTTATTCTTTCCCTGAGAGTGCTGATTAGTGACTTGCGGTATGGATGCTGATTTATCGCAGCCGAGAGTTGCCCCTTGGGGGCTGAGCAGAAACACTCATGAAGGAGCCCTGATTAAAAAGAGTGGTAATGAAGACAAATGTTTCAGAGGGAGTCAAGAGCAAACCAGGCCTTGGCATTCCCACTGCTCCTCTGAGCTTTTGGAGAGGAGGTAACAGTGGCCAAAGGAAATATTTCCCCCTTGTTGTTTATTTCTCATGGCACTGGAAAAATTTTTCTTTTCCTCCTGGGTGTTCTAACTCTCACTTGTTAACTGCTTTTCATGCAGGGTTGCAATTAACCCTTGGCAGATACTTACCATGTTCCCTTTATATTCACTCTATACATAAAGAAGTTTTTATGTTTTGACCTGTTAACCATTTTAAGATTCTTTAAACTTGACAGTTTCATCTAATTTCTCACGTCATTAAATCGTACTTTATTTTCCAACAGTCCGTTCACATGAGGTTTGGTGTTTGTTTGATATCTTTAATCATCTTTTTTCCGCACTGCCCTTTTTAATAAGGAAAAAGAATGACAAAAAGTAATGCTTACAACTGAGTTTTAAATCGGAGAGAGGTCAGAAAGTTCCTATCTAGTGTTGGACGTGTAACTAAAGACAGATTTCAAAAGCATATTGGTAAGATCTAGATGGTTCAACACTTCTATTAACTAGGAATTCAAAACAAAAATATACATAATGATTTCACCCTATTTTAGTTTTTTTTTTAAACTCTGTGGGGTTTTTTTTCACTTTTTGAAATCAGTATGGGCTATAATTAGTGTATGAACTAAAAAGCTGAGTACGTGGAAAAACATGCCCTGACTTTATTGGGGTTGGTATGATGCGTGCAGGGATTAGATCCTATGCTCTGCAGTTCCTTTCTTGTCAGATTTGTGCTCACGTGAAGATGCTGTTGATCCACACAGGAGATCCATCCACTGCGGGAGTGTTTATTAAAGCAGCGGTGACTGGCACCGAGCTGCGTGGATGTGCCTGGTGCCCCTTTGCTCTCTGCGTCCCGACCAGGCGTGATGCAGGAGCCGGGTTCTGACCAGGAGCTGGTGTTGCTGCACAAGGCTCTTCCTTGCACGGTGCCAGACTTTGCCCTTGGCCTTGTTGATTTTCACCAGGTTTCCATCAGCCTGTTCCTCCAAGTCCCCCTGAGCGGCAGCCCTGCCCTCGAGCACTTCAGCATATCCTCCCAATTTGGTCTTGTCTGTAAATGTGACAGGAATGCGCTCGGTGGCTTCTTCCAAGTCAGTGATGAGGACGGGTCCCAGGACAGCCCCCTGCGGTCCTCCACTTGCTGCCAGCCTCCCAGGTAGAGCATGACCTGTTCATCGCTACTTGCTGCGCTTGAGCGGCCAAAAACGATAGGCAAAACCCAAAGTAACGTGCAGTTGGGAACTTGCATCTCAGATGAGCAAGTGTGATGAACACCACAGAGAAGGGAGCAGTAGGGAATGTGGGAAGCGCTCCTCGGCCAGCCTTGCAGCTTTGGTAGAAGTTGTCTTTCCCTTCCTTCAGGAAATAAAGGTGTGAGCTGAATGTGTCCTGAGCAGTGAGAATGTGTGGATGGCCCTTTGCATTCAACAAGAATTTCAGGGTACTTTCCAAATGTTAGGTAACTTTCTCATGACGTTTTATCTTATGGTTGGCTTTAGAACAATATTCTAACCTACCATGCAGAAAAGTTCTCTTTCTCTCTAAAATAGTGTGATAAACAAACAATTAATCCAAGAAAAGAACAGGGAGAAGGGTTTTCTCTGATTGACTGGCCTTGTTCATGATGCACCTAAAAGGTCAGAGATTGTTTTGAGAAAGTATTTTAAAGGATGGGTCTGTGTTTTCTCTCTGTCTGAGAATCTCCTTACAACTTCCATACTAGTCCTTGCAGCGTAAAATAAACTTACTGTACTAGGACATCTAGAGCTACTATTTAATCAGTCTTATACTTCTAAAGTATTAGAATGTAAACATTTTCCAGCTTTAGGTTTGAAAAAGAAAACAACAATTAAGGTTCCTTAGTATCATTTCATCAAACTGAATTATTTTGTAGGTAGTGACGTAGAACGAAGTGACATTGGGGACTGTGCACCTCACGATAGGTGAAAGATTGTGTGCGATTTGGTGCCAGATTTTTAAAGTAGTTGCTCAGCTACTTAGCTCGGAAAATCCAGATGACATCGGAAACTTTCAGAACAGGCTAAGGAATCTCAGGGGCTTGTAAAATTTTAGAAGTAACTTCTGAAAATGATTTTTGAAGATACTGTTTTGTACACCTCAAAAGTCCATCATTTTAGCAGTGTGAAGTTCTCTAAATTTCCTTAGTTATATAGAATTCAGGAAATGTTGATTGCTTGATGCGAAGTGAAAAGTCACATGAGTTTTTTGACATTAAAAATGGTTGCGTGTGAAGGGGAGCTACATCTCATTAGTAACAGTGTCTGCAACGTTAAAAGATGACAGCGACTGGTGTGAGCGTAGTGGCACCAGCCTTTGTCTCTGAGCCATTGCGCTATTCAGAATTTTGGAAAATTTTTGGTTTTAAATCTGATTAACTTGTGGGTGTTGGAGAGCTAGTTTGAGGCTGGCATTGCTGCACTAGTCAGATTGCATCACCATCAGCTGCCCACTAATTATCAGGAAATTTATAGCTGCATTAGGTAAATGTCACTTCACTGCAGTGGCCTGGAATAAGAGTGTTTTCTGCTCTGAATTAGCACCATCGGCACGTCTCGCTGAGAGTCTATCCAAGCAAGCTAAGGGCTTTATTTATGCACAAGCATATTAGGGTTTTAAGAAAGGCTAGCTGAAAGATGTTGTGTATTGCTTTTTTGAACCGTAACATCTCTCCATCATAAATGTATATTTACTTATTCATTATGCATAATCACATGTCAAGTGTTTAAAAATAATTTGCTAATTCCAGAATGGCTAGATCTGCATTTGGTAACGTAATATTCTGTGTATACTTAACCTGCAGGAACTCTTCAGAAAGCTAATCCAGAACAAGGATTACTTGGTCTATATTCCTTTTGGTAAAATTCTGTGCTAGGCGATGTAGTACTTCTGCAAATCTCAGCAAGTATTCTCAAATGTTGCAGAATTAAATAATATCTCTTGGACTCGTGTTTCTGAGTTGCTCGTGTTTCTGAGTTGCTCAGTAGAACAGGAGCCTCTTTGGCTGAGGGTTTGGACGAATGGTGGCCACTATCTTTAAGTATGGAAGCAGGGATGGACAGTTGTCCATTCTGATGCACAGACCTCTCTTCGAAAAAGCTGAAGGATCTCTCATCCCTAACGGCTGAAGACAGAAGAAACTTGAAGGTTAAAAAACCCCAAAACATATACGTAAAAAAACCCACCTTCATTCTTAACTGCATTGGAAATAAGGTTCCTAACTCTTCCCAAAAGCCTGTCGAAAAGGCCATCATGAAATTCATTGTGCTTCAGAATGATGCCGGAATTCCTAAAGAGTTTGCCACCATGAATTCTTTATAAATACCCGAGTGAACGGTGGCCGCTATTCTGTGGGTGACAACACCTCAGCAATTACAGCACGCTGAAAAAATAGACAGCCGCTTAGGAAATGCTGACTAAATTCTAGACAAACTTATTCTTTATTTGTTTTAAGGGACTAAATAGCATTAGTGCTCCTCTTGAATTTTTCTACCATCAAGTCAACTGTAAACTTTTGAAAATTCCTTTTTTAAAAAAATAAATCCCATGTGCTTGAGTTGTGCCCGGTATAAATTTTTTAGATAACTTCGATTTTCGAAAACTAGAGAATCTTTGGACTCTCATTTACAGTGTTGCTTCTTGCTTGCTTTATAATAAATAACATGCAAATGGCCACAGGTTACGTTTAACCGATTTTCTGCTGAGTGATAACCTGGCATATTCATATTTGGTTTAGATATCCTCCCAAAACACTTCCTGAGTTATGTCTCCTTTCACAAATAATCCTATAAATCAAGAAACCGAAATTGCAGGCGAAGCTTTACTTTTATTCACTGAGCCCCCCCTGTGTTTTCTCGCTTTCTGGCTGCAGGAAAGGCACCTACCGCACGCTGCTATTACGCAGTAGAGTCACTATAGTTAATTAGAAAGTCGAAGAGATTTAAAGAAGGTCGCTGTCCAGTATTAAGCACTTGGCTTCCCTTCTGTTCCTGCTCCTGCTGCTTTTATGGTTCAAAGTGATACAGATGAGACGGAGCTTGCACAGTGTATTCAGCGGCCTTTCTTCTGGGTTAGTAACACAAGCATTGACACAGCCCAACTGAGCCACTTACTTCAAAAGGATCTTTTTATTAGATAAGAGCGGATACTTACACATTGTAGTCAGAGGAATATAATTTTTACTAAAGACAGTTCTGCCTGCAGGTCTGTTTCAAGGTTGTATTGAAGTTGCTTCGCTTTGTTCTTCATAAGATGCGAAACCCCACCGACCCCCCTTCTGCTCTACCTCCCAATTCCAGCCTGCAAGTGAAGGACTGAAATTCGGGAAGTAAATTCAGTCTTAAACAGGTTTACTGCCGGCATTAAAACTGTCTTGTGAGAGAAGACTTCATCTTTTCCCCCTGCCGTAGCCAATAGTATAGGGTTCTTCCCAGTATGTTCAGTAGGAAGACAGTGATTGCTTTGGGGTTTTATATCTGGTGTGTCTCAGTGTTTAATTACCTTGTCTTATATGAGGGATGAATTTACTTGGGAGTTTTTAATTTGACTCTGGTGCAGCAAGATCAAGCCATAAAAGCGGACATCAGTCAGCTGTGCCTTGTGAGCAGCTTCATGTTGACATTCTGAACGTGGTTCTGATGACCCACGTTACCTTCTGAAAAGTCTGTCTTGCTCGTGGTGGTTTGCAGGGCTCCCACAAGCAGCTGGGGGAAAACCATTCTCCCCTACCAGGCTGTATTTAACTGTTTGTCTACGATACCTTAGTTATTGTAGTGAAACTCCGTTTGATTTACTGTTGTTCCAGTGGGATGCTAAGGGTAGGGGAGAACTAAATATGAATCTGCTGTTCCTCTGCATCGTTATTGCTGGAAGTTTTACCAAAGTGTTAGATGCAAAAGTAGTTCTCCTTTCTGGCTGGAGAGCTTGGTGCATGGCAAAATTGAAATTTCATTGATATAAATGGGTATCTTCAGTCAGATGAATCCCAAGATATTTGGGGTTTTTTTTTTTTGGCTGAAGAAGACATTATTATTTCATCATTTCAAGTCAGTATTGGAAGGGCATCGAAGTCTTTACATGAAAGGACTGAAGAGCTGAAATAGATAAAATGAAAGAACATGAGAGAGAGTCCCCTGGAGATAAAATGTGTTGTTGCTATATCTTTCTGTATACATACACACATGCATCTTTCCCGTTTGCATTGCTTGCCTTTGGAAGCAGTAATATACCTCCCTGGTAAATAAATAGGTATCGTTTGGATCATTTGAGCTCAGCAAAGTCTCAGTCGCTTCCTTGGGTGTTGATAGATCACCACCACAACTTGGCAAAACTAATAGTGCGAATCCTGCAGCCTTTGCAATGAGCTGAGAAGCCGAGCAGAGGTTTGACCAGCTGCTGGCTCTGTTCCTTCAGCATCAGCCGGCTCTTCAGGGCCTTTCCTCAGCCTTAGCAGCAGAGATGGTGAGAAGACAAGACCCTGACGGAACAGAAGCGTGTTAAGGTGTGTGTTATGTAGCGCACGTAGTTTTTAAAATTACCTCCAGAAATACTATAAAATACAAAGGAGAGATTTAAAACGTATGTTAGGGGTTCATGGTGGTATTTAGTTTTGTTCCTGGAGCAAGAATAGTCAGCAAAGTCTAGATTGCTATTGCTGATATTCACTGTTCCCTGGCTCTAGAGATGGCCTGCTCAAGGGTGGTTTCTCCTCTAGGTTCTCCCTCGCTCTAGCTCTGAGCTTGACCCAGCCAAGGGCTGCGTTCATACTCCTTATAAACCAAGATCATTCTTTGTTCCAGAAGTTAAAACATTCCTGAGATGGCAAACGTTTCCTGAGAAGGTTTGCTTCAAAAGATGCCTAATTACTCGGTGTGTTTATAGCATTGATTGCGAATGCCGGTCTCCAGGGAGACGGGTAAGTGCGAGGCGGGTACTGGGAGAGGGAGAGGGTGCCTCTGGTGCAGGTACAGGAGGGGACTGACCCTTGGGGTCCGGTGGGTCCGTCGCTCCGATTGCTGGTTAATATTTTGTGAGCCAGGCAGGTTGTTTCTCTGGAATGCAGAAGTGTGTTGCATACATCCCTGTAACAACCAGCACAGGGCTTCTCGTCTGCGATAGTAAATTAATAAACAGCCAGACTGTTCTTGCATAAAACTTTTATACTAGTGCTTTTCTATAAGAAATGACCTTATATAATTAGGTACATTACAGTAGTATGAATTTATAATAAATATATATATAAAATGTGGCATTTGGATATTGCATGATTTAAAATATTGTTATGTTCTAATTTGGAAGCGTTCTGGCAAATGCTGATTGGGTAAAAGACACTTTTTCCTCTAAATTTAACCTGATTGATCATTTTGCAAATATGTTATTATTTTGATGCATTTTTTTGTCGTGTTTCATACAGTGCTGCTCAGAATTAAACATGGTGATGTAAAAACACTTCATACAGGGTTCCCAGAACATACTTTGAGCAACTTTACTGACAATTGCTTTTTTATGGGCCTTGATGGAAGCGAATGACAATGTTTGCGTTCCCTGGAGGAGCAGCTATGTTTGCAGGCAGTGATTTTATTCATGATCTGAATAAAATCCCAAAACTTTGGAGTGGCTAGAAAGGTTGAGGTGTGTGGTTGTGGGGATGTGGCAGCTGTCCCCTGGGAGGGCTTGGGATGTTGGAGTCTTAATTTTTCTCTTACACCATTTGAATCGGTAGCTCGAGATTGACGGCTGCTCCCAGTCTGGCGTCCCCTTCACCCAGGGCACTGCTGGGGTGAGCTCCAGTACGCCGCTTACACACCCAGCTCTTAAATCCTCATTAACTGCCCCGACAACACGAAAGCAAGACACAGAACGCTTGTATTTGGCCTGAGTTTTGGGCACCGGTGAGGTGGTTAAAAAGGAGAAAGCCAACGTTGCAACAAGTGTCAGAGCCGCTTTGTTTTGGGCAGGCGGGTGCCGGAGCAGTTCCCGCTCCGCGCGGCAGACGCTTGAATGCAAATAATGAACATTAATCCAGCCTCCTCGTTCCAGGGTCAAAGACCAAAAAAAAGAAAGAAATCAGTCAGGGTGACAGCGTGGCAAATCACATTTGTTTGCCTTGTGTATTAGGTTGGGGGGTTTTGCCTCTTTTTTGAGCTATCATTTTAACCTGTGCTTTTTGTTCTCTATTTTGGAGCATATGTAAGAGCAGACATTCCAGCCGGGTTCAGGCTTCCTCCTGAGGTGAGGACTTTTGTCCTCCATTTGTTGTTATGCAATATTGTGCCGCTTTCAGCGATGAAGTAAAGGGGGGAAAAGATTGTCTGCCAATACGACTGCGATATTTGGATGATTTATCTCATTCCTCTTCTGAGTAACCTAACTTTGACATTATTCATGAACTCCAAGCCTTGCTTGCGTTGTTCTTGCTAGTAGAAAACATAGCAAGGATGTAGTGGGTAATTGAACCCAGATGCACCGAAGGCTGCTCAGCCAGACTGTTATTTTAGCCTACACTAGTAGGTTTTTTAATACGAGTTTGACCTTACTTTGAAACATTCTCAAAATACCATACTTTAATATCAATTTATACACTTTTGCTCTAAGACGGGGTAGTCATTCGAAAAAGTAATGAAACACTTTCTACCTGTTAATATAGGAGATGCAGAAGGAGTTTTGGAGTTAATTTATGTATCTAAGGAGCAAGTTTTACACACTGCCTTTCTAATTGGAGAGTTATCGTGTGCCCGCAGTTGGGATCGTTACCATCGGGGACGAGGGATCTGTCAGGTCGCCCGTGCCCCCCTCCGCAGCGACAGGCAGGTTTGGCAGGAGGGTTTGAGGCACACAGCCATAGGAAGATTTACCAACAGTCCGTTTCAGTAAGTTATTAAACAGAGTTTAATAGCCACGCTACATATTCGTCTTAATTATTTTTAATGGGAGGTAAATGTTTAGTGTATGTGTTCTGTGAGGTTAAGCTACGTTAGTTAAACAGCTTAGAAATGCATTCCTGATTTTAAAAAAGAAAGGAAAAAAAAAAAAACCAACCCCAAACCTGTGTTTCACTGCCAGAATGGTAGTTTGATTTTGACATACATGTAATGTACTTTCCATATCCCCACTGTATTTTTCTAAAGGAGGAGCTGCTAACAGCAGCGCAGAGCAGAGCCGTATTTCCCTCCTCAATACACGCTTTGTCAGTAACAACTGAGCACAAAAAAACCTTATGTATAATTAAATTTCCTGTGAAGATAGCATACTTTTTTTTTCTGCTTAAAAAGAACTGTTTTTCATTCATTAGTGCTCTGGTCAGGTGGAACCGAGGTTGCCACCTCTTTAACGTGTCTGTCTAATTATTCTTTGTTACGTGATGGCAGGGAGTTAAGGTTTTGTAGTCGTACATCAGCAGCTTGAAGTAAAGTAATAAAGAAATGAGGTTTTGGGGTAGATCTTGAAGTTAAATACTTAGAGTGAAATTGAAAAATTTAATCAATCTAATTCAGGGTTAATTCTTGTAACTGCTCTTCGTGAAACAGAGAGGGAATATTTAAGGGATGTTGAAAGCGAGTGGGGTGAAGTTATTTTAAATTCTCGTGAAGGTGTTGCGGTACCCGCTCGCTGTCGGCTCGGCTGAAGCGGTGCTGCTGTGAGTTCCAAACCGTGATCCATTGCTTCGTGTAAAAAAAACCCCGGCTTCAGTCGGGCTGATGGTGGCAAACCGCTTTAAACCTGTTTGGCTTTGGGCAGTGCGGCTTAAAATATAGAAAGCGAGAAATTAAAAATGGTTTAGTGTTTTTCTTTCTGTTCTCTTATCAGAAATGTTCATTCAGACTATAACAACTGTTAGAACAAGATAACAACTTCAGGCCAGCTGTCAAATGTTTACCATTATCAAACCTCTCCCTAGGGTAAGATGCGACTTTGGCTCGCCTCACCGGCAGTAATTTAATTTTTCCTTCGTTCTGACTCGGAAATGGCAGCATTTTTCAAAGCTTCCTCCCACTGATGGCTGAAATTTTCCTTGTGAAATGATTTCCACCAGTCTTGAATCTTTCTTGCTTCTGCCGTCTTCACCTTTACTGATGGTTCTGCAACTCATCACCAGCTATGCAAACTGACAGTTCACATCCTGGGGCAGCAGCCGGGGCTGGCCTGCAGAAAGGAGCAGCCTGACCAAATTTACGCTCACAAGATCTCTTAATTCACAAAAGCATTTGCTCTAGTTCCTGTTCTCCGCTGCAGGGGCTTTTGGGGGGGCGAGCGGGAGAGGGTTCGGAGGGGAGAGAGGCACTCTTCACACTCTGCTGAGTACACAGGCTTTCGAGATGAAAAACAGACGGAAAGAGACATTTCCAGCCATCTTGCTGATCTATGCAGGGGTTCACTGAACTGTGCAACATAGCACCGGACCCATGTATCATTTAATGTGCTAATTTCTTCTTCTTCTTTTTTTTTTTTTTTGAGTGAAGGAGTTTTTCATTTTGTTGACAAGCATATTAAAATTAAAAGTGGAAACAGTTAAGAGAGAGCCTAAAATGTAAACTCAATACCCACCGGTTACTTCCTCCTTTGACATTTAGAGCTATGGAGAGATCTGCTTAGTTTTGAAAAGCCTCTGACAAATGAGAATAGTCACAATAAGTTTTCTATTTGGTCTGAACTGCACGTAACATCGTGATTTCTTTTTTTTTTATTATTTTTTTTTTTCTCTCTCACAAGCTGAAACACATGCCATATGCTCACCCAAATGCTTCCCCTCCTTGCACTGCAAGACAGATACGAAACTTTTCTTACGTTCTTTTTTCTAGACAAATATTTAGTTCCTTCTCCCTTACAGGCGCTCCCTCCCTCTCTCCTCCCCTCCCTCCCAGGGCTGGTTGCAGCCAGAGGAGAGCGATGCTTTCCCCATCGCCGTGAGCTCGCCCGGGCTGCGCTCCCTCGGTACCAGAAGGTCATTCAAACGCTTCTTTTTTGGGTATTCTTTGCCTCTCTGTTGGAAGCTTCTCCTAAGAATAAACCCGTTTTACATTTTTGTGATTACTTTGGAGAAAAAAAAATGTGCAATAATACCAGAATGGAAATGGGGGGGGGGGGGGTGTGAGGGGGAGAACCACATTCCAAGTAATTTGATCGCACTCCTGTAGTATTTGCTTTGGTACTTCCCTATCATTAGCTATCCAGTTGCTTAAGGAGCAGCTGCAGAGTCTGGTAAATTAATATATATGTTGTAGTCAGAAGTTTAGACAGAAGGAAAAGTTAAGTTAGTTTGTGCTAACATAGATCCTGATCTCGCTAACTGGTATTCTAATTGAAGGTGGAGGAATTTTTAGCTCTTTTCATCTGTAAAGTAGTCCTGTACTACTGTAAAGTAGTAATGGTGGAGTTTTGCAATATATATATTTGTTTCTAATAGCGTCTTGCGTCCTTAGCATTAACTCTACTTGTATTTTCTGTTTTCTGAGCTTTTAGGCATTGTGAGAAAAATATGAGAGATTTGGAAACAGGGGCAAGGAGGGGTCAGATGTATCAAATGCGTGGATTCCAGCGAGCAGAGTACCCTGCCTTAGAAATGTGAATTAATAGGAGAGTTTCCTTCTGCATGTACTTTGAGGAGCGCAAAATAGTGGTAACTGGTGGGGATATTTGTCATCTTAATAAACTGACAAAATGGAAAAATAAACCCGAATCTTATCAGTCTGCATTTTTGTTTGGGATGAAAGTGTTTGAAGAAAAATCATAAAGGAATCCATGGTAGCTCAAGGAGGTTAAACTCAACAGTTGTTTCCTTTGAAGTGTATGACCACGAGGTTAATTGCCAAAACTGCTTGTGGAAAAGGTGGTAACAATTTAACAAGACTGTACAACTGCAGGGACTCAGATGAATATCAGGTGTTTGCAGATGGTTGGGGTTGGTTTTTTTTTTTTTTGCCTAACAGGAAAAGGGGAGAAAAAACCAGAATGAGAACCAGGGGACAGAGCGGGAGAAGAAAAGCCCGACTAAACAGCCAATAATTCCTTGTTTGCTTTGCCAATGAGGCTGTAATTGGCCGGGAGGTTAATCGCAGCCTGTGGATTGGCGGGCGGCAGCGCTCGCTCTGCGCCGTTCGACAGGAGACGGCAATTATTAGAGCTTTCACGTCTCTTCTTTAGGCTCACGACGACTCTGATTTATTAATCCCAGTAAGACTGCTGCGAGGAGTTTACAGTTCAAGGCACGGGGTTTTGTGTTCCTGCTGCTTGCGGTCAGGTTTAGTCCAGAATTTATTTTTCCAGCTCTGGATCGGTAGGTTCATTTGTTCCTTTCCGAAACTGCCATACTTCTAAATCTTTCTTAATTTAGTGGGAACAAAGTCTTTAAACACAGAATTCCCTGAAGCCCTCCAGAAACCCAATTAGGTCGATGCAATATCATAATTGGAAAGCTGAGATCCCTTAGCATTAGTTACACTGGGTAAACAGAGATGCGAAAGGGTGATATAAACAGAAGTAGAAGAAATTCTTTTAATGTTGGTTTTCACTTCTAGAGGGAGACCCTTTATAATTTTAACAGTGTCATCAGGGTATTTTAATTTTGTCATTCCTTCTCAGGACTCGGCGGTGTTGTTTTCCACTGTTATATCTGTAGCAATTTGTGGAACTTGGACAATGTGTGCAAAGTACAGCTTTTGCAAGCTTTCTTTCTAGCAGACAAAAGAGTTGGCGATGCCTGAAAACAATGAAATGAGAAAGAATCTTTGAATCATTAACTAAACTCTTTTGAACCTCCAAGAAAGTTTGTTTGTGACAGCTTGCTCACCAGTCACTAATCCCTATTTACATAGCTTGCTTTCTGTCAGCTATCCTTAATCAACTGCAAGGTTTATTAACAGCAACTCAAATAATATTTTTATGGCTTGATGTTTAACTGAGTGACCGGCAAAACTTTGAAACCTTTCTCCTACAACGTAATTTACTTGCTCGACTCTTAAGCCAAAGCAGCAGCCCGAATCTGAAATTTAATATGGACTGCAATTTTTCATGTCTTGTTTTGCTGTTTTCATATTGTGTATTAAAAGCAAAACTTCTTCTTGGAAGAATCCTCCCTCTGCAGCAAGCGAAGCTCTGCGCTCCAGCTGGAGCATCCCGGTATGCTGCTGGCCCCCGCTCACAGCAGTCAGGAAATGTTGTGTGCTAATGTATGTGATGTAATGCAAAAGATCACATCTCTTTGGTCTGGTAAAGAATCGTGAATTTGGGTCATGGTGGAATCACCCAAATAATGACACTCCCAAGTACATTATTTAACCTATTGCTTGCTTTTTATAAACAGAGAATTCATTAAATCACAAAGTCGGGCATCTACGGGAAGTGATTACAACCAAAGGGCAAGGTATTTAAAACCTCTAGTTCCATCCCTTCCTATGAGATCTGACTGAGAGAAAGAGCTAAATTGGCTGCCAAACACCTATAAATCTGCTTGTAGGGTCTTGTCTGTCGTAAGCCATTTACATTTTTACGATTCGATTATGGCCCTCACACTGTTCCTGTGCCAGCGATGTCTTACAGGTGGCAGAAACCCCAGCTCCAGCCCTCCAGAAGGTACCTGACAGTCTTGCTTTTTTATTAAACAAATACAGCATTTATATCGCACCATTGCTCTAAAGCATAATTCACGCTTCTGAGAGAGGCAAAAGAACTCAGTTTACAAGTGTGATGTCTCTCCAGTGTCGAGTTAGACTCTGCTTGTGAAACAATGGCACGTTGAAAATATATGTTGCTTAATATAGACCATCCTTTCTTAATTTTCAACCTAACGTGGTCTCCATTGGGATCCAGTGGGTCCATGTGACTCGGCAGGCGGAAAAGCTTTCCTTTCGTTGGGACGCCAGGCAAGTCGCAGCCAGAGCAAAGAGGACAAGGCAACTGCCATTCAGTTTTAAACCTTAAGAATATTTCTTCCTTGTTATAAAAACACATAGTCGCTACAACTCGTGGGGGAAGATACTCTTCCATATCATTCCTCTTTATATATATAAAAAAAGAAGGGGGTGGGGAGAGAAAAAAAGGCTTTGCAATCTACATATGCAAATCTTGCCGAGTTCCTCCCAGACAAGAGGAAACTCTAACTCTCAATAGATATTTATTTTCTAAATTGGCGACAGACATGCAAGCGAGAACGTTCAAATGACTTCAGCTCTCTCTCTGCCTTCATTATGTCAGGCGAGCAGATCACATATGGCATTATGGAAATCAGTAAATGAAAACCATATTGATCAGCATTGAGAACAAATGTAAAAAAGCTGGACTAAAGGAGGAGAGGTGGAGAAGTATGCTCCACTGTTCAACCTGATAGGCCCTCGTTAAGGCCTTTAATCATTTATTAATGTAAACTCCCTCCTTCCCTTTCCACTCAAATTACCTCAGCCATAGAGCATCCTGCTCCATTTATCTTTTAATGTTTCCTTTATTTAATTTATTTTTAAGCTATACGTTATACTTTTATTACAAAATCAAGGGGTTTTTTCTTTTCTAGAGGACAGTGTTGAGCAACCAGATTTGATAGAGAGGTCCCAGCAAGCTCCTTTGAGCGCTAAGGGGAAGAACAAGCAAGATTTGCCTTTTGTTGGATGGCAGATTTGGCTGCTGGAGGACTTGCAGTGAAAAAGAGTGTGTATTACAGAGCCTCCCCCACTTCACGCTGTTTGTAATTAAGGTTGTGTCAGCATTTCCATCATAAACCCTTGTTTACAGGGTTTATAATTCAGCTGTGAAAATTTGCTCCAGGCCAGATTTGACATACAAGGGTTCAACCTCACAGTAAAGGAGACTTCTAACCTCTCTCCCTCCCCCAAATCTAAAAGCTACTCAGTCAGTTCCAAAAATATAAAAAGAAGAAAAGGCATAGTGCTGGGCTTTGGGGACAATTGAAGAAAATTATTATTAACAAAAAAAAAAAACATTGGGCTAGTATCCTACTTAAACAACTCTTTTTAAAATCATGTTGAGACCCAGAGAGGACTGTACACTGTTTTAGCAGAAACAAAGCTTTTTTGGGTAGAGGGTCAGATCTCTAACGTGCAGTTGTTTAGCAAACTCTTGAGTGATGGGCACCTCCATCCTGATGGCCGTTCTTGAACACTCTGTCATTCTCTCACAGCTTAGGTAGAAATTTCCATGACAATAATTAGGGGGTTCCGCTTTGAAATTTGTACCGGTTTATGCTTCTGACAAAGCTCTCACTGGCCCATGGGGTATTTCCCAGTACCCTCTCCGCTGTGTAACACAGGCTGTTCTTAGAGATAATAATATACTTTTTACTTGGAATCTGCATCTTTCCCACAGCAAAAATATTTTCACTGGCATTTTTTAATCCATTTGGTTAAAAAAAAAAAAAAATCTGATTTGTGTGTGTGTTTGTGGAGCAGTTGGGTGTGTGTTGCGTGTTCGTTTAAAAATAACAAATAAAAAGCATGAAGAGGAGCCCAGAACGGTCTCCCCTTGCCCAACGCAGATCCAGACGCTGGGAATAAGTGTGAAGCTGCAGTGATTTTCGGCCTCTTGCCCTGCCCTGGCTCTGGTAGCATCATGTGCCGCCTGGGCTGTGAACTTCTGGGCTGCTGTCAGTTTTAGTTAAATCCTTATCATTTTAACGTTTTTATATTCTCTGTGATAATGGACTTCAAGTCTCAGTCACGTAGATGGCTCCTGATTGATATGGAATGATACTGGCGTCGCACACTGCAGTATGCACATCTAATTTATTTTAAGTGGTATTCCAGATTTCTGGGGGGGACAATTCCTCAGGGGCAGCAAAGATACATACGGTGATGTATCTGTAAAATATGTGTGTAAAACGTATTCCCTCCTTCCTCTTTCTTGCACACTCACCCGCTTCCAACTTCTTTTCCTCTTTGACTCGCATTACAATTCTACTTTCCTTTCTCTGCTCTCAACATCAAACAGTATATAAATTACAGCAAGAGTGCTGTCTGTGGCAGACATACAGTCCTTGTTTGTGGCAGAAGAGCAGAGCATTAAACAGTGAGTGGACTATGCAGAGAGCTCTCTCTCTCTCCCTGTTCCCAGTGGGAGTGTTGTTTATAGAGCATTATAATTTATAACTGAAGAGAGTGGATTTAATTTCAGTGGAGGGGGCTCGCCAGCAGGGCGCCAGCCTGCAATCATATGAATCAGCAAGCTGCAAACTCTATTGAATGGAAAGTATTATCGCTGGCCACAAACGGACACTGTTTCTCCTTAAACAACTCCCTCGGTGCAGGAAGACGTTGTCTTCATTCATCTATTTTACATATCTACTCCTGTTTTAATTTTGCTGTTTCCTAAAAGTCTTTTCTTTTTAGAATGCATCTTTTCTTTTACTGCCTTACTTCCTGATCTGACATTGGAAACTGATTATTGTGTGTATGTTGCTGATTTTGTAGCTCTTAAACTTGCCTTTTCTTTTTAGTGCCTGTGTTTTGGTTTTAGTTTTTTAAAATGCCATTTTCTTCTGATCCTGTGTACAAGCAACTTTTATGGAAACCGAAGTTAAACATGCAAACAAGAGTATGATAATCCATTAGCATTAATATTGTAAAATGGTAGTCAGATTCAATCACAGGAAGTTTTATTTAATCATGGATGTTTTGTGTGTTTCCCCTGCGCTTCTCTTGCACAAATGGAAAATCTTTTTGTCCCCCCCGCTTTAGTCTTTGAAAAGTTTAGCATTTTGTTCTTTGAAATAGGACCATCAAATCCATAATGAAGCCTGATGACTTTCTGAAATACTTTCAAGCAGTCTTTACTTTGATTATATTTTGTATCAATTGCTTTTGTGGTGTTCAGGAGAGGGCTAACTTTTGTGCAGCCATGGGACTGATGTTTCCTGTAAGGGTTTTATGCAGCTCTTCTAATTTATTAGACATTTGCAAGCAAGGCAGTAACACAATGCATTAACAACCTATGTCAAATATCAGTTTTATGTGAGGGTTTTTTTTAACTTTTTATAAAATAATAGCTAAGCTTTAAAAAAAATACCTAACAGTGGGATATAGGGCGGATTGGACGGTGTTATGGACTTGTTAGCTGGGCTCCTGGGGGATAATTGCAGCAGCAGAATACCTGAGAGCAGAGCCACTGCCCATCTCTGCTTCAGAGCAAAGTTGCTGCTGAAGTTTGGGCCTTTAAGGAAAGGAACTTTTTCGTTTTCTCAGGAGCTGCAGGCACCACACAGGCGTCGGTGCGAGTGGAAGGTGTCCCCCTGCCAAGGGAAGGAAGGTGTTCTCACAGGGCATCTCCCCGCAGAGCCGCGGGAACCTCTCTCCCACCCTCCAGAGGAGGATTCCGCTGTGTAGGAGGGGATGCCGCTGTAGGGGAGTGTATGTTAATTATACAGCTCGTGTCCCACGCAGCTGGACAGGAGGATGGTCTTTCTTTTCCCTGCCCTACATACTGATCTTCAGACCTGACTAAGGAGCTTTGTATGTCTAGTGATGATTGAACAGTGGGGGCTGACCCTTCCTCCCCCCCCGCCCCGGCTCCACTCCCCACCGGAGCAAAATCTGTGCCGTGGCATTCGTTTCTGCGGATTCGGGAGCGTGATCAGGCAGACCGAATGATAATTGGCCTAATTCTGCGCTCCTTTCACAGGAAAATCCAGAGCTTTGGGATGGCAGACCTGCTTCCGTGCAGGCGTGCGAGGCAGCTCCTAGAGGTGTTTCACAGACCCCATAAAAACCCCATTCCTGGATTCCATTTTGCAGTTGTAAGCTGCTCTTTGTCGATGCTTATCTAATGTATTTTAAATAATTGTGGCTTTTTTGGTTACACGCGCTCGGTAGTTTTGCCTCACTGAAACAAGTTGTGCAGCTCCACAGTCTCTCTGATGTTAGTATCTAATCGAAGTTGTGCCTTTTGTTCAGCGTATATAGGAGCAGCATCAGGCTCTGTTTGCTTTGCGTTGCATTTATGAGCATAATAAAGTTATTGCCCTCGTTTTCACAGAGAGATTGTCCTGCATTAGCAAAAAAAGCCACATAAATTATTTGCAAATGAGTGGCTTGTTTTTGCTTATTGATTTCCCAGAAGTGGCAAAATGCTTTAGCTTATGTTCACGACTATTTATAAAATGTAAAATGTATTTTTCTCTCTGCCTCTTGGCACAGACAGTAAAGTTTGTTAAAGGATTAAAAAACTACATCCTACTGTTCCTCCACTAACCATTCCACAGGCTTTTAAACAGTCTCCTTGATTGTATTTCCTACACTTAACTTCATACTAATTTCTGAAGGTACACAAAAAAAATCCTAGCTCTTTAATTCCGTATCGCCGTGTCCAGCTACCTGTAGGTAGATTGGAAAGATACAGCTCTGTACCTTCCAGTTTCACCTCATTACCTCTTCTGTACATGTAAGACCTGTTTTGCACCACAGAATGATCATATTTTATATTGTTTAAATCTGAGTCAGAGCTAGTAAATATTTTGGGCATATAGAGTAAACTAGTTAGTGTTTAACTTTCGACTTGCAAAAGCCGAGATGATTCACAGCGTTCACATTTTAATTTCTTGTTCGTTCTAAATGCAATGGGAACGAATTAGGTTGGACATTTTAAATCATTAAGGATTTCAGTTATATCTCGCCTTTTTTAATTTTTTCAGCACTTCTTGTGAGAAAACTTAATATGCTGAAATATTGTGGTTAGCTTATCGTAAAAATATTTCTCGTTCTGGTTGGGAAATAGGATAGCCTGTATCTGGAGCTTTCTTTTTCTCTAGTCTAGTATGTCCGCAACAAATGTGAGTGAAACCTGCTACATATTTAAAATTAACAAGAGGAATGTCACCTGAGGTACAGTGAGATGAAATCCTAGCATTTTGTGTGCAGCAAAACAAATCTCTTAAGGAATGCTAAGTTAGGGAGGTCTGGCTGTTTTTATATAGTTCAAAATTACTTGATCAAAGAATTTTAAGAAATAAAATGCAGAACTAATCTTTATGGAAAATATACTTTTATTTTACTAGGTGACTTACTACTGTATAACACTACTTATTTTCAGTTACATATGCTTCTGCTGTAGGTCTCGCTATAATAAAGACATTTTTGGGTTTGCTTTGATGAAACTTCACAAGACCCGTCTGTAGGGTAGAAATACAATTTCCCCTCTGCTTTAATTGTGCTCTGTCGTGTGTTTGGCTCGCTTAACCGAATCAAGGGAACTGCATTCGGGTGATCTGAGTGGATCTTATCAGCAGTGGACACCGGGTCATATTTTTAACTCCGTGCCCATTTGAGAATTAAAATTTGCTGTGCAGTTTTATTCTCCCTACCGGCGCATAAAGCCAGCCAAGCGCGGGCTGGGGGAAAGCAGTTGCATGAATATCCCCCCTACTCCTCCCCCCCCCCGCCATTTATGTGCCTCAAAAAAAAAGGTCATGTCCTTATCAGTGATTGTAATTGATAACAATGTGGTGGTTTCAGTCAAATCTGTGACCTTGGTCCCGCAGCGGGGCCCCTGCGCTGGTCGCTGCTTTCCTCACTCTCTGCTGCTTTGATGTGATCCGGCAGCTGATAGAGATGCTCGCAGGTCAGGGAGAGGCAGCTGCCTGGCAGCGCCAGATTAAAATATTTCTGACCCACAAAAGTAACCAAATGCCCATATTTCTTCATTTAGCATAATTAATACCTTGTATTTCCATTGACTTTGATAAACTATGGTTTTCCACCCCCACCCCCCCCTTTCTTTATTATTTTATTCCCTCTAGCTTTGGGTAATGATTGCGGGAGATCTGTAGTTAAAATTTTTTACAGACTCTGAAGAATAACATGTTTTGAAAAAGCTAAGATCAAAAGTCTCAATTAGGTCACAGCCTAGCAGGAAGCTTATAACCACATTAAAATGGGAAAGTTATTTCATTTTTAGTATAGAATATTTTCAGTAGCCAGTGTAGTAAGCTAAAGGCAAACGGAAACATTCTGGATCTCTCACCAAGGAAATCCTCTTGCTCTTATGAATTTGCAATTAGGGAAGATACATACAATAAGTAAAAGTGTTCAATGTGCTTTAATGTATATCCTTCTTGAGAAGAACTTACTGAAACAGCATCTGGAGGAACAGATGAAACATTTATTATTTTTTTTTCTTTGTCATAGCTGTTCACTGTGAATTACTATTGTTGCTATTTAAAATCACTGTACAAAGAGTAGTTGTGGAGGGACTGCTGGGGTCCCCGTGTACGAGCTCAGAGGATCAGCCTGAAAGATCTCTGACTCATAGCGAACCTGAGAGTATCCACTCAGGACTCGCACGTCGACTGATGTCTTTCTTTAAAATATAATAACCGAAAACAAGGGCAAAGCGAGCCATCTGGAGGGCTGACGTTTGCTGTGGGCAGGGATATTTGTGGCTGCTGCTCTCTCTTCGCTGAGTTTGTGGCAGGTAGAGCAGCCCCTTCCCTGGCCGCCGATGCCGAGTGCCGCCGGGCCCCGCTTGTAAACAGAGTCAGCGGGCAGAGATTAACAGCCCTGATTTGTCGTGATGAATGGAGCTCCGTTAGGGTTGCTCTCATAAGGCAAGAAATATATTTTATGCCATAACCAAATTTGATTCCTTTTTACCAATAAATTTTGAATTGCATTTAACAGCCAGATAAATGTGGAGCTTATTTTATTGCAGTTATGATTCTAGATATCTCCATTACATGTATTTCTATTGAACTTTACATTAAGCACAGTAGATCTTCTCTGTCAACAAATAAATTAAACTTGGGCCAAGCAGTATTTTCTCATAGGTATCATGGATCTGTTTTTGCAACATGTTTTTATTTTCCAGTGACAGCAGTTATCAAAATACAATACCTATGAGGCTTATGTATCCTGAAGTACTCCTTAAACAAAGAGGTCCTGAACTGTTACTCTTGGCAGAGCCCTTGCATTATTATAGGGAAAGCATAACTAATGCAGAAAAATAAATAAATAAATACACGGGCAGTTTTACTGGTACGTGCTGTACGATGCAGAGATGTGCAGCAGGATGGAGAAGGGGCCAGAAACGTTAGCAGATTTCATTCCCAAAGTATTGGGGTTCAACACTCCCGTTTTTAAACATCAGAAGTGTTTTACACATATAAATTTGACTTATCATCTAACTGAAGTATTAGCATTTAGAAAGAAAATGGAAATAGAAAATTAACACGGTGTTTGACCACTTCGTTTTAATTGTGGATACGTTGTCTATTTTTGGACTGGCTGAGAGCTGCTCACCTGCCTGCATTTCCTTAATTCAGGAGTTCTCAGCCTTTGTCACATCTCGGATCCCTCCACCTTACTGAGATCTCTTATCCTGGTGAGCCTGTGGCTATGCTGGCGCCTGTCCATGCCCCTCTCGGGGGCTGAGATCCCCTGCCCTAGTAAATACCAACAGCTTTATACTAAAAATTAATTACAAAAATTCCTAGCAGTCAGGAAGGGTGGTGGTGTTGCATTCTAGGTGCTGCACAGCCTGGCATCAGAGCTCTAAAGCAAATTTGCCGCAGGGAGGAGTTGGATTCAGGAGGTCCAAAGCTGTTCTAGATGGCACCTGCAGAATTGGCATCTCCTCCACCTTCATGAAAACTGAAATAATCCAAACTCTTCATGTTACATAAAATGCAGACATGGCTTCACATTTCTTGTATGGCTTATTGACCAATTTACTGTGAAATGTTCCATAAAGGGAGGGGATTCTGGAAGACTTGAGTCTGGTAGAAACAAGCATCTGCTGACACTCATAAGGTAGGGCTACAAGGACGAGCAAGTTCCTTTCCAAAATCAGAGGAAGCCCCACTGGAATCTAAAATGTGCCTGAAACTGATGCTTCTTTGATGCCCGAATATCCCTCATTTCTGCAAATATGAGTTGATTGTGGATGGATGGGGAAGAGTTGGGTATTTGGGGGTTTGTCAGTATTCGTCATTTACTGATTCTGAATTCTAATTCAGCAAGTGGCAAAAAATAGAAACGGGGAAAGAAGCAGAAATATCAGGAGGATTCCTTATCTTTACCTGTGTTTGCAGCGCTGCTGTGTTAAAAATAACGCCGCCAGCGTGTGTGATATTTATTTAGCGAGCCAGCGAGGCTGCTGGGAGGCTCTGTGCTCTGTGTTACCATTTTTTCCCCTCCTGCGCGACTGTGTTTTTGCACATGCTGGGTACAGTCGTTCTCAACATGTGCATCGAATCCAGGAAGCATGGGAGCTACTGTGCGTGTGTGGATGAGCTACTGCACATCACGCGGGCTCTGTCAGCACCCTGCTCCCGGCCTGCAGAGGAGGAGGCGGCAGAAAAAGAGCCGTTTTTCGCACAATCTGCTCTTTAGACCGAGGCAAGGAGTGGCTGAAATGTTGGGGGGCTGCTTGTCACCCTGTGCTGCTGCCACCGACCCCAGTCCTTCAGCCCCAAGCATGCTCCTTTGGGGCTCCGTGGGAAAAGGGCTCTTGGGAGCCTGGAGAGACGCTGTCGGAGCCCCACAGCTCTACATTGAGCAACTCTCTTTTTCTACAGCAGCTTCAATATTTATGTTACATTGAAAGAGGGGGAAAAAATTAGACTCGCATCTTGTGGACGTTTCAATAAGCGTCTAACTTTAAGTGTGAGTGGTTTTAAGTCCATGAAGCTACTCTTAAGCTTAATAATAAACATCTGTGTAGTTTTTCGTACCCTAAGATTTCAGACAAGGCAATGTCTGAAGAGCTTACGGCTGAGCGTAGATGATTTAAGGCTCAGGTCAGTATTTATGCACAGAACGCTCAGGGAAGCAAAAATAGAAAACACCCAAGGAAACAGTGTGTTTCAGGGGTGACTTTAACAGTTCTAATTCGGAGCAGGATGCATGTCTGTAACTTGCACATTATGTAGAAATGTTTTAAAAAAAATCAGTTCAGACATGGCATATCCAGTATTTATGTGTATTTTGTGCTAATTCTTTTAAAAGAAGCCTACATTCCAGCATGTCTTCATTCAGTAATTTAATTGGGATGTAGGTCTTTGAGCTAGTGGCTGATTAGAAAACATGACCTGCTTGAGAGATCAAGAAGGTAAATTGATAAATGTTGTAGCAAAGGTTAGTAATGTGTGAGAGAGTAGAAGCTGCTCTGGGCTTTGAATCACTGATCAAGGTCAGCTGCAGTTCATTAAAATCTTTAGAGATTTAGATTCATTGTAAATATACCCACATACCATAGTTTATCTTGTAAATCCTACATATTGGTTGTTTAGTAATATTGCATATTATTGCAACGGTTTTATGGTAGTAAATTTACACCAAGGTACAAAGCCAAAGTTCTGTAAAATATTTGCATTGGAAAAGCAGGCTGGAAGGATGGAGCCGGGTGATGAGACTGGCTCAGCCCCCCGGCACGTCTCGTGTCCCCCCGTCTTCACCTCAGGGTGCTGCCCCCAAGTTTCTCGTTTCTTTGATGATTAGAAATCTCTGAAGGTGCACCTGGTTTTGTGCTGATGCTGTCCTTCGACTTAAATAGTTTTCCCTTCCCTGGCGCTGGTGTCCCTGGAGTGTTTTTGGAGAGCGGTCACACGCTCGTCCTGGCTTACAGCTGGGGCGGGAAAAAGCCCTGCTGCTCTGGCTCCCTTATCTGTGCCAGGTCTCTGTTCCCCTCGTCACACTGCTTTGTAGCTCTTTCAAGTGTTCAGCTTGAACACGGGTATTGGTACACGTTTGAGATGACATCTCGCCGCTGTGCTGAACAACATCATCTTTCTGTTTTCTGTGATACGTGCTGGGCCATGGCCATGCCAGACAGCCCATCACCGTCCTGCTACTGAAAGACATCGGGCTTTTAGCCCAGCCTTTCTAGCTGCCGGGCGCTCACACTGCTGCATTCCTGACCTCACGCTTTCTGCTAATACATCTTTTGGTTATAGTCCTCAGGAACTTCCCTCTCTTCCTCGTTATTGGCATCCTTATCCAGGTTTGTTCCTCCTCTTTCCTTAAAGGCTCTGAAAGCACAACACATGAAGATCATATAAAGGGTTTGCTCTTTTTCATGTTCCCAAAAATGCTGTTCCGCCAGTGTTGTCAGTCGTTCCTCTCCAGTTCATCCTGGTTTTGCTAGTTCGGATGCTGTCACCTGTTTGGTGTCACTATCTCTGCCTACGTCACCAGTGCCAGGTCCTGATTTCATTCCAGCTACTCATTTATCTTTTGAAGAACGTGCATCTGCTGCTCTCAGCTTCCTGGTACCCATTTCAGCTGAGGCTGCAGCTTCTCATTCCCAGTGAGGTGTTGGCTGTGCACTGGTCTGATGAACTTCCATCAGTCTGTGGTTTCACCCGTTCCTGGAGAGCAGCTGAGGACAACCAAGGTGGGACAACCACTGCTGTCTTGGTTGAACCGTTGGCACTGGAGAAGCTTCTGAGGCAGAATCCACTTGCTCGTTCCTGCAGCGTTTGGGCAATTCCTTGCCCGTTTCCCAAGCCACAGTTATTTCTCAGTTGTGGCACGTGTCCTTGGGGGGTTTTGGGGGGCAGCGAAGGCTGTCGGGGAGGCGGTGTCTGTCGTGTCCCACCGCACAATGCCGTACAGATGCCCCACAGGCTGACTTCATGGAACCGAATGGAACACGGTTTTATGTGCACCGCTAATGGGCACTTTAAGTGGTTATATTGTTAAGTAAAGCGCATTTGCAGGTGTGCTGGTAAAAGCAGAGAGATGTTCTTTAAAACTTGACCAAATACCTTTCCTTTAGGTTATTCCTGAGTCAAAGCTGTTGCCATGAGGTTAAAGTGATGTTAAATCTACTAAAAAAAGTGCCTAACAGAAATACTTTTAAAGTACTTTTCTTGAAGCAGAACTGTGAATCACTTTGAGCTTAATGGTTTTAAAAAATCTAGAACAAAAGAGTTTTTTCCCTACAACAGCTGTGCAGTTTTATTAAAAATTTAAAGAAATCTTATGTGTCTAATCCTTTGAGCGGATGTGTAATTACTTGGCTTGGGCTCTTACACATGGATAACCTAGCTGTACTGTGAGACAAGATTCTTATGTTTAATTTAAAGAATCATGGGTGTGCTTTGGAGATTATCAACACCAAGCCTCGTAAAGGAACACAAAACCAGAACAACTATTATACATTATCATTTGTTATACAGATGTTACAAACCATCTGACTAGCAGATAGTGTAGTTTGCAATAGTATTAGCGAATGATGGTGGGGTCTGTAGAATAAAAAATTGGAAAATTGTCTTTTTGAAGATGTTTTCACTTCCCGGATTTTAGATTTTTTTTTTTTTTTTTTTCCCCCCTGTATTTGGGTATTTGCATTTAATATGAATTCCCTTTAGGTAAACCTGTTGCTCTTAGAATCAGTTATTCAGACTGCGTTACCACTTTTTATCTGTAACAAGCACCTTCAGCTTCATCGTGGCCATTTGATATGAAGCCCAGTTCAGCAGCGTTGTAGAGCCTGCACAAGCTGTTATCTGAACTGCGCTCGAAGTGCACAGTGGCATTAAAGGGAGTTTTGTGTCTCTTAATGTCATTGCCACAGGTTAGATGCTTGAAAAATTAATGCATTTTAAAGGTCCAAGAATACGATCATACAAAACCAGTTAAAAACCAGTTCATTTTGCTTTAGGTAATTTTATCAGGATGTGATTGTTAGATGCTTTCATCAGAATGTGGATGATTCGTTATTTAAAATTTTGAAGAACTAACCCACATCTGAAATGAATTATGATCTCTTTCAATCAAGTTTGAGGTATCAGTCAAAATCACCCCTAATGTGAGCAGGTACAACTCCATTGAAGTCAAGTCTGCTTACAATCAAGCTCATTTTAGCCAAGGGACATTTTTTCCTTTTTTTTTTTTTTTTCTCCTCCTCCCCCCCGCCTTAGTAATCTTCTTCATATTAGTTGCATTTTGTTTTTATATTGCATTTGGTTGTAGTCACTTTGGTAGGACAAACACATATCATACAATTTTCTTCCATAGAAATCATGTGTGCACATTATTTTCAAAATCTGTATTACAAAGTCTTTTATCCTTTTATTAGTTTAGTACTTAAGCCCTAGACATAAGAAAGAAGCCTATCAGTGAAAATCAATTGAAATGCAGTTAGATACAGATCTGATGTACTGTGCAAGGAGGCTTAGACACAGCACAATAAAATCAATTAAGGCCCTTCCAGCCCCGTACAGTTTTACCCATCCAATCACTTTTCACACATTCCCTCCATTAGTTTTGCAAGAGGGTGGGTTTTTTTTTTTTATATGAGTTATGATGAATGAGACCCTTGTTATGAATATATAGATGGGTCATTACCCTATGAAAACCAGACTGTACTGGTGCTCAGTGATTAAGGCTTTCTGCTGCTACTGTCAATAAAGTTCAAATTCATCTGCCTCAATCTATGATAGGGAAGCTGTGGCCATTGTTGTCTAATTCACTTAACAATGTTATAATTGTGATTTGTTTTTGTTCATCATAATAATTTACATAAACCCTTTTGTATTTGTTAATAATTTGGATTAGTCATCAAGCTTAAGGAATGTAATAGATCAAATAAACAAAAGGGAAATAACAGTATAAAAAAAAAAAAAGGCAGTGGGCCTGCCCAGACAGATGTGAAGAGCAGATTAAATACTAGTTGCATACGGTGCCAAAAAATGAAATATTTTTGATTGAGAAGTTAAATACATGAAAGTGCAGGTTAGGTGATGGGACAGAGGTATAACACCTTACTCTCAAAACTCTTTTTTCCTTTATGGGAGCGGACGGCTTAGGTGAATTTGAATTTAAACCTTAAATATTAGCCAAACCAGGGAGGATTGGACAGACTGCTCTGGTGTCTGAATGTTTATGCAAATGAAGATGCAATAAAACAAGGCTCCTTGAAAAATCTGCCCTAGTAAATTAGCGGAAAATGCACCGCCATAAACAGCTGTTGCATTTTAATCAAGCATCTGTAGAGTATATTTTGCTTTGTGTTACAAACAAAACAAAACAAAAAACACCCAGATTGCGGCAGCCTCATTTTATATTCAGAAATTAACCCATTCTGCACTGCTAAAAAAGAGTAATTCCCAGCTCAGAGCTTTAATTCGCCGAGGGGGTAGATGTATGTTTAACTCATTGACTTTCAGGTTACCTTGTTTAATTTAAAAAGCAATGTTTCTGAATGGAAGAATAATTAGCAAATTTTACTTCTCTGTAATTCTCGGGAGGTTTTTGCTGGTGCAGTTTCATAGTTTGAAGCACATTTTATAATGAAACTGATCCAAATAGGTTTAAAGAGTGTTTCTTCTGTACCCCTAGCTTTGCACAAATGAGAATTAACCTTACAAAATAGTTGAGCTGTCAGGTCTCGTTAGAAGCCGTCCTTTATATTCGTGTGATACGAAATCATACGTCTTGGTTTTCAAAGAGTTAATAAACACCCCGAGCTGTGCTGATCTTGTAGCTTTAGCGAGCCTTAATCTGTAAGCTTGATTACCTCCTAACCCTCCGTCGCCTGCCTCCCTCCGAACGCAGCGGGAGTTTTACGGCAGCATTAGTGGCATTTTGCCCAGCTTTGGCTTTAGGGAAATCATTCAGTGAGAAAGAAAAGCAGAAGGACTGGATCTGTCTACTGCTGCGAGGTCATTAATGCAGTGGCATGGCCGGGCAGCGCTGGCGGAGCTCGGCGGTGACAGTCCCCTCCGCTACCCAGCAGGTCACCTTCCACCCTCCCGGGAACGGGAAGGGACACGCTGCTACGGAAGCAACGGTGGTTTCCCCAAAATGACGTACGGCGCTTGCTCCAGAAGAGCATTAGTTTCTTTACACGCAGCACATGGGCATCGGCGTATCCGTCTTGGTCCTTCGAAGAGCAATATTACTCCAGATTTATGTGCGCCGGGCTCTTTGTGCGCGCGGAGGCAGACAGGAATATTTAGTGGAGTTTGCTCTCGCTCCAGGAAGAACTCACAAACGGGAATAATTCTTACCCGGCACACAAGCTGGGTGTCCTTTATTTGTTTATAATGCCGGCCAACATGAGCAGCCACCTGCTGCCCACCTTACTCCCGAGGAGTAACTCGGGCTCCGCAGGTGCTGGGAAAGAGCTGTTTTAAATTCCCGGTCGGAGTGGTGCAGTTCAGTAGGTTTGGTCAAGGGCTGTCCTGACCTTCAGCAAAAGTGGTCAGAGTTTGGCCATTTTAATTGCTGTAAGGTCCCACTACAGCTTAAAGTAGTGATTGATCTTCTGGCTGGCTCTCGGCACGTTTTCACGTTAATATTCCCCAAACCGATTCGCTTCTGTCCCCCCGGTGTTATCATTGTCTCCTGCTGGAAACCAGCCCTGGCGCTTTGTACTATTGACGTTTTCTGTTTCGGAAGAAATAGTGCCGTTAGGCGTCGTGCCAGACCTTAAGCAGGAGATCGTTGCCGAGTTGTTTGGCAGGAGAAGACCCTCTTTGTAGTGTGATGTTGTAGGTATGGTGTGTCCAGCTCCGGGTGACCGTTGTCACGGCAAGAGTGACCCCTGACCAGGGAGCAGGACGGGGCTGGACCCGAGCAACGGCTTCCATGGGAGACGGCGCTCTGTGCTGCGAGGTGAGAATGGAGGTTTTCAGAAGTGACTCAAATTGTACCTCCTTGCTCAAATGTGAGGTCTAAAACCTGTCAGGGGTTTTGTATTTTCAGCACCTCGTTTTGTGAACAAGTATAGACACCATCCTACTTAAAATGTATTCACTTGTAACCAAAGTATTTGATAAAGGGGCAAGTAACTGAGGCCACTGCTCTAAAATTAATTGGAAAAAAAAAAAAAAGGCAAGAAACTGCTGGCTGACATAAGATAAAATAAAATCTTTAGTAAAACGTCTGTTCTGGCAGAAAGCCACGCGTATCTTATTCCTGTCTTGTATCTGAAAAGCAGCAGCTTTGTGGTAACGTGCATCTTCCACTCAGTGTTTTCTGCATTTTCTGGTGACTGGTTAGAAATGGCTCTGACTCTCCAGTGTGCACCAGTTCTGCTGAAGGTCTCCTGGCAACATACTGGCTTACAAAACAAAAGCAAATTATGTAAACTCCAATTTACATTTTTGAAGTGAAGCTGTTCAGGCTGGTAACCTGTTGTCAGGAGGGTCTGGTACTGGGACTCGCCTGTTGGGGACCGTCGGTGAGCTTGAAGGCAGCAGTGGCCACCTTGGTAATGAGTGAAAGCACACTTAGTTCTCCTCGTTCATCAGTCATTTAGCCGTCATTGGTGTGGACGTGTCACACCACTTTGTTCTTCAGTGGAAATTCAGGCTTAAACCCCTTGGGTACTCCCTGGTACTGTTTGATTCAGGAAGGGCTTCACAACTGGTTGGTCAAGGACACACCTCATCATCCTCACCTCTCTGGTGACAGAGCATCTTGCCTGTGGGCTTTAGCTGGCTTGTTTGCCATGTTTATTTAATAAAAGTTCAGCCTTTGCTGCTGTTTTGAAACAGTAGGCATGTGTTTATCCTCATTTCAGCATGCTGTCAGCAAGTATTTCCTTTAAAAATCTCTTTATTGTAACGTCCTCTCCTCCGTTGTTGAGTGTAGCACCTCTCTCCTTAAGCAATGGGGTTAAGAGCAGTCCAAAAGCACGATCCTGCAAATGTATTATATTATTACATATTTCTCCTCAAAATGTCATCTTTGTCTAATAATACTTTACAGAAAGTGTTGACATTAACCAGCACTCCCCGCCGCTGAACCACCCCGCGTTGTGCTGCTCCTGCTCGTTTGGGTGAGACTAATTTAATCTGCAGCGTTATTCTTGAAGGAATGTTTCTCCTCTCGCCTTTTGGTGCGGGAGCAACAAAATACCCACGGGTGGGAAGAGGATGAGGATGGAGAACTTTCCTACTTGACATAGAAACAAATGCCCTCGTTATCTTCACAACTTTCTTGGTGTGTACGAGGTGGATGACACCACCTCCCTTAGATCCTTGGAAAATAATAGAACGTGTTTGAATTAAGCATTGAAGCTGAAGATTCTTGCTTTCTGTTCCACACTTAACCTCTTTGCTGGATTTAAATATATACCGATATTCCAGGGTATTCTGGGTCAGTGTAGAGACTGCAGCTCAAATGTGAGGATTATTCTGCTGTTCACAGCAGAAATTGTATTTACAGTTTAATATGGGTGGTGCCGGTACCCCCTGACCTGTCCCAGGGCACCCTGTGCTTCACACCTCATCTTTGTACAAACGGAGTTTGGTAGGTGGGCTCAGTGTTTCCATACATATTTCCTTAACAACCCACCAAGACACACAACAGTGGTATTTTTAGTGTCCCGGGTGTACCAGTTACCACCCGTATAATATAAGGCCTATGGGAAATAGAAAAAAAAGTATTTGCTGTTTTTCCAAGGAATGCGCTGAGTAGCGAGAGAGGTTCCTTTAAAGTTTTAACTTGTAGCTACCCTGATAGCTAGGAATAAATAGAGAATGTTTTCATGGAAATTGCATTTAACTTTAAAATCTTGTGCTTTTGATATCAGCCTTTATTTTTGCACCGTTACGAAGTGCTTGCCAGCATTTAATATCCTCTGTCTTTTCTGTGACCATGCCATGACCTTTCAAAATAAAAGTTGCAGATCGGAAGTAACTGGCTGAGAATTAGTGGTTGGTATATTCCAGTTTACATAGAGATGTCCTCAGTTAAAATCTGGTTCATCCATCGGTCAAACCGTCCTTACTTCCTTTAATTGAATTAAGATGGGCAAATGAGAGATGTGTGCAAGACAGAAAAAAATTCTTTTGCAAATCACTGTTATCCTTTCGATAGTGTAAAACGAATCAATTAGAAGCATGTCAAAGCATCTTTTGCACATGCACAACTTTGAAGCAGGGAATATTTCATAAAAGTGGAAATTTAAATTGGAAATAGGAGAATGTAAATTAGATTTTACAATTACACGTAATCTAATTTTTCTTTTTGAGAAAGATAGATGACTATTATTTGATCATATTTTATAGGCTGTTACATCTACTATAATCATTTTTATAACTTGCTCATTTTAAAAACATGCTCTTGTACCTTTTGTCTCGTTGAATTGTAGCAGCAACAACAACAAAAAAGATTTTAGCTGTTCACCATTAAAATGAGAAAAGAAATTCTGCCTGTTAGTTGAGAGAACCAGCTGAGCACTGGCCCCAGTACACAGGTGATTGAGCAGGACCTTCAGAACTACTCAGATTTGGTATTATTCTTTCCTGCATTTCCTGATCAGTCGGTTGTCAAGAATCCACTGTTTTCTATGGTGTGTTTTTTGGGTTTTTGTGCTGTCCGTGGAGTTGGCCTTCGCAGCCCTATTTCATACAGTCGCTTAACGAGGTGGTTCAGATGATGAGATGAACAGAATAGACACTGTCAACTCAGAAGTGTTTAAAACTGTCTGAAATTTTAGGTTGGGGGTTTCCCCTTTGTTTTTCCTCCGTGTTTTCATTGGAGCCATTGACGGGGAACAACCAGGGCCGGGGTCTGCTCCCGGGGCAGCGGGGGGGTACAAGGGGTGGAACTGACACCATGCCCAGCTAATGCACAGGATCGCCACGCTGGCCGAGCATCCTCGGGGATGCTACCGGAAGGAGTCACGTGAACATCTATACGTGACTTTTAATTGGAAATAATTCACATAAATTAATGAAAATATATGTGTGCTTGCAGTACCTTCAGTAAAATACACAGATTTCACACACAAGCCTCTGCTACAGTGTGTTTGAATTTATGTAATATACGACTGTGTATTTTGAAAACTTCAACTATTGCTTTATAGTTCTGATCTGGATTAAAATTGATTTTACAACAAAAATGCACGTTAGAAACAAATTATTTAATTAAAAAAACAAAACAAGACATAGGTTTGTGGTTTTTTTTAAAAAAAGAGATGAGTGAGAGCATCTGTCCTTTTGTCTTATTTTTATGCCAAGCATTTTCTATTTATTTTTTTTTTTAAAGTTTATTTATTTAAAAGTTTGGTTTGGTTAGCTTCTTATGGGTTATGAGAGAACAAGAGTTTTCACAGTACCCCATAGGCAGGGTCTTTCAAAACCTGTATTTTAATAGGGAGCCACATGCTTTTTTACTTTGAAGGCTTTAGGAAGTGTACTATTTGGCTCGACTTCTGGTGCAGCATATTTTCTTGCTTTTTTTCCTAGCTGAAGGAGTACATCGGAAGGTAGGAATTCCAGCTGTTGGCTGATGCTAATGCTAAACCCTATCCATAGGCTGCCTCGTTTTTGGCTGGTTTCCTTATTGGAAGCATTTTGTTTGTCCCACAAAGATACATGTAGAGGAAAAGAGGAAAAACAGCAAAAATGACATGACCGTTGCAAGAAGCTCTAAACACATTAACAACAGATTTGGAGTTATTTATTGATGGTTTTGCCCACTGGCGGTGTAAAATGCGTGTCAGTTGTCATCACCAGTAACAATTTCAGCACATTGTGTTCCTTTTTTATTTACACCAGTGGCAACATGCTTATAAACACCATCACTGGGGGTAGGTCAGGAGGTCAGTGCTGGAGGTTAAGAATGGAAGGGGTCATCGGCTATTAACCTAAGTTTAGCAGCAAATAGTGCAGCCCTCTACGTACAGGGGCCTCGGCGCCTACCCAACTTAGTGAAACTTTTGTATCTCAAGTAATTTGGCTGTAAGATATTTTCTAGGGTTTTAATTTGGGGTGTTCTGGGGGTAATTAAGTCTCTTGGATTTTGCGTCGATGTCTCTCTGTAGTTATGGGCTTCCTGATATTTGCACCAAAGTAAAACTATTCATTTAGGGCTTAATTCCCTTCTGCTTGGAAGCAGTGGGAGTTTTCCATTGGCTTCAGCAGGAGCAGAGTCGGGCTAATCCGACACGTCACAAAATAAAAAATATGGGAAGCGGCAGCGATTGAAACCTGAACTCAGAACTGATGAGGTAGAGGCTTTTTATAAAAGAAAAAAAAAAAAAGCAAAGTTTTTCTTTCACACGCAAAAGGTTTTCCACTTTTGTCAGGTTTTTCAGGAATGTGCAAACCCAGGCTCTGGAGAAGAACCCGAAACCAGGGTTCGCAGAAGTGGTGAGTAATTTGGGTGTGCAGCCTGGCACGTTGAAGGGACCTGCCTTTGAGAAAGTGCAGCCCTCTAAAAAACAGCTCCCCCGAAGGTGTTTCCGAATGAGCACTGAGAGAGAAAACACGCGAGCCTTCCTCGCTGCTCAAAATATCTTGGCCGCTGTGTGTGCAAAGGCTGCCTTGTTAAGTCTGTTATTTATTCAGAGCATACATGTTGCAACTGCAAGGCTTCCAGGGAAAAGAATATTCCCTGAGGATCTTTCACCTCCTTGACTTTTATAGAAGCTTTTGCTTTTAATGCTCTAAAGGCAAAGTAATTTTTTATTATATACTTTGTATACTGTGTTTTCTGGAACCTTTAAGGGGTTTAAAAATTCATAATAAAAAAAAAAAGGAGTAGAAGAGTTCACCTATCTATTTCAGCTTGTTACTGCACAGTAATGAAATCCATCAGCCCTGTTAAAAGAGACAAAACTGTTCCCATTAATGTTCCCTGTATTTACAAGTTACACTGTGTTTTGCATCGTGTACGGTCCTGAACATCCCTTCGCCACTGCACACTCTGAAAGTTAATGTACCTGTTTGAAATTCCCTCTGTTCCCATCTTTTCTGTGCCTTTGACACAGCGGTGTTTCCCTGAGAGCTGTTTTTGTCTCCTCTGCCAGGCAATCTCTGCTGCAGCATCCAAAAACTCTGGTTAGAACCCTTTAAAGAAGCTGAAAATTTACAGTTGCAGTTAAACACATTAGCTTAGTGTTTCCACAGATACCTAGTGGATTTGAATACACAGATCTAATGAATTTTAATGGGAATAAGCTTTGAATTATGTAAAATATAGTGAGATGTTCATCTTGAACCAAACTAAAGTAATCTTTTAAAGTAACATTTTAATACACAATTTATCTAACATAGATAATTTATACAAGTTTCTTTCAACCCGGAGTCTGTTCCCGTAAGCAGTACTTCTGCCAAAAAGCTTTTCTTTTTTCATACCAAACCATGGGTTTTCTGAATTATACTCAAGAAAGTTATCTAAAGCTGCCTTTAAATTCCCGCAGTCCTGTTGTTTGGGTGTTCAGAATTTGCTTTGTAAATAAAATTTGCGTTTTGTTTCTCTAATGGATCTTTTGCTCATCCATGAAAACGTATGTAGTGTGATAGTCTTAAGAGAAGAATTTAATTCATAGGCTGATAGATGCTAGATGGCACTTATTGAAAGCACAAAGCCGCATTATTTATAGATATTATATTTGCATAATACATGAAAGTAGAAAAATATTCTTTTTTTCCCTTTTCATTCTGAGGGGAGTGCTCAAAGTCAGGCTTTTCCACCATAAAGTGAGTTAGTGACCCACGCTCGAGGAGGCGGCTCCGCTCGGAGAGAGCAGGGGGTGAATAGTGCAGGGCAGCCTGAGGTTCAGCGACGCCGCTCCCTCGTTGCTCACACTATTTTATCAGAATGTTTTCTAAGGCGAGCAGCAGCGTTTTCAATCTACGTAACCGATTGGGGGAATTACAAAACCCCCGCCTTCGGTTGTGTAACAGGACTAGATTTCTGGATTGTTGCAATATGTGCACACCAATGGTGTTACTATTAATTTTCTGAATCAAATCCTGTGTGAGGAGCCAGATGGCTTGGGAGCATCTTGTCATCCCAACCATTGCGAACACATCTAGCCATAAAAAAAAGAAGATTGAACTGTGATTTCACAGATTTTTCATTAGTTAATCTGGGATAGAGAGGCTTCAAAGATCCCATCAGTTAATTCTCTCAGCACTTGTGGAAATTTCTGGCACGTTGTGCTAAAGCTGGTTTGAAATCCAAGCCGAGAATCACCGCCTTAAAGAAGCTGATCTCCTCCATGTGCTGATATTAAAAAGAAAAAAAGAAAAAAAGAGTAAATAAAACTCCTGTTGTGTGAAATTGGACTCAAGCTGCTGTTTTAGAAAACACTTTGAATACTCTCAATATTATCCGAAGTAATCAGTGAAGCTGTCGAGATTTGCAATCTGCTTCATTCCAAATGCTTCTAGAAAGTGTTAGCTAAATTCAGATTTTTCTGAAGATAAAAATGATAGAAGAAAGGAATTACTTTTTTCCTTTTGGCTAGCTGTAATGCCACTTTCACCTTTGCAAACAGACCTACTAAATAATAATCAGTTGCAATCTGTGAATTTCCCTCCTCTTATCAATTATTAAGTATCATAAACCTTCTGTTTGGATAATCTTGGCACCACTTTAAGCGTTAACAGTAAATTTATTTTTAATTAAATCTGTGCATTGAGAATAAAATGAGGCTCTTCTGCATACTAAACAGAACACATATGCCACCTCTACTTATTATCAAAAAATCTGATAATGCTTATGAAAGTTGTAAAGGCTGGAGTTCATTGTCTGTGTCCCATTTAACTTCAGCAGTATTAGTTAATGAGATGACAGCCAAAGTGAGCAACTGCTGCTTCTTCAGCAGTGTTTGTTAACAGCGTTCCCCCTTTTTAAATATAGTTCAAAACATCCTTGTTTCAGCATCGCTACAGGTGACCGGAGACACGGGTGTCTTTAGTGCGCTGGATATGTGTGCAGGGCAGCGCTTTGGGATACAGAGAAAGCAGTTTTCCTTGTCAGACACATTGATCTGAAAGTTTAAAGTTGTTATAGTTGTGGGTTGCGATTGATTTTTTTTTTTTCATTATTATTTAGCTGATGATTTAGCTGTAGTTTTTTTCCAAGGGCTTTAGTGAAGATTCATCAGCTCACTGTTCACAGGAGGAAGAGCAGGTCTATGAAAATAGCTCAGGAATGTCTTGACAGTTCAGTTCAGGAAACTTTCTGGTACCTAAAGTAAGATGTGGCCGAGTGAAAATGCCTTTTCACGTGTGTTTTTGTTAACCTTTTTGCTAATAAGAGCGGTATCTGAAATCGCTGAGCGCTTCTGCTGGGGACAGGAAGCCTCCCGCCGGTGCTGTGAATCTCATCATTTATTTTTTCTAACCGCTCCTTCCCGCTCGGGGCTGTGTGACATTAGCCCAAAGGGAAACACCGGTCGGGCGGCTTGCACTGGGCAGCCATTGTCCTCTCTGTCCCAGCAAGAACGCGTGAAGCTGTTTGCATAGCGTGCTAACTCTGTCAGGGTCAGTTCCAGTCTGTGGCCGCTAAAAATGAAAAACATGCCCCAACCGGGACAAGAGCAGGGTCAACAGCTGGCAAAGGATATGGCAATCATTTATATAAATATGCTTTCTCAAGCCCGCAAAAACAAAAATCCCAAAGCCAACAGCTGGGAAGGGTTGGAAGTAGCCCCAAGGCTGGTTAGTTCCCTTCCAGATGGGGAGGTTAGACCGGGGCTAGCCAGGCTGCTCCACATAGACTTCCGATTCGCATTAGAAATAAAAAGAGTGGAGGAAAGGAAAAAGGAAGAAAAGCTACAAGCATGACTGCTCTGTTTTTCACCTAACTTAATCAAATAAGTGAAGAGTTTCCGAGACGGAAGGCTTGCATTTATTGGTATTCACGCTCGGTTTTGTGTGTTTATCACGGTGTCTGATACACCCCTTAACTGTTTAAAAGGGAAGCATATATGCTATGTAGAATAGTTTATATGTAATGTCATGGTCATTTGTAGACAGATTGAAGAATCATGTGAAGATTTATGCTCCGTTCATGTCTTCTGAGTATACAGTCAGATCCAAAGGAAGGAGAGACAAAGAAGTTTGCTGGCCGTGCCTCAGAGTCCTAATTGGCAGATAATAATGTTCCTATCATTTGCTTTTACCTGCAACTGTGCTCTTAGCATGTTTTTATCTGGCAAGTTAAAAAAGAATCTTAACCAACTGCACATCAGGATGGAGAAAACCTATGGTGAGAAAGTCTTAAATGGGAGTGGTTTGTCTTTCAGAGTTCAAAGATGTGGATTCAGGTTTTGTGGTGCAGAAGAGACCGCTGCAGTGACACATCGTGCAGCAATTTCGGAGTCATCACACAACTGCAGAGATCGTAGTGTGGGTGCACGTTACATCAGTTGAACAAATACACACCTTTACGTCTTATTCAAACACAAAGAGAGGAAGGTTTTTCAGGGTTGATTTACTAATGGTGTCTTTTGCTGTTGAGGCAAATCTGTAAAAGAGAATTTATAGGGAAGCAGAATGGGTTAGATTCCTCACTGCAATGTTCGGTACCGTATCTGTCCTTTAGCAAGAACTCTAACCTGTAAATTGCTGAGGATGTTGCTCTTAATGTGCGTTTCGTGCATATCTCTACCAAGTGCTGTTCTGTGATGTTAATTGGACAACATGCCCTTAATTAGTGCTAGGTAACAAATAAGGAAATCCTAGATCACAGAAGCCCGTTTCCAAAGTTGTCTATGAAGGTGGAAGTTCACTGGAAATTCAGAGGCTGCTTTCATAAGAAAGATCACAGTTGTTTCTTTTCCACGTAAGAAATGAATTTTACGTAAGAAATGAAGAAACTGAATTTTCAGTTATTTATCATCTTCTGAGTAGTCATTCGTTCGTTCTTTTATTCAGAAGAGCACACATCTTCTTTCTTTTAGTCTTTGTAATGTGAAGCGCGATACTTTCTCTCATAGGTTGAAAGTCCACATTCTCATTTTAGCTTGACAAAAATCAAGCCCTTTATCTACAGTTTCCTGTGGCCTGTACCTTTCTTTAAGGTTTTCTTTAGCAGTTTACAAGGCTGGTACTTTCCTGCAGGGATTGCCGTGTTCATTGTCTATCTGACTTTATGCTGGTTTCGTCTTCAGATATTAAAAAAGAGGGGAAAAAAAAAAAAAAAAAAACCAAACCCAAAACCTGCAGTAGCCGAGTTCCTTCTATGGCCAAAAGTGGGTGCATTAGAAACGCTCCACTGCTGTGGTGGGGAGCACTGGGTCTGGACTCCGAGCTGGAGTGACAAGGCAAGCAGGAGCTCAGGCAGCCATGAACCATCAAACATTCTTTCCTTCGACATCGTTGCCAGCAGCACGGTCATGTCAGGGAAGTCCTTTCACAGTTGCTGATGGTGTTCTGTGATCATTAATTTTACATTGTGGTTCCTTCATTTCATGTCACCCTGACCAGTGGTGTCAGTTCTTTGGTGGCCACGAAGCCAATACTCGAGCACCCAAGTTGAAAACTGGGACTTCACTACTTCTTGGTACCCGGGAGAGGGTTTCTGTCCTTTCTGCCGCACGTGAAGATGCGTAAAATGCTACATGTACAGCTAAAGCTGTATTTTCCATTTAGGGTTCATCATACATGTGCCCACACCTGTCAGTATTTGGAAAACAAAGTTATATTATGGTCATACAAGTTCATCTTTTGGTTAAGTAATTATTTGCAGAGAGGCTGAGGGAGTTCCTGGGCAGCTTGTCAGCCTCACAGCTCCTCTAACTAAGAAATCACATCTATGTTGCAGGGGAGAGAACATTTTTCAACTTCTGAACATTCAGTCAAACTGCTTACAGTTGGAAAAAAGAAGTAATGTTCATGTTAGCCGTGTGTATATATTCACGTATGTGATATTAATCTTCTGCGTTTGATCTTATCTCTCTTCCTCTTGGAACAGACCAGTAAAAGAAGGTAATTTAACACTACCTGAACACATCCTTCCACCTTACTGTTAGGCCCTGAAGTCATAACCTCCTGACCTCAGAGGTTACGGGTCTAGTGCTTTTTATCCTCCCCTGATTTGGCGGTATCTGCCCACTTCCTCCCGGCATCGGAGCCTCGTTATATAAGGAAATTGGGAACACGGACCCGGCTGCCCAGGGCCAGCAATCTCGGCCGGAGATAAGGGCCGGCCCCTGCTCTGGTGCAAGGCGAGTGCTGATTTTAAATAGAAATGTGCACCCAGGGTATTGGAGACAGCTGAAGAGGCTTCACAGCGGCCAGTTAGGGGTACATTTACAGAAGAAGTTAATCTTTTTGCTCAGATATAGTAATTTGACATATTTTTTATTTAATGACAAATATACCTTGAGACTTTTACAGCTTAAAAGAATACATACAAAAATAAAAAGGTCCTAATACCATAAAGGATTAATAGGAGAGGATTAATAAACTGCTTGATATCTTTTGTAGTGGCCAGCTTCAGTCTTCTGAATGTTTTCTCTTAACTCTTATCTTTCTGAAATACGGTTTTGAAGACCAGATGTCAGGGGTTGACATTAGAGACGGATGTTTGAGCTAAAGCTCTACCTGCAAGGCAGCGAGCTCGGTGGAAAAATTCAGCATGAAGGGAGAAAGAGAACCCGGCAATGTCAAAGCCAAGCAGTGTCATTTCTTCTAAAGGTTGTTACTAGACTTCTGTCTTGACAGAGTTAATTTTCTAAAGTGCCTGCTTGTTTAGTTTCTGTGGAACAAAGCTCAGTAAAATAAGAACTGGCTGGGATGTAGATAGTTTGAGTAGGACAAGAAGTTTAAAGCTATAGATGATGGTGTATCAAGTTAAAAGACTAAGGCATATGCAGTGTGTTGAAACACAAAAGTAGTCATTAAGACATCTGCATTAAAGGGTATCTGTATTCACAAAATAATAATTCAGATATAATTCTGTGTAATATTTATTGTTTAGAAATCTTAGTACATGTAAGAATAACGCTGTTTGAGTTTGGCAGTGTTACTGCTGGTAACCCTCACAAGTAACAATAGTTGGGACAAACACGATAAAGCTAAGTATTGTAAATTAATTTATTTACAGAGTTTGATAGAAGCAGAAAGCAAGGTGAGGGAAAATTTAAAGTATTTCAACTACCATTTCATGAAGTAGCTGGTAGGAAGCATCTGAGACTGGTCACATCCATGGGGTGTGCTGGAATAATTTCAAATCCAGAATCCAGGTCAAATAAACTTTTCTTTCAGGGCACACAGTCTACCTTACAAAACCTTAAAAAGTATGTTTGTTTTTCACTGTCACAAGTCTGGTGCTTAGAGGAATATGCAGGCAAATGTGACTCGAGGCCAGTTTTCCGTCCCAGGGCAATGTCAGGCTCCGAATGCGAGCGTCCCGCGGCAGTGACCTGCAGGCTTCTCCACAAAGAAGAGCCACCATCTGTAACAACAGGGCTTCATGGGAACTTCTGAACTCCATCAGCGTCTTTTGAAGCATGTTTCTCTACCGTTTTAGCTTCTTTGGTAACAAATAAACAAATTCCTCTTCCTGTGGACTAAGATGGGGTGGGTTGGAACAGGTCCCTAAATATCTCAGTGACGGGAGAGGCACAAGAATGTCTCGGATGCAGAAAGGGGAGGGAAGGCTGTGCCTTAAACAAGGGGGGACAAAATAATATTAGGTAGCAAGAGCTTTCCTTAGAAGTAATTAAATGGTAAACATACTGTCTGTTAATTAATATCTCTGGTTCTCGGAGCACGATTCTGAAGCGTATAAGATAGATTAAGGGAGGTAAATTTTAACTTATGTACTGGCAGTTTAAAACGTATTGTTGATTTAATCTCATTGAACTGCTCAACAAAGCACAACTGATCCATATTACTGAACAGAACTTGAACAGGAAAGACCAGAGAAGAAGAAAAGACTGAAAAATAAACTCTACAGTAGCAGACATGCTGAAAGCTTCGTGTAATGAGCAAAGAAGAAGAATTTATAAAATGAAACAGTAATTCCTTTCCAGAAGATTAACCAAATGGAAATGTTCAACACACAGGACTGGTTAATTAATAGTCAGGTCCATCATTTCTCTGTAGGATTTTCCATTTAAGAAGGAGTCTTTCTTCTTAAAACAGAAATAGGTAAAATGATTGAAGTTGGTTTAATTATTTTAAGTCACTTTCAGGCTTACATAATAATAAACTGACCCTCTTTTCTTAGTGTTTTTCAGTTACTTGCCTTTAGGATAAATTTCCTCTTCCTCCTGTTATGTGGATGGATAGAGCTCTTGTTAAATATGATCATCATCAGATAGAAACTCCTGTTTCTATAAATACAGTGTCTGAAGAATTAGTGCCTTGCCCTGTACGTATACATACAGTTGGCCTCAGTTTTTATTGTTTGGTGTTAACTTACTTGATCCTTACAAAGTCCCCTATAAATGTACCTTCACTCATGAATTATTCTTTAGTGCTTTTCTGTATTAAATTTATACTACGAATATTTTTCCGTAGCAGTCACCTTGGGTTTTTGAAGCGGCAAAACCAGGGAAAGTAGTGGCTTAAATGTAGCTTAAAGTCATTTCCTTCCTTCCTTTTCCTAGGAACGTAGCTTTAAATGCACGTCTGCAGCAGCACAGACAGAGCGGGGCTCTGCCCTTCCAGTCCAGCAGGACTGGGCTAACGGGGCCTCTGTGCTGGCCACCAGTGGCTGCCACGCTGCTCAGAGCAGGGCTCAGGATTAGAAATACATTTAAAAGCAGCGTGAGTTTCATCGAGTTTAAATCCTTAGCTGGGTTACCAACTCCCCCAATGCACAAAAAATCTCTTAAGGTAGAGGGGTTTGGTTTGGCCAGCGATGAGGAGAGCCGTTGGAAAAATGTTAACCACGTTGTGAGTTTGTCCAAGACATGTAGAGTTTGGATTCAGGAATCATTTTAACTTAAACTTTTGCTTTATAAAGAAAGCAGCAGAGCTAGACCAAAAGGAGGGATTCGTAGTACAAAACAGAAAATCATTTAAAAGAAAAAACTGCCCTCTTCAAGGTGAATATTTCTTTATTCCTGTTTTTTCTTCAATATGAAGGAAGAAGCCATTTAACTTCGGTATTAAATTTCAGTGGCTAAATGTCATGCTGTAGTTCTTGTGAACATTCAACAGGCGTTGATCAAATTATTTGTTATTTAATCTCTTACTTACCAACTGTGCTTACACTGACTGTAATGTCCCTTTCCTGCCACCTAAAGGAAGGAGGAGCGCCCCATGGGTTTCTTCCCCAAAAAGCAAAATCTATTTTCATCGCTGTAGACCAAGTTTTTCTCTCATTGTCTCATGATGTAGTGAACAGAGGAGCGGGACACTTCAAAACCTCATCCTAAACTGTGATTTAAACCCCGACGTTTTAATCGAGATGTGATATATAAGTAATTTGGAAGGAATTTTATTTTTTTTTTGTTATGGTCGTCCAGCGTATAGGCCCCAGTCCAGCAAAGCACTTACATACATGCTTCACTTCAAACATGCGAGGAGTCGAAGTCAAGTATGTGCTTAAGTACTTCCTTTGCTATACGCTGCCTGCCAGTGACACACCGCAGGGTGTTTGATTTCTACGGTAGCAGGTGAGTCATTTTATAAATCTCTCCGTATTACGAAATGATTTCACGACAACTTTTCAACTCGAAATAATCATTCCTGGGGTTTTTTGGCATCGGATGAATTAAACTCCCTCTATTCCTCCACGGGTTTGTAGTGTCTGTATTTTAAAATGTTTAATTTCACCTTCTGGCTGTGCCAGTTCTCAGAGAGGCCAGATTGTTCGGGAGTTTTTTTTCTGTGTGTGAATTTGGAGCGGCAGCGAGAACTTAAAACTCTGTCCCTGAGATAAAAAGGTCAGTCGGTATCAATCCGTAGGGAAATGGTTCAGACCGCCGAGAATTTCTTGATGCTTTAAGAGCTTGTGTTCTGTTTGGTGAAACAAAACCAGGTATTGAGATTATCTGATGGATGAGTATGTCAGTCCTGGAAGACCTCCTTCATTTGAAATCCTGGAGGTTTTTCCTGCTTTTAAAGAAATAGAATTAAAAAAAAAAAAAAAAAAAAAAATTAAATTAAAAATCAGATGTGAAGAAGAATAAATGAGAGAGGAGCCCGTGTGCGTGTACGCCCTTTCACAGCTGGGGTTTTGGCAAAGTGTCATTCCTGCTGTTAAACACGGTGACCTTGCTGCCTATGATTTACTAACTGTTTTACAAACATTTCCTCACTCTGTGAGGTTTGATATGTTCTCCATCCTCAACAGCTCAACAGAGTCACTCAACCACTGAGCCAAACCTGCCTTTGTTTACAGCTTTTCCGGAAATTTTCACAGAGAAAAAAACTTTCTCCTTTTCCAATGTTTTATTTTTAAGTCAACACTTTCTATGGTTTATTTGTGCAAAGCGACGTTCGGGTACAAGGTATTGCACCGTATCCAAGTGGGAACTGCTGCCTTTCTAAAAATAAATGGGGGGTCATGTGAACCAGTGCAGAAAAATCTAAAGATACCAAATATTACAGGACCTTTACATTTGGTGGTTCTTTTTTCCATAATATTCTGGGCCTGGATTTTTCTGAACTTTTTTTCCCACATTAGTTTCTATATTAGAACATAACGTAAAATGATGAAACACAGGAAGGAATCTTCTTTTAAACAAAATTATCAGTGTTAAAAATAACAATCCTATTTTCCCTCAGTGTGCATTTTTTTTTCTTGTAAGGGCTTTATTTAGTAGTCTTGCTATTAGATATAGCCAAAGAGTCCAGTAATATTTAAGCGACATTTTAGCTAGTTAGTTAAAGCTTAATTTTCCTAAATGCTAATTTGCCCAGTGTGCAAATTAGATTTCGTTTCACGTTTTGGGTGGGGAACTTGAAAATCGGGGTGCTTTGGAAGAGGAGATCAGACAGCTGTGTCTGATGCTTTTGTGCATTGAAACTTAGCGCAAATTAAAATTAGAATGGGATGGGAATGTTTTTATTAAATGTTTTCGCAGTGGAGATATGTTTCATGGAAATGTCCTTGTTTTGATGACAGTGTTTCTCAGGGTCAGGCTGGAGTTTCTAGTGAAAAAGAGGAGACAAGAATAACCTGGTTCTGCTTTGGTGAGAGCACGGGGGCTCCTCCGCGCCCAGGTAGCCACTCGCTCTCAGGAGGGGGAATTTCTTTCTGTTCTCTCTTTCCTTCAATGTATACATTCATTTAATGTATTTATTGTTCCTACTGAAAATGCTGCTAGTTTTAGCAGCAGGAGACACACACTGTGACTCAAAATACTGGCCTACAAAACGTCCCTTTCAGTGTTCTTAATTCTGAAATATCGTTTCTCTCTGATATTTCAGAGTAAAGTAAAATCAGCTGGTTTATTGAACACTTTTTTGTAAACTTGTAATTAATGATACAAGAGGTAAAGAAATTTATAGAAGATTATGCCTTCTCCTAGGTGTACAGGCCACTAAGGACTGGGTATTGTGTTCTAAATCTACTTCCAAATGAGAAATCTGTGCTTAGTTTTCGGTCCCGATCAGGATATTCTTTGAGCTGTATCCCACCGAATGTATATTTTCAGTCCTATCTGAATAATAAATGTTTTCTTTGGATTTTACGTTACTGAAGTAGATTGATGAAGTAAAATTTAAATTACCTACAAAGGCGTCGACGTTGAACTCGTGCACAACAGAAATAGATACTGTCAAAATACCTTCCTTCTTGATATGCCGGTATTTATATGCTCTGGCTATATTACATATATTGCATTTTTAATCCTGTGAAATACGAGTGAATTATAATTCTAAATCTTCCTTTTAAATGCATTAGATTATTAATGCTGTTAAAGGAAATACCCACAAATGGAATTACTTCTGGAGGGTTTGTTTGCTTGTTTTAATCACTCAGAATCACTCGTGCATTTGAAGCAAATTTCTGTACCAGGGTAGCAAGTCAAAATGACCGACAGAACCTTTGCCAAATGAAAAACAACCTTTATATATTGATAAAAAATACTTTGAAAATAGTTTATATCTACAAACTGTAATTAGTCATTTAGTATTTGTTACTTAATGACGGTGTTTTAATGAATGCTCTAAGGAAGTATTTTTGAATACTGTTTCTTTTCAGTTTCCGTACATATATGGGATGGAAAAAAATAAAAGAAAAGAAATCTTGAGTCCATTAAAGCCCCGCAGACGCGCAGGCAATAGCAGTGTGTGGACTGCTGGCACGTTCCTGCTCTGCAAAAAAAAAAACTATTGGCTATTCCAGTTTTCTGTACAGTGGTAGTGTGAAAAATCGAGGAGTAAGTGGCTGTTCTGCAGCATAACGTGTTCAGAAAAGTGGTTAAAAGGGAGTGAAAGTGGCAAGTGGGTTTGAGCTCATCTGCCTGAGGATGAGGAGCTGCGGCCACGTGTTCAGCACGTGATCGGGACCGTTGCTTGTGACTTCAGGGGATCACAATTAGGTCTATCGCTTTTAAGAACAAGCCTTCACTCAAATTCTTGAGGGTATCGGATAAACTTCTGGATTTCTTGGTTTTGCCTATCGTCTAAGAAAATATCACAGAATTTTAATTTTAGATTGTCATTTTCATTCTGGTTTTATTGCAGGTGTTGTGATTAAAGTAGTGAAGACTTATCGATTCAGTGGTGTAGTTTGTAATTTCTTTTTTTTTTCTCTCGGGATTTGTTGGGCTTTTTTCTCTCTCCGAGTCTACTTTTAAAATGTTCTTGTGCGGTTGGAGGTTGTGTGACCTCATGCCAGGAAGAGCAGGGTGGATGTACGAGGGCATGGCGTATCGTGCCAGACATACCTCGATTGAAATCCACAGTTCTGGTGATGTTCGTCATCCCAGGAATGAAGAGAACAACATAAGCAATGTGTTTGGCTTTATTTTTGGCTGGCAAAAGAAGCTATCGATTAATGTCTTCTTACAAAGTAGATGTCCACAAATCAAGAAACCAGGTAGGAGTCCTGGCCGTAGATGTGTTTGAGAGGCGATTCTGGATGAATCCTGCCGGAGGGGAGAGAGGGGCAGGAAAGAGAAAGGGAAAACCATATACTTGCTCGTCCCTCGCTGTTGGAAGCACAGCAGCCCTCGAAAGGGCTGGCTGCGGACTGGAGTCAGCTCACCAACGCTCTCAGCATGCTTGTGGTTCCAGTATATGATATAAGTATCGTAGAGTGGTTTTGTTGCTATGGGAAAAGTGCTAAAAAAGGCTGTATCTCTTGTAGAGCTCGGATCCTTTGGGTATTTAATGTACAATTTCTGCTAAGGACACTCAGAATTATACCTCTGATTCTAAATTGCTTAAATGTTGAAACATATGGTCTTGTGTGCTGTTCACTAGGAAACAACTGTCTGTGTCCAAGCTGCCAAATTCAAATAAAGTCAGACCGTAGAAACGGGGAATCTGCAGCAGCTCAGCAGAACTTTAAAAAAGTGGTTTTACTAAAAGGCAAACCTGACGTATAGAAAAATGCTAATTAAACTAGTGCCATATATCAGTAACAGATAATTAAATGTTAATAGCTGAGAAGTTTTTCAATTAAAAATGAACTGTTTGTGTCCTCTTGATTTCTTCTGGGGGCCAGGTTCGTGTAGCTGTCATTTGTTGAGTTCTCTGCTACAGTAATCATTTTAATAAAATGCAATTATCTGCATAATTAATTTCTTTGACTGCTCTGCTGTGTCCTTCTTTTGCAGAGGCCAGAATGTCAAAGATCAAGTAGACTGGGGAAAATAAAAAATTCACTTTGTGAAAGGATATAAAAAATACTTGGAATTTCAATGCATTGGCTTCTATTTATCTCAAATGTCAAGGGCAGTGTAAAATGTATTTTTAAAATGTGTTTTTGTATGGTTTGAGCCCATTCTTGGCGTAGTTGCGAATCTAGAGGGGCCATTGTTCTTTGAGAGAGTTTGAGGGGGTTTCTTTGTACAAAGTGACAAAAAGAAGACTTGGAGTACTGGGCTGCCATTGTTCCTGTGCGGCGCTGTAAAATTTGATTTGAAATTAGGACCTCAGGGCAAGCTCTTCAATAGCCAGTTTTTATTTTCTGCCAGCATTTTAATCACTCTTGGGCTTAAAGTGGATGACCAACATAATGCCTCTATGTTTAATAGAACAGTTCATATCTTGAAGGCCAGTTAACTGAATTCAGGGATCTGTCATCTGCCCAACATTAGTCTTTTCTGTTTCCTGTCTATTTATGAAGATAGCTCTCCATTCCAGCCAGCTCTCAAAGAAGAGCAACTCTTTCTTTCCCTTTTTTTTTCCTCTTTTTTTTTTTTTTTTTTTACCCTGAATTTCTTCAATGTACTAACATCTCCTTTAGTGATCTCTTAAAGGAGCCAAGCAGCGATGCCGCAGTGCGGACGTGGCACGGCTGCGAGCGCTGGCTGGAGCATCAGATTGTCTACGTGCAACTGCTGAATGTCACCAGATGGGGCGAGGAGGAAGGGACAGATGGAAGAATCAGATTTCGCGGGGAAACGGGATGACGGGAAGGGAAAAGTGATATGTTGGCCTAAGCCTCACGCACCTTGTTGGGATTCACGGTGCAGAGAGGCGCAAGAAGGGAAACGAGCAAAATTGGGGAAGAAAGGCTGGAGGTTTTAAGGAGCTGATGCGGAGTCATGTGTTGTGCTTGGGAGATTTGCGCGGGCGTCAAGATGGTTATAAGCAAAGGTGACTTTCCAGAAAGCAGCAGTACAGTGCAAATTATGCTTACCTTAAAATATAGCTGTATTTTAAATTATTCTCTGGTGCTAGATTGAAAGACGGAAGGATATGAATGGACGTTACCTCGCTAGTTTGATTCATGTACATTGAGCTTCACATCTGCCAGCCGGTATCCCTTGTCTCTGTTGACATTGCTGTCATGAGTGCTAATTATGACAGTGGTGGTGTGTACAATTAAAGAAGGGACTTAAACCACTAAACTATTTCACATAGACCACTAACTAGTCACTAAACGGTAATGACTTCTGATTGAGTTTGAACTGGTCAAAGCTGACACCAGTAGCCTAAAGTAGAAAGGAAACTCTTTCATATCCCATTACTAATTATGATCTATGACACATTGTTAATTCCTAGCAAGCTTCAATTTGGGTTTAGTTTGCCAGAAATGAAACAACTTCAGACGCAGGTTATGGTCTTCAGAAATGGCTACAGTCATAATCATCTGATGTCCTTGTTGTCTTTATTTGTACGTAATCAACAGAATCTGGCTTGTGTTCAACGCTCGTCCTTGTGCAGATGCAGAAGAAGGGTGGCTCACCAGAGCCGGGGAACTGTAAGAGGTTAACGTATTCACCACCATCAAGCACAGCTTTTCATTCACTTTCAAATGGAGCTGTGTGGGTGGCTACACAATGTGGGAAACTCTTTTCATTGAAGAATCTGAATATTTTGTAAGGAAGTGAATAGTTGCAAATAATCTTTTCTGTGACACTGAAATAAAGAACAAATGAGCTATTCTCAGAAAATACTGAAGCATTATTGTCTTCAGTCATTTAACAGAGCTATACAGAAAAAAATATTCCAAACTTGACAGATTCATATCCTAATCTTTTGCTCCTTCATGAGGAGACTGTGTGGTTTGTGTAGCTGATACCAGTTAAAGCAGAATGAGTTAAAGGCATACATTTGCTTCAGCACTGCATGAAAGTAAATATTTTGGGAAATACAACTCAATTTTTTAATTACAAATGTCATATAGAACTAAAAGAGTCAACCTGTGTCCCATGGACTGGATATGTCCCCCAAACCACGCAGCAGCCTGTGTGTCCTGGCCACCCTCTTGTCCAAGGCCCCAGAGCTCTTCCCCATAGAGTGTCTGAGCCAACATCTTGGGTTTATGTCAAAACGTTGGATACCTGTTGTTTGAAGAGAGAATTTTATTTTAGGAGGGGGGAAAAAAAAAGGTAGAAGATGCCATATTAGAATGGTAGAATAAAACAAGAAATGTTATGTTTATTTTAATAGTCTCTTGTTTCTCTACCATCATCTGCTGGAGATGTGGTTGAGATCTTCACGGAAAATAAAAATAAAAAAATTCAACATAATGACTACAGGATTTCCTGTGCCACTTCCTCTCTTAAAGTAATGTTACTTTCAAGTTTCATGCCACAAGGTATAGTATAGAGAGAGAAAGAAGCTGGTTCTTGCTCTGTTCAAGCAGCAGGCTCCTGCGGGCTGGTCTCTCCAGGGCTGGTTCTTGGTCAGCTGCTTGGGATGGAGCCCTCTGCCCAGCCGAGCATCCCAATGAAATCCCAGACCCCTTTGGAAGAGCAACAGGAATGACAGAACGTGAGAATGAAATTTTGCTTTTGATATTTTAGAGGTGAAGGAGTTTTTTTCCCCAACTTATCTATTAAACACGTTACTGTCTGTGAGGTTTAAAGGACAGGCCTCCAGGAGTCCCCAAATCATGAGCCACAGCCCTGGCTTTCTTGTCTCTGTCAGCGATGCTGCGGGGATGGATGGTGCTTTCCTTGCAGTCTCCAGACATAAAAAACTGCAGAAATTCAGGGCAGCTGCTCCAGCTCCACGTGCATCTGTATTTCCATATAGATAAAAAACATACAGTAGGTGCGAAGGATCTCCAAAGCAAGCCTGAGTAGGTCAGCATTAGCCCTGACTAAACATGATTAACTTTATCCATCTCCTGGTGTATTTCTTTCCAATCCACTCCAGTGCTTGATTTAATTTTCCTTTTATGTAAACTCGAAGATTTAGCTTCATTAAAATGATTGCAGGGATTCACTGCATATGGCATGTTGCTTTCTCCATCCCTCCGGGGTTTTCCTACCAAACACTTCAGCCTGGTGAGGTGGGGGGAAATTTTAAGAAGTCGCTGACAGCAGGGCACGAAAAGAGCCATCGTGAGGAAGTTGCTCAGAGAGGAAATCTAGTAGGAATCCCGCTTGGAAAAAGGAGCAGCAGGTTAGATCCCGCTGGGGAGGAGGGCGACTGGCCCTGGGATTTAGTTACAAAATTATTTTGGAGAGGTTTTTTAAAAAACCGGTATGTGCACTTGTTCTAGATTACTGCTCTGCGTGTCTGCAGAAGCACATCTTGTGGTACATGGACCTTTATTTGTATTTACCTTTTATAACAAGTTCAAAAACCAGTCGCAATCGTCTTCAAGTTTTAGGAGGTTAATACTGTAGAGGCCATTTTAACCACCATTTTAAACTCGTTTTCTTATCAAAAGAACGAGTTCTGGCTTTTTCCACAATATTAGATCTATCATATCAGAGTACTTTATTGAATATTTTATTGACCGTCTGCTTGCCCTATGCTAACCTGCCTGACATCCAAAGTTTCCCTCTCTCTGGAGATGCGATGTCAGTTCTCATTAAGCAGCTGAGCGTGAATTTTCCCTTCATATTTCCTGTGAATAAACTCTATCCCAGCAGGCAGACGCTGGGCGGTGGTGCATCACGGGGACGTCCAGATCTGGAGCCTGGTGTCGGAAAAGGGGTGGATTTAAGGTGGTCTAGGCGAGGGGCTGGGGCTGCTGTACCGGGCAAGTATTTCCCCTTTGGGGCTTGCATCAGCATTTTGTATAATTTTGCTTTACACAAATGTAAAGGTATTGAAGAGGAAAATTTCTTCCCCTGGCAAGTTAATTACTTGACTTCTCATAGAAGGAAAGCTTGAAGCAAAAGCTAAGAGGAAAGTACATCTTCTGTTTAAATTAGGCAATCTATCCAAGAACATGGATTTGATTTACCGAGCAGCTGCAGTTACAAGTGCATTATAATTGTCTCGGTTCATTTTCCCAAATTTGATATCTGTTATTAATATTTAATTTTACTTTCTGTATAACTTCCTTTTTAAAATTTAAATTCTATATTTTCTTTCTTTTTAGAAAAACGGAAAATTGTGTTCTGTCACCATACGGTTTTATGGCCATATAAACACTTTGCTTGCAGGGTCTGCCCATGGCCGTTGGTTTTGAGAGCTCTGCACTGAACCTGACTCCCCCTCAAAACTACGCCCATGGTTTTTGCTGTGCTATGTGACATTTACTAAATAATTTTAATATGAAGTAGGTATAAATCTTTCATAGTTCTGTAGTTGACATGGTTGAAATGGTGGACAATTTCATTATGTGCACTCCTTCGTACGTAATGATTGTTTGGCCGACTGACTGTGGCATCTCTTAGCAAGCATCCAGGGGAAGAGAGAATTTTATTCAAAGCCATAAAATATTTTGGGCCACTTCTCATGGTGTGTTATTTTAAAATACTGCAGTTTTAAATGGACTGTCAAAATAATTAGAAAATGTTTTTTCCTTCAAGAAATAAGAATTCACACCAGAGCCTACCATAAGACAGCTTTTGAATAGTAACTTTACCTGAGCTCTGCTATTGTTGAAAAGCTCTCAGAAAGAAAACAAATTGGAAGAACAGCTCATTGCTTTGTGTTTTTAGGCGTATTTTCCTTGTTGTGGAGTTGAAGAGATGAATAGAGTTGGTTCAAATTATATTGCTGTGACTCCGCCGTACGACAGATCTGCATTCACAGCAATGCGTCTCTGACTCGAAATGCAATAAGAAAGGGAAGAAATTTAATTTTGTTATTGTGGTTATGGAGGTTTGCGGAGAAGGGAGTCCACGGGGTGCAGTCCTTGGGACAGCTTCAGGTTTTTAATGCCTTTTTTTTTTTTTTTTCCAAACTTGGTGTCAGATGTTTTAGGTTAATTTATTTTCCTATTAGTTTTTGCTAATGATACTAAAACTTTTTTTAAAAGCTTTCCTAATTAATGATCTTCTTGCTCACAAACAAAAACTATATTGTCTTTGAGAAGGGCCTGAGTATTTTAAAACAACGGGCTGTTAGTAGGTTTTATTGCCTCATGAATTTAGGGTCAACACACCTATTATTTGCCAGAGTTAATTTGTGCTGGGTTATTGACTGTCTGGGTTGTTGGGGATATCTGACTCCTGTGGAAGTTACACTCATCTCAAATCATTGAGATTGTATTCTTTGTGCTCTAGTTGCGTGGTGCCGCAATATTTAGCTAATAAAAGAAGGGACGCGGTTGTACAAAGGCAGGTATTTAACTTCAGGCCCGTGAGACCGGGGGAAGACGACCGTCATTACTCCTTATATTCCTTTTTTCTGACACTGAGTTGTTTTAACTTTCCTTTAGATAAGGAGGGGGGGGAAGACAGCTTTCTAAAATGATAGGATGTGTAAAAACCATTTGCCAAAAGTGCCTAATTAGGCTTTTCAGATGGCTCTGGCTGAGTTCAGTGGTTGTCTCCCAAGGTGAAGTCAGGGCAGTCGCAGCCGGCTCCACGGCACTGAAATAACGCAGCTAACACCAACTCCCTGTAGCAAAATGGAGAGCATGGTTTCATGTGTAACTCTTTGTACCTCGAGGTGAAAATATACCCCTTGGACTCTCCAAACCGGAAGCACAACAGACGGTAAAACGAGCAGTTGGTCTTAAAAATTTCATAAGAAGCCATCCCTTCCGTGTTTACAATTCTGAAATAAATTGCAGTCCTGTAGAACGGTTACTTCTTCTGTTTTTCCAAGTGTCCGCTTCCATCCCAAATCTGAGCCATATGTCCTTGTGGGGTAAAATGCTGGCTGAAGGAAAACATAGTCCTTTTCTATCAACCAGCCTTTAAATATGCAACGGCAAGCCAAAGTCTCCTGCTGTGTCATGTCATCTGAACTTCAGTCGATAAGCAGGTCCTCAGCAGAATCCAAATTTGTATCAGTAAGTCATGACCTGTAATGTGGGGACTGGAAAATAGCCAATTATTCTGCAGGGCGTACTGGGAAATGGTACGTTTCTGTGTAGGAAATTCAGAAGAGAGGTGAGCTTGATCATGTTGTCCCAATATTTTCCTGGTCAGTTTTTTTTTTTTTTTTATTTGCCCAAATATATTAGTACTACTTTGGGTGAAAGTAATGCATTTCTAGAAATAACCTTTGCCTCATTCTGGGCCGATGGAAACAATTAAAAATTATTCCTAAGCATGCTGGACCTTCTGCAAATCCAGGGTACACTTGACAGAAACTTGTTCTGCAGGACAGTTGGTTACAGTCACTTCATATTAAAAAGTCGACGGATATTCTGACCTCTAAACCCAGGGCTGCCGAGCAGATGACAGTCTAATTCTTTGCTTCATTTCCAGCGAGCTCCGTCTTTTGGCTCTCTGCAGTGGATATTTATTGCATAAAAAGGGGGAAGCATCTGATAGTGGTTTAAGCTGATGAGTCTTGGCGTTCCACTGACTGCCATAGCAATCCTGAGGACGGTATCTGAAAAACTAAAGCATCTATGATTATCTTGCCGTTTAGCTGAGGTGTACATGATCTCTGTCATGGTCGCTTTATAAATAACTACCCCAATCCTTCCCAAATTATTTTTACTAGTTTGTAGCGGGTGTATAGCTTTTAAAACTGGAAAACCAGAAGCTGGCTCTGTTCATTTTCTCATGAAATTGTAGCCAGAGCAGTAAATTCATAGCTAAGCGCTTACTCATTGGCTACTGTATTATAAATAACTCTTCACCTTGGCCCTGTTTCTCCAACCATTATTCACTGTGAGTAGTGCTTGTTCATGAGCACAGAGTGGCAGAGCAGTAAATGATTCTGCTATCATTACTCACAGTTTTAGTACCCTGGCACCTCAGGAGGTCCGCTTTCAGACGAGGCACTGCTCTCCTGCAGGAGAAGTAGCAAATTTTCTCGCCTGAGAGGACTATATTTGCAAAAACTACCCCAAGGAATGGCTACTGAGTCAGTGCTTTCAAAAGCCAAAGCAGAGGAAAGTGGGGAGAAACTACAGGTGTACGTGTGGGATATTTAGAAGTATATGTGTCTGACAGTGGTGTTATGTGTATATATTCTTGGGCTTTGCAAAACTGGGGAGCAGATTCCGAGCAGAGATGGGAGAGCCGTCACCTCCTTCCTCCCCCTTTCTCCTTCCCATTACACTGCTTTGCTTTCAAAGTGTAAATTAACTTAAAGGTTCAAAGCTTTTGGGAAAGATTCCAGACCAAAGGTCATTTTTTCTGGGTGGTTTATTGGCTGGCCTGTTGTTTGCCCACATCTCTAGTGTTTACCAGCTGAGGGGGTTTATGAAATTTTGATGTAGGAATTAGGTTGTTGCTCATCTTGTACCTTCTTGCTCATATTATTGACAGTACCACTGAACTGCTGGAGGCAGATACCATCTCAGTGATCGCTGTGCTATTTCAGCTCTCCACTGCTGACAACATCAGAAGTGTTTTAACAGGGTTTTAATGGGCAGCCTCTGTAGTTCCTTGGAGGGTTGCAAAGAGCTGCCGTGAAAAACCTTTTCTGCCGCTCTGAGCTGACATGCCCTCCTTTTCCCATCCAGCTGCTGCTTGTTTTTACGGCTGCAGCGCTGTTGACAAGTACTTCTTCTTTGGGCCGGGCAAGAGAGAACCGGGCAAGTTAAAGTTCCTGCGTCTTTTGGGTGAGCTGTGAAGAATAACAACACGGTTGTGAAACCACTAGGAAGAGCAGCACGATGAGACGGTAACCCAAACCGTGTTCAGAAATCCCCTCTCCCTCCTCTGTTTGCTCTTCCAAAGAGTAATAGTACAAGTTGCAGCGACGTACAACGCAGAGCTGTCTTCTCCGTTTTGTTGCTCGCAACATGTTTCCGATGATACCCCAGAGCAAGAAGACAACAGCCTTTATTTTTTCAACAGCAAACAAAGAAAAAGGATAAAATAAATGACTATTTCTCAAGACAAAACGTTAATTCGATAGCAGCGGTTTCTAGCTGACTGGTTGCCTTGCTCTGCTTGTTACCAGAAATGAGGCTCTGAGCGCAGCTTTCTTTGGACTGTGTAAAAGCTTTCTCCTCCCTGTTATGCTTAATATAACTATAATGTGCCCTTTATCACACTTCAACTTGAGTAATCCCAGTTTAGAAATAGTGCATAACACCCATGGGAAAAAGCACTGGAAATGTACATTATAAAAAACATAGGGGCAAAGCTCAAAAGATCCACTCACATGTAAATTTAATTAAAAAATTATAGGTTTTCAATGAGGGCTTGTGACTTCAATTTACCCGTTTCCATGACTTCTTCAGAAAAAGTGTTTCTTTTTGCATTCTTGGTGGAAAACGCGCTGAGGGATATTACAGTCCCCCAGAAGAGTATCTATTCAGTGTCACAGGAAGAAAAAAAAAAAATGCCCAGAATATGTACACTTGAAATAAGTAAGAAAAATATCCACTTTCCTGTTTTATTTCTATCCTCTTTAACAAAAGCTAAACTTTGCAGTGACCAGCCTTGCATGAAAAAGCATGTTCTAACTGTGTGAATAAGCCTTCTTTTCATTGCATGCGCAAATTTAAGGTATTTCGGTTCTTTCCGTAAAAGGCACGTGAGATTGGATAAAACATTGAACTGATTGAACTGGGGAGTGGGCAAATGGGAGAGAGCCAGTGGCCAAAGGAAGAGGCAGGCTATAAATAGGGATCATTATATAAAGCATCGCTCTTCAAAGAGGATTTGGGCTTAAATAAGAGAATCCCAAAAGTTTTATTGAAAATCTTATGAATTGCTCCATCTACTGCATGCTTAAAGGAAGAAAAATCCCCGGCATTAAACCCACCTTCCTTGGTGTGATTTCCCGGGGCCGAGAGCGTGCCCCGGGAGCAGCCGCTGCCTCGGGGCTCCTGCAGCTGGTGATTGTGGGGAAACGCACAGATGGGCTAAATCCAGAGATTCTCCTCAGTCTCCTCCCTCTAAAATTCTAAAGTGAAAAGTAAAACTTGAATCTCTTGGCTACTAGAACTTAAAAGTCTAAAGGTCTTTGAAACTTGCCACAATTAAATGCTTTTCTTAACTCTGTTCTTCCATCTACTCTGCTTCCAGCAAACCCGGTCACGAGCTGAACTGCTTAAATATCAGTACATTATAAAAGCTACTTCTGCTTAATACCCATTATTTCAGTTTTTAATGCAGTAAAGGCAGTGGCTTTGTGGTGTTTTATTAAGTCCGAAGCAGCTGTTCAAAGGACCAAATCCTTTGGTTAAGGGAGAGAGAAAAACCTCTTGTTTGCGGAATTTCAGCCCCTCGGTGAACGGAGGAGCCGTTCAGAGCAGAGCTCTGACTTTCACACTTCTCTCTGCCTTCGAGCTCGCCGGCTCTGCTGTGAGTTGCAGCGCTGAAAACCACGGCGGTTTTTGTTTCTTTAACTTAATTAATAAAAATAATTCATCAGTAGCTGATGCCTTTCAGAGTGGTTTTTCCCTGAGTCAGCTTACTGGGGAAGAGGTTCATTATAAATTATAATTAGGGGGAAAAAAAAAAAAAAGTAGGCAGAATAAAGCTTCTGATGTGGTGGACTTCCCTTAACGCGACATCTCGGCCTAGTTTATTTGAAGAAACTTGTAACCAAAATGCTGTAATTTAGTTTATATACTTTGTTCAATGTGTAAAATGAAAAAAAAAAAAAAAATTGAAGTATTTTATGAGCAAGACCAGAACTTGCTTGGGGATTATCTGTTTTAAATTCCAGAAGTTATTACCAAAACAGAAAATCCTAAAAAGTACTAACCCCGTATTTGGAAGCACGGAATTAGCAGTATTTGTGTGACAGCACACGTGAAGTGGGAGAGCTTCATAATCAGCTCTATGTTCACGTGAAGTTTTCTGCGCTGCAGACTTTACGTATCTATACGGCTCGTCCCACCCCTGGCTTAGGTGCCTTCGTACCTGCTTGATGATGACCTGAGAGCGTCGTCTTCTAGAGGCTCGGTGTCCCTGCCGTGCCACCAGCCTCAGAGCCGTTAACGAGCCGAGCGAGCTTATCCCTCTGCGCTTCTCCTTCCCATCCCACCTCTTGTCCTGCGAGAGCAAGTGACTCGTCACGAGCCCTGATGGGCTTCGAGATGACGCTGATGCTGCGCGGTGTTCCCTTCTGTTGGGTTTCATCTCGATGAGGGGAAGGAAAGGCAGCGAGTGCTGGTTTAAGTTTTATTACTATGCATATTGTTTGTCACCTTTGTTGGTTGGGTTGATGCTTTGAAGTTAGTCTTGCATTAGTGTTGTGCCTTAGGCAAAATTGTTTACCGCTTCACTGTTCATGTTACTTCACTTGCTTTTATGTTCACTTCTATTTCATAGTTTTGCCCTGCCAATTTGGATACAATTGTATGAAACTTTGCTTTTGCTTTCATCCTGTAACTTTTTCTTACAGGAGCCATCCTTTACCGTGCAGGAAGACACTTGTGTGAATTAAAGGCATTGGAGAACCTTGTTCTTACCATTTTTCCCGTTAACAAAAATGTATTCTTTTTAACCTTGTTTCTTAGCGTGTTGTTAACAAGGTCAAAACCAATTAGAAATCAGAGCCACGTTAATTCACAAGGGTGATGTAGTTATGCATCTCCGTCTGGATGCATTATGGGATTTCAGTGAGTTAGGACCTGCCCGTCCGAGCCGCTTTGGGCTGTAGATCCGTACAGCGAGAGGTAAAGGCTGTGACTGCGTCGCTGCAGCTTTCTGTTCCTGTAGCACCGTGGAACAGAAAACATCGCACGGGTTATGTCGCTACTTGAATTTTTTCTGTCTCCTTTCCTTTATTTCCATTTAGCTCATGAGGGCCGGTGCCTCAGGTCCCCCCAAGCGCTCATACCCAGCTTTGTCCTTCTTCCTGACATCAAGAGGTGACAGGGACGGCAGGGCAGAGGGCCACCGCGCTGGCTGGCACTGCTCTGCAGGGCTCAGCAGGAAGATTTCAGCTGCCTGTTGCTGGTTCCTGTTGCTGGTAGGACGGGCAGGATACAGATGCGAAGCAAATATATTTTTTCTGTATATATATTTTTCTATATCCTGCATGTCTGGGGACAGGCAAGGTACTGCATAGCCAATAAAGAGCACTTTCCTGCTTTAGGTGTGAAGAGTTTCCCTAAAACTATACCCTGTGTGCAACTCTATAGGTTAATTCAGCTAAAATAACTTCTACAATTTCCTTACATAGCATGTGCTTCTTCAGCATATGAGCTGCAAGGTCTTTAATAAAAAAAATTTAAAAAAAAAATTAAAAAAAAAACCAAACAGAAAAGAAAGTCTCTCTCCTCCTTCCCTGTGAGGGTTCGTGCATTAGTTGTGAGATCCGTGCGCAGTCCCAGAGCATCTCCTGCATCTGCGGGGCCCGGGGTGTCCCGTGGTGCAGGGTGCCCAGGCGAAGGCCAGCCGAGACGCTGGTTCATGCTTTGTAATAGCCATTGGTATTTACGGCCTGATTCTGAAGGGCATTAAATGTATAAAATATGTATGTTTAAATGACGTATTTGGATCTTAAAGTCATTCCGCTGTTAATGTGCTTTTAGGAGCTTTCATGACGAGGTGCTTAGGTAGCAACAAATTGGGCTGGTAGAACCGTGCAGGGAAGTTGCCGTTGAGGATGCCAGGAGGGCTCCGGGTTCTGGGGCAGGAGGGAGCAAGGCCTTCCAGTTACTTTACTTCCAACTGGAGCTAGCCTTGGGGCACTCAGGTGTAGAATATAGATGTTCTTAGGTACTTGGTGGATGATGCTTCTTGCTTTGATAAGGGAGAGGGTGCTCCTGGCTCCGGCCATCCCTGGGCAGGCTCCTGGGGAAGCCTCTGCCGTTGCTGCGTGTTCTTCAGGGACAAGAGATAAAGCCACGTTATCTTGCAAATAGTTGTAGTCACATGCTGCAGAGTTTTTTAGGCAAATTTTGTTTAAGCAACCGTTGGATTGAAAGCTATCAAAGCTCAGTTTTGTTTCTGTAAATCTCAGAATATTCGTCATAGGTTAAGGGGGATGAAAGCAGTCATGTGTGGCAAAGCCACACTGCTGGGCTCTTGTGTTCAGGAATTTAGAGGGAAATGAGTATCCTCTCTTTCTCATCTACTGTCATTACTGTGTCTTCCTTTATTTCCACGTGCTGAGGTCTGGCAGTCTTGGAACTAGCCAGATCCTTTCTAAAATGCAATATTTCCCCTGTGCTGTTTATTAGGAGCCTGCATCCTCAGTGACAGGGTTGATTCAGTTGGTGCTGCTGCACTTTTAATGGTACCTTTTATGTTCATGTTTGTTCCAACAGAGTGGCCACTAGCACAGACGACTTGAACTTGTATCACCCGCAAACTGACAACGCTGGAGCCACCAGTTTGTCATTATCCCTACTAGTGTATCTGATTTAATTTTGCGACAGTGGATTAATTCTTAAAATTGCAGTGCTTTTTGCTCGTTAATGGTCAGTAAATGATTGGGGGGGGGGGGAGGTGGGGGAATGGAATTCATCAGTTTTGTAGTCATTTTAATTCTTCTAGTTTTAAGTTGTTCTATAAATATGTCTTTATGGATGTAGTTTTACTAGCTTAAAAACATCTAATTGAAAACAGTTGCTTAAATCTCTATGGATCAAGAAGGCAGTAATAAGCAAAGAGAGTATCTTATCCCTGCAATCCAGAAACGCTTAGTGACTGGTATACTCGGTGCATGTGTAATCAGCTTCTTGTTTCATCTAAAAACCTTAGCTCTTTTGGTGTGATTTAGTACTTCACCAGCAGCATGTTTTTTCTTGTCTCTAAAATTATCAGCTAGTGAAACAAAATATAAACCAAAATGGCATAAGATACAAAAACGTTTTTAAAAATATTTAATTAGTTTATGCCATTTTGTGTGTATAACGTGTTCTAGTGTATCACCGGACCTCTGAGAAAAAAAACATTAGGTTTGCCTTCTTGTAAATTAATGTTTTGTTGCACATTATGTAATGCTATTCTTATGACTTAACGTTTGCATAAGGCAGGACTGATCTCTGCTATTTTGTAAGGTACCCAGCAGATGATCCCGTAGCTCGTAGATGAGATCAGCCTGTGCCTTTACCTATTGACGCTGCTTGTGATTCCAAACCCAATGAGCCCCAAGGGATAAACACGCGGATATGCAAGGCTTTGCTGTCTGAAATAGCTACGTTCGGGGGGTTTGGGTTTGGCAGGGGGGTGTTGCTGTGATTTGGGGTTGGTTCCTTGTCTACTGTTTATTTAATGTCAGTGATTTAGGTCCTTTCTAGCTTTGTGAGATGTAATGACTATAGATCCCATGCATGATAGCGAGATACTTAGATTGTTTGAAACACTCTAGGTTACGTCAGTAGTGCACTTGAATGAAAACTATTGATGCCTACTCTGGTTGTTGGCCTTTTTTTAAAGTCTTATACCTGCCTCTCTCTGGTTTGAAATGTGGTATCATTTTCCAAAGTGATCCTCAGCAAGTGCTCTCCTAAACCTTGGAATTCTGTAAATGATACACAGATCATTTCCAAGCCGGGAAGCAAGGGAAGGAAAGCCAGTCTGTGCTGGTGGAGAGGGAATGCAAAACCACAAGTCCTGCTTCATGCAAGTGGGGAGTAAAACAGGTTAACTTAGATGATCTTCAGTGATCCTTTGAACACCTGTGTTCATTCATATGGTTAGGCCTGTTCTCATGGTCAGGTAGAGCATCTCATTAGGAGTCGTAATTAATGGAGGTGGTAATTTCATAAAATGCAAGCATACATTTAACTGTGCCCTAGGCTGCATGCATCTTATTCCTTATTGCTTAAACAGGCAAACTGTGACATGGACTTTCACGGGAAAACTACATCGCTTAGAAAGTTTTGTCATTTTCCTTTTTTATTCATTTTATTTCTAAGTGTCAAATAATTTCTTACAACTTCATTAATCTGAAGTATTCAAAAGTTGTGGTAGCATCGTGTCTCAGAGCCCAGGCAGTTTGGGCAGGCTGCCTTCCCACCATAGGCAAAAGCACAGGCTTACAGCATCCTGTTCTTTGTCCTGGACTTAAAACACAGTGAGAGTTCAACCCCTGAAATTCTTTTTCTGAGTCTTTTTGATAAGCGAGTAGCACTTCGCACAAGCCCATTGTTAAAAAGCACTTGCTGTTTGGTGGTTTAAGAAATGCGTAAGTCTATTCTGTCCATCTAAAAGCCATCTGTTACAAAAAATAATCAGACATCCTTTTTTCTTGTACATTTGTGTCATTCTGTGAATCAGAAGCGTTTCATGTACTAAGGGCAATGTGCTTTGCTTTTGGAATTCCTGGGGGTATAGTTGGTTCAGGAGACCTGAGGTGACCTGTAGATGGGAGCTGCTGTGTCCCTTTGCTGCTTAGCAAGATCATTTTAAAGAGAAGTTGAAATAGAGCGTCCAGATACAATATGAAAACATTTTAATCCAAAGAGAAAAGCGGTAAGTATTTTTATACTAGCTGACCTCTTGAAAGCACATTCAGACATTAATTATTTCGCATAGCTTTCCTCTGAGAGGAAGATGGGCAGTTTCCTCATTTGTAAGTGACAAACCTGAGACAGGAAAAAAAAAAAAAAAAAACCACCAAAATGACGTGACTTTCCTGAACCCAAAGAAACTCCTTATGCAAGCAGGACAAGGGCTGAAGAGTTCCTGCACGGGCATTGGCAGGCGCTGAATGCTGAGCTCTCCACAGGCAGGAAAGGTGTAGGAGAAAGTAATGTCTTCTTTGCATGTTGTTTTGCTTATGATAATATGCTGTCTCGTTTGTGAACCAGCTTTTCCATTCTTCCCAGACTTCAAATAAAATCTTGGGGTTTTTTTCTCCTAAATCCCGGTGGTTGACTGTCTATAAACATGCTGACAGTCTCAAAAATAACGATGAGAAATCAACTCACTGTGCGTTGTGTCCGACAGAGAGAGGTTCACGTTGTGTTTAAGCAGCTGAGCTGCCGTCCTGCCGGGGCTCCCTTCTTTGGGCTTCCCCAGCCTTTCCCTGTGGGATCTCTGCTTTCGGTTTAAGGCAGCTTAAAATGAATTAAGAATCTTTATGGGCATTGTCTTGAAGTCGGATTCATTTTTAAAATCTAAACTATTTCAAGTTCTCCCGTAGAGGAAGCGTGAATCTCTTTCCTCTTTGTTCCTGCGTGGATGCAGTGGGTGATAACCCTCCCCTGCCCCTCTGCGCTGCCAAGTGCTGTCTGTCCAGAGCAACCCGTCCCCGGGGCCACGTAACACCCAACGCAGCCGGAAAAATTATCACAAGTGCAAGGGCTTGTTTTATTGCACCACTTTTGATGATGCTTTTGATTTTGGAATTGCAGAGGGGATGGCAAGAGTAGTGTCCTTTGCATAAGTCAAGGTTCAAACCTGGAGTTGCGGGTCAAGATGATGATGCCTCTAAAAGAAAAAAAAAAAAAAAGACTGTAAATTCTTTAAGGGAAGGTTTGTGTCTCACGTGCTAGCAAAATACCCGGCACCAGGTCTTAGGTTAGTAGCCAGACCAGCCAACGTCCACGGTCTACCTTGTACAGAAGGGAGAGGAGCAGATCCCCGAGGGCCTGAGAAGCTCCAGAGGTCATCTGCACCCACACAGAGACACGGGTGGCTCCTCTGGGCCAAGTGGCTCCTGCAGGATCTCCAGGTGGCCCTTGCTGCTACTGGAGCCTTCTGCAGCGAGGTGGCACTTCCATGGCTGGGGCCACACGCGGTTCCTCTGCCCCCCAGCAGTGAAGCAAGCATTGCTTTTCATTCCTGGAGGTGCAACCATATCTCCAAGGTGCTGGAAACATGGGAGCATGGGATTCGGGGCAGGTGATGCCCAGATTCCTCACCACACTCAAATATCTCGATGAGGTGCTCTGCTGCCTGGCTGCTTTGGGGCTTCGTTAGGAGCCAGAGGGGATGGCGGTGCCTTTCTGTGTCTTAGCACACACGAGGTACGATTTGGCTGTAGGAAACTTAGGACTGTTTGATGTTGTTATATTTAAAAAAAAAAAATACAATTAAGCGTTCAGTTGTTACAAATCCGAGTGATAGAAATGTCACACTTTGTGTTAAGCAGGGAGGTAACTTCGCAGACCGTGGTTTGTGCAGTGCTTTCCCGGTGCTGCTCCCCGGGCTGCGTGGCAGCGAAGTCCTGTGGAACAAAGGAGAAGACCAAAAGAGGAACAGCAAAATAGCTCTTCAGGCGACACGGTGTTCTCAGTGCTGCTTCTGTGCCTCTGCTTTGTCACCTCTTTGTCCTTTTGACGGAAGCAAAATTGAACCGTTTTCCCGCTGATGGGATGTGGAGCAGAGGGGCTGCCGCGAGATGCAAAATTAAGTTCTTGTATCAGTTGGGAATTTTGTGGAATTCGCTGCCGTTTGACAGGGTTTCCAGATGGAAAGGAGCAACTGTCTGTTTCTGCGCAGTGCAATTTTCATTTGCTTTAAATGGTTTTGAGTTTGGGGAGCGGGGTCTGCTGCTTTGTTTTCAGTAGCACGGAGACAGATGTTATTTCACTGGACTATCTGGAAGCTTTTTCTCATCCCACAGTTCTGCTATAGGTGCGTGCCTCTTGAACAAAGACAAATTCCATGGGAAGTGTTATAAAGTTAGTTGCATTTTCAGTTATTTTAATGATTCCTTCTTTTTCTAGCACAGTAGGTTAGAAACGTGTTAAAGCTAGTGGTAAAGTAATTTATGAAGGGCAGATGGAGTTCAAAAGGTTCAAATATACAAGTTCAGTTCCAGCATCATTTGGATCTTCACACCTCAGTGTCCCCATAGAGAAACTGGATACTGAGTTTTTACAGGTTTTACTGTAAAAACTGAGCCCTCCAGAACTTTGAGTAACTAATGGATTTTGCAGAAATGATTTGACTACCCTGGATGTCCATTAGCTGTTTTGCTTTTATGTCTTTGCTGGAAACCTAAATGGCTTTTACTTGCACTTTTTTTTTACTAGTTATATGTTTGCAAGAGACGTCTTTTGTATTACAGTAGCCGGTAGGAAAAAAGTGATGTACTCAAAAATTGTAGGAGCATTTAATCGTAGTATATCCTAACTAGAATTTAAACTGCGTGTTGTCAAGAAAGTTTCCATCTGTAGCGTGCCAATCCCAAGCTGACTACATGCAGTTTTAATCTTCTGACTCTTGAATTCATTCTTTTTTGTGTGGCTTTGGTGGTGTTAAAATTTAATCCTCAGCAGTTACATTGTATTAAGTCTATATTTCTCTCCTTTCCTTGCATGTCCTACTTTATTACAGGCAAAGGATTTTGAAATATCCTGAAAATCTGTGTTTTCTAGTGTGGGGATGATTGATAAAATACCTTTCTACAAATAGGTGGTTTGAGAAAGTTTCCTCTCATCTTTGTTGAGCTGCTAGATATTTAGCAAAATTAATCCCCCATAATATACTGTTCCTATTAGAGATGCACGACTCTGCTGGGCAACTCTCAAAAATATCTTGCTGATTTAAAAGAATTTTTCACCTAGTTACGTTCATCATACGTCTCTCACACTGGTTTTATCTATATGACAATCATGAATGAGAATAAATTTTGTACGCTACTATTAAAAGTAATGTGTGCCATTTTCTGTATGGCAAAATGGTACAGAATAAGAGTAAAAATAGATAAATCTACAGATTTTGGTTGCCACTCCTCCCTAGTTTCAGGTACACGTGACAATTTTGGAAATTTTACACGTGGAAAAACCAGCTGGCACAAAAGCAGAGGAATGATAAAACCACTTCCACTTTGGAAGAGAGGACGTAGAACGGGTGTGTTTCTCCGTGTCGAACAAGCGCTTAGGAGGAGGGTGGTGTGGAAGCTGGTATGGTTCGCCACACAAGGGTTTTATTTTGTGGTGGAAAATCTAATCTTTCCGAGACCATTTCTCTTGGGTATAAGTCTGAAGTCTGCTTTGTATTGGGAGATTGGCATGAAATCCACAGCACTTAAGAGGATAAAGGCCTTTGTCTCCAAAATGTACTTTTTTTTTTTTTTTTTTTGGAAATATAAAGGCAGTGGAACAAGAAATGGTTTTAGGTGTATAATGTTAAGATCCAACCCTGTAATTCTTTCTCAAGTAAAAATATGTTATAGATCAATTTTATTGATTCGTATCTTCTTCCCACTTGTTTTAGAAGATTCACTTAAAAAAAGGAAACCTTTCACATTTAACTAATGATTAAAGAGAAAAGATTAATTATAAGGACCTATTCCAATTAGCCAAAATAACATCTTATTCTGTTTCCTCCGTAGGCACCATTTGATTTCTGAAAGAAGCATGGGAGGCGGTTATTTAAAAAAAAAAAATAAATAAAATAAAAATCTCTTGCTGCCTTTCTCATTTCCGTGGTCACTTTAAAGGGCTCCACAGCCTGTTTATACATTAGGAAATTGGGTAGCTCTTCGACTTCGAGATATACTAAACAATATTCTGAGAACTGTTGTGCTTGTTAAATAACGTGCAATATTTGAAGCCCTTCTCTCCTTCCTTGAAATATTACACAAAGATGGACCATAAAGATAAGCAAAGCTTGGGAACAAAACGGAGCAGGGTGAGGAAGGGAAGAAGGGTACAAGAAGAAGAGGTGATGAGGGAGCTGCTGGGTGGGAGGAGATGGCTCTCTGCAAATAGATGTGTTCAGTTTTCAGTTTACAGGCAATGGGACAGAAGAAACAAAATCAAGAGGAGGAGGAAGAGTTGAAAGGAATGAAAATACAAAAGATGTATTCAGTAAGTACATTAGAAATGGTATCAGATAAATGAAAACAAAAGCAGATCCCTGGCTAATGCAAATTGTTCTGGCATCAAATGGGTTTACGCTAGCTCAAGGTCCGGACAGACTGGCTGAGTTGAGACCAGAGACTAAAGTTTTAATCTGGACTTCCTTGCTTTGTATACTTAAATTTGACATTTTCTAACATCATAAATTAATATGCAATGAAAATAGAACTGGTGTAGGTTCTCACAAGGAGAGAAGAGTGATAAAAAAGATGGGCTGTCTGGTGCTCAGTGATCTTTGATGTCTGAGGATCACAGCTGTTAGTTTATCAGTTATAATGAGTATTTATTTGGCTACTTTTATCTTGAATGGTCTAGATGTTCTGCCGGATGAATATTGACATGATTGAAGTGAGATTACAGAGATTTTAATCAGTCGAAGTTCCAGCTCAATATATGCAGTTGAATTTGCTTTGTTCCACTTTAACGTAGTAGATTTTTTGCAACAATATTAATGATTTAGGGGAATTGTGTGTATTTGGAAAATATTTGAATACTTTGATATCTATCAAATATAAGTATCCAAACTGCCCAGCGCAGGCAGCCGCACTCTGCTTTCCAAGAGACCAGGCCCACTGACATTTTAGAAATCGGTTTTTCTCCTCAGAAAAAAAACCAACAGAGTATTTCTTCTTTTGTGTTAAGCTTTGGGGAAAGCAGCACCTCCTGAATCCCCGGGCAGCTTCGTGCCTGGCCCTCATGCTTTCCTCAGCTCAGGTTCCTTCCCAGCACAGATAGAGAATTCAGAATTTTCTGTTTCTTAAATGACTCATTTTGACGGTCAGTTTGTTGGCCAAACGCTGATACATTTCCATTCAGATGTAAAATTGAGAGCAAATGATGTGCAATATATTGCTGTGGGATGCATTTTTTGGTCCGTGCGGCAGCGTAAGGCTTTGGCCATCCCTCCTCCGGTTCCGCAAAGGCACCTCCTGAAGTCAGACTTAAGCTGCTTTTAAAATGAGCCAGCATCACTTGGATGTGGGTGAGGTGCAGCAATTTGGGAATTGCTCCCAGCTGGTGGAGAAATGATTTCCAAGCAAGCTGGGTGGCTCTTTAACCGCTCTTCCCAGTAGAAACGAGCTGAAATATATAGAAATTGTTGCTTTGACAAATAGGCTAATGAGCCACTCAAGTTGCTTTATGTATTGAATGTAGTTGCTTGACAGTTATTATTATTTTCTAATTATATTAAGTTATAAATTATTAACAAGTGTTTAATTTCAGTCCAAACAGATCCAAGAAAAAGGATTTGTACGGTTATGAATTGCAGCAAAATACAAAGTTGTTGAGCTTTTAGTATATGCAAACTTGGAGACCCTGCTTATTTCTCCCTCTTTCAACAGCCAGTCATGAAACTTTCTTGACCTTTTCACCTTTAAACTTTATTTGAACTTGGAAAGAAGACTTGTGAATTGTGGAGGGGGGAAAAAAAAAATAGAAAAGAAAAAGGGTGGGGGCTGGTGGGGAGAAGGTCTGATTATATGTTACCGTAACAGTAATACTAGCAAAATAATCCGCCTCTTGTGCACGAGTGTCTGCTACTGCAAGCTTCGGGGTAATAAGCTCACATGACATGCCTAGAGGCTAATGCTGGCCTATGCTTTTTTTGCTTTTTTCTTTCTTTCTTTTTTTTTTTTTTTTTTTCCTGTACGTATTTAAACAAAGGCTGATTATCCAAACAAGAATTTGGACTGCATCAACTGGACCAGTTAAATTATAGTTAGTAAAACTTGGCGCCTTCGGAGCTTGGAATGTTACAATTACAGCTGGATCCTCATTTGTTAGGCAGCCTTACAAAATAATAAAAGTGGAGATTTTTATCTTTATAGGACATAGCTTAACTCTTTGAATACAGAGAACTAAGTGCCAAATATTACAGTTACTGCTTAGACGTACTATTTTGGGCCAATAAACGTGATTAAGCAGTCGTATCCGTGCTCTACAGGGCGCGGGGCAAAGGGAGCTGCATTGCCAGCGCTGGGGTGCATCCCGTGGCACTTGCAGTGGACATCCAGGATTTCTCTGAGATAAGGAACAAGAACACAACAAGCAATTTGTTGTTTGATCTCCCTTATCTTCCTGCTGTCTTTTTGACAGTATTGCTGTAGCTTTATTTAAATTTCTCTTCTTTCTGTATTTCCTGTTGCTATGAAAAAAGCTTGTGACCGTGTAGAATCTAGATGGTCCCTAGAGACGGTCTGATTTTCACCTCTCGGATGAGCTGGAAAACTGTCTTTGATACTGTTTTCCAACCATTTGCAAACTTTTCACTGAACCCCCCATCACCATCCTCTAGGTCCGGTCCAGGGTGGGTTGGTGGCAGGGGATCTGCAGACAGAGGTTAAGTTTCATTTTAACAAACTGCCGTTGACCATTCCAGACTTGTTTTCCCTGATCTCATCCTACAGAGAGGGATTGGCTTTGATTAGTCACTCGCAAAGCCAAACTTTGGCTTTCTGGTTGTGTAATATATAGCTCTCTTGCCAATCAGCAAATGAAAGTTCTTTTCCTAAAATTAAACAAAGAGGTCCTTATCATTAACCTAGAACAAATCAATGCCTTTGCATTAATTCGCGTGGAGCAGGGCCAATTTACAGCTCTCCCTGAGCTGCCCAGTGGGTTTTTGTGCATAGGTTAATTTCAGTTTCTTTTTTAAGAAAGTGTTTATTGTTTGCATTTCCGGAAAACCTTATTGAGTAATAACGATTGAAACTGAAGCAATTGAGCCTATCCAGGATGTTTGCAAGAGCCCACTGGCTAGATAATGTTTACCAGCCTATACCAGGAGTTTATCTTTTGTCGTCTTTGCGTAGTATAAAATGTAGCATTCACTAAAGTATGAAAAAGTTCCGTTCTTTTATTGTGACAGCTTTACCATGTTTCAGTGTACTTTTGTCCCCGTAGTGACAAATAGCACGGATAGTATGGAACTGCTGCAGTCAAGATACCATGGGAGGTATGAGAGCGAGGAGTGGGTATTTTTGAGTGGAAGGACGTTGGTTTTCTTACATTGAAAACTGAGAAGTTAAAGATTTTAATCAAGATAAACTTGCAGATTCATAAGGTGCAACTTAGTCTGGGAGAAATGATACCAACTGGAAATAAGAAAGACCTAAGGAAAAATTGTGAGTTAATGTTTACTCTTTTATTACTATTTTAATCGAATGACTTTACAACATGACCTTTTAAATTGTAGCTATTTTAAAAAGGAGTATTTGCGTGCCGCGGGCCCGTGGAAAGCGCTGGTGGGTGCAGCTCTGTCAGCTCCTGAGCTCTGGGCTTGGCTGGCTCCACGCTCCGCACAGAGCCCGACACAAGGGCTTTACAGGCAAACACTCCAACTTTTCCGTGGCCACGGCTCGAGGGAGAACTTCTCTCTCTGTACCCAGGGCTTTGGGCAACAGCCACTTTCCATAAAACTCTTGACTTTTTTTGCTGGGGACCATTGAGTCTGCTGCCGAAGGAGGGACCGAACCTGGATTCTGAGGGCAAATGTTCGGACTTTATCTCCTTCAGAAGTTGCCTGGCCTGTGAATGGGAAGAAATCGCAGGTTTCTTCTCCCAGTTGTGGGAAGGAGTCTGGTTCTTGCTCGGTGTTCCCCCAGTCATCTGCTTTTGGCTTAGCTCTTAGCCATGCCATTGAGAAGAAGTAGGGATGCCCCGATTAGTCTTTTGCCTGACAATATTCAGTTTCAAGCAACAGCGTTTGGTTTCTGGCCAGAAGAAATCCTTTATTTATTACCTCTGCCGTTCTTCCTTTTTTTTCCTATATTGAATAGACTCACCTTATGCCATAGTGAGATGATTGAAATAGCGCTTTGCTGATTTAAGGGACCCGGGTTTACAACCTGGATACAAATGTCTGTAGTACCTGGAATACCCATCAAGAAAATATCATTGGTAGTAAAACAGAAAAGAAGGGGTAGCTGAGCCACTAGGTACCGCGGATGAGATGATCACCTCCGTGTTGACAGAGGGAATCTAAAATTTTAGAACCTGTCTTCAGACAGTCTGAATATATTTTCAGCTGCCAAGAAGTAGTCAACACGAGTGATCCATGGATAAATGAGAGCAACGTGCTAGATCTGCAACAGACAGTTTCAGTCCAGCAGCTTTGCTTTTCAAATATTTCCTAAAACGCTAATTAGGAAACAGTCTTGGATCAGACTTTAGGTAGCCAATATTGTGTTCAGAAATTATTCCCTATCTTAATTTTTCTTGTCTGTGGTCTTATCTAATTCATCTGTTTTTCCCTCGTCCTCTGTTCGGTAGATTTATTCCTGCATCAGCAAGGGGGAGAGGGAGAGGAAGCAGGGCAGGAGTCAGTTGCCATTGCAGAGTCTTTCTGAACTACAGTTCCCACCCTCTTTCGTGAATCGTGGATTTATCGTGAATTAATATTCACTTTAACCTTAAAACAACTCAGATCAAATCACAGAGAAAGAAAAGAAGAAAGTCCGTGGTGCATGAGTCAAAGTGAGAAGAGGTCCTCAGTAAAATTTCATCAGAGAGAGCTATACTTGGGAAAGAAAAGAGTATTTCTCGTAGAGCATGAGTCGTATTCACCATTAGGAACAGGAGACACTGTCCCTCATTCTAATCTGATGTACTGCAGGAGACCACGAGACGATCTCACTGTTACGGACACTCTCGGGCTGTTTCCTGTAAAGAGTGTTTTAAATCGATCATGGAAGTCAAAAGATAAAACCTTCCACAAAAATGCCCGTTATTTAAGAAGAAAGAAATAATAGGTTTTGAACTCTTTTGTCACTGAGGCTGTTGCTACAGGAGCTGCTCTTGATGCTCCAGATGCATTATAATAAGCAGAATTATTTTCAATGTATTTAATTTTAATTAATACTATGTATTATAAAATGGTTTCCTTGAGTGCACAATAACCACTCTAAAAATTGCATTTTTATCTGTGGTTTGATTTCTCAGGAGTGGTTGATGCAGACACAAAAATAGCTGTAGCCTTCTGAGGGTCCAGGGACGCACATGGTTTGGGGTTTGTTTAAATCAGATTTCTCAGTACAGTCATAGTCCTGGGTGGATGGAACAGCAGCCAAGTGTGTTGGGTCTTGTGGGTTGGTTGTTTGTTGTTTTAAGCTTAATTAAAGTAGCTTTTGCTTAAAAAGAAGGGAGGAAATTCAGTTTAAATGTAGGTATCTATGATAACTCTGCAATACATCTTTTTCTCTCATGAATTGTGTTTGGACTGGAGATTTACAAAGATGGCCATAGACGAAAATAATAAGGAAATTCTATTTATGCTACAAGTTAAGAATTCCCATCACTGGCAAATCTGAATTTACTTCTTCATCGGATTTCTGATGGGAAAAATTTAATTGCTTTTGTACTGGAAATAAAGTTGATTGAACTCAGAATTTTTCCAGTGGCTCAAAAGGTTATTTCCCAAGCAGTGCTCTTTTACAAACTGGAGTGTTTTTTAATTTATCTGCTTCTTTCAGCAGATAAATGTTCAGCATTAATATACTCGAAAGGGAAAGATAGTCTCTTAATTCTAATTTGTATTAGATGTATTGATAGGTGGAACATTATTTGACTTCCAGAATTTCACATGAAATCTCTTACTGTAGACGTGATGGCAGTAACACCCTGGAGATGAAACTGTGTGATACGGGTATCAGCTAAATATAATTACCGTGGTTTTCTTTGTTTCAGAGCTCTGTAATTTCTTTCTGGAAGCAAACACTTGAGGATTTTGCTGCCTATAGGAACTGCTCAATCAGTATAACATGCAACTTGTCAGGAGCACATTCTTAGAAATACTTATTCTAAATGTCCCAAGTCTTTGAATAGAAAATGTCAGGGATTTATTTGTGGTTTTTAGTTTTCTAAAGAAGTATAGAATTTCTGTTTGTTTTAGGAAGCTAAAAATAGAAAATAAAATGTTCTTTGCCTTTCTGTTTCACAGAATCATAGAATTTATTCACATTTATTCCTTGTAGTAATTTCATTCGACCTGAGTAGTACCTGTTGGTGGGAGGAGGGCTGATCACAGGCCCGCAGCTTTATTGTTCACCACGGTTTGCTTTGACAAACCTATTTAACATGATCAGTGAAAACAAGGTTTTCTTGGGATGTCCAACTCTTTCTGGTTTGGGCAAATTTAGAGCTTTTTGGAGACTTGAGCTGCTGGAAGAAAGTTTTGCTTTTGGTAGCAATCCCAATTAGAAAGGTTTGAAGCTAGGGTGGTATTCTTTAAACAGACTTTTCAAACCTCAAAGGTTTATACCAGGAGCAGCATTTGAAAGCTTAGGTGAGTTTTCCTGTTACCAGGATCTTTTCACAGAATTTGTTTTCCCATCGCTTTGGCAACTTCCATTCAGTTATTTCAACCAGCGTGAATAGATCCGCCCTCAGAAACGATCGCCGTGGGTGATGGTGCTGGATTTTGTAGGCATCAGCACTGAGAAATCGCATGTTGCTGAAAATGAGTCAAAACTGCACAAATGGCTGAGGTTGGGTTTGCTTTACATGTGGTGGAATTATTTTAATTGGTGGAATTACTTGATTCAAGAAACCAGTTGTTTTTGTAATTATAGGAACATATTTGTCTGCCAAGTCACTTTCAATGTAGCAGGTTTAAACTGATCCAATTAGTAATGAAATTGGTGTAATTAACCTAGCCATTGTGTGCACGCACACTGGCTTTCAGTCAGTGTTTTGGGGTAGGGTTTTTTGTGCATTATCCTGTTACAGAAAGCAAATTTCTCTCCATATAATCTTTATTTAAAGCATTTATGATGAGACTCTCTGCCAGGTCGCGGCGGTGGGAATATCATATTGAGGATACCTTGGCTGGTTCTCAGCGGGTTGGACCTGTTGTGGCCCTGCAACCCTTGGCCTGGGGTCCTGGTGTCACTTTGGAGAGATGAGTCTCCATCAAGGGATGACTCTTGCCATCGCGGTGCCAAAAGAGTAATTGGCACCTTGTTTAGTGTCCAGAGCAGCAAGAGTCCTCAGTGACTGGCACTGTTGCAAGACTTACATTAAAACTTCATCCAAGAAAGCCCAGAAGAAATCCTCCAAGACGAGGAGGTCTCCAATCCACAGAGATGCTGGTTAAACTCATGTGTGCAGCATTATGGAAAATTTTACTTAGCAGTTGCCTTCCCTGTAGTTGATTAATACAAGATTTCAGTGTTCCCAGTCCATTAATCTTCACAAGCACATCTGCATACTGAAAAAATATTTTTAAAAACAACATAAAAAAATTACAAGCGCTGATAATTTTGAAGATAAAAAGAAGTAAAAGAGCAACGATAAACTGTAGTTCACTTGCATTGTGTGAATCCCAGTCCAACGAGAGAGAGGGGCTTTGTCATTTAAAATCTTTTAATTGCATAAAAGGAAAACTTTGAAAAGTGGTGGTTCTCCAGGCACTAAATACAGTTCTCACTGCGAAATACCCTGGCCTGCATTGTATCAAGTAATAATATCTTGCAAGTCAAAAAGGTATTAGGGAGGTGTTAGAGACAGGAGGAGTTAGAGTGGATGTTAGGGGGTTGAGAAAGTTAATTATCTTGAAAAGAAAACTAGTAGTGAAGGTGTGTAAGAACCAAATTCTAGGAAAGCAGGCTTTGTTGTTTTAAGGAGCGCTTATCTAAAACTGGACACCTGGAGCCATTCTTTTCTAGCATGTTTGTTGATACAAATACAGTAACGGTGATGTCCACATGCCTGATTTTTCCTGAAGCAGAGTGTTTTTAGGGGTTCCTGTCATCTATTGTAACTGCAACTTAATGAAGAACAAAACCCATGGTTAGTTTTATAACCCCGGATTTCTATTTATTTTATCTAGTACTCTTCTAGTAAGGAGATACCCTGAACGCATGCCAGGTAACTTTGTGATCCCCATCCCATTTATCCCAGAAGTACTAAAAGTCCTTAATGGACAAGGCAGCGTCTGCTCCCAGGGGAAGGCGATTCAGCGTGATGAAACCTGGTGGGCTCTGCTTCCCGCTTCCAGTGGGGAATTGCGTTGTGAGGAAATTCGGGGCTTACAGCTCAGGTGGGATCTTGCCATGAACCCACCTTCTCTCGGTGGCTTGGGTTGAGATGCTGCCAGGTGCCTTCTGCTGGCTCCGGTGGCCATGGCAGGGCCAGGGACAACCGTACCATCTCCCGTGGCTGCTCTGGGCTCTGCCGGTGCGACTCTGCGCCGAGTTCCTGCATCCCTCCCCGAGCCAAACGTTTCCAGCCGCGACAGGAACGAGGAACCGAGAGCAAACGGAGCAGGGAAGGGCCAAAAATCTGGGAAATTCAGTTTAGCCCTTATTTAGGTCAGATTTTTACCAAAAGTAGCTGGTTCTAAGTTCATTTAGAGAACTAATTTTCTCGATCCAAGTTGTTTTTATAGCGAGGGGATGTCGTAAAGAAGTTGTTTATAATGGAGTTTATCTTAGACTCAAACCGTTTGCCAGCCTAATATCAGGAACGGTCTGAAAAAGCCTTACAGTGGTGGTAGCTTAAGGAAGGGGGACCACGGTGGGGGAGAAAACCTAATAAAAATAGCTGAGATCATTCAACAGTTATCAAGAAACAGATACTGCAGTTTTATAACAGAGAGCACTAAAAGTATATGCACTCTTAAAAGGCAATTAAAATGTATACTCCAAAACTATAAAACATTTTCTTTTCATCTGGAACATTGAGGGCAGATTACAACACATTAATAACGTTTTGTTTAGAGTTCAGTTTCTGATGGCTTCCAAATGCAGTCTGCGTAGATTAACCAGAAGGAGTCCAGTTCTCTTTTAAGAGAGCTTGTAAAGGAAAGCAATGTGGTAAGATTGTTATGAAAAGCTAGTGTATTTAGGAAATAGCACTTAGCAGGGTCTCTCTGAATGGCTGCCAGGTCAGGAAGCTGAAGTGCAAGGCTTGGCCCTGGTTCAGGCCCCCCAGTCCCGGCTCCTTGACCACACAGTACGTCAGGAGCATGTCACGGCGAGCCAGGAGCTCCACCACGCCTCCGCCGCTTGGCACAGGCATTTTCACATAACCCAGGGCTCCGGAGGGGAGGGAGGCACGCTGGGGCCAAGGGAACAGGCTGCTTTTTAAAATAGAAATGGATAAATAAAATATTAAAAAAAAAAAAAAAAAAAAGGCATGGGAATGGAGCGGTCGCTTGGTCCCGTTGCTGCGGTTCACAGCATCAGCTCCACGGGGGAGAGCTGGCTCCCTGCTCCCGGGAAGTGTGTCCTCTTGCCTCCCTGCGGGCCCTGTGCGAGCTGTACCTTCACCTGAGGAGCAGGGGGATGTTGCCCCAACAAGACCCGGATAAAATACACCGAGAACAACCCTCGTGCGAGGGGAAGCGTGGGTGGCACAGCCAGGCTGTAGGTGGGACAACACAGTGTCCCCTCCAGCCCCACTGTGTCACTGCAGGGCTGGTGCTGCTCGGCTCCTCGCTCCAGGACTCGTTTTCTGCTCCAGCCCGTCTCCTCCGGGCTGTGGGACGGTAGGACATGCACCGGGTGTCTGCCAGGCTCCATGTGTGCGTGGGGCGAGGGAAGATTCCACTGAAAGAATCACTTCTCAACACAACTGTACGAATTCTCATTCCCATCCCTAAGTATTTCCTCCACGTGATAATCTTGCTGCTTTTCCTAATAACAGTAATGAGGGAAAATGGCATATTTAATCCATCCTGGTAATGTGTCCCAGGTTTCTCTAAGTCCTACCATTGTAGGAACTTACTGCACGATCTCCAATGAAGCCTCAAATTGTGTGTTGGGAGACAGGCTGTGTCTCCTTCCCCTCCCCATCGCCCTGCAGCCAGCGGTCCCAGCTCTCTGAGGGTCTCCAGCTGAGCCACAAGCACTGGTCCATTTTGGTTTTGCCTGGCGGGTGACAATTCAGAGAAGCTGGGACATCCCAGCAATACCATTCACGTGCTTACGCTACCCGGGTGCTTCGGCTGAGTCCGTACGGCACGTCGGTACAGGTTTAGTTTAGTTCGTGATACCGTGACTGCTGGTGACTTTTTAATTGCTATGTTGTGTTAGGAAAAGGGCAGCCTGAAGCGCACTGCCGGCACCGGACACGTGTATTTCTTCAGCATCTCTGCTGTCCACGTTCCCTCCTTTCTGCGTTGCAGCCGGCTCCGTGGAAACCAGACGTTAGGTAGAATGTTATGGCAGAGAAGCTTTTATTTTTCTGAAACGCTATAGCAGTATATTTTGTATTAAATGCAAAGGGAAAGCGATTGCTCTCCGAGACGGGGTCGTCCTTTGGCCGTGCTTTATTTGACTCGATAAGTAAGCGCTGATCATTTGTACAGGCTGTAATCACGGCTGTCGAATTCTCTCTCACCCTTAGAAATGGATCCCCTGGCTAGAAAAATCTGCTTTTCACAGCCACTAAGTTCACTTCAAAAATATTTTTACAGAGAGATGAGGGGGAATAAAATGCATGGTTACATTTAACACTTGGTACACTAATAACTCCTGCCTTTCTTGGAAAGAGCATTTGTGTATTAGTAACATGGTCTACATTAGCGACTCGGACGTTTGATGGGAAAATCTAATAAATTGTCATTACTCAGAACTGAGTAATTATACACAAAATTAAATGTGTGCGTGTGTGTATGTGAGAGAGGAACTTTTAACTTGTTATTGGTTTCAGACAGTGACTCATTAAGCCATCCTAATGCCTCGGATATGCAGCAGAAGACTCTAGATGTTAACACTTACATTCTCATCTCCATACATGAGGATTTGAACACATAATTCCCTGAGATGAGACTATACCTCTTGATTTTTATTTCTAAATCTATGCTAAACTGGCAGATGTTAGGGAATAGCTTTTAGCATTTGTCATTTAGATTCTGATTAAAAGATAAGTTTGTTGGTTTTTTTTTTTTTTTCTTAAAACCAGCAAAACTAATTATTCATGAGCGCAAAAATCATCATCCCCGACTAACAGACGTCTCAATTTAGGGTCAGCGGCAGATAACGGGAGCTCTGTAACAACTGTTGGATCATTCAAAATGCTTCCGAGTCCCAGAAATGGTGTTTCTGTTTTTCATTATCCGAAGGGATAGAGGACAGGAGAAAGTTCAGCTCTTGCCTTCGCTCCCGCAGCGGCCGCGCACACGTCGCCAGCCCCGCGTCGGTGGCTGCTGGGACGTGGGTTTGCTCAGAGCTGCAGGGGTTCCTCTGCTTCTGAATCCTTGGCCTTCAGCTACGGAGTGAGCGTTCCCAGGGACTGAAAAACTGAGAAGTGAGAATGAGGGGGGAAAAAAAAAAAAGGGTTTTTTTAAGCTGTTCCAGGGTGACTGAATTCCTTCAGCTGCCCGTGTACTTGAAGACCTATTACGGGAATAACAGTTTTCCCGTATTTGTTATTCATATCCTGTCCAGTTATTGGTTATTTGTCACCACACCTTTATTACTGTCAGGAAAGTTGTTCTCCGCTGGCAGGATGAAAACGTATTCAGTTTCTCTTCTGTATTCCTGTTTTCCTTCCTGCCGTTGGACAACACCTGAAATTGTGATCCTTTGGGCAGTTAGTACCAACAGAGAACGGGGCTTGTACCTCTGTGTGTTGCCTAAAATCCATGACTTGAAGGAAAAAAAAAGTATCTGGTTTCATTAGCTGAGAGATCATAATCCAATTATTTTATTTTTAATTTCTCTTTCCTGAGCTCTTTAACAGATGCTGCTTTTTGGCCATTTGACAGAAGCCTTTTAGCCTTCCTTATGAAAATCACAGATTGCAGCCTTCCGTGTGGGTATTTCTTGAGTTATATAGTTAACCTGAGACGGCAGAAAAAAAAGGCGCTGTTACATTGCTACAAGCTGCCAGCTCCTTGCTAATATTTTAAAGGTGTGGGTGCGTGTGTTGCTCTTGTGTAATATCAGTTCTCTCTGATTTTGTAAACAGAACCCTGTGAACCCTGAGTATCCGACCTGCGGTGTAAAGGCAAAACTAAAATTACTCATTCAAGGTCATCTGTTTTTACTGACACACCAAAGGTCTAGGAGAAGGAGTGAGCAAGCATCATATTTCTCAAATACAGAATTTTACAGTGGGAACGTGTTATAAAACATTCTGCCAGTGTTGTTTCCCTTGGGATTTAGAGTGAGAGACATGAAGGCTGACAACTCTCTTCCTGTTGTAGGTCAGAGCTTCAAGGAACTCTGTAATCTTCCCACCAGCTTTACTCTCTCCTGGAACTCACGGTTAAAATTAGATGCTGGCTGAACTTTAGCAGTTCAATTTGAAAGCTTTCAGAGGCAAAGTAAAACAACTGCAGAGGAGAGCTTTCTCACAGTGCCATTTTGAGAAGCCACTTTGTACAGAGTAACATGGTTTCGCTAACCGACGGGTCCCTTGCATAGATGTTATCATAAATCATGATTAACAGGAGAGGCAACTGGGCATCATGGAAATAATCTCTGTGTGTACTTTGTCTTGCAAGGAGGTATCTTTCTTTAGGATATTACATTACCTTTTGATTTGATTTTTTTTTTTTTTTTTTTCCTTTCTATTTCACCTCTTGCCCCGACGTTTGTCAGTGACAGAGGCACGCAAGCAGTTTGCTGCTCCGGCAGAATGCAAAAGATCAAACAGACACGGGGAAAAGAAAGGGTGACAAGGCCTTACAGTACGTGCTGTGAATTATGAACTGCCGAACCAAGAATTAGGCTGGAGCTCCAGCGACACGGGAAAGCCTTGCCATACAGGACAGAGGGTGAGGTGTTCTGCTTAGTCTCTGCTGCAGGATGCTGTACCCTTCCCACTTAGAACTCAGCCTGCCTTGATTACCCCTTTTATTCGGGACTCAAAACAGCTTGTAAATTTTTTTATCATTCCTTCCCAGATTGCGTGGAGTGTATTGTAGCCTTTGCTTTCCTTTGTCCACATCTGTTCTCCAAACTCATTACTTTCATGTTATTAGGTTCATTTAAAGCGCTGTGTTTATTTCCATCCCACAAGTTTATTTTTTTTATCTTTTGAAATAATGCAACGACTCTATCAAACGCTGATTTATTTTAGCAAAAATCACCGTCTACCAATTCTTCCTGCATATTAATTGTTGCTAGCACAGGCTTTGTCAGCACCATCAACACCGAGGAGTGTTCCGAGATGCTGTGCTGGGAATACTATTTGTAATATCAATTACTTGTAATAATAATACAAATACTTACTGTAATTTAGAAGGAAGCTCTCCTGAGAGGAGCTTTTGTCTCGCTACTTGTTTGCAGAGTACCTAGCATGACATTGGTCTAATCCTGATTGAGGCTGACAGCTTTTCCTTAATACAAATATTATCCTGAGCCCACGGCCAATCTAGCAACTATCAGAGGACACTGCCATTCCTGAAACGCGTGTCACTGTCCCTCACCAGACTAATCATCCCTCCTGTCTCCCTTTTACCTTATGGTTTTGGCAGGTCTCCGTGTTATTTTTGCCACCTGTAGTTTCCAGTCTCGTAGCGGGGTGTTCAGGGGCTGTCTGCTTTTTCTTCTGTATTGATAAAACGTCTAAAGCATTTGCTTGGGGTGGGACATTGGGGTGGCCGTGCTATGGGAATGGTAGGTAGCGATCACAAACCCCATACAGTGACACGAGGTGGGGTTAGCAGAGTTCTCGTGTTTTTAATCCAGCCTGGAAGTTAAGATAGGGAATACAAAAACACACCATATGCTGTATATCATTAAGTTCTCCCTTTTGTCATCGCAACCATAGGTACCCCTTAGATATGAGAAAATTATTTATATGCAGTTAATCACCCTCAGAAATGCAAATTACTCTTGCTGCCAAGCCTAGGAAGAGTTGCCCGTTGTTTTCCTGGGTGAGATGGGAGGGACAAATTACAGGAGGAAACATCATCAAACCGGGAGCGGTGGCTTTGCTGCCAGCCCTGGAGCTGACTCGTGAAGCTGTAGGAGAACCAGACAGGTCTCCATAGGCCAAATTCCTGTAGAGTTCAGGAGTAGTTCTTTACACCAAAGGTGATTTTTGGTTCTGTGGATCAGTGCATAAATCACTGGAGATTTATAGCTGTTTGTGCATAAACTGTACATCCCAAACGCGTTCTGAAGGTATTCACAGTAAACTTCTAACTTTATTCTCCATCGTCATGTCCTACCTACATAGAGGTTGGTTTAGACTAGCGCAAAGCGGTATAAAATTGTGTTGTATCAAAACTTGCACAGTTTTCTCCTTATTGTCCTCAGGTGCATTTCTTTTTTTAAATTCAAGATGAAGGCACTAGACATTTTGGCTTACAAACATTTACTATCCACTAGTATACAGTAACCTATATTTGAAGTACAGGAGAAGCCTTTGGCAACTGTAAGCAGTTGCTGGTTATTAATGCCAAAGCTGTAAAAATGAAAATAGAAAGTCACTGCACAGGCTCTGAGTGTTAGTGTTGTTTACATTCCTAATTTGATTCACATATTAACCACAATTAACATGCTAGCTAGATTTCAAGCATATGTTTCTTCCATCACAGAATGTGGTTTTTTTCCTCTTTTGCTTTACTCCAGATTATTCTTAGCTGGAAAACCTTTTAACAAATTCAGACAGTGGGAAAGAATTGTGGTTTGCATTATCTTAGGGAATATATTTGACTTGGGTCGAGTGTTCTTTGCTGGGTACTGGTGTGTTAGTGCTTCGTGAACTTCTATAAATCTTCACGCACACGTTCAGCTCCGGTTGGGGGTGAATATCCTTCTTCATGAAGCATTTGCCTTTTTTCTCTCAGGCGCTCCCAGATGGAGATGGGGGTTTTGGTTGCAACTGGAATAATAATAATAGTTCCCTGTGAGTCACATCCACGGCTTCAATCCTGGTCTTTCCCTATTGCCAATAATCCCTCCTTTCTCACCCCACCCCCTTGGTCTGAACTCCCTCATCCCCCCATTTTCTTATGTAGCCCTGTGGGCTATGGAGGGATTAATTGTACCAATAAACACAACTTTATTTTATAGTTTTATAGCATGATTAGCTATCAAATACTCCGTACTAAAATAACATTTGCTAGTCTGTTTCAAGACAAAGTTTTGTTAGGCACAGTGGGCCTTTAATCCCCGGAGGAGTTCAACTAACTAAATATAATATTAGTTAACATATTTTACTGATGTTAAGAAAATACTTCTGTGCTAGAAAAGCTATCCTTAGTCATCGTACTCAGTTCACAGTAATGGCTGTTTTCCTTTGTAGGGAGTTTGTAAACTAGTAGGAGAATTTGGTTGATTAATTCTGTTCCTCATATTATTTTAAAGGTGATAGATATCTTTTATTGGAAATTCCAGTTAGTGCTACAGACAGAGCTTGATTCTGTCATCGTGCTATTAATTAAGACGTTATAGGAAATAGTTGTTTACATGAGCTTTTTAGAGCTAACATTTAGGAACAGCACTTCGTCCCGCTTGTGCCATTTTTCCACTGATCTAATTCCACCGCCTTGGTGGGGCTCTTTTAGATTTATTTCTGATACAATTGCCTCACTCCATGCCAAATACGAGGACCTTTATAAAATAACTAGGAATTTTATGGTTTGTGCAGTCAAGGCAGACTGTGATTTTTTTAAGATGTTGAAGTGAGATGTCAGCTCAGGCAGCCCCTCATGTTTTGGGGAAAAAATATTCTGGACGCTGGAGAAATAATTCTGATTGCCAGGTTGTGTTAGACTATAGAATAATCTTCCAAGTGGTAGCAACCTCACTGTGTAAGACATTTAAGGCCAGACAGGTGTTTTTGTAGAGAGCAATACTGCATTTGTGGAAGGGGGAGGTGAGGTGGGCTAAGAGGGCTTTTCCATTTGTGAATCCAGTTAGAGTTTAAGCGTAAAACCCCATGAAGAAGGCTGAACCAAAACCCAAGTAAATATTCCTTTGGAATATCAGCTGGAACTCGGGGGTCTTTCTTACCTCCTGCAAAGCATCTGTTGCCTGTTGGGAGCAGGTAGATGTCCCAAGGACGGGTTGTCTCTCATCTCAAGGGCTGGTCACTGCTGAGTGTGGCTGTTAGATTCTTGCGTGTTAAGGGCTCTAAGAGCGTAACTACCCACAATCTTTTAAGTGACCAGATTGTTATAAAAAACATGACTCAGTGGCGCCTTTCCTTCTGTCCTCGTAGTGTTGACCGCCCTTTATGCTATGTTAGAAACTCATATGTTTTGATCTAGTGTAATCCAAATGTATTTAGTCTGTATTTTATTCCACTTTGTAAACACGTTTTTTCCATAGCTGCAAATGTCTCCACAATTATTTGTTTCAATTTGTAAATTGAACAAAAGGCTTTAATAAACAATGTCCCCAGGCAGCCTCTCCTCTTCTTCTTGTGAAGAAACATGATTTCTAAACCCGGCAGCCTGTAAACTCTTTAGAAATTCAAAGGGGAAACTTCCACCATTTTGCTCAGCTTGGCCATTTAGAAGTTCAAAGCACTTCTTGCCATGAATAAACTATGTAGTTGAATTTGTAAATAAAGTTTGGAATTACAAGCTGGTATTTCGGAGCCTGCTGTTGGTGGCATTGATCTCATCCAAAACGTGGCACCGTTTGTGACAGTAGGAACTTGCTGGAGGAGACGATGCGGCACTCGATCGCTTGATGCAGTGTTCAGAAGATACACTCTGTAGCTAACCAAAATGTTTGATTTTATACTTTGGATTTCTGCTTATAATTGCTAAGCTGTAATTGGACAAGTATAAGCTTCATCAAGCAGCTTCTGGCTACAGATACTATAAACACACAAGCGTAGACATCGCAGTGGAGGGGGATGGCCAGGCAGCAATGGCCACAAGACTTACGACTGCAAAACTTTCCTGAAAATTAACTTGTTCGTGGGATCCTGAAAGTCCACAGCTGTTCCACTGCGTTTTAGCGGTGTCTGAGACAATCTCTAACTTCCCTAGATTCTAAGGAATTTGAGCTGAAGAATTCCCGAATCAAAGGACAGTGAATGTTGTTTAAATCACTTTTATGTAAGTGTATTATATGCTTACTCATGTGTGTTGATAACATACACACGCCCATTCATAGAAAGGAATTAAATCTACCAAACATTGGAGTGGTTACAAAAGAAAGCAAATCTTCTGCTGATTCAATTCATCTTGTGTCCAGGAGGGACAGTCCTAAGGAATTTGAACTATTAAATGGCTATACAGTTGAATAGTGATATAACATCTTATTCATATTTCATGCAACTTGCCTTCCTAAAGGCTGGATACTCACTGAAAGACAGGCGGTATCTTGCTAGTTTTACAGCCTCTTTTTTTGCATCGTTTTTAATTACCTACAGACTGTAACTAGGCAAAGAAACGTGACATAAATTGTAGGTATTCTTTCTACATAAGCTGTTGCTGTTAATTGAAAGAGAAATATTAAATTACAGTTATTTCAAATAAACTTCTAAAAAGGGAACATCATCAGCCTGTGTGGCATTAGGAATTCTGCCGTCCAAGCGTGCAGAAGGGAAAAACAAACAAATTTTAAGAGGGTTCAGAGACATTTTGCGATGATACTCCCGTTAAGACTTTAAAAGGAAGACTTTGTTGCCTCAAAGACATTATAAATAGCTCTGAATCTAAAGCAGTTTGGTGTTAGACCTCGTGTTTAATTGGGGATCCACAGTGCAGAAGGAATCCCTTTATTTCAGAAAAACTGCAGAAACAACTTGCTCTGACTTGCACAGCTGATCCGTGAGCATCTGATTGTGCTTGGGAGTAGGGCTTTGACAGTTAACTCTAATAAAAAAGCTAGAGTTATCATTTGATCTTCTGATGGTGAAAAATAGAGGCCACGTCTCAGGGAAAGTCACGTATTATAAAAAGGCAAATAGATTAGAACTTGGTTGTAGTGCACAGGAATAGCATGCTGTTAGCAGTGCTAGTGCTCCAAATATTCTGCTTCTAGCTCTTGGATTCACCTTTTTATCCCCCATTCCATAAAAATATGACTTTATCCTGTAAGCTTCCTAGATATTTCCCTTTGCATCTTCAAGAGAACGCATCTTCAAGAATGATAATTATTACTTCTTCAATATTAAATTATTAACAGCCCAGCTTTTCCCGTATCAGGCCTGTTGTTTGCTACATGTAGTTCCCGTGGCGTTTTGCTCAGGGGGCTGTTTTTCCCTGTGATCTCTTTTTATGTGCCGACACCGCATGCCATTGGGGGCTCTGGTTAGGAGCAGAAGGGCTCACCTGGGGGGACAGTACAGAGATTTCCTTCTCCCCTTCCTCTCACGTGAAAATTCCCACCTGGCACGTAGCAGCTCCATTGCTTTACAGCTGAAGCAATTCTTTTCTACGGTAACAGGACTCTAAGCAAGTGGTTCATCAGTGGAGACACACGTTTAGGAATATCCATGATGGGTACATGCTGTTCATTAAATACCAACATTTGTCTGTATCAAATGGAGGTGCAGAGTGAACCCAGACAGATGGTCAACTTGCGTCAGCTCTCCAGTTTGGGGCAAAAAGAAGGTGATCTGCTATTGTCAGTGCTCCGTGTTGTCTTCCTCTCCAGATAACGGCAATCACAGCAGAGATCCTTTTCTCATTTACTGTTGAGGTTTTATTTTGTCTTCCAGCACTAAGCAGCATTTAGCTACCAGTCATGATTTTAGAGCAGAAACGGAAAGAGGCAGAAGAGTCTGTAAAGGGGGTTGTTTGAACCTTTCGCTCTTTTGATCATTGTTGGCTGGAACAGCTTCTCCTTTCAGCATGTATTTAGGTGTTTCCTGATTGGCACCACGATGCCGTTAGTCGTCACTGCTGTTGGTAAGTCATGGCTCAGGTGAAGAAGCACAGATGTAATGGGAAGGGTCCTCCACTGCTATTAAATTTGGTGTGTAAAACATCCTTCTGCTTGACAGCAGTAGTTTATTGTGTCCTTTCCAAATCACTCCTTGAGATTTCAAAATTGATTTTCAGGAGACAGGGATTGGAGTTTTGCTGACAGATCACCAGCTGGTTTTCAAAGCCCTAACCCTTTATTGAAAAGAAGTTTTAAATCTCTCTCTCTGGTACCTGGTTGCAGACACACTGAGCTTTAGCCTATTTAGATCTGCCCAGCTAATCCTTGGCTTTTCTGTGAACAGGAGGGGTGGTTTTGTTTTGTTCGCTTGCATTTCATGGCTTTTTTCAACCTTTTTTTTATCAGTGTTTACTTGGAGAGGGAACGGGAAATATATAGATTCCACATGTGTGGTTCCCTGCTAGGTGATACTGTCTTTCTCACAAGTCTTCTGCTCATTTTGTGCAAAATACAGCGTGTGAGATTTTTGTTTTGGTTTTGGCCAGATTCTTCTCCCGTTGACTTCATTGTTAGTGCTAATAAAACCATGGGAAATGTTTTGAAGGGTAGGAGATTGCAGTGACTTGAGGTTTAAGCTTTGATACTATATTGGCTGCTGCCTATAATCTTTGGTAAGCCAAAGATAAAAAGCATAGCTTGTTTTAGAAAGTCATGGGCTTTTCAGAATGACACTTGGCAAATTTTGATATTCACATTGTCAAGTGTTTGTCCACATATCAGTTGTTTTGTGCATATGTTTACACTCATTTTGCCTTAGGGCTTGTTTTACTAAGTTGGATAAAGTGTTTATTATGTGGGTTGCAAAATATGTTCCTAATAGTACCCGAAACCGTGGTGCCACAATGGCTAGGCGTTGTTCGAGTCTCCTGTTGTGCAACAAAGAGTATGGCAGGTAACCACAAGCCGTGGTGTTGGCTGTCTTCTCGGGAGGCTGGATGATTGCGGTGGGGCAGTACTTTGCTTTCCGCTCTCTGGTCTCCCTCAACGTTAACTGTTTGCTTGGTTTGGCTGGTGGCTGCTGGCAGGGTCATCTCCTGGAGCGATGTTGGTCTCTCCTATGCCCAGAGCCTCCCCTCTTCAAAAACGAGTGGCAAATTGCAGCAGCTCCACAGAGACTGAAATTTGCATCACAACGGTGTCAAAATAGCTTGTTATGCTCATTCTTTTAGCGGATTATTTCGCAGGCCTGGTAGGTAAAGGTGGTCCATGCAGCAAACCAGCAAATTCCTGTTTACCCTTCAACCTCTCATTCTGGGTTGACTTGAAGCTGCTCTCGTTTGGAGGCTGTTTATAGCAGTTGTGTGGACACTTAGTAAAATTTAAGATGTATTTTGGGAGTCTGTTTCCATCTCATGGAAGATGTGGTACTTTTGTCATTTCAGGATGTCTCCCACGTGCCATCTCTTAGATTGCTCTGGGTGTTCAGGAACTTTTTCACTCACAGATAGCTCTAACTATAGCTCATTTAGCAACTCTCATCTAATGCAGGCTAAAGAATATATTCCAAGATACAAGTTAGGACATAGTCCTTCCAGAGCCAGAGTGCCTCCTGGAGATTCTGCTCAAAATAAATAACACTGAAAAAGTTTGCTTTCCTAAATGCAATAAGACATAGGAAGGCGGGTCTTGTATTAAATTACTTTATATGTGATATGATGTGATTATAATGAAGAAGGAGATTTAGGTTTACTATAAAAAGAAAGGTGATAGTATTATAGTTTAAATAAGTTATTTGCATTTCAGATTTATTTTGGGGTAGTGTCCTTAGGCACCAGCTTTACATAGGTTCACGTGTGCCAGAAGCTGTACAAAGAAAATGAGATTATTGCTGCTTCCGGAGCCTTGAGGAAGGTTGTGGCTTCCCAGGTTGTATCACTTCACTCTGCAGAATAGAGTGTGTTTCGTGTAGAACCTTGTCCCTTCACTAATGGAAAGTAAAAATTACTTTGAGAGAGGAGTTACAAGCTGTGTCATCGGTTGTTCACCTACTTTTAAAATTTATTACTTTTACAGTTATCTTAAATAGAAGCGTTCATCTGACAGCAGGTACAACTGAGATCCGTGGCTGTGTAAATAATGTAGATGTAGTTGACTTGGATGAGGTGCAAATTGGGATCACGCTTCTGCTGGGGTGGAGTGATTTACATTCTCTAGTTACAGCAGTTAATTGTGGTGGCCCTGATAAGACTTGTTTACTGCCAGATCGGTTTGTCCTGGCCCTGCTGAGCATCAGGACCTGCCGATTTAAGGGTTGATTACCTATCCTGCACACTATTTCACATAAACAGTTTAATGCAGAAGAAGATCAATATGCCTTCTGCTTTCTGCTTCAGGATCGTAGACCTGAAAATCCTATTTCAAATTCTTTTCCGTAGAGACACCCAGGGAGCAGAAGTGTTAAAGGATTAAGTCTTGTAAAAACACGTTTCGAAAAAGTATTTTTAATTATTGACACCTTTTTTGAGCCTAATGAAGGGCTGACTCTGGCAATCGGCCCCTATCACAGCGTTGTGCTGCTTATCTCCGTGCCTGCACGTAGTGACCCTGCCCGTTATGGAGGATTTAAACACTTTAAAGAAATGCCTGTGACCCTGGTCAGTCATTTTTAGAGCTGGGAAATGAAAGCGAAGCTCTTTAAGGCTGGTCTCTAGAGGAGATTGCACAGATCACAGGGTCCATCCTCGTGAAGGCCCCGTTCTTGCCCATTTGGCTGTCAAGAAGAGTGCTGGGAGGTCCCATGGAAAAGGCAGCACGTTCCCCAGCTTCTGTTACCTTTTTGGTGTAATTCCCACGGAGCAGAACGGGAGCAGTTCGTCTCCGCTCCCGACCCTTGACTGCGCTCTTGGTTCCAGCCTGCCAAGTTTCCACTCCTTTTGTAGGCACATGCTCGTGCATGGAGATGGGAGGGAAAGGGCAGGAGCTGCGGGCGGCTGGAGCACCCTTCCTTCCCCAGAAGTTTCATGCTGCTCACACACGTGAACAGAAGGATGAGGCCCCTTGTTGCTGCCAGACACGCATGTGGTGTGAGGCACAACCTGGCTGGTGGGATGCGAGTCCATCTCCTTCCTACTGTCCATAGGTTTTTTTTCCTCTTCCATCTTCCTCAAGAGCTTGTGGCTGCCTCTGTGCTGCCTTCAGGGTGCAAATCAGCTCCAAGAAAACTATACCTTAAAGTAAACTGTCATTAAACACCATTACAGAAGGTGAAGGATGCTTCTAAACAGTTCCTTGTGTGAAAACAAATCTTTACTGAAGCTTTTAAAGCCCGTCCAAACATGCACTGCTGTGTAAAAGCACGGCTGTACAGCACGGCTGGTACCCAGCAGGGGCATATTGCTGGGTTTTTTCCTAAATGGGCAGAAAAAGGAGCATCGTGGCATTTGTTTGTGTTTACTAACCCAGTTGTTCTGAGTGTTCGTATGCACCCTTCTGACCACCTTCCTTGAGTATCCATTGATGCAGCGTGTCACATCGTGAAACAGCCTGCAGAGAACCTTTGTGATAAAGTAACATCCTATGATTATCTTTTCTTAAGTCTAAGCTAATTTTTGTTTTAAAGCATCACTGTCTAAATTGCATCTGTTCATCAGATTAAACAAAAGGAATCTAAGGTATAAATAAAATAAAGGATTGCCCTTTGCGATTCAGTGATTGCAAATGATTGCTTCTTAGGAGTAGAATAATGAGTGTTTTGCAATAATAACCTACAGAAGCACTTGGTGCTGTGCCCTCGCAGCTAATCAGAGCTGTGTGCCAGCCCAGCCTGGCCGTCCTGCCCTCTCGCTGCTTGAAACGAGGGAAAAGCGCCCTGGGAGCAGAGTGGAGTCTTGTCCGTAACTTTAGTCTCCAAGCTTGTCCCCAAGACAGCTACGCGGAGGAATTTCAGCCTCACTGGCAAGAGGAGGGGTAAGGAATGAGCAGCTCGATCACTCAAAAGAAAATTCAGCAAACTTCAAAATAATGCGCCTTGATTGCCAATATTTTGTACAGGTTGCAATATGCTGGTTAATGAATGTTAAATTAGTATGTCAATATTTCCATTCCCCAGCCTTTTAGGGAAGACAGTGTAGGGTAATTTAGCATGAATATAAAAAAAAAACTAAAACATCCAACACATGCTTGTGCAGGGTTCAGTTTTCAAGGACAGCTTGATCTGGCCAGAAAGTTTCCAGTCCAAGAAGTGGCAGCTAAAAGATATCATTGCTACCTTCATGGGTCTGGAAAAGCGCAGGGCAGTTCTGCACGTGTTTCGTGGCTTCTCCGTTCCCCCAAATGGGAACATCAAAACCTATTGACATTGTGATGAATTTTAGCCTGATTTTCTTGTTCTTATATGGAATCCCACAATTTCGGGAATCTGCCAGGGTTCTGGGGAAAGGAGAAGACAGTCTATAAATGGCCCATCCAGTGTGTATATGGAAGAAGGCTTAATGAAGCCCGTAGCGTCTCCAGTGGGCCTAAATTTGGTCTGTGTGTTCGTATAATTTCCATTGGAACCAATTAGGGTTGTATTCACGTGTGTGAGAGCAGAGCTGCCGACACTCGGGGTTTCTCCAGGGCTGCAGGGCTGCTATTGCGTTGTGGGTCACTCTCTGCCCTTTAGGACTCATACACCTACTGTTTATCTGTATCCTCAGTTTTCCTAAAAGTGCTCATTGCAGAGCAACGTTTTGCTGTTAAAGGTACAGTAAAAATGCAGAACAAAAGGGCAATTGCTCCTGTGAAGAACTTAAAGCTTAAATAAAGGTGAGAGCATCCATGGCTACGGACCTGTACGTCACCTCTAAAGGGAAAAGCATTGCCTGACTTTATAGGCACCTGGTTTATAATCCCCAGTGGGGTCACCCGTGCAGGGAAGGGTGACCAAGTGCCCAAGTATGGCTTCACCGAGGCCTCAACTTTTATTCTTTTCACATCTAATCCTCTTGACCCGATTGAATTCCTGGCGGTGATGTGAATCTCCCCGTATCGAGTCCATATTAGAACTGGGTTTAATTTTTTAGATTAGTAGCAGAGGCTTCTGTGGTTTTACAGTGCAGAAGTAACCAGTCATTTCCCTAAAAAATGATGAATTTGAAATCCATTAAAATGAGATATTTCTGTCTTGTGACAAGAGCTTAATAGCTTCTTGCATTTGTGTTTGGAAACATATTCTTTGAACTTTTGTGTAACATTCAGCCAGTATAAGGCAAACATTCTTCTCCAGTTGGTAATAGGCTGTCTGGTATCTGTAATTCAGTTATTTAGCTCTAAAATTAACTGTATATATTTGTAAGTTTTTAATTAAGATGTGTTTCTACTCGGAGCTTTTCAGAGCTTACTTAGATGAGCATCAAACACTACATAGTTTTGGCCTTTACTTTCTGCCTATTAGCTTCTCCTTCTCTGCTTATAAATTTCTGATGACAGACATAAACATTTACCTCCGTAGGCATTACTTAACTCTGAGATCACTTTGTTCTATAAATACAAATAAATAAAAACCCCTTTAATGGGCGGAGGGGAAGCCAGCAGTGAAGTGGTTAAAGGTTTTTGCCGGCAGACTGGCCAGCAGGAGCTGGCGGTGTGGAGTAAGGGGGACGCCAGCCTGTCTCTAAACTTTTTGGCCCTCCCTGAGTGCAGAGATGAAGGAAGAGCCCTCTATAAATCACGGGAGATTAGAGACCCTGTTCTTGCCGACTCTGCAGGGTTGCGCTGCTTAATGTCAAAGCCTCACGTATTACTTTAACAGCACTCCTTTTCTTTATTAAATCCACTTTGAAATAAAAAAAATGATGATCTTTCCAGTGAGGGGGAGAAGGCCTAAAAGGATTTAGAAAGTATCTGTTATGTTACATTACGGAGACTAATAACTGTACAGGGAGTAGGTAACATTTTTGCACCATTTCAGAAAGTAAAATGAATAGACTTTACAGAGTTTTGCTCCTTCAAAATATTTATTGCTGTTGATTTTGACTAAGTTTTGTGGGCTTCTTAGTAAAGGTGGACTGAGCGGGAACGCTCGTGGGGATTTCCTTCCAGGTTTGCAAAATTAAATTTGCATCTCCATTTTTGCACGTTCTGCAGCATCTGGTTTTAGATTAATTTTTTTTTTAACTTTGGATTTATTCTGGCTGAATTTTATTCTGTCTATCGCCATCTGAGTATGATGAAGACATATTTTAAGCAGCTGTATCTGTGTCAAATGTCAGTGTTTGCTCGTAGCCTCGCTGTCTTGAGGACATACGGAGGCTTCTAGGCACTGCATATTTATCTACTATTATGACCTGATTTTCTTCTGATTTCTAAAGTCACGTTAAGCAGGATATTATGTTTTTTTAATGTGCAAAGTTAATGTGGATGTTTATATGTAAAATACTGTCGTTTTTCCACATGTATTTAGTTACCTCATTTAATACATTGCATCCCAGCTAACAAATATTTGCAGCCAAAGGAATTGCACATATGTATTTTTTTCTGCACATAAGTGTTTCAGATCCTCCAGGTCATTTAGTATCCATTAGGACACTAAAGCTTCTTACTGTTTTCTCATTAATAGTCAAGTCTGTTACCACGACAAAAACAATTTCTGAGAGATGGGATTCTTTGAGAAACATCCCTGATGAAAGTCCTGGAAATCCTAACAACAAATGTTGTCAAGTTAGATTTCAGCGAAGCATTTCTTTTTAACTGTGCAGCATTATGCCCCAGGAATGTAGTTTTTCTTTTAGTCTCATGACTTTAAACACAACATTGGCATGAAACCCATTAAGAATAACAGATTTATAAGCTTTTGTTGATGGATTCTGTTCAAATGCAGTAGAATGGAAGGTGAAAATATTTTTAGTCTTTAAACGTATTAAAAATAAACTGTGATTATTTTAATTCTGTACATTTGAAGTCATTTGCTTCTTTGCAACCGTACTCAGAGTGTTTTTCTACCCGTTCACAGTTCATTTATGGTACAGTTTTGAAGTTTGGAAATAGTTCACACCTATAAAATGTGGTTTTGCATTTGCCAGGGAAAATGAATATTGTTTTGCAATGTATCTTATCCAAAAGTTGACAAGTAACAGCTTTCTTGCTAGTTTATTCTGACAAACAGCTTGAAGGTATCACCTTTGTAGGCGGCTGCCGCAATGAATTGCAGATATTCATTTATAGCTGTTTGTACTCTGTGTGTTCTTTCATGTGTTCAGGACTATTGCCCAGTTTGAAAGTATGAGCTCTTAAAATAACTAGAAATGGGGGTGGGGTCACGATATTGTATAAACACGGCGAATTTCTGGGACTGGATGTGGTGCATATTTAAGAATACAGCCTCGGCGATTAACGTTTCACAAGTGTAACTTTTTAGCCGAGAAAAGAGCGGAGCAGGAGGTTATCATAAGACCGTGAGCAGTGGTCCTGAAGCCGACTTTCAGACCAGCAGTTAGTGTTTTATTAGGAGAGAACAACTCTATAAAAGGAACAGGAGATTCAATCATAATATAGTGGGGTGACATGAAGGCAGCTGACAGCATGGCTTCAAAACCCATTTAAGATCCAAGAAAAGTTGCCACAAGTAATGTGCTGCAGCTGGGGAGATCGTTTTGGAAAAAGCAGGACCTGCCATAGCCCTGCGGATTTGTGTTCTGGAGCAGACCCGTCGCCTCGCACGGAAAGGCTGGGCCGGGCCCTCCTTACCACACACAGTCAAAACTGGGAAAGATCACTCGCCGTGTGTGTTTTGTGTGTTTTTCCTTCGCTTTTCTGAGAGTGGTTTTGGGGGAGAAGTGGGAAGCAATGACCAGTTCGGTGGTTCGAGTTGGAAGGAGAGTGAATAAAGCGTTGGCTACAAAGTGCCGGAGCGTGCGCTTCTGGAGGGCGTTTGCTGGTGTAAGGAAATGCTTCCAAGAAAGGCCATTTTGAAAAGGGAGAGTGCTCCAATTAGGGAGTTTTTAACGATAACATGAAGAAGTGAAATGCAATTTTAAAAAAAAAAAAAAAATAAAATCCTATTTTCTTTCCCCTTAATTCTTCCCGATGTCTGCCAGTTCAATAATTCCCCATTCTTCACGTGAAACGGCGATCGGTTTTGCTTGAAGGAATATCAGCTGCACTTCAGCCTGGCTGGCTGTGTCCTTCTGCTCCCTTCCTTTGATACCCACGGCTCTGAGCCAAGTCCTGAGAGGTGCAAAGCACTTATAAATCCAAGGCAGAGACTGGAATATTTAAAAATTGTAAACTTTGGTGTGCCAAAGCCGGTTTGGTTTGTGACTGCCTAAACCCAAATAATTGGTGAATTGGAATAATTTGGAAATAGGATACTGTAGTGCGTCTGGCTTAAGAATGTATTTCTAAAAGACTTGCTACTTCGTTAGTTGAGATAGAGTGTTAGAATTGCATTCTTTAAACAAATTTGGGAGAAACTTTATGCTCGTTCTCACGTAAGGAAAGCACTTGGCAGTCTGTATACATAGTTTTAATTGGGAAGTGATTGGCAGCTGCCTGGATGGACTTTCAAAGGGCAGCAGTGTCAGCCAGGCTGGTGTCATTATTTAGAGAAGAGATTGGCCAAGTTGGTGGTGCTCATCTGTGGTCAAAATCGAAGTTAACTTATATTTTGGCTGAAAGTAGACTGTCCGTTATGAAAGAAAATGTCATCTTCTCCCTGGTAGAAGGTAATGCTAATTTAGGAATAAACAATTTTTTCAGTTCTTCTTACAAAGGTTGGTATCATATAAAAATACACTGCATGGAAAGGGGCTCAAAGAGGAGAAGCAAAATTAAAACAAGTATCACTGGTTTTTCTGAATAATTACAAGGAATTTCTACATGTTCTCTTCTAAAAGGACAACAGAAATACCGTGTAAAGGAAATCTTGGAATTAACACGTAGGTTTGCATTGCTTCGCAACGGGGGGAAGAAGTCACCAGTGCTGTAAAAATCCCTCAAACAAGCAAATCTTTCATTTTTAATTTATCTGTACTAGAAGCAGAAACAAAATAGTTACAATAAGTGTTTGGAATTCCTTTTTTTATTAAAAAATTCCATGCCGATTGTATTTTTTTGAAAAAACCAGAAGCATAGGTAGAATTAGGAAATCCAGGCTACCACTGTCAGCCTCAGCATTGCATTAAATTGACTTTAAAATGGGCACCTGGTGACGCTGACACGGACACGTGAAAAAATGAGCTCCGGGGTGGGGAAAGGTATCGTCCTACTTTCTGAAGGTTCCTGCCGTCCGTGCCACCTTCTGAACGCTCTGCTGGTAATTCTGCATGGTTTGGTCCTTTTGAACACAGAGTACAGGTTTGGTCCTTTTTGAACACAATTGCAAGGGTGACTTGATGAAAAAGCATATTCTTCTGTGTTCTTGCTCCTTCTGCCACTTGATTTCTTGGTTTTCCCTCCTTTTGAAACTCCTTAGTCTCTCTTTGGTGCTGCATCCCGTGCAAAAAGAGATTGAATGGAAACAACTGGTTTAAGAGGTCGATTTTTGCGTTCGTGAAAGGTTGGGAGGTTTATTTGCCGTTGTTGTTTGCCCCCCATATTTATGACGGGCACGTTACCATTAAATACAGTGTGGTACTTTGGCTCCCAGGGAACACAACACTGTAGGGAGGTTGGGGTTATTAGCAAAGCAAGTATCTATCATCCTGAAAACAAGATGGCTTAAAGATTATGTACTAATTTCACACTTACTATAGCATAGCATTACTGGTGCAGAAAATGATGGAGAATAAGCTGAGCCCTCATTTGCCCATAAACCTTCAGGGGGGCAATGTCCTAAAAAGCCACTGAAATTGGATATCTGGAAAATGAACTCATTTTTAAGTGGGTCACAACATCTGTGATTATCTGGTTGGGATTACTAGCGTGATCTTGCTGTGGGATCATCAACCACTTCCTGCGGACTTCGCCCCTCGGTGCCGAGGTTGGCAGTGAGCGCGGGCAAACGCTCTGTGGCTTGACGAGCACTGGTGGGTCCAGCCAGCACGTACACAGCTTGCCTTCGTGGGTGGGTGGAAGAAGTACATCGGGATGGTCTAGAAACACTGGATACATCTCCCTGGTTTAAAAAACACCAACTTTGATTTTAAATTAGGGATTCGTTCTGACCTGTTGTCTTCCACCTACTAAAATAACACCATGCTCTTCTATGCTTTTGTCTTCCTGCTTTCAAGGATATGATTTAGATATTCCCAAGGCTTGAAAACGATTTAGAAAACTGCAGGAAATTTATTTTAGAAAGCACCTGGAGCTTTGAGTCAAACTGTAGTGGATGTAGACCTTCCTTCTCTTCGCATCACCAGAAATCCTGCTGAAGCAGGATCCAGTGTATTTGGGTAGGGAATATAGAGTATTTTTCTGAGCAATATGGATAGTAGTTCTAGTGGCAAAGTTTAAAACAAAGTCATAATCAAAGACCCCCAGATAGTCATGTTCACGTTTCTTTGGAAGGCTTAGTGTTGTCAGTCTGCTTCATGGTGACAACATTTATTTCAGGCTTTTGCATCGCTCTAACTTAGCACTCTCTTGCTTTTTCATACAGGAGGCAATTACCTTTATTCACCCCTCTCTTGCAGCAGGGCCTGTCCTGCACATATTGGCAAAGCTTCTGAGTCTCCACTGGTGAGCACGGTCATTTTGAAGACCCACAAGTGGGTTGCTCAGTGGCTAGATATAGACTCTTTCTTTTATTGAGGTATCTTGATTTGTCCATCAAAGGCCATGCTCGTTTTAGGTCATTTGAATCCTTCTTTCACCCCATCATCAGAGCTGTGTCTCATTCCTCTTCTTGAAATCCCTTCATGAATATGTCTTTGGGGCAAACTACAAAGGATTTTAGCCTCTTAGCGGTTCTTCCTACACAGCCTTCTAAAAATGGTGCCTTGCTCTACTCCTCGAGGCACTTTAGGCTATACATGTGGTGACTTAATCCTTGGAAGATGTGGGAATCCTCAAAACTATGTGCTGGGATTTGGGTTGGAATCTCAATTTCCTTCCTCTCAGATAGAGCACCATGAGAAAAGGCCATGGTGTTTGCAGGAGCCATCTGTTAGAAACGAGCCGTGATAACTGGGGCCCAGAGCAACCGTCGGCCAACCTCCCGGCCTTTGAGCAGAGCGCTGGAGTTCGCTCTCTTTTCCCTTCCTTCTGCCAGGAGATGAGGCGGGATAGGGAAGAGTCTTGACTCCAGGAGCCTGTGAAATCGGTATTTTTTTAACTCCCTAATGGTGACAGCAGTTTTATGACAAAGAATCCCCTTTGCTGAGGCAACCTGTGGAAGAGCCGGTGCTCCTGGAATGATTATCTTGAAAGGATTTAGAAATACAATTGACTGAAACTTGAAAAATGTGAAACACTCACTTAGGAAAAAAAAAAAAAAAGCTGCCTTCTGTTAGACTAGTTCTGTAGAAAGGAAAAAAAAAAAAAAAAAGGGACAAAAGCCAAAAACGGAGATCACACATTCCTCTTCTGCTTAACGCTTTGAGCGGAGGTCGGCCTCCCATCACTGGAGCCCTCAGCCCCGCGTTGGGGCAGCAGGCAAATCGTTACAATTGGGGAAAATCAGCCCTGGTTTTAACCAGGTTGTTTTTCTCGGTGGCGGCGGTTGGGGTCACGGGCTCCCAAAGGTTATTTCCTGCCGCACAGTCAACCAGCCAAACAACATTGTTCTTGGGGAGCGCCAACTCCAAACAACATTATGCCCCCAAGCGATTGTTTACCTAACACAGTTTTTGCTTTATTTTTCTTCTCATGCTACTTTGTTTCTGTTCAGGCTCTTACAAAAGGTGAAATAGGAAATGGTAAAATACAAAGAAGTAGAGGACAAAGCAGTGCAAAGAAAAGATTGATGCTGGTTCGGACGTGGGGGAAAATGTGACGTGTACAAGGGTCTCTGAAACCTGAAGGGGTTCCATTTTCATCTATTTCAGCTTTGAATATGATCAGCTTATACATGTTTAATTATTTTCATGCCTAAAACACAGTCCAGGAAGCTGCAGAGGGCTGAAATACATTGTGAGATTTATGAAAGAATGATCTGAAGAGCTTTCGTATGTAGTTTATAAATGTCATCCATATCTAAATACACAGTGGACTTGCCACGGTACCCCAGAAGGAGAGAGTTCTTGTCATGAAGGATGACGAAGCAATTATTGATCTCACGGAAAGGGAAAGCAGTGCTAAAAAAGCACCGGGGACAACTGAGAGTAGGATGGAACGTGACAAGGAGATGGAAGGAGAGGCCAAGGACAGGTTACCAGAGGAGTGGGCCTAAGTCCAAATACTCCAGATGCAAAATCCCTCAGTTTTGGTAAACTTGGATTAGCATTTAAGAACAAACAGAAGAACACAGCTGGCCTTCTAGCTCTATCATTGATTAAACAATATCTGAAAGTCTTTGAAGTCCGGAGAAGTTTGGGGAGCTCAGTCTTGCAGTTTATCTGGAAGGGCTGAAGTATTCCTTCCTGCTTTTCTGTTTTAGCACCTCCGCAAAGGGGCTTTCTAATGAGCTGAGTATATAGAAAGGTGTAGGGAGAAACTTGGGACTCGTGTATGGAAAAGATCTATTTAGAGGAACCCTGCAGTAGTCGTACTGGAGGCAGTTTTTAGATGCTGTCTCCAGAGACGCCCGTCCTGCGCGACTCCCGGCTCCCCTCTTCAGCTCACAGCTTTCCTGTTGGCATCACTCTCCTCTTCCCACTCAGGATGTTGTGAGAGAGAATTTCTCCTGACTAGAAAATTACCTTTCCAAGCCTGATTCATATATAAACATAGGGGTTTTTTTTCAATACTGGAGGGAGGGAGACAGATACAAACCCTGGATTTTTAGGCTCTTATTGATGTGTGAAATTAAAATTTCACAGATGTGGGGGACGAAATGAGATCTAGAGGTCAGAAGGCAGAAGTGGGATGCAGCAGAGTTTTATTTGTGATTCTTCCACTATTTCTCTCCTCTTTTACAAGGTGAGAATAAGACTATTTCCTTAAAGTGTTTAAAATGACCACATGGGAGGCAATAAGTGTGAGCTATTAGTTATAACTGGAAAAAATTGTGGGTGCTTATGAATGCCCGAAGGCTGGGATCCATCCCCTACGGCTTTCAGCACCTGAGAAAAGGTGCTTGGATTGATCTCATCTTCTCTGATGATTTTTTTAAGAAACTTACAGGAACGGTGTCTGTAACTTAGTCACGAGTTACGTGCCTGGAGCAAGGCAGGATGAGTCTGAACCACGGTTACTGCAGCATCATGATGCTTAACTTTCCATCTGGCTTTGCACACTGGGCTTTCTCCCTGGCATGGCTTGGTTATTCTACAGCTGGACTTAGGAATTCTTCATCTAAGGAAATCTGTTGCTCTCTTGAGTCCACGTAGCCAACAGACAGAAAAAATAACGTTGCAAAATTGTTAATTTTAATTAAATTGAGATTTTTCATCTGGATTCCTCAAGCGTTTTGTTTCATTCACCATCATCCTCAAACCCTCAGGAGATGTCAGTGAGTCTCATGGCCATAGTCTGATGGTAGTTGTGTTTTACATACTAGCGATCTTTCTTTTCTTTATGATAAGCTATCACTGAATCCTTCAATTTGGAGAATGATTTATAATCTCTCGGAAAGGGCTCTTTTTGCCAGGATTGCAAATTTTTAGCCCAGTCCTGAGAGGTGTTTTGAATGCCCTTAGCACTTCTTCTCAGTGATTACAGTCTTCCTTTATTTCCCATTATTACTCCCTGTGGATTAGTTTACATACAGTAGATTTTGTGACTGTCACAATCTAGTATGTGTGTTTGTGTGGTCTCTGCCACGAGGTGACCTGATAGAAAAGCATTGTACCGCCGTTGGAAAGTTCTGGCATTGCTGTGATGGAGGGATTGAGAGCCCCAACCTCGGGTGAGCTGTACCCATAGGAAGTGGGAGTTTGGCTTGGTGTTGGGAGCAGGAGTAGGAAATCGTGTCCGACGGTTCTGACTCGGCATCACCTCAAAGCAGCCGGTTCTCTCTAGGTGGCAGAGCCGTGGTGCTATAAATTGCGGTTTCGCTAACCAAATTAAAAGGCCTTTATGCAAATAATGGGAGTTCTGCTGGAGTAAAATCTCCTGTTCTTCAGTGACAAGCGCGAGCTTCGCTGGCTCTGTTGTGCTTCAGACAGTGAGATCCTGGCTGTATTGAAATCGCTGGCAAACCCATCGCTGGCTTCAGTGGAGGCAGGACTCCCTCCTCTGATTGAATGATATAGGGCCATGTTGAGCATTTGGTCTGGGACCTTAAGTAAAGTTTAAAAATGCTTAAATCCTTATTAAAAAAATGTTTTGTTTGTTTTCTTGTCTATTGTTAGCAGTGGACATTTCTTTTTTAGATACATTTATGGTGCTGTGTAATTCCAATGTCCAAAATGCCAACTTCCTCCAGTAACTAAGCTATTTTCTCAGTGAAGGAGATGAACAACTTCTGGCTTAAATATCAGGGAGTTGTGTTTCAGACCAGTTGTAACAGCTTTATAAGTATGGATACCTTATTACCTTGGAGGAGATGCTCCCTACACTACAGCATTAGCTGGATACCTTTGTTCACCGTTTGTATGAAATGCTGTAAAGGTTTCCAGTGTTCCTCTGGTAAAAATTTCCATACTTTTTTATACACTCGTGTGCATGGGGCAAGAATTATGGGAGAAAATTGATAACGTTGCTAGATTGAACATAGATGTTTGAAATAGGAACTGCTGCCTTTCTCAGAGGAGCGACTGGCTACTGAGGGGTGGCTTTTTTGGGATACAGTACCCTTCTTCCCTCGTGCAGAGCACCCCATGGGAGCCCAGCCTGGATCATAACTCGCTGGATGAGCTGGGACAAGTCACTTCCCTCCTGCTGCCTCAGTTTCCCTCTATTCAAAATGAGGTGTGACTCTCCTTCTTAAGAGCTTCGGGATCTATGGATAAAAGCTGCTACGGATAATGCAGCCCCTGGAAATTGTCATTATCATCACATAATTTTACGTTTAATAGCTGGCTGTTCATACAGTTCAGAAACTACAACAGCGTCCCTGTCTTTCGCAGTGGCCACTGAAATCTTTATGGCTAATCTGAACAGGATGTTATAAACCAACTGGATACCCCAGATGACTCTGTGCAGATGCTGTATAGAGACATCTTCCTTATCAGTAAAACAAAAAAAAAAAAAAAAAAACCAAACATTAAAAAGAGTTCTCTGAAGCCAGTGCTTTCAGAAACAATCTGAAACAGTTCTAACGTTGAAGTAGTGGTGATTTTTTTTATGGAAGTAATAACCCACTTGCAGATAAGTATTTAGGGTAAGTTTACTCTGTATTTGCTTCAGGTAGACTTGTATAGGGAGCTTTGTGCCCCGAGTTCATGAAAATGGTTTATTTTGACTAGTTAGCTTCATAGAGTTTAGTAAAACCCTTTTGTTACCGTAGCCACTGGTCTTAGTGTTTCAGCCCTCCCCTTTCTCCAACGCAGACTGCGGGAAGCCCTGGTAAAACGTGCCAATCCCTTCCCTCTCTTTTAGTAGAGAGGGATTGGGTCCCACAGAATTTGAGCTCGTTTGTCGCCTTCTGGTGCTGCATCTTCCCAGGCTGCTTTACGTGCCCGGTTTTACTTCCACATCTTTCTTCCTTTGCGTTCGTTTCTTACACGCCCGCAGGTATCATTTCCTTAGGTTTGCAGAAGGTCTCCCACCGCTTTCCCAGCAGCACGCTCTGTCCGTTCATTTGGATCCCTTCTCAAAACTAACGTCTTCCAGGAAATTCTTCCTCCTTCGCCTTTACTAATATAATCTCTCCCACATTCTCCTTTATCATTTTTTCTGTGTCCTGTTCTCTGTTTTCTGTCAGAGTTTCTGCAAGGCAGGGAGTCTGTCTGTTCAGATTGTTTTTTACCATATATACTTTAAATACATGCTATATGAAATATTGCTCGTGTTAGAACCTTGAAAAAGAGAATATTGAGCCTTTATAAATATTCAGCAGTACAACTCTGGCGCTTTGTAACATCCTAATTCAAAGGGTACAAGAAGCCAGGAGAGTAGTTCAGCATCAGCTTATCTGGCTGGGGTAGATGATGGGTAAAACCCCGGCTCCTGCACAGCAGTGCAGACCTGTAGCTACTCCTCTACATTATAATAAATATTATGAAAAAAGCAGCTGCTACTGCTTAGGAAATGGAGTGAGAAAGTTTGATTTTATATTTTTCAGCTGAGACATGTTTAATGGATGAGCCGAATTTGCGTTTGGCTTTGGAATTACGTTGCATCCAACTGTAGGTGTGTGTCTGTATGTTGCATGTCTGTGTTTATCTATTCGTATACGTGCAGTGTGTCTGAGTGCACATGCTATACATTAAAATATTAAACTAACATGACCAGATTTTTATTTTGCATGAGTGTGCTGTGAAGAAAGAACTCACTCGTGTTATACTATAGTAAAAGTGGTAATAAAAAGACTGGATTTTAGGCCCGTAGCTAAATGGTTAGTTACGCATAAACATGCACGCGTATTTGAGAGCAAAGGAGAGATCTGTGGGAGATAAAAGAGAACAAATGGACAACTTATAATTACACGTATTTTAGTTCATCTGGTATCCAGATGATCATCCTTGATTCTGACGGTTTTGACAAATCAGTTTATTAGAACTGTAAATGTAACCCAGGACTGTGCAGTAGGCAAGGGAACACTGATTTTTTTTTTTTTTCATTTTTTTTTTCATATTATATTCAGTCATTTCATTATTGGAGGTAAATACTGCTTGTACTTAGAAACACAACAGCTGGTCTCATGTGAGAAGGCAATCCACAGATTAACTTGCCAAATGTATTACCAGTTCATTTCACTAGACTGAGAACCTAAGGGTATTTTAATAGTTTTGACCTTGATCAGACAAGGAAAAAAAATGCCCTCATTCTCAAGTTGAACCTGCGACTTAAACACTGATCTGCTCTGCTGCAGCGTAGAGTGTGCCCCGGCAGCCTCCCCGCGAAGCAGGCTGAGAACTGAGTACTTGGTAGAATAAACAGGTGAAATTCTGCGTGAAAAGGTGTGGTTGTGATTCTGGGGTTTGCTCGGGAGATGCCTGGGTTACTTCTGTTGCTGGTTTCACGGAGCAGCCGCGTAAGGGCTGTTACTCTGCAGATTTGTATTTAAGCAAGGAGGAGTTTTTAGTCGTATGTTTGCATATCTAATTTGGCTTTAAGGTGGATTTTTACATTAAAAAAATTTGGATTTATTCAAATTGAAAGGCCAGATGTGTGCAACCTCTTCCAGCACCCCGAGGCATTCCTCCTGGATTTGCGGACCTTGCTCTCCGCAGGTTTGGTGCACGGTGCTGCACCCTCTGGGTGCAAAGTGCGTTCCAAACAGAGATGGGTGGGTATCCAGAGCCGGGGAAAGGAGCTTCGGTGGAAATGAAATCGTGGCAGATCTTCCAAAGAGAAGATGTGGTTTTTAATGGACTTTTCCCTTTGTTCCGTGGGAGTCTTCCTCCAAGGAAGGGGAGTGCTGGACCCTGCAGCCTTTTGGGGCCGGTAGGACCACGTTCCAGCACACTTGGTCATTGCTCTTCCCGAGCAGCCTCTTCTGACAGTCACCTCCCTGGGGACTTCTCACACCCAAACTTGCCCAGTGTTGAAAATTGGGCAAGATCAGGCTTATTCGGTAGGGTAAACTCGCTTGTTGGGGCTCATCCAGGTGCAGTCCTTTGAACTAAGGTCTCCGGTGTCCGCACGTATACATGGGCCTGACTATCTGCTTTCCTTCAGGAAGAGTTACGAGGGCTAAGGATTTACGGGTGGGACTCTGAAAGCTCTTGACATTGGCCTAATTCCGTTTCCTTTGAAGTTGAGGGAGCTTTACCATTGATTTTGTTGGAAGCAAAGCACGGCAGATGCCGAGTGCTTTCCAAGCGCCATCCTCAGCTCCTGGCGCGGAGAAAAAAGGGGTTGAGCTTCCCTGTCCTGTTCAGAGCTGTGTGCTGTCACTCCGGGGGCCACCTGGTAAAACCAATTCTCCCCTCCCGTGTCCAAGTTTCTCCTTTCCTTTACTTTCTCCTCTCCTGTGTCCTTCTGCGTGTGGCACCTCGGCCAGGCGTGAGTGCAGACGCATGAAGTGACAAAACCTGGAAGACACCAGCCAGTCCTGACGGTGGCTGAAGCCTTGACACGGATTTTGTGTCTAACTTTTCTGGCTCATTTCTTAATCAGATCTTTTTCAAAGCCTGACGGTCACTTATCGTTAATTCTCTGTTAAGAACTCTTAGAAAGAATCTAGTTTTGAGATGTGGGATGGACAAAAAAACGCTGTAATGCTTTTGCCATAAAACCTACATCTTCTTTCCCAGTCTTGTGACTGCTTTTAAAAATAGCTTCTCCCTACATCTCCAAAATCCCTTCCCGTGCTCCGTGATCTTCGAAGTGAGATAAACCAGACAAATATAAGGATTTTTTTAAATTTTTTTTAACTTTTTTATAACATTTACCAGATTAGCAAATAGGGATTTACTTTGCACTTCCTTTCTACTGTGCTGTTTTTGTAAGAGATAAGTAAAACTCTTTGTTATATACAGCTCCCTGGGCTGCTGAGCCCTGCCTCGAGCTCTCAGTTCCTACAAAGGAAGAACTGGCCCTTGAACTTGGATCCCTGCAACAAAACTCCTTCCGTTTGATCTCTAAACCTGATTGTAATTGCAAGATCTACAAATTACGTCTTCAGATGACAATATCCTTGTAAATACGTGTATATCGTTTCATTTCATGTAACTAAGACACTGTCTGTGTCCATGGAGCGCTGCAAGACTCTGCCATGCATAGATCCTGCCATCATTGATCCTACAAGTAGTCCTTCTTCCACCTAAAGTCAACTGTAATCAGATTAAAGCACAGTTTAAAAATACAACTTTTGGATTCTTTCACTTAAACCTTATTTCTGCTGTATTTCTGCAATACTACGATCTACTTTCAGCCTCTTCAGGAATCACCGTTTACTACTTTGGCCTGATCCTCTATTTCTAGTATGGATGAAATGTGCTCTGGGGATTGAGGGCAGATGGTTGGAATGAGGGGCTTGCATGGTACCAAAAGAAATCCAGTGTTGTGATCTTGTCCTGTTGGATTCAGTAAAAATATGTTGTATTTTGGTGGGCTTAAAAAAAAAAAAAGAATTAAAGAATAACTAAACTGCAGAAAATCCTAGATTTCCCTATAGTATTTTTTCAAGTAAAAATAGAGGCTCTTTATTCCAGTATTTCCTTGAGTTTAGAATAATTCAGAATCGATTTTACTGAATGTTTAGATGTCATTTGGTAATAAGGCATCAAGCGTAGTTTCCTTACTGCTTTATTCTCCGTGTTTACTTTTTCTAGTAACGCAGATTTGTATTTTTGAAGAATTTCAGGGTGATTTAAGCATCTGTTAATGTCCACTTCAACATGTTTTTACTAGCTTTGACGTGTAATTTCCTGAACACGCTGGCACTTCCCACCCTCGTATTCTTAAGGCAAAAGTTGTTCCACCAACACCAATTTTCTTACTTGTTCACTAAATTTTCCTCTTTGACTCTGCTACTTGGCGATGAAAAAAAAAAAAAAAGAGTTGAGTTTCCATTATCAGCTCAGATCAATAAATCTGAAGGAGAAAAAAGAGGAAACCTCAACTCAGGGGAGTCCCAGTCAGCAAACATTTACTGATAAAGAAAACACTCGTATATCTGACACGTCATCAGCTCCCAGTGTTTGCTCACGTCCCAAGTGCTTGTCGCTACAAGAAGAAACTTACTGCTACCGGGGCTGGGCTTCCACGGTCCCTCTGAGAGCTGCTTTTAGTCAGAGCTTTGGTTACGAACCACCAAGTGAAATACAGTGGAGGCTGCTGTTTTTAAGGAATCTTCCTCAAAAGATGGGTGACTTTAAGGGACGCTTCCAGAAACCCACCAAAATTGCGCTCGGTTGACGGTGGGAACGAAAGAGCACTTGCGCTGTTACCCAAGTGTTGGGTGAACTTTGCTGTCACGGTGGATGAGATAGAGAAACATTGCTTTATATTTGCTGTGGTTCATGGTTTTCTGGCCCTGGCACTACAGATGGATTGATATTTATTGTTGTCATTGGAATTCAATGTTAATTTTTTTTAAAAATCTGGAGATAAACCGATACTGATAAGAGCAGGGAGTAATGCAAGAACTAACCTCACACCGAGGGAGTCGTACAGTAATGCTTTTCAGTTAGTGCTGTGTCTTGGTTATGTTTCAGATAGGCTCTTAGTCTTATGAGCTGGAAAATCTTGAAACAAATACAGTAGGTTCAGTTGTGGTATCTCCACTGAGGAGCATTATCCACAGGAGAAGTCCTAAGGGGATGCACGAAGTTGCTCGAGTGCTTTGGGTCTGGATTTAAACATACTTGCACCACAAGTATCTGGAAAGAAATGAAAACTTTGTTTATTTTGCAGTGTGTTACTTTAATTATTCAGTAGACCTCTGGCAGCTAGCTTGAAGTATGAAAAAACTTACTCTGATTTATTTTCTCTTTGTCTTGCTGCTGTAGCATTTGATTTGAAACGTGATCACCAGTTGGTGGAGTGATACCTGTGCAGATTAATTCCGTTTCCCAAAAGGATGTCTGTTCTATATGGTCATTTAGCGTCACATGAGTATGATTTCTCTTTCTTGTTAATGCCTTAAAGATCATAGTAATTGTATAGGTTGGTGTCTGTGTGGAAGGGTTCTTTACAACAGAATTTAAACCCATCTCAGTATCTCTTGGGACTGAACGATGTTTAATGCTGTTATTTTAGAGAGAGCCTGAGCATTTCATAGGCAACTTTACGAATACTGTTATACCCTAAGTAGGGATTTGAGCTATAAATCTATTCTATACAGCATGAAGAAGCTCTTAGACCAGGCAGATGGCTTAAGTGCCGTGCTAGGAAGCACAAGGTTTGCAAACAGTTCTTTGAAATGAAGACTAGCGCAGCTATGAATCTCAGCAGAGTTGCTCTGAAGGGTTTACCTACCTCAGTTTCCCTCGTTTTAATTAGATTTTATAATTTACAGTAGATTAGGGCTTCCCAGTACAAATTGGGTGAAAGTTGAGATCTTCCCTCGGAAGATTGGAGACCTTCAATATACTGATATCCCTAATGTTTGCTCATTATTTTTGCAGGCAAATAGAGATTTAGCTTTGTTTATCTGTGGGATTAGTTGTTGGGATTGGCTTTGAAGCTCTGGGGATTATATTATGATGTTTGTGCACAACACTTTTGGAAATCTTTGCATTCCTGCAAGTATTATAAACAGTGCTCATCTGTATGATAAAAATATTTAACTGGGAGCCATGCAAGTGGCAGCTGAAGCGTCCTGAAGATGCTGTATCTCCATCGGGGACTGCAGCAGGGTAGAACAAGCTGTTCTCCCTACCTGGAGGTGCGTGATCGGCATCTGATCCATCACTTCATTCCATGTGGGTTTGGCCCCTGGGTTTCTCGCCCGGCACAGAGGCGGGGATGACCGGAGCCTGGGCAGGAGGACCACGGTGGCTTTATCACCCCAGAGGAAGCGAGGGTGAGACCACCAACAAATTTCTTGTAGGCCACGGTAGTGACAGATGGTAACTACTTTCAATCATGACGAACTGGGCTGGATTTAAACTAGTGATTTAGAGCTGAAAGTCTCTGTATCCTATTCCCATGAGCCCTCAAGTACTCGGGGCACACCTCATTAGTTTGATGGGAGAGAGAGAGTTTTGATTTTCAGTGTTTGCCGAATGTCTGCCCTTTTTCTCTGCTTCACTTTCTCCAAGGACTCACTCCCTCTGATAAATCTCCGTCTAATTTGAGATTAGGCTGTTAATTGAAAAAGGGGACATTTCAATTTTTAAAGTCTATTTCGCGCTCAGCCCCCGGAGGGTGTTGAAACTGGTTAAAGATCTTTCTAATCTGGACTCCAGGTGAGGGCTCCTGCCTGTGGACGTGCTTTGCTGCTTGTCCGGGCGGCTCCAGCTCTCAGTTTAACTGAGTTTTAGCACTGGATGCCAAGATACTCACCGTAAAATAAAATAAGGATCACATCCTGTCTGAATTTCTATTTCTGATGATATAATTTCTATTTCTGATGTACTCCGAGGAGGGACTCTTTCCTGGAGACCTGAGTGTCTTCCTGAGCAGGACTCGAAGCCCTGAATGAAGTTCCCAAAGTTGAGCCGCCCTTAATATCTTGAAACCAGAGTCGAGTTGTACTCCTTAAGATCAAAATTGGGGTCAGAACCTAAAATGATTTTGAGGATATTGAGAGCTGCCCACTTGAACCACCTGTTCTAGAAGTTAATGCAGCAATAAAAAAATGTAAAGCAGAAATAAGGGTATCTATTTGATAATAATACAAAAAAGCCTGTCTGCTTTCTAACAGTTTAATGGGGAGGGGGGGTTAAGTTCAGCAATTTATTAACCAATAATGTCCTAATGGGTTCTTTATTTTTTTTCTCATTATCTTCATTTTTGCATTTTAGTGTTTATTCCTTTTTCCTTATTTGGGTTATAGCATCTCATTTTTTTTCTGTCCTTTCCCTCTAGGAATAATGAAAACCAAAAATACCACACAGTAATGAGAAACAATAGTGTACAAAGATTAACGTCACAAACCCATCACTGACCTCAATAACATTTCACAACATTTAGTTTTCATTACAGTGAAATGTTACTGCATACTTTTTACATGAACTTCTGAAGAAAAATATATGATAGGGCTTTCCAAAAATACACATATGTTGGGAAATAAGACTTTTAAATCAAGAGTTTTACACATACACTGATCACATTTGACGAATCAGATGTATGGTATTAATTACTCCGAACACACAGCAAAGAGTCTTAAACATTTAGAAAACAAAGATTTTCTGCTTTGCTGATACAGACACGTGTCATGCATTCTTCAAAAGGTGCATTCTGACTTCTAGTGCTATTTGCTCCCTTTGGATGATGAAAGAACATTCAATTTTTAAATTGTATTTGTAAAAAGTATTGCTTGGCATAGAGTTTAGGAAAGAACGTTTAGAACAGGTTGATCTGTAACACCACAAGCAGTCTGTTTTCTATCAATGATTCCTAGCCAGCTTATTAAACAGATTTATACAATGAAAGAATCTAATAACAAAAACATTCACCTCCTTTATTACTTGGCATTATTTATGGCTCTTACTTTTTTTTAGCTACCTTTTTATATATCGGAATCTGCCAACATTGTATTTATAAAGTTTATGTACTAGCAGCATTTGTTGGGCAGGGATTTAGGTTACTTTATGTTTCTTTCCTCCTACACTTATTATTACTAAATCTGTATACAAATGCTTGTAAAGGTTTTAAAAAGAAAAAAAAAAACTGGAGAAATTGAATGTTTAAAAAATTAATTAATTCTGGAGAAACGGGATTTTTAATGTACTTACATTTTAGTTATTCTCTCAATAACAATCAAAAATAAAGGTTCTTATGACAGAGCCTATTGCAAGGCTTACTGTGTTCTCCGAAATCTTCCGTGTTGAATCATAGATCAGGAAGTGTTTACACGCTGAGAAATCAAAAGTTCCTCCTATGACTATCAATTCAAATCCCTAAATATCTATAATTACCGCCCAAAGAACAACTTTGTCCTCAAGAGCTCCTTCCTTCCCTTCCTCCTTCCTTCCTCCTGTCCGTCTGTCTGAAGGCGACCGCGCTACAATGGCGCGTTTGTCGTTCCGAGATGGAGAGTTAATGGGAGCCATTGAGCCTTCTCCCACCATCTCCCAGTGCCAGCTCTTGGCTCCGGCATTGAGTCGGGGCAGGGCCTGGCACAGATTTAGCCCTGGAACCTAAAATATAGTCTCCCTTTCCTATAGATCGTTCTTTCCTGGCAAGGCAGATCTGCAGCTTCACCGGTGGCCGGGGCAGCGGCTCTCCACAGGGACACAACCGCCTGGCATTAAAACGGCTTTTTTTCTTGAAAGCTGCTGGTTTCTTTGATGTTCCTGTGTGTGCATCACACAGTCCCTTTGCCCAAGCTAGAAACGCCTTGAGATGGCTTTTCTGTGTTCAGAGGGAGAAATACAGGACGGTATTTGAAAGAGGGGCGGGCAGTCTTACTGCAGCACAGGACTCTGAGTTCCCACCAGCAAACGTGAGCGAAGGAAGGACAAAAAGCCGGTGGTTTGTTCCACCTCAGCACGTTCAACCCTTGGAGATACGGGGAGCCGCCGGTTTCCCCACGCAAACAATAGCGGTAAACTCTTAAAATAAATAAAGAGTGAGTCGGAGAAACAGGGCAGGTTTTGGACTGAATTCGCTTGACTGAAAATCACAGCTCTTGCAGCCACCCGATTGCTGCGCATCCCGAGAGCGGGCCCGGGCCATCAGCTGGGGTGGGAGACTGGTTCCCCCCATAACCTGAAGCTTTGCTGGTTTATAAATGACCAGTCCAGGAACGGACACTGATACTGGCACTGGGTTTGCTTTTGTCTCACCCTCCCAGAAACGTTCCTCCTGAATGCCCATGCTCTCGCTATTTCAGTAGAAAACCTTCTATTTTTTTTTCCACTGAGGTTAACCAAGCCTCCTCCTGTTTTGCTGTGCTCAGCAGCTAAGGCCAAAGTTTACAAGAAAGGTAATTACAGCCTTATTTTTAATTGTAATTAACTATGGGTAAGGAATCAAAATAATCCAGCTACTCTTTTGCTGAACCAAAGCGTTATATATAATGTGACAAAGAAAATGGCTTGCCCTTCAGTCATTAATTTTAGCAGCTCTGTTATTCCTAAATTACACAAACCTCTGGTGTCAGAGGGGAAAGAATATGAACCAGCTCAGATATTTCACTGGGATACGTTGCCCCCAGTTGTGTCAGAATGTGCAATGCTTTTGAAGCGCTTCAGATTATGATAAATTAGAAACACGTAATTAAGAAAATCGGGAACTCCAAATAAAGAGGTCAGGAGTGAAAAATGTTGGTAATGAATTACAAGCGTCTCTGGGTTCCTAAGAGCTGTACCTAAACTTAGTCTTTTGAAGGGAGTCTTTGCCTTTCATTGCAAAGGACGTTGGAGAGGCGCGAGCGTGGCGAGGAAGCTGAGGACGGTGCAGGTTCAGGGGCAACACTGCCATAAGGAGACATAAACTGCCGTGAGTGGTAGGAGACACACATACATACGCATATGTAGATGCATATTCAACGTAAGATGAAGACGGGAAACATTTTAACTCTCTTATTCCTAACTATATTCATTGATTCTGACCCAGAATCAAAATTCCAAGTGTTTGCCCCTAATTGTGACAAATGCTGCTCTTTCTGAACCCTTTATTTAACTGGGCTGGAGCTCCTGTTTTCTCACCTGACACTCATCCATACTGTGGGTCACTTCTTACGGGGTAGAGAGTCCCAAGGGAGCAGGAGAAGTATAAGGATCAATGGCACCATTGGTGATAAAGAAAGAAGTTGAACCAATTCTTGAAAACGCAGGGAAATGTCAGATATCCATGTTTAAAGCCCGTACCAAGGCGGATTTTACTTGTGCTGCTGGCACTTACACAGCCAAAAATCCAAGCTGAGACGGACCTTGGCAGCATGATTAGGGTGATCTTCATTTAAAGATGAGCTATTCTTGAACAATTTCTCCACTGTATCTGACACAAACAGGCTTTTCTTCAACACCAGACGTGCATGTCTTCTTGCTCCAACTATTTTTTTCTTGAACAAACATATGTATTGTAGCCAATGCAAGGAAAATCCCACTCACTATTTATGTTTGAGTTCCCTATGTCCCATTAACAATATCCCAGTGTACTCATGGCAGTATAGCATCTTGATCCAGATCCAGCACTGTTTTCCTGGATTCCCCTTTGGAGACTTAAGTGCCACAAAGCAATTGGTCTTATTGAGTGACCTTCCATCCCAGAGGCTCTATTTTTTGGGCACTGAAATAGTTTCCTGTCCCTTCTTACAATTTTTGCTAAGTAGAGGGCACCTCTTACTGTGAATCTGAACTAAGAATATTTATCAGGCCACACGGTGGCTGAAACTTCATTACACTTAAGGATTTGATCTGCTGTCCTGTGACTCTTCTACACATATAGTTTGGTGATTCTACTGGCCACCGTGCAAAGAATTATTATATGTACACTATTTGAATATGTTTGAAACAGCATATAGCTCTCAAAGGGCAAAAGCTTCCTGTAGGGAAAAGGACCCTGCGGCTGGTGCGTTTCCTTCGAGGCTGCTCTCCTTTGTTGCAATATATAGATGCAGGTACAGAAACAAATGTATTTGGCTTTGGTATATATTTGGTATATATATTTGGTATATATATTTGGTATATACAGTGTGAGTGTGTGCACCTTAGGCTTAAATGCCACCAACTGATTTGTTGAGGGATTTCTGTAAGTAATAATGTGGAAAAAATAACAGAACAGTGACCGTTCATCCCACAGACAGGCTTAAAGGTGAGAGAAGCCGAAGCCGTAGCACTCGCAGGACTGCCACAGCCTGTCCCCTCAGCTATGTTTGGCCCAGTGTAATCCCTGCAAAAACAAACCAGTGATTTGACTGAAGAGTTTTGGAAAACAGCAAAACAGGAGGGGAAAATGACACTTGGTAGAATCATTAAATTAGAACGATGTACCCGAGCATAAAGTCTAACAATTAGGCATTGCCAATTAGAATTACCTGCTCTCTTTTAAATGTATTTTGGTATTTTGGCTCACTGGATAACCCACAGCTGGTACTTAAAAAAAGTAGTGTAAAGAAATCTCTTGCCCCGCCGTATACGTTCAGACTCTATTGAGATTTGGCAGCCGAAGCCCTGAATGGAAAGCTAAGCCTTCTCGCCGGCTGGCGTCAGATTCCTTGTGGTTACTCTTTGTTTTTGTGGACACAGAGATTTAGATGTCTGCAGTCCCTTGAAAAACCAGCAAGATGTCTGCTAGCTGGCTGGTTTCGATTCATCCCCGACACCGCCAAACACACCCCTTCGTTTCACCTCTTTGTCAGCGGCAGAAGAGCTTGGGTGCTCTGCAAAAGATTTGATGACACGGTCAAAATGTTTTCACTTGAATGCAACCCGGTGGCGACCCCACAATAAAGGCGATGGAAAGGAGCCATGCAAAGATCAGACGCCAATAAAGCCGGCAGTTAACCTCTCCGGCCTGACTTTAAGGCGCTCCCTGCCTAAGAATTTGTAGCTGTATTTTAGCACCTAATGCCGAGAGATCTGCAACTGAAACCTTTCTTGGTTAACTTTTCCCAATTTATCTCTCCTAGCTTTTTTTTTTTCTTCTTTACCTTTTCTTTTTTCTCCTTTTTCTTTTTTTTTATGTTCTTTTCCTATTTTTTCCCCCCTCTCTTCCCTTTTTTTTCCCTCCTCTTTTAGTGTAAAGGACCGTGAGGTACGTTCTTCTTTGGTATAAATAAATACAGCCTTTGTCCCAATTAAAAACAATGTGATGTTATGGACTGTCATTGCATAACATTTATTTCAGTGTATGTTAATGCAGATTTATTTTGGGATGGAGTCTGTTTTGGTTAGCTTAGCTTTGGAAAGCTGGATTTAAGAGCCACCCTCAGCTCAGTAAGTTTTCTGTCCTGTCGATGTCAGCCATTGATTTATCCAAAAAAGTCGTATTGTTTACAACGGAGACGTTAAATCATAAAACAACTTCCATTCTATCCTGTGCTCAGATAGACAAAAACATTTCCTAACTGTTAAACCAGCTGGTCTAATCTTTAATGACTTTGCTTCAGTGGCCAAATCTACTTCTTTCTGCTGTTATAATGCAACATTAGATTAGTTACTGTCTCTGAAATTGCTGTCAGTCAGGCTCTGTTTATGAAGGATCATGGTATTTTTCATAAATCATTTTTTTCTTCTTTTACTGTTTAAAGGATAATAGTACTGTAGCTTTGCAATTGTTTTATGAGGCAGTAATCTTGTTCCTATGAGGATAAACCGTGAGGCCAAAGGCAGGGCTTATCTCCGGAGAAGCCAGTTATAGCCAAGGAAATCACTACAAAACATCAATTATCACTACCGCAGCGCGGGTTTTACCCCTTGGAAAAATCAAGGACGAGATTTTGTGTCAAAAACAGCCCATCTGATGGGGTCCTTGAAGCCGAAATGCGGGATTTGTGGGGTTCTGTTGCCATTAGTTCACAGTCTTGTGCAGTAAGTTTTCTTGACTATCAAAAGCCCATATCCTGTGACAGTGAAGCTGCATCGTGCTCGTGCCATCAGGAACAACCCCTTCTCATAAAACTGAACAGGGCATTTCTGGTTTGCTCTTAGCTCCTTCGTTGTGTCTTTAATGCAGGCAGCAGGAGGAGGATTTTCCGGCTGCGTTCCAGGGGTTGACGCAGTGCCGTACCCGGAGCAGCAGCACCTGGGAGCTCATTCCCTTTAGCTAGACACTAACTTAAAAACATTTTTAGGCCTTCCTGTATTTAAAACCAAGCAGAGGAAAGCACCTCGCAGCAATGATCGTGGTGCTGAGCCAGAGTTTTGCAAACTGTGTGCATCCCGGGCAAGTTTCCCACGGCAATCCGTGTGGCACACGCCGGCTTGGATGTAACGTAGCACCTCCCCAGCGAACTGTGAAACGTCCTGCGTTGATGCACTCTGTCCTTAAGAGGTTTATTCAATTAACAGTTTAAACTTTCATTATATTTCGCCATTTGGCGAAGAGGATTCTTATGCATTTAATAGTTTTATGCATTTACCCATTAGTCGTTTAAGTGGGCTGGCTGGGACCAGCTCTGCCATTTTCCCGGCGGGGGCGCGGGGGGCCGGGGCGGGCAGAGCAGACAGTGATACATGGCACGTGTCGCGGCCGTTTGCATCTCCCTGACCTCCTCAATCCATCTCTCTGAAGGTTGCTGCGCATTAATCCCCCTGGCAGCTGCTGGCGCGGCCGCTTCGAGGTACGGGGGCAGGTAGCCAAGGCTTCAGGTAGCCTCTTTGCACGCCGGGCTGTAGAAGAGCCCAGATTGGCAGTATATTTTCATCGAAACAGAAACTTAGACGAAAATGACATATGTTCTTTAACCTAAGGACTGCTGATCACTTTAAATACTTTAAATTAATCCAGCTTCATTTGTTAAAACTAGCATCATCTGCTTAACGACTAAGGGTATGTCGTTTTATACTTAAAAACAGGCACCGCAACAAATCTTTCAAATCTTACCCCGATGCTTTGTGCAAGATTGTCTGAAAACTATTTTACAGCAATATTAATATTCCAAGTTAGTCCTTATCCATGTGCCTATTTAAATTCTCACTATACAGGTTTGGTTTCCCCGCGTTGCAGATATTTCTGGCCCTGCTCTGGCCGTACAGAAAGCTGGGCAGGTCACAGGATTTATCTGCTTCCAGTCTGCTTTACGGGGAGCTCCTTTGCTTCATCTGCAGGTAAATTCATGGACTGAATGTGCAGATTATTACCAGTATCGGAGGCTTCTCTGAGCCAGTTTTTCAGGTCTACTTGGCTTCTAATAATGGCCAAGAATGAAATGTTTGCTGCCTTAGAAAGGAATTTTTTAAAAAGTAAAATAAGCAGTGGCCGCGTAATTAGAAAAATGTTCAGAAATGCAGTAATAAATTGGATAGTTACTTCTTGTAGGAACCCCATGGAACAGTAACTCCTGCTGGAGGCAGTTATTTCGGACCCCGAGGAAGGACAGAACTACGGCTTATTTTATTTCTGGCATTTTGTACTGAAATAATCAGCATATCACATCATGAAAATAATTACTGCAAGGTCTCAGACCTTTGAACGGCTCTGTCCTCTTGCAAACAACCCTTAAATCTATGGCCACCAGAGAAAAGGCATTCCTGGTGCAGTGCCCTTAGAAATCACTTCCATTTGGGTTTAATAGAGCTGGAGTCTGTTCCCTTAGGGACTGTTGCCACCCTTTATTTGCCATTTGTCTCTGGTCTTGAGGCAGAAGTCAGAGAGAAGAAACAAATCTGTTAAAATTTGCTGTTCGTTTTTTATACTACATACAGACAGTGAGTAGTTACTTTTGTCCCAATTTTATAGGTGCGATTTGTTTATAAATTCTCCAGTAAGGTCAACGTTGACGTGTCAGAGAATATTCAGCTGCCTTTAAAAATAAGGAAAAAAAAAAAAAAAATCTAGCAAAAATCACTTTTTCTGCACGCTCTCATTGCTTCTGTCTCCTTCTTGTAATAATCGGTATCGTGATTATACCTGTGTGAAATTGAGCAGATTTAATTGATGTAATTTATGGGAATGTGAGTATTTGACTGCAGCGCGGTTGATCTCCCGTGTAAGAAGCAGCCAGCGGACAGGGGAAGGAGAGGTGAAGTCAGCGGTTTTGTATCAACAGGCTTGAAAGGATCTCCTGGGTAGTTTCAGAAATAAACCCAGCTGAATCATACCCTGCCTGCTCTCAAGGGCTTTCCTACCGAGCCAGGAAGGCACGGGCTTTCCTTTCGAATCTCGCTGTGAAGCTACGCGGGGCACAATGTTTTATTTGAGATTTAATCCGTCAGAAAAGACACGGTTCTGCAGCTTTTAGCGGGGAATCTCATGGAAACGCTGAGTATCGATTATCTGTAGGCCTGGTGACTTTTCCATATTTCATCCTCCCATCTGCTTACTGTAAAGAACAACGCACGAAAACCCTTGAAGTGCTATATTAGCGGAGCACGCAGCTGTTTTCTTATTTCTTATTATTCTTTCTATTATTCTCTCTCATATTGCCGTCGGTTCCCAACCTTGTTTGTCAGAGCGTCGTGCCCTGGCGGGGCGAGCTTTTCCGACTGTGTGAGACACCCCGACCACCGTGGGCTGCACGAGAGGCTCCTTCGGGGTGTGCAGGGACACTTGGCCACCTCTGGGCTCCCGTCTACGTCCAGCAAACGGAGGAGCTCGCCGTAGCCCTCCTCCGCTCCCCGGCCAACAGCAGTGTTGTCTCAGGCATTGCTTTGCAGGCTCCTCCGCTGCGGATGTGTTCTCTTCAGCCAAATATGACCACCTGCAAGTTTGTGCTGGTGTTAGCATTTTCATCTCCCATTATTCAAATCCAGCTGGCTTTTCCTTTGAAGTTGGTTTCCCCTCATGTTAAATGTTAACTGTAATTTCTCTTGGCCAAAGAAACAGATAGTGCATTCTTTCCCGTCTGTGTGATAATGGCCACAAGTGTGCTGGCTGCCTCCGGCCCGACCCACCGCCGCAGCTCCCTTCTCTCCTCGCCCAGGAATGTCGACGCTCGGCTCCGCCGCAGGAGTGGGCTCATCCGGCAAAAAAACCTCTGGGCCGAGCCCAGCCCTGAAGACTGTCTTTAGACATCGGGTATCTCATGTGTCCAAAGTCTTCCAAGACTGGCATCTGCTCAGGGTAGAGAAAAATGACCAAAAAATCACATCTATGGGTAAATTTCGTACAACCCCAGAGTTAGGGGCTTTTTTTCAGATTCATGCAGGGTAATGTTTTGCTTTTTCCAGCTGTACTAGCATTTTTCTAAACATATTTCAGTGCTTATCCTTGCATTAAGCGCAATAGCGATGGAGGGGGAGACTTGTGACCATTTGAACTTGAAATCCCCGGAGAGCTTTTTATTCTAATAAAACAGCAAAATATTGGATACATGACACCCCTTACATCAAACTCTATCATATTAAGGAAACCTTAGAACTCTGGTCTGCAGTCTGGCCTGATACATTACAATTCATCTGGGATCAGTATAAGAAATAATTACATCTATTTATTTATTCCACTGTCAGAATGTTGACACTAGTTTTTCATATTGTCTCTGTCATGAAGAATCATAATTAAATAACATGTCAAATGTATTGATCATACATTTATAAATTTGTTTGATATATCATACAAGCCTTTTGTTACTGGGAGGTATCACAAGATTAAAATTAAAGTTTGCCAAGCCATCTACCTCATTCGACATGGGACTTTTTCCTCCTAATTAACCACAAAATTCTGATGGCTTGTCATTCTGATATTGCATAAAGTGATCTCTTCCTTTTTATTTCAAGTTCAGTGTACCGTTTCCCTTTGACCAAAATCTGGCTAGATATGTACAATCATATTAGGCTATGAAATGACATACTTCTGTTGTATTTTTTTTTCCATTTTTCTGTCCTAATTCCTCTACTTAAGAGGCACCGTCTTATCACAAAGAAGATCAGCTAGAGTCCGCCTTCAGGTTTTGTGCATTTTCTGCACAAACCAGAGAGCAGGAGCCTTGACCACCCTCATTCCTTCCCTCTCTCGTAGCTGCGTGTGCACCCGACCCAGCCACGTGAGCGGATGCAGTCGGTGTCAGTGGCCGTGAATACACGAATGTCTGTCACAGCTCCGGCTCCTCAACACGCTCACACCTTTGGGAAAAATAGATTTATTTTTTTTTTTAAGGAAGCTGACAAGGACAAGGAAAATCAGTAACTTGTGTGTCTAAACGGTTCTGTTTCTCCCAAAGCAAATACAATTTGCAAAGAATTGTATTCTCTGTACCTCCCGCATGCTACTTCAAGGGATAAAAAGATGTAAATAAATAGGCATTTGTTGTCCCTTTTTGATGTGTTTTCTCCTGTTTTCTGTAAGAACATAAGCTAGGAAGGTTTTTACTCAGATTTGGTGGCAGAACACATGCATTAAGATTAAGTTTCTTTTTAAAATTTGCATTCTTTGCTTTGTATGTTTCCTAAATGGGGCAAGAGGGTTTCTTAGTATGTCTTAGTATTAAAATCTAAAGTAACAGACCTTCATTCTAATGAGCTTTGTAAATCTGACCTAAAAAGTGTCGCCTGGAGTCTTTGAAATGAGTTTCCTACAACTTCCTCTGATCTGATTGTGTGTTTTAGGGGAGGTTAAATGGGTTAAGATTCTTAGCTGTCCTAAAGCCATTGGAGTGATTCCTTATTAATCTTTTTCACCCCCTAAGACATCATCTACAGATCTAGGCGGATTTAGTACATAAGATAACATAGTCAGCCCTGCCATAACTATCCACACAGCTTCTGAAAGGACAAAAGGGTGACAAAAATATGCAGAAACGCTTCCAAAGGTTCATGTTAACAATACTTTCCAGTCTTTCCCTCGCCCGTATTCAGCTCTTGCTTGTTGCATAAGACAAGTTTTATCGTCATAGGATAATATCTCTGTAACTTGTGATCTAAATTACAAAGAAGGTTGTTGTGCTCCGTGTCCTATGGCAAAACTTGTGAGCAGAAGACAGGGTCTTCAATTAGCTCTCTTGCCGCCGATAACCAAGAGCTTCTTGTTCCCGCAGGCAGGGCACCGGCAGCTCCTCCTCCCTGCCTGCTCCCAAACGGCTTTTCCTGGGAGTCTCCTCTTTGCTACGCCCTCGGTAGGGCTGCTCAGGGCTGGGCAGAGGGGCTACGCTGATGGCAAAACTATCCAGAGCTTTAATTCAGGGAGAGGAACTTCCTTTCTACTAAGTAAATAACCAAAAAAAGGTAAAAATCTGGAGATGATTGCATTCTCCGAGTGGTCGATGTCTTAGCCATCCTTCCACATACTGGGATTCAGGGCCTTTGCTTCTGGTGGGAAGGTCATACAGTAGCATTGCAATACTTTTACCATTAAGATGCTTTTTTTGGAAGAAAAAAAAAAATCCAATTATCCTTTGACATCGACCGTATATTTTATATGATTCCTTTCTTACCTCATTCAAGTGTTATATCTGCATGGCAGCGGCGGCGTTTCCAGTTCCACCCTCTTCTGCTAGAGCTTATTTGCTTATAATCATCTGCTGGGAAATAAAATGTGAGCGAGGTCTGTGGCCAGAGGATTTTTATGTGGCAGTCCAGGGCCTAACAGCATTTGAGAACCTTAGGTGTTGTACAAATAATGGTAATATAATTTCAGGGATCAGCTGCCATTTAATCACTGTCAGGAGATTGTCAATTCCTTCCATGATTTATGGTTGGGAAAATACAGCATGATTTGTAAAATAACAAGAAGCATCCCCCCCCCCCCCCGAATGTGGGGTATTTTGAAAAACCACCAAACTGAAACACGAAACTATTCTGGAAGAATTTTCTCAGGATTTTGAAGTGCTTGCCTTAGCATTGAGCTCCCTGTTGACATAAGTGTTCCTTAGTCCTTTGCAGGTGCTACTGTAGTCTCACGGAGCTCTCAGGAACCCATTACAGTCTTTTGGTCTCAAAAAAAGAAAAACACTTAAAAAATAGTGAGTGGCTTCTTCAAAGCTGGAGCGCCCTGATAAGTAACCTAAAGTGTATGGTTTTCCACGTGTTTTAACGCTTTCTGAAATGTAAGAGCCCGGCCCCACAAACACTGGGGGGCCAGCGGTCCCCGCAGCCGCCGTCTCACCGGGGTAATCGCTCCAGCCTCCCCTCGATAATACACTTAAGCGTATGCTTAACTTCTTCCATGCTAAGGAAAGCATTTAAGCACGGTTCTTAAATCTCGGTGCCTCTAAATCAAGCATATCTTTAAAGTGCTCTTCTCAACTGGCCAAATGTCTGGTGGCAAACTTCAAGGAAAGGGTGCTAAGAACTGAATATAAATAAAATATCGCGTACCTAAACCAGGCGTGCGAGCCCTTGGGGAGGTGGGATTCTGCGGGACCCCTCCTCGCTTTGAGGTCTTCGAGGATATTCGAGGTCTTCGTATCTGTAAAATGAATTCAGGTCGCTAGGTCATCTGCAACTTGTAAGCGCATGTGCTTATGGTTAGTTGCGTATGTTGTTGGATCTCAGAGATATAGCAGCAGTAGGAGCACTTCTTAAATGAGATATGGCTGTTGCTCTTCCTCTTTAACAATACCCAAACCAGAAATTATTAAATTATGCATGTATTTGGAAAGCCGTTAGACCTGTTTATGGCAAAAGATGAAAAAGCTCACCCTTTTCTAGCAGCTGTGAAGTAAAAATTATGACTTGGGTTGCGCTCTGCCCAACCGGGGGACCCTGCTTCCATAATTTCCCTCCTGGTACTTTTGACACCAGCGTGCCAGGGGTTTTTGTCAGTGTGGAGACCAGCTTTGGAGTCCGCAGAGATGTTTCAGGCAGAATCTGGGAGAGCTCAGGAATGCATGCTTTATTAAAAAAAAAAAAAAAAAAATACACTGGAGGCAGTTTAGGTATTTAGCCTCTGAAGCATTTTTTGTATCTCTTAATTACTTATAATCTGACTTTTCTTTCTAATTGAGGCTCCCAGCATCTGTCTAGCTACCAATACTCTTAACTACTAATTTACATTGCAGTTGGCACCTGACCTTACATGACACACGTAAGACTCTTAGACAGATAATCCTGGCTTCTTCTTGAGACTTATGTCGCCATGGAGGGGTCAGTGGTGTGAGACAGCACAGCTTGAGGTGCGAAGTGCCACGGCGGCTCACACACTTTACCTAGCTGAGTCTGGGAATCCCTTAACAGGCTGATCCGGGCTTTTACACAGCCGGTCCTCCCGCTTTTGTCCCGGGCAGGCATCCCTCTGCCTGTCACTTCCAGGCCTTAAAGCAGCATGTCTGTGTTGGTTAATTTGCAGACATCAGTAGACACATTTCACACTGAATTCCACCCTGTGGGGCCGTGTCTAATTGGACAAATTTGAGCAGCAGGCAGAAAAGCCACCGCAGCATGGAACAGTGATATATGGGCACAGGCAAAGGGTTGGAAGCTTAAAGATACAGCTCCTCCGCTCGCCTGCCCGAATTCGAAGCAGGAATGTCCTGACGAGCGAGGTTTAACATCCCGCAGCATCACCTCAGTGCTACGGGCTTTTCTGGAGCCATCCCTTTCCGAGCAGGAACAATTCTCTCTGCTCATTCATTCCCTCTGAAGGAGCAGGAAAGTGTTCGCAACTTCGCAGCGGGACACGGGAACGTTTATTCCAGCCCGAACCCCTGAAATGAAAGGCTCCTTGGGCTTTAAACTGCACAGCTGCGATCCACATTAGAGTTTCTTTCGGGGAATTTCCTGCAATATTGCAGCAGGCAAGGTGAAGCGGGGAGGCAGTGTTATTAGCAAAAAGAAGGGAGGGGGGGGAAAGAAAAAAAAGAATTTCAGAACCTTGGCAATAAAAGTGAGTCGAAGGGTTGTTTCTGGTCATAGATGTTTCTTTTCCATTTTATGTTGCTTAAGCGTAATAAATGTCAGATGGCTCGAGTAGCATGTTTTATTAAAATAAGTGAATTTGGAGTTCATGAAAGAGCGCTGCATTGATAGCGCTGCACAGGATGGCTTTGTTTGTGGGGGGAGCAGGTAGGGGGGTCCAGTCCGCCTCTCGCCCACGTTTGCTGGGACCGTTTTTAGAAGGGAAAAAAAGCCTGAAATCCTATTTCCGTTGCTTTGGTTTTGGTGTCTCTGCTGAGCTCACAAACAAAAGTGCCATCTAATGACAACCGCGAAAAGCCTTTTGGAATGCAAAATTGAAGACTATCATGTGGTTTGGTTGGTTTTTGGTTGGTTGGTATTTTGGCTGCTTTTGTTAAGTGGATTGAGACTTTAACTCAGTTTTCATAAATTGCGGAACGGCCACCAGAAGATGATGATTTTCCGTTGTCGCTTCTGTGCTGCTCTGGTGTCAAAAGCTCAGCAAAACGGTCCCTGTGAGAAACCCAGCTCCCAGGCGTCTTGTTTTGAAGTTCATAAAAGTAATTTACAAAATATCAGCTCCCTCCAGTATAATTGCTTCTTAGAATGCATTTATATTAGTGACATTTTGATCTACTATGGGTTCCTCGCTTGGGTTTTGGTTTTTTTAAACGTCTCTGAGAAACATAGCTCCATATTCTGATTTTTCACAGGTAACGGGAGTTCTGAAAAGGATCTGACTAAGCAGAAAAGCAAAGTGTTGAAACAGCTTTCCAAAGGATGGCTTTGGTGACGAGTGCTCACATTTTGCATCAGTCAGAGCACTGTGTCGCGAGTCTGAGCTTGGACCGAAAATCCTCTGGACTGAAAGTCCAGAGATCTCACTGGATGCAACAAGCCGCTCCAAACAGAAAGCCTAGGGAAGAGAAGAAGAGGTGACCTGGTGGCTTTGGACGGGTCCGGCCAGAGTTTTATGCCGATACTATAATATATTGATGCTTGGTGATTTAAAGAGATATGAGCCTTTGGGTCTTCACGCAAGCAGAGGGATCCCCAGGGCTGCAGCAGCTCGGGGTCGAGCAGTGTGTCCAGGGGAAGCTTCTCGGCGCTGCTGCCACCTCTCCTGCTGCCCCAAAATGTCACATTATGTGGGTGCCACAAAAAAGTTTCTGCCAAAATGGCATGGAAGTGCTGGCTTCAACTGGTAGAAACAGTAATTATTGCTTTTTCTCTGTGATTGATGTCTGTTTATATTTAATGTAGTTAACAAGATGAAAATGAAAGGCTTTGGTTAATCAGATATAGTTTTAGAAACTAAATCTAAGTCATTCATGTGGATATGGTTGAATTTCCTCCTCTCCTTGCAACCTGTTCCATCAATCCCGTAGCTTAGATCTGAGGGTTTGCTTTACTTAACTTTTTCCAAATTGAAATAAAAAGCAGCTTACTTTAACATATATCGTGGGAGCACTGTGGATTTTCCCCCTCCGGGTTACTCAAAACAAGCCCTAGGCCCAGCAGCACTGAAAACTTCTGCGAAGCTGAAAGTGCAAGATTTAATGCCTTGTAACTCTAATCTGTCTCTATAATAAATTATTTATGCAGAATGTGTCAAAAACGCATATGTTGCAAAGCAGTAAAACTTGCCACCGTGGTGGGTGAAGGCAGGGGGGGTCACACCGATGCCTGCCCGGTCCCAGGCGGGTGGCAGGGACGTCAGCTGGGATTCAGGCTCTCCTCTCTGGTCACGTTCCAACTTTTCCTATGGGATTGGTGCTGTTTCCCATCACAGCTGAGGGGAGTCTTCCAGTGGGAGCCCACTCAATCCTTTAGAAATACCAAAACACCTATAAATACTAGAATGTCTTTAAAAACACAGTAAACATTAGGCCAGCAGCTACCAGGCTATGAACAAGAAGGTTGGAAAAAACGAGGATAATAAATATTCAAGGACCAGTTTTCAGGCTGATGGGGAAGGACGTGGGAGCAGATGGGGAGGGAGAGTCCTGCCCGGTGGCCCCAGAGCCTGGTCCAAGCCCTGACTCCAATCGCCCACTTACTCTGCTGTCCTACGGGAGAGACAGGACTTCTTCTGCCCTCTCCATCTCGATTTTCTCCTCCTGTGGAATGGGAGGTACATCTCGCATACCCAGTAGGGAACTGGTGAAGGTGCCAGCCCCGTGCCAACCCCAGCCCGAGCTCCTCCGAGCCGGCAGCCCGAGCTGCGTGCCTCCATCGGCAGGAGCGCGAGTGGCTTGCGTAGAGGTTTGTAAATATGAATCATTGCTTAAGTGCCAAAATTATAATTAAAAAGGTTTTCTCTTTTGGCTTTTTGTCTACATACTTTCCTAATAGTGTCATTTGGCACAGCCGGGGTGTCTCTCACAATGTAATTGCCGCAAAACATTTCCTTGAAAGAGCAGCAACACCCCGCCTCCTCCTAACACTTGCATGTGGAAAGCACCAACTGTTTTATAGGCATTAGTGAATTATGCTTTTCAGTGAAGGAGGTATTAACTGTCTGTACAGCTGAGACAGCTGTAAACCAGCTTCTGAGACGAGGTGACCTGCCTGAGGCTGCACGTCGGATGCTGTAGCAGAGGCAAGAGCCACCGTTGCGCCTCTTCCAGGGAGAAAATGCAGAGACTTTTACAAGATAGTCACTGTGTGTGTATTATTTTTCTTCTCTTCCACTTCTGTAGGGGTCTGTACATAAGAAGGGACCTGACCCAGGGCATCAGCATCATGGGCTGCCCGTTTGCCCCCAGCCGCGTTGGTGTGGCTCCAGCTCCCATTATCGCTGCCTCTCCGCCCTGTTTTCGGTGGGAAGCCGGGGTTACAAGGACACCAGACCCACTCCTCTCATCAGCATTGCTGGCACTTCTCGAGCATTTTGGTTTTTAAAAAGCGGAAGGGCTCTCCTGCCACCCTGTCAGAGAGTGCCAGGTAATCCCTTTATGTAGTTACCGGCATTTCCCTGCCAGAGCATCACAACCTGCGCTAATAAACGCAGGTGCCTCCCTGTTAGGAACTGAATGGCAAGAAATACCTCAGGGTTTATTTTTTAAAAGAGCGGTTGTGGTAACACTAGAATTAGTAAATAAGTAAATAAGCAGGACAGATCTTTAAAATGAGCTGCAGAGCGTACTACTTTCTATTTTTGGGCAAAACTTTGAGGATCTGGAAGTTTTCCAACTGTTTCAAAATGAAACCTTAAATTAAAACGATAGCTTTTGAGGGGGTTGTTTAATTATTTTTTTTTTAATCTTTAGTACCAAGAAAATTAATCTTCTAGACGGGTCTTACATTTGAGGGAAGAATAGTGCCTGGGCAATTAGGACTTTTTGCCCCCTTCAGACTGGTGAAACGAAGTTTGGGGTAATACAGGCTCAGGTCTTCAGCTGGCCTAAATTAGCACAGCTCCGTTCAGGCTCCAGCTGTAGGCACATATTACTGTTCCATTGCAGCAGATCTCATTTATGACATGTTTTTAAAGCAGATCTGTGAAATGATCCAGCTTTAAAAAAATAACACTAATAAGGGTGTAGTTACATGAGCATCTTATCCCCCAGCAAAGCCAGTTTAAGAGGCTCCCAGCCCCTCCCTGACCCTGCCTTCTCCTTCCAACCCCACGGTTTGTTTCCCCTCAGCTCTGCGGCTGCAAATTTTTGGTGTTTGTGGGTTTGGGGGCTTTTTTTTCCCGCTTTTCTTGCATCGTTTCAGTGATAAAGTAGAGCGTGTTTCCTTAATGTGCATGAGCAGAATAGAGCAGGCGGGTGTGCTGGAGCAGAGGGATGGCAGTGATGGACAAGGGGAAGGGCTGGGAAGTACGGGGCAGTCTCTCAGACGGTGCCAGAGTGGATGTTCCTGCAGCTCCGGTGAAACCCAAGTAGCTTTGCAGGGGTTTTATTCCAATGGCCAGGCAAGCAAACAGATGAGTTGGTGCTCCCGGCATTGCCTGGGGCAGTAGGTTGGAGCTCACACCCCCATGAGTGACCACTTTATCACAGAACGGGTTGGAAGGGACTGTTAAAGGCCATTGAGTCCAACCCCCTGCCATGAGCCAGGGACATCTTCAAATAGAGCAGGTTGCCCAGAGCCCCGTCCAACCTGACCTGGAATGTTTCCAGGGATGGGGCATCCACCACCTCCCTGGGCAACCTGTGATGGTGGCTGAGACTTTGGCTCCTGGAGTCAGCAAGGCCCGTAGCACCGTTGCAATCAAATCCTGGACCTCTGCTGGATTGGGGCCGTAGCTGGATTGGGGCCGTAGCTGTTAGGTTATGAAGGAAATTGCACTGGTTTTATGCTCCCAACAGCAGCTCGGTTTTACCAGAGCCACGCTGGTGTTAGCGCTGGAATAGAGGACGACGAGTCGAGATTTCAAGGAATCTCAGAATACTTCACTGTACCAGGAAATTCAGTCTACCGGGATTCTGCGCTACATAGCAATGAGATCAAATGCTTTCCTAACCTATTTACTTTAAATGTATCTTGAATATTAGCAATGATGGAGTAAACAGACATCTTTAAAAAGCGCGGTGCCTGCTGAATGTCTGACACAATACTTAATGAGCGCAGGAAGGTTTTTTTATCCAACTGCCTTCGGTCTGTGGAATATGTTCTCTCCTTCTTGTTTTGGCTGGATGGATCTTGTGGCTGATCTATTTAAAAATAATTAAGCGAACAGTTGCAGAAACAACATGGTATCTTAGATCCGCATGTGGTACAGATGAGGTGGAGACACCGAGCTTCCCTTCGCATGTGGTGGGGTTATCGGTACCCTCCAAACAACGCGTGCAGATACCGTTCCACATCCTTTCCAAAGGAGCTGAAAAACACGATGACATGTAACGAAACCTCCCCGGGGCTGCAGTTTGGTATTCGGTGGGGAAGCAGCGTGGACCGGGGGGTTCGCCGTGGCTGCTGGGGCGATACGAGGAGCTCCTGTCCCTTGGCACTTGCTGGGCGAGTCCCATGTCTGCAGTGCCCGGTGCTGGCAGTGGTGTCCCAGCGTGGGTTTGCCTGTCTGCTGCTTTCTGGGAGCAAGATGCATTACTCACTCCTCTTATTCCTTTATACATTACACAGAGTGGAAACAAAAATCAGATATAAACACAGAGTCCATCAATCATTACTAACTTAGAAGATAGACCGTGATAGTAGATCTCCCTTTTCCTTCTTCTTTCTGGTCTTTACACACCACAGTACAACACGCTGTAGTAACACAAGTGGAATTAAGTTGCTCAGACACACGCCAGAGTGTAAAAACAATTGTGCAGTTGTTGTCCCCTGGCCGATGTACCTGTCTGCTGCACCCCTGTGCGAGGGCAAGAGCTGACTTGGGGTCACGGGGTGGTTCCCCAAAAGTTCTGGGTGCCACCAAAGGGACTGCGAGACAAAGCATAGCAATTCTGGTTTAGCTGAATCAGGACTAAAGTGCTCGACCACACACCCAGGTGGAGGCCATGCCCAGAATAGACCCCTAAGTACAGATTGGTACGAGTGGCTTTGCCTTTTGGATTTCTTTTAGTAATAATTTTTGTATTTTTGCAGCGGTGCCAGTGAGATGATGGTGGTAAGAGGTGCTTGTTTGTGTTCAGTGGTTATTAGTGTCATTTCTTTTTTGTTTAACCTTTTGTGTACTACAGCTGTTCGCTGCAATCCAGAGGGGTTTTGTGATTTGGGAATTTATGATAAATGCACTCTAACACAAGGAATTTCGGCTCGTGGGATTATGCTGGATGTGCAGAGGTTATTGCAGGAGCATTTGCTGGTTCTCCTTCTTCCTGTAATTCTGTTGATACCAGTTATATGATCATAAAATTCATATTAGAACATTAGCAAATGCAAATGTGTGGCCACGTTCTCATCATTTAGCCTAATTTTAATCCTTTGGATAAAGGACTTCATTTATATCAATTCATAGGCATGGAAGTGACAATCCTGTTTATAACTATCAGTGATACAGAGCAGCAGCACCAAAAAAGCCATGGGATTTTGGAATCAGCACTAAGAAACTTTTCCATAAATGCCAGGAATAACATTATATTTGAATATTTAACCCTTACCCAGGCAATTTGAGGACTGGAAACCATATGTGCTTTTCGTAATGGGAGCCAAGATGACCCTACATAAAGATAAATATAACTACATAAAAGCATTCAGGAAGGATGGTGTTGTGGTTAAGAGCTGGGCAAGGACTGGGGAGCTCGAAGGTCTAATCCCAGCTCAGCCACAGGCTTCTTGGGTGATCCTGGGCATGTAACTTAATCTCTGCGTGTTTTCAGTTTTTCCATTTGTGAATGAGAGATAATAATACTGCCCCACAGCCATGCCTGGAGGATAAACGCACTGCTGCTTGGGAGGTGTGGGCTTGGAGATGGTGCTGGTGACCACCAGCGTAAGTCTCAGCCAAGTATTCTGCTGAGGGTACGTGCCACATCGCTGTCAGTGGCATCCACAGTTTCGCCTCTGCTTCTCTAAAGGCTGGTTGAATAAACTTCTGCCCTAATTAGACAGCGTGTCATACCAGGGCAGCACACCTGAAGCCTCGTCTAGGAAGTCACATCATTGGCAAATGGTCCCTGTTTGAGCATAATTTAAATTCAAAAACAACGAGGGGAAAAAATGAGAACAGGGAAACCTGCAGTAGATGAAACCATCTGGTTTTGTTTGAGTGCTACCTAAGTAACTTGTGTTTATTGGTTATAGACTGGTGTTTTCTTTATACGGTCTCTGGCCAGGTAGCTGTTGTTATACTCGTGACTTGGCATCCACTTCTGCCCTTTGTGAGTCTGCTCAGGAGGTATAAATCCCGATCCTCTTGTGATTCCTTGAAAAGATGGGATATTTCAAAGTAACCGTCAAGACGGAGACTTTTCTTAGTTGGTCACTGAGAATTTCCACTCGTAGCCTGTGGCTCCCATGGGGATATCATTTCATCACCGTGGGAGCCGAGGTGATTGAGCTGATGGTACAGGGAGAGGCAGCTGTACGATTGTCGATGTGAGGAGGAATCACGTTTGCGAGAGAACATCTCTGCTAAGGTGCCGTCCCGGCTTTGGAGAGTAGGTAAACGCCTGCCGAAGGCTGAGCAGCCGGCCCCGGGCTCACGCACAGGCCGGGCTGCGTAAGGTGCGGGGGAGCGTAATGGCCCATTGTTTGGAAGGAAGAGTTTTGATGTAATTATACCCTTCAGCCATTGCCACACTTTCCTCTCTTTCATCTTCAGGCAGGTCCACACGTTCAGATGTGAAGCTGGAAATGAAACACATCTGGATATCCAAAAATGACAACAGACTTTTATTTGCTATTTTTGGTATACAACAAAAGCTTTGTATCTTGCTAATTGAACATATGGGCTCTCGGTTGCTTTTTTTCCCCCTGCTAAACTCCACTTTTCCATGTGTCATCATACGATTCCAACATTTGATCTGTCGAGTCCATCTTGGCCATGTGTTTGTTGTAATCTGCTACACATGTAGGCTTGTTTTCGTGTGCGTCCTGACCTCCAGTGAGAGCTGCAGTTGTTTCCATCATGGATAGTGTTGAGGAGTTACACATCCTTTTTATCAGTGGATTTGGCCACCGGCAGCTCCTCGCAGCGCGGAGCAGGGATCCTGCCAAGCCTCTGAAAGCTCAGTGTTTAGGGTAGCCGTATCTGTTTGTATTGTGATACCAGATGCTGGCTTTTTTCAGTGCAACAGAAGTAGAAGGGAAAACTTCCCAAAAATAGAAAATATCCACAGAAGTAAAATCCAGCGTCTCGGCGAGGGAAGCGGAGGGTCGCCGTTAGCTAATTAGAGATGGAGCGCGTGGAAGGGATGGTGGTGGACGGCTGGTCGATGGTCACCGGACAGACCTGCCCCACGCCAGGGGGGTCGGCGGTGGGGAAAAGCAGCATTTGGTTGTGGAGAAGGCACTGTGCTCCTCGGAGCCTGCAGCAGGACCGTCTGCGGGATAAAGAGAGAAAAATGCCGTGTCTGGAGCGGGGAGCTGAGCCCTTCAAAGCAGGCTGTGCCATAAATACCCACTGGGAACTTGGCCCCGCTGTACGGACGTTCGTGAGACTCGACTCATTACGAATACAGGACCTCTTGATTAGCATGAAAAGATTCGTCATCAGAATTTTTTTGTGCCTGTGGGGGATCCACTTACTTATTTCCAACTAGAGCTCTAAATTGTTCCCATGCTTCATCGTGGTTTGATTAGCTAAAAACTCAGAGTAACTGTTTGAGGCACTTACCATAACTAAAAAACAGGTGACAATGATCAAACCGTAGGGAAGGGAGCAGGGACCGCTGGTGCTTTAGGGGATGGAGCCTGAATGTGGCTGGAGGCAACCCCCTCGCAGGTTCCTGAGCACTGAAAAGCCGTATTACCTGCGTGCTTTCAAAGTGCTGAGCTTCCTATGGTTCCCCAGGATAAATGCCAAATTAAAGCAAAGATAAAAAGGGGGAACTGTGCGTTTAATTGCCCACGCACACATGCATGCGTGGCCCCAGCCTGCGCATCCACGTCACGTTACAGCTGTGCTAATAGTCACCTTTCTTGCGGTAAATATTGGGCCGATTTCATCACATTTGGTTTATGTTTATCAACACAACACTTAAGCAATGGGGTTTTGGTTGCAATGGGGGAAGGAGAGTTCGATCCTCTCCAGCCCCGAGGTGAGGGAGTGGGAAGCCGTACGCGGCGTGGCCCGGCTGGAGGCTTTCCTCTCCCCGTGTCGCAACGCACCCTCCTGACTGCAGCAAAAATCAAATATTTGTACTTGAAGTCTGAGCTGAGGCAATTTCCACCAGGAATATGCTGTCTTTCGCCGGTTGAAAAATATTACACATACATCGTGCTATTACTCTCTTCAGTTTTTGCCATACACTGCCGAGCGGTTTTGTTTTGAACTGCCTTTTTCTTTTCAGCCAAGAGTGTAACGTTAAACAAATCCGAGCTTGCACTCGAGGACTTCCCAATCAACTGAAGAATGAAGCAGAAGTTGTATTTAACAAAACGGACTTACAATTATTATTCATAAATGCACATGTTATGGCTGCAGTTGTTTCACTTCTTTCTTTTACAACCCTATAAATTGTATACAGAACATAAAGGCTTTACTTCTTAAATAAATGTTTTGCAGCCGCCATAAATTATCTTTCTTGCATTCATAATGAAAAAAAAATCACTGTTTGATGTTTTATATCCTCTTCCCTAAAATGTAAAATATGGTAGTTGGAGCCAGATTTTATCTCATTTGAAAATAAAAGAAGGTTCATTTCCTACTAATTTTTTTCAGTCTTAGGTTTGGAGTTCCCATGAAATGTTGCCCAATCTGCAGAGCAGCGTTACAATAAACTCTGCTTTATCTGAGGGTTTGTGTTTGAGTTCTACCAGCGTTAAGTCGTCATCGTGAGATGAGTTATGAACAGAACCTGAATCTCTTTTATATATTACTTTTTTTTTTAATCCCTAATGTCGGTTATATTTCATCTTCCTGCGCACCCCGAATCACTGGCTGAATATCGGATTGTTGAACTTTTCTCTACGAGGACCCTGCCCCAGCATTGCTGTCCTGGAAGCAGGCCTCGCTAAACTCCCAGCTCACTGGTTTGCAAAGCAAACTTCAGCCTTGTACTATTTACCTTGGCAAGTGCCCGACCAGATTGATGATCTGTAAAGTGGATTTGTTATTTGGCTGTTTGCTTTGGCAGCTCTTGAAAGCAGTTTGCTGATTACAGTCCCAGATGTCATTGCATACATTACTGTTCACTATAAGTTTCTTTTAAAGTTTTAATTTCAGCCACAAATGCTATTAAGCTTTTTGCACCTTTCTGTCTTTAAGTCGTGGATATTGAGTATCAAGAGCAGACAGCTTTGATTTCCTTCTGTTTTTCTCTTATTATCTTTGTTGGCCTCCTCCAGGCATCTCTGTAGTGCCAACAGCCGGGAGGAGAGATGCTGCCGGCTTTCCCCCGGTGCTGTGCCCATCCGTGCCACGGGCGGTTGCAGGTTGGTCACATGCACGGTTTTCTATTTGTAGATAACCTAGGAAAACTGACATAGCATTTTTATAAATTATCAGGTTTAACGTGACCAAATACTTGAGCCAGCAGAGCTGAAAACATGAGGAGTAACGTTAACTAAAATCACCCGGTGCCCCATTTGTATTTGGGTAGGAACAACGGGAATGTGCGTCTTCATAGGTGTTTTTTTCCAGGTTATACCCATCTCCTCTAACTATGATCTTGGTTTTTGAAGGCTCTCAAACCCAATAACCGATGTGGCAAATCAATAAGCTCAAAATCAGTTTGTTTCTGACGTCGGGTCATCCTGAGTTTGGCTCCGGTGCCAGCAGCGCTGCAGCGCTCTGCACATGGCTCTGCTCCCAGCCCTGTGCCAGCAGGCTTAGGGATGAGGAATATCGGGATATTTTATTTCCATGGCGTCTCAAAGTGTATTTGCCCTTCTAAAGTCCAGTAAAAAGTGCATAAAAAACTCAGCTGGGTGTTTGCTGCTCACCTCCTGCTGGGGGGAGCAGAGTGGGTGCCTGGCACAGTCCGGCTTGGGCAAACGATGGCTGGTCCCAGGTTTCAGCAGTAAAACCATCCCTCGGGGACAGGAGCTTGATTTTTTTTTTTTCACTGGGGGTACTTTCAGCTTTGAAATATTTAAGTGGAAGAGGTTGATTCACTTTAAGTAAAGTTTACTTTTTGAGGGGAGGATATCATTGGAGTATTTTTGGCCACTGCTTGAAAATTCCTCTAACCCTTTACTATAATAAGCAAATTGAGCAGATTAAAGACACATTACACTGCCAAATGGTTTTTCTACCCAGGGTGACATATATTTTTTCTGTGGAAAAGGTTGTGGGGGGTTTTGTGAGCTGCTATGCTTTTTTTAGCACTTCCTGTTTTATTGTGTTTGAAGTGTCTTTGTGGTGACCTGTTGGGGTAAGATTCTTCCATATGGAAGTGTTTCTTCAACTTTTAATCATTTTGTTTTTAAAAAAAAAAAAAGATTTTAAATCCGATTTGCAGATGTCTCTGGTTTTGTTCGCAGAGAGCTAGTCCAACTCACTACAGTGTTGTAGAAATGTGAGTCATGATGAATTGTTTATACTAAAAGGGAAGATCACATCCATGTATTTGCACTCTTAATTAAGTTAGATACATTCTTTAAAATCTGCTTAAAATATCCATCAAAAAGCACTGGTTTGTATTTTAATGTATTTTTCTCTTCAGAAAATTATATTCCTTTAAAGATTTGGGGTGAAACCCTGCCTTCACTGAATGCCTTGGCAAAACTCCTGTTGGTTTGATGGAACTGGGATTTCACCAGTAGACCCTGACTCTGTTGTAGATGTCTCTGAAGTCAAGTAATACGAGGATAACAAGCAATTTTGTCCTGTGCCTATTCCTGGAGAAAATCTTGCTGGGATTTTACATAGGGTCAAAAAAAGTTACAAGTTTATTTTTAAGTCTACGAGACAAAATTCTTCATTAATGTACAACAGAATGCGTTTTCCCTGCACTCATATTGGACTCGCTGGGTCGTAACTGAGACCAGAATTTGGACCACTGTATTTGCGTTATAGCTGCATCCTGTTTCCTATTAGTTTTGACACTAACATCTGAATTTCAGATTTCTTCTTGTTTAGGTTTAGCTGCTCAATCAGTACATACGACAGACATCTCGGGACCTCTCCGTAGCCGTCTGGCTTGCACGGGGGTGCAAGGGCAAAGCTTGGCACCTGGGGGAGCAGCTCTGGAGCAGCCCCCGCATTGGAGTTGGTAGAGCACAGTGTGTCGTTCCACAGACAACTGGGGTTGTCCATCAGGCATCTCCAGACTTTCCCTCTGCATCATATCCTCAACATTTTAACCATAAGAAAACTGGCTTTGACAGTATTTTTGAGCCCACATGTGAATACCACATGTTGAGGTCTCATGTCTGCAGTTTCACTCCTAATTAAGTGTAGATGTAAGTACTGGGTATCTTATAAGGTCTTTGGCTCTCTGCAATTCACCACAAGCATCTAATTTCCACTTCCTTTGTCTTGGACCTGTTATTTATATGAGAGGGGTAGGTGGACTCAGCGGTTACAAGTCTGTTGGATTATTATGTTTCTGTAGCTGTCATCCTGTCAAAGGTCCTGCAGAAATTTGCATTACAGGCTCTTGCTAGTTTATTATAGGTAAAAATCCCCTCCCGTGCCGAAGGCTAGCCCAAGGTCTATGCACCTCTTAAGTCTTACAAAGCCCTGAAAATGGGTCTTAAGTGGTATATTGGCCTTGCGCCTGCTCCCAGCATGGAGGTGAATTGCATTCTTTATGAACAGTGAGATTTCCAGTTCAGCTTAGGCTGTTGGTCTTCGCTGCTGTGAGTATTGGGATGGGTTCTCTAAAATTGTCTAAAACTTTTGATGCTACAGCCCACGGAAGCGAAGGCCTCGCAGGCTTTCTGACCTAACCACGGGGCGGTTTGAAAAACAGCAGCTTTTTGATGCAGATGGGCACAGCACTCATCTGGTTTGCATTTTCAAGGTGTTCCAAAGTCATATTGTTAGCTACAGGGGGTCTTTTGTGAGCAGGGATATGCACTGACTTGCTGCTGAGACCTCAGAGCATTCCCAGGTATTTGTTTTTGGAAAACTGAAGTCAAGTAGCTATATTGTCTCCTGCCTATTGTACAGGTGGAGACACTAAGGCATAAGATGGACAAATGACTTTACTGGGCTGGTCAGAGTGGTATCAACAAGACTCGGACATAAACCTGGAGAGTTATTTTACTCTCTCTGTTCGCTCTGGTTTCCACAGTATTCAGAGCGTGTTGGAAAGGATTTCAGTAAGGAAATCCTTGCAGCCTTATTTGCATCTACCCAAAGAAGGTCAACCTCTTTAGGTGATGTTTAGATATGGGTATGGATTTGGGACTGATTTTCAAAGCTGACATGAAAAAGACTGAATTATGTACTTTTGAAGGTCTTGATCATCTCTGGGCCTTCTTTCTGCTGCGCCCTGGCAGGGCTTCAGGGGCTCTGGGGAAAAGGTGCCTTCAGCTTGGTGGCAACTCTCCAGTTTAAATATTTCACCAAAACACCTCCAACCTATCCCACTTCCTCAGTACTTTCCAAACAGTGTCCAACTAGATGAAAATTAGCCAGTGTCTTAGGTTGCAGTGCTACAAAGGTCAAATGTCTTGGAGAAACAAGGTGTTAAGATGCTAATTCTCCACCTTGGAACGAGAAGGCAGTTCTCTGCTCGATTAAGCAGAAAATTCAGGTGGTCTTAAATATATCTATTTTCACCTCTGGTTTTGAATGCAGTTTAACAAAAACTGCTGTAATTACAGGGAGGATGACCAGCATCCCATGCAGTCCCAAATCCTGCCCTAAGATCAGCTCTGAGACAAACAGCTTGGGGAAGGAGCAGACTTTAAGCATGCGAGCAGAGGTGCTGGGCTCATCCCTGCCCCATCTGTCCCCAACGCGGGACACGCAGGAAGCTTGTCCCCAACTTCTGTTCTCACACTGCACCTCCTACACTTCTCCTCTTGGAATCTTGTTTTCCACTTTTTGGAGATTTGTGAAACATATGCTTTGGAGGGTTCCCAACTTTTTTTTCACGGCAAGCAAAGAATTACTCTTTGCATTGTAAAAAGCCTCACGAAAAAGCGCTCTCCTTCTTTGTAATGGACTTGCCTGGCACTACTCAACAATCCACATTTCTCATCACTTCGCAGTGTACTTTTATAGGATATAAAAATGGTGTTATGATCCATGTTCCCAAACCTTGCCTCAGCTAGCAGGAACATCTATAAACAGGGCTTGATAGACACCAGAGCTGCTGCACCGTTCCCCTCGGTGCTTTGAACGTGCCCTAACATACCTTTTGAATCTATTCTCCATGTTATGAAACTACTCGTGCCTCTGTTGACCTGTTAATGTATCAAAGGTAATACTTGCGTGCTTAGGAAAAGTTTCTTCTCCTAGAATTCATTTCCAATCTGGCCACTTACTATGCTTAGAAATGTTTTCTTTACTTCATCTCATGTCCCACTTTTTTTTTCACTTTCCTTGATTTAAGTTAATCTGCAGATAGGGAGGTCATTGTACCTGGAATTAGCAAAAGGTTTTACTTCCTTTCTCACCCTTTCCTTTTTCTTCTCTCTCTATAGAATTATTATTGTAGTTTCTTCGGTTCACAACTGAGATGATGGGTTGGTGTTTGAACAGTTACGCGCTCTGTTCCAGGAAAGTCTGTCTTTGTTCCAAGGCTTCCAGTGCAGAGGCTCCTTCCACCTTGATCTTTCAGCAGAGCACTAAAACATTTGGCAAGGGTTTTGTCACATTTTTTTGCTGCTGTCCAGGGTTTTTCAGAGATTCCCTTTGGACAGCTTCCACCTTTCAGCTTGCCCACTGTAGGGAATACTTCTACATGTATTTACACAGCCACATCATCAGACCCGATGCATCCATCTCATATCTTCATTGGTACTTGACACCCGCTTGCTCACCTCCTTGGATTTGCTTCTCTGTGCTTTTAAAGCAAGTTTTTCCTCCCGACACTTTGTGCCAAGCCTACTTGCAGATGGCTTCGCTCTGATGGGAAGATCGTTGGGACACAAAGGTGGGACAGTGGTTGCTCCCGTGGGCTCGCGGAGCATCACTCTGCTGACAAACAGGAGGCGGTTCAGCAGGCTGTCAGACAGCAGTCCCCTCTGCAAAACGTCACTGGTTTCGCTCATAATTTTACACTGGAAAAGGTGTAGGAGCAGGTTCTACCTGAGCTACAGGAATCTCCCTAATAATCAGATTTCTTTTCCATATTAAATTCCTCAGAAACTTGTGATTAGCCCCACTTCTGAAAGTTCACAGCAGCTTAATTCTACTGTAAAACTGTCAGCAGTGATTTTCTTTTTTTTAAGACGGATTTTGGTTCTTGTACAGAACTACTTCTTGCTAAATTCCTTTTCAACCAAACACACTTGTCATTTCTCAGCCACTAAAGACAATAAACTCCATCTTTGGATTTTTACATGCTGAACTTAGTTTATAATGATAGATACATGTTTATAACACACTGAAGATTTTTGTTAGCTTTCTGGCATAAAAATTGGAATCTTCTCATTTGATTCGTAGTTATTAGTAGCAGGTTTATCCTTTCAGATATGTACAAGCTATGATTTCAGTGGAATATTTATGGTCCACAAGAATGGTAGTCTGCAGCTCGCAGAATCCATCGTGCCTCAGCAAGCAGCGTGGTTATAGTCATCAGACTGTTCATACGGAGGTGGTTTCACAGGAGGGTTTAGGGGTGTGCTGGGAAGGAGAAAAGGTGCTGGGAAAACTGGGGTTGTTCTTCCTGGATCCAGGGAAATCTGCCAGACAGGGACAGGGCCTGTGGGGTCAGGCAAGGATTTGGGCATGGTGATTTGGGCTTCCAGACACCGAAGCTCCTCCTTCATCCCTCTCTGTGTAACTGATCGCTTCGGGCTTTGGGTGGCTTCTGGAACAGCCTTGTTCATCTGAAGTCAAGGAGTTTCACTGAGCATCTGGCAGCAGACTTTAACCCGGGCACAAATGGTCATCTGCCCTTTATTGAAAAACGTTTCTTGTAGGCAGTGGTATGATGGGAGAGGACAAAGAAATTCCAAGGGCACTGGTAAGAAAGATTTTAATTTGACTTTTAGCCTGTGAGAATAATGCCCTATAGGCGCACCCTTCTAGTCACCTTTGATGATTTCTGTGACACGAGGTCATTGTCAAGTAAAAAAGTGGTAGTGTTATTCATGGCACTAGAAGTCCTTGTATGGCTTTTTTTTAAGTAGTTCTTGCTTATTCCTGGAAGCTCTGCTTTTAGCTGTAAATGGTGAGCCTTCTTTGCCTAACTCCTGTTTGCATTTGGAGTTGTTGGAGTTGCTACTGCAAATTGCCAAGTGCAAACACGAGGCACGTAGAAGGGTAAATCTCCTGCCCTTTCAGTACAGTCTTAGCCGAGGATGAGAGTGAGATGAGTTAAATGACCGAAAGCCTTAGGCTAGGACATGCCACTTGCAATAATTTTTTCACTCCATCATCTCACCTTGCAACGTCGCTCTGCCTTATCCAGCCACCAGATGTCTGATGGATAACGTAAGTGACAAGGGCAAAACCTCCTCAATGCACGCGGAGGAAAACTTCAGGCAGCGAGGACGGGTCTGCTGGCTCCTGACCAGCTGGGTCCTGCCTGGCCTTTCCAAAGCCTGTCTGGCTGGAGCAAAATCCCTCCTGTGGACAGGGTTTGGGAGGAGATCAGACCTTGCTACGGCGAGTCACCGGGTCCCCTGGCCCCGCTCCAGCAGCACACTTAAGCACACACTTAACTTTCAGCGTATATATACTACCATTGAAGTCACTGTGGCTGTGTGCATGCTTAAAGTTAAGTATATGCTTAAGCTGGCTTGGGACCAGAGATTTCAGTGCTTCAGAGGTCCAGTCCTTGCTGGAGCTTAGATAACTAGCTTGTGCAACTTGGCACGGGCTTTTAATGAATTCAGAATCAGGCCAAAAGAATTTATCTTCCCTGACTTGGAAGGCTTACAAGGAAACAAGTTTAAGGGTTGGTTGTTTTTTTTTAATCTTTATTATTTTCTACACATAAAATTTCACATTTCTCTCCAGTCCTTGAAGAAACACATTTTCTTAATGTCCTTGGAGGGATCTACAGGCTTTGAGTAGGCAATTTCCACAGTGCCCAGAGCTGATGGAAGGGCATCTGGGACCTTCTGCCTGGCCAGGGCAGGACTCGGTGGCTCTGGAAGTCCCATCCATGTTTTCCTAGCTTCTAGGAAGGTGTGCCATTGTACTGGGGTGTCCTCAGATAGAAGATTTTTTCTAGGCAACCCTGCATAGAGTTGCCCTTGGGTCAGTTACTTAAACCTTGATGTTTCAGTGTAAGCAATAAAACTCTGATAATTCATTTTGCCTCAATTTTGGCCCTTGTAGGTATGTTTTGTAATCTCTGCTGCATTCCCTGATCTTGGTCACTCAATTAATAAGTGGCAAGAGTAAGTTTCCAAACCAGTTCCTGATGGTTAATGGTGCTGTATCCTCGGAGCAGCCGCTCAGCCGCCCCGAACACAAACGTTTCCGTCATTTTGGTTTAATACCTGAATCCATCTCCTGCTGTTTGGGAAAAACTTGTAGAGAAGTTGTGATTACCGCAGGCTGTGTGCATAATATTAGATGTAACCCTAATAAATTGAATGTTAACACAGTGAGATTTGCTACGGAAAGTGTCACAAGAAGGTTGTCGCTCCTCTGTTATTCCCTAAGGAAAAGCCGGTTACAGTGTAGGTCTACAGCAAGGAGTTATGTTACCAACATGGAAACCTCTGCAGTAAATGACTCAAATATGCTAATTCTTATGAATGACTTGGAAACCGCAGATGCCTTGTGCTTAGGAAGGCTGTAGGTGGCTTTGCAGCTTGGGGATGGCAGGAGCCGGGCACATGCTGAGCAGGAAAATAGAAATCACCCTCCCAGCCCCTTCTGAACACCCAGCGAGTGCCTTGTGTTTGCAAGTGAGATTTATTTATCCTGTGTACAAGTACTTATTAGACAGTAGCTTGGAACCAACACGTACATTATCTCATAGTGAGGTAAGACAAATAAATTACAAGTTAGAGGCCCCGAGTGGGATTAGTGATGCACCTTAGGAAAATATTTTGGTTTCTGTTTATATGTCGGCTGGGTTGTGAAATGTTTCATCTGGAAAAGGTGATACGAGACCAGAGAAATATTTGCTCTTATAATGCAAAAAATATTTCAGTTTCGTTCTTAACTGGTTGCTAGTGATATAAACCAAATTTCACATTTCCGGAGCTTCGATGGTTGCTCGGCCGCTTTCCTACAGATTCTTTCCTGCGAACTTTCTCATAGGCGATAAGAAATAGCCTCTTTATCTCCCCTTGTCTGTGAACACTTCTCTGTGTGCATATTACTTATAAAGAACAAGTTACCCACAGCCCAGCGGAAATCTCTGTCTCTGTTGGACTCGCTCTGCTGAGAGGGAGGACGGTAAGGATGCTCGGGCAGGGTTTGGGGCAGGGTTTAGGGGAGTGTGTTGGGCCACATTCACCCCAGCTCTGCAGCTCCATCCAGGCTGGTCTGGGGTAGGGAATTCTTCACCCCTCCTTTGCAGCGGGTTTGAGATAGGGTTTTCCCTACCATTCACCTGGGGAGAAACTGTACCCACCATGAACTTGGCCTTTTCCAAGCATTACACTCACTGTTCCTATTACACAAGAAAGTGTCTCCTATTACAATTTGAGTGATATATTAGTATATAGCACAGTTCCAATGTTTTTTCAACACTAAATTTTTTTTAATTCAAATGAAACAATCAGAATTAAATTCCTTGGCTCCAACAGTTACCACTAATTCTCAAGCAGTATGACAAATCCACACTTTTGTCTCAAAGTGTAACATAAGATCTTAGTTATCCAGAAAACCCTGATGAGTTGTCAGATCTTTCCTTACTTGTGGGTAAATATGAGCCTTTTATAATCCGTTATGTGTTCTTTGTATGTATATATATGTGTGTGCATTTGCACATGCCACGAGATTGATAATAAGCAAGATAAATCTTGCTGTTTTCTTAAGGGAAGTAAGATATTATTCAAGTCCCTCTGGTGGAATTGGCATATTTCTGCCTCACAAAGTGAGCTCACTAAGACAGGGTATGCCTGCAGACCTCTTCCAAAGAGTTCAGAAAGGACTTAGCATATAAAGGAATAAGCAAATAAGCATCATTATGTGGTGTCACAGAAATACCAGATGTGTCCTTCCTGCGTCTTACCCAGCTTTTCCCAGTGAAGCCAGTACAAAGGCTTCAGCATCATAAAATTGCGGCTTTTATTCAGATGAGAAGTAAAACAAAATGAAGACTCATCTTAAAAAGCCTCCACTGAGATTTAATGGAATTCATTGTGTGTTTAAATTTCCCAGGCATTGTTGAAAATCTCAATAATCATCTTATTGTAGGCTAAACTAAGTCATAGATCTTCAGAGAGTGGGAAATTTTACTAGGAGGAAAAAAAGTTACTGGATTTTCTAATTTTAACCAGGACTGAGAATTATAAGTATGTGAATACCACAAGAAAACACTTCCAACTTTGTGAAAACTAAAAAGTGCTGAAGATCTGTTGTGAATCCTTTTTTAATGAAATTTCCAGACCTGGAGGTTGAAAGAGCATCAGGTGAAGTTTTTCTGCTCTGCAGAGTCATACCTGGTAACGCGCACCCACCCCAACTGCCCCCACTTGCGCACAACTCTCTGTTCTTCAGGACACTCTACTTTATGTCAGGATTAAATGTAAAGAAATGTTAATCTCTGAGGGGGCTTGGGGCTGATCATAGCATTCCTGATTTTTTCCAGGCGTTCTGATTTTGCAAAGCTGTAAAGAGTTAAAATATGCAAGAATCTTGCTGTTCAAGGGGGGGGAAAGCTTTTTTTCCTCGGAAATTAATTTTATTACAAAGGGGTATTTTGTTTTTAAAATCGTAATAGCATCCAGTTATATTGTAGTTTCCATCTCTCTTTGCTTTTAGACCGCTAAATAAATTGCATCCAGTATTGCAGAAATACACTCATCTTATTTTTCGATGCCCTCGAAAATATTCCTTGGGCTGTAGATGAGTTGTCCCTTCCCCGTGGGTGCCTGCAGCCTGTGCCCGAGTAAGGCCCCTGCTTCACTCTTTAAAGCAAGATGACAAAGTCCTGTGCTTCTGGTACTGCAAAACCGCGGCATAAATTCCCCCAATGACACCAAATGCAGATTTTTCGCATTTTATCTTCTAAGTCCTGCTTTGGATGGATGTCACATCCTGCCTCCGGTTTTTAAACCATCCCGTCTCTCTCCTCTGTCCTTTTGCTAACCTCCGAGCCTCTGGGGAAGCCAGGAGCTCGGCCAGGGCTGCAGGAGCCCTCGGCGATGCTCGGGGGGCTCTGGGGGGGGGCTTCCCTCAGCTTTCCCCAGCCCAGGGCTCGGCATCGGTGCCGCGGTGACACTCGGGTCCCTCGTTTGGTGGCCAGGTGTACTACCAGCTGGCTGGTGTGAAACTGCAGCTTGGATGGCATATAACAGAGTCGCGGGGAGCATTCGAGGCGAAGGCAGGGTTTAATAAATATACTTAATCATTTATGTTTTGACCTTAACCCAGACTCGTACTCAGACACAGAAAGCGGAGAGTTGAAAACGTACTTTGTCAAGGCTCCTTTGGCTGCTGGAGTGGTAAAACAGGGCAGCCTTGCTCTGAGGAAAGGCAGATCCTTCAGAAAGGAGAGTAAAAGGTCAGAACTAATCCAAAAGGACAAGCAGTGTATGTCTGTGTGTATATTGGGTTTCACATATGAAATCCAGTCATGATAAATCTGATGGCTTTAGAAACATCTACTTTGATTAATGAAAACATAGTTCCCATAGACCATGGGTTTCATACTTCAAAATTCTCCTGGATTTAGGACCTTAGGTTTTGCTTATTCATATAACATGCAGGAAACTATTTTTAAATGAATAAGGGAGTTTAAAAAAAAAAAAGGCAAATGTTTCAACATCGGTGGTACAGATAGACTGGATAATAAGGGGCAAAATTAACAAACAACAGACATTTTATTATGCATTTTACAATAATGTTTACATTCTTTCTTCTATATTTGTTTTTCCTTGAAAAGATTTATGTATTTATAAAAATATCTCACTGCTCCAGCTCTGAAAATTGCAGCCTCGCTCCCATTTGAAAGCCTTTGGGATGGCTGTGATGGCTGGCTGTGTTCCTAATCATCCCAAACGCTTCTCCTGAGCCCATGGTTAACCCCTTGTGCAGGGCTGGAGGAGACAGCAGTTGTGGGGGTGATGGGGAGGAGGAGGAGGAGGGCGAGATGGTCCCCGAGGACCTGCGGAGCTTGTACCGCTGTGATCCTCAACGTTGCCATCCATCCCAGTGTCCCGAGCTGGGCAGCGGGAGCCTGTGGCCACTGTCCCATCGGACGTGGGCAACAGCTGGGCAACCTCCTGCCCGAGTATCCACCTTCATCCCCGCTGGGCACGGGGGGCTCCGGGGGCCACCCCACCGCCGGGCTCGCTCCTCCCGGCAGCTGCGTGTTTGCTTAAAACTCATTTAGAAATAATGACAGAGGAATAAACAGTATTTTTGTTTACAAGTCTGTAGTGCTGAGGAGGGACGCAGGAACCTCTCAGCCTCGCTTAGCCAAAAGTTCAAAGGGATTTGAAAGTGTTCGTTGCCTGTGGGACTGGGCACCCCGACTGAAGTCTCCATTAATTAAATGCACTCACAGGATACAGAGCTGGTGAGTAATGTCCTGTTTATAGCAGAACTGCGAGCAATTCTGGAAAAAAAAAAAAAAAGAAACTCCGTGGGAGGGAAGATGACAGGGAAATGGAGTTACTCGCGAAGGCTGTAGCTCCTGCCATGGTTTTCCAAAGGCAGTAATTAACACTCACACCTTGATTCGGCAAGTTGTTGCAGAGTCTGTCACACACACAAGTTGATGTGCACGGGAGAGGGTCAGCAGCACACGGGCACGTGTTCAAAAGTCAGATTCGGGGCGGATCGGGGAGATCTTTCCACACTTCCTCCACACTTAAATGAGGTATTTGCACAGGTACTTCATTATTTTTTTTTTTTCCCAAAAAAAACAGTTGTTCAGGTTCTGCGGGCTGGTTCTTTGTGGCGTTCCCCCCTGGAGTAACAAAGTTACGGCGTGGAAGTGAATTGGCAAACCCCGTAGGAAAGTTCAGCCATTAATATTTAAACGGAGTATGTTACAATTTGACTCACTACTTTGGGCAAGGAGGTTCCGTGCCCTGGTTCCTCACATGCCCGTGGGATTCTCCCTCCCGGCCCAGGCGGTTCTGGGCAGCTCTGTCACGCTCACACTGCCATTCCCGGTGCCTCCGGAGCCGAGCGGATCGGGACTCCCTTCAAAGTCCGCTCCTGCTCTGGAAGGGCCCAGAAAAACCCAGGACTTGGTGATGGGCAGCCCCTCTTCTCCCTCCAGGACTGTCTTGGTCGCTCCCCAGGGTCTGCCATCCCCGGGGGTCGAGCCCCCATCCCTTTCATGAGAAGGATGCATCTTTTATCGGTTAAAATTGGCAGGTCATTTCCTCTCCTATTTACTCGTGTTATTTTTGCTCACACGTATGTTGCAATATGCAAGGTGAGGCTCAAAACTGTCAAGCTCTTTAATAGAACCATTACTGTATTTTTGGAGAACGTAGTCTTTTTGATTTACTGTTCCTTAGAAGACAGGAAATGGAGCTACTTGATTTCATATTTTAAACAAAGCCGTCCAGAGGTTTAATGAAAAAAATTTCCCCTGGCTTTTGAATTAAAGGGCTATGGTGAAAGATTTAGCTTAGCTATTTTGACTTAGAAAAATAACAAGCTAGAAACATTAAAATATTTTGTGAAAAGACTTTTTACTACTAGATATTTCAGAGAAGAAAATAAGCTGCTCTGGTTTTCTCGCTCTTGGTGGATAGGGCTGTGAAATGAAAGGACGTTTCCAAGGTTTGGTTGTTGGTTTTTTTTTTCCTTCTGTAGAATTTACTTTCTTTTTATATTAAAAGCCTTGAAACAATTGCAATGCAAAAGACAAATCCTGTGCTTCTAAGCAAGGCAATTCGATCTGAGTAATAACAGAAACCTTTGCCATTAATAAAATGTGAGAAACATTAAGCAGAAAGATGGGAGGGGCCTGATTCTGCTCCGTCCAGCAGCAGCGTGAGTAAAGGGCACTTCTTGTAGGAGGCAAATGTCAGTGGAAAGACAGAAGTGGGAGATGGGTATCAGGAGAAAATTAAAGTTTTAATAGGAAAATCCTGCATGTAGAGCAGAATTAGCTTGGAGTGTTTGGGGCGGTGTAAAGCTAAACACGCTGGGACTGCAAAACAAAGCACTTTTTAACCTAGATGTTCAAGCCAAGGTTTCTGCTTGTTCCATTTGGTTTGATTCGGAGTTGTTTTTTATTTGGAGTGCAGGGGATCCAGGACGGTGCTTGGGCATCATACAAAGGAGCCTGATGGTCTTAATTTCCACCCAGTTTCATCTTGGGTAAATAAGGGGAGAAGTAAACGTTCCGCTAGCTTGAAAGCACCACGCGATAGGATGAAATATTGACACAATTTTAAGTCGATGGGATTTTTTTTCAGTGATTTAATGAGTTTTCACCAGGATTTCACTAGTAATTTGCTTCTGTCTTGAGTCGTTACTAAGTGAATTGCTCCTTGTAGGTGCAGCCTGTTCCACCATCAGAGCTGTATCGGGTCTGGGGGACAGAAGAAAGGCTGGGCTTCGCACGTGGAGCTCCGATACTGGTGGCTGTCAGTAGGATTTCGGCGGTGTGTCAGTAAAGGCTCAGGGTGACGCCTGCCTTCCCTCAGCCCTTGGGTAATCCCTTGAATCAGCAGGAGCTTTCTCAGCCACGTTGGGTCTGCAGTTACATTCTGGCTGCGGGTTTGGGGGATTTGGAGAGCAGGACACTCCACTGAGGTTTATTTGTAAACTTCTCTCTGGCCGACGATGGGGAATTCGATACGTTATCAACCGAGATACTAGGATTGAAAAGGGGAGAGCAAGGCAGCCAGAAAGAGATTACAATTTAATAAATAGCAGAGATATGGTTAGCTGCTATCAGTGTAAGTTTAATGCCATTAGCTCGTGTGCCGTTGGTAACGATGTACGTAGGGGCAAAGCACCCCAAAGGCTCCTGGGGAGCAACCAGCCCATCTGCCATTTCATGCTCTTCACAGAAGGATTTTCCAGGGTGAAAAATACCCAGGACTTAATTCTGCCTTGAAAAAAAATATTTTACTTTAATACATTTGCTGTCTGCTGATGCAATGGCAAGAAGAGAAGGAAAGTCCATGACAATTGGTCTTGTTTTTTCCTGAAAGAGCTTCTTTTCACATCAAAGAGGGACAGATCCAGGGCATTATGGTAGGAGAGGACCTGCCTGTTCCCATTTTCTACCCTCACTGAGTAACCGCGGTCACGCATCTGCATGTTTAGCTTCACGTGGAACCCATTTCATCAATGTGTATATTGAAATAAGGAGGAATTCGTGGACTCCACTGCAACGCCAAGCCGATGCCTGTGCCCAGACCTCCTCTGCCCCGTTCCTCGTGGGCAGGGTGATCGCCCGCGGGGTGCAGTGGTGGCTGGTGAATCATAGCTGGATGCCTGGACATGAATCATAATCCCAGATGTGAACTCCTAACATGGGAAAGGAGCGAAGAGGGAGGAAAGATAAAACCAGACCTTCACCAGCCTTACAGTTTTTTTTACAAGAAAACTTTCTGTGCCGTTAATCCCTCTAACCTGCATTTACATTAACACTTGCAACCTCACACGTTGCTGCTAAGAAGTTTTGGCAGCTCTTGGCCCTGATTGCAGGGGTAACGCTGCACTTGTCTCCTTTGCTCTCACTCAAGTATCTCAGGAGCCAGAGCCCGGCACTCTATGAAGTTTCTCCCGGTACACGCATGCAGGCATCTTGGCAGAGCTTCAAAAGCCATTTGCCTTATTATTCATATGTCTGCTTATAGGAGCAGAAATGCTCCCATTTCTCACTTTCGGAATAAGAGCAGACACCAGTAAAGAAGAGATTTCTCATCTCTGGCACGTCCCTGCAACCCTGTGGGAGCTCATCATCTCCCTGCTGCCACCCTGGGGTTTTGGGATACAGATTTAAAAGCCCCCACTAGCTGTCTGGGTACATGAATGGCCCCATCGAAAACAACTGGGATCTTGGAGTATGTGCAGAGTGGGGGTCTCGGGGTCGTGTGAAACCCCAGAAGGATGAATTGAAAAAAGAAGCTTCAAAAAGAGATCAAATTTTGCTTTTCCTCCTGCAGTTAGGATAGCTGACAACATGGAAATGTTGCAGAGACTTAATCATCGTCGAAATTGCTTCGCCTCCTCGCTGCATTTTCTCAAACAAGCTTCAGGAACCCTTGCTTTAAAACAAATTAGTGGACTGGAGTAACCTTATAAATCCAAAGACCCATTAAAAAGTTGAAATATTTGGTCATTCCTCCTCTCTGGGATTCATCCAGAGTTCAAGTGCATGTATCACATAAGAGCCACGGTCCCATTTTGTAGAGGTCCATTTTAGTGTTGATGGTTTTCTAGTGCCAGGAATCTACTCTGCAGCCAGGCAGAGAGATAAATCAAAGTTGTGCGCGCCGATGAAATTCAGGAGCCAGAAGTCACCATTGCAGCCCATATAAATCCCTGAATGCCAGCCCTGGTGCTTTTGTCCATGCCATTAGAGTTCAAAATTATCTGCCCCTCTTTGCTGATGTATGGATTAACCGGCTGCCCGAGTGTTTACTAACGGTTATCACCCGGTACTTTGGACGTTATCAGAGGAAGGGACGCCTGCCGCGGGGCTTGGTCTCTCACCCTTTCTATTACCACCTGTCAGTGGCAGGGAGTGTGCTGTGAAGCTGTACAGTCACAGGCTACAAGTGTAGATAGTTTCTGACGGCTGATCAAAGGGGAAAACCAAAGGCCTGATAACAAGGACGTGTTTCATGTACTTTTAACTTTGAGGAGCATTGGCATTTGCATTTTTTCCCCTCGGTAGGCTGGCAGAAACCAGGCACAATAAATGCTGCATATTCAGTTACCTAATAGTTGAGTAAATGGTATGTGCTTGAAGCAACAAAGCATAACTGTAATCTTGTTCCAAGTGGGAATGATTTAAGTAAGCCTTCGCAGAAGACTTGCTGTATAATAAAGTAGAATAATTTTAATTTGTACTTTGAAGTGATCTTGAATTCGGAATCTAATCTTTGCGTTCAGCAGAACATCATACGCTGTTGTGAATGAGGTAATAACTGCAAGTTAAGGAATTATTTTAAGTATCTTTTGTAGGTACGTGCGCTCCGTCACAATAGCCAGCATCTTCAGTAAAGGGCTGCTGGTGAAAGAGTCTCTGTTAGCTCAGGTTTGGCGGAAAATTTCACAGTGCAGGAACAGAGAAAATGCACAGATACCCCAGGCTGAAAGAAGGGCTTGCTTTTTGCCTTCAGTAGACTTACTTCAAACACAAGGCAGAAGGCAAGCGGCGCTTTCCTCATCGGTATATCATACTGTTGCACTTTTCTGCTCAAGAGAAAGGGATTTTAGCTAAAGTTTTTACACATTAGCAAAGACAAAATGACTTGACTGTTTCCATTGTCTGAGACGAAGGGGAAGGGTGCTCAACAGCAGCCCAGAGCAGACAAATCAACTTTAAAAATAATTTCTAGTTGTCTAACGTGCTTAATAACATATATACAGGTTTTTAACACTACATGTTATTTACCTCGGTGTCATTATGCTGATTTTCTGACTCTTACTGGTGTGAGACCAGAATTGGGTCTGTATTTTTCATTTAACCTTTTTACTTGCAGCTGCTGGGTCAAAGCTGTTCGGTGCTTAGGGCTCTGCTTGCTCCCGCTGTGCTGTTAACACCAACATTTTAACTAATGTGCTAAAATTAGCTTTTCAGGAACTCAAAAACGCAAGGGCTTCTTTCTTCCCAATGCAATAAATAATATGTATGGAAGTGGTTTGGTCCCGGGGTCTCCCAAACATCTGCCTGTTGTTTGTTGAAGGTGCCTTCGACCGGAGCGTGACCTTGCTGGAGGTGTGTGGGAGCTGGCCCGAGAACTTCGGTCTCCGCCACATGTCTTCCATGGAGCACACTGAAGAGGGCCTTCGGGAGCGCCTGGCCGACGCGATGTGCGAATCTCCCAGCAGGGACATAGTGGGATCAGGAACAGGTACAAAGAAGAGGTGTGATCAGAGATCACGTACATCTCACCCAATGGTGATTTTTATTTTTCTTTTTTAAATTTTGCTTTTCCTTTTCTCTGTCCACTACCTCTCTTATTAATTAACTTTTATGGGGAACTCACTTAGTATGAGAGAAGTCATTTATAAAAAAAAAAACAGTGGTAGATCACATAAACATAGTCTGAGAAGCCTAAAGTAACTTGAAGCAAAATATGGGGCTTGAGGCTTCCTTCCCGTACAGCTGTGACAAGGGCTCTCCTCCCTCCCCTGCCAACTCGGGAGCATCCCGGTCTCTGTGTGGATCGCTGCCCTTGCCCACCCTGCTCCAAACAATGTCATAATCACACGCATCCTCATTTGGTGTCCTGAATAGAGCCACTGCGAAGCGCTGGTTCTGTAATCCAAATTAATCCATCTTCATCAGTGTCCATTATATTGATAAATTATCTCATCTGTTTAAGTAAATGGAATGGCACGTCAGAGATTATGCTGCTCAGAAGGGGCCTGGTGGTAGGAGACGCTTAGAAATGTTAAAGCGCAATTATTGCGGGTTTATTGTCTCCATTAATTTTCACTTTTTTAAAAAATGCCCTCCATTAGAAGGACCAGGCCCATCTTTGATCCGTGCACCATGTGTGTTGTGACCAGCAGCTAATAGGAACGGTGGCTTCTAACATCAGCTGCCAGCTTGCTTGTCACTCTTCTGGAAACTTGCCTGGGAAGGGAGACAAAGATGAGCTCTAGCAGAAACGTATGGGTGTTCCAAGCTATGGACATTACAGAAAGGCTGCGTAGAGCAGAAGCTGTCTCTGCCTTCTGCTGTTGCCCTCACATATTGCTCATCCCCTGCTTTGCAGGTGGGTCGTTACTGAGCACGTAGCCCACGGGGAGGTCACCACACTACTGCCACCTCCCACCGTCTGGAGGAGGAGGAGGAAGAGGTTGCAAAGAAGCAGAATTTAAGCCCTTGTATGTAGGTACAGATAGCAATAACCAAGCTGCTGAGTGGTGCAGAAGCACTCTTCATAGCCCAACCTGACGCCTTTCAAACTGTCTTTCCTCTGATTTCCATCTTGAAAACGATGGAGTCAAGGGATGGTTTAAGATTTGGCATTAACAGGAAGAGTTGGTTGGACACTAAGGGTGGGTCACAGTTACAGATCTGGAGCAAATCCTCACCAGCTTGTTGCCTTGGATGAGACACTTAATGTGTCTATGGCTCCAGTGCTCCACCACTGCAATGAGGATGGAGATCCCTCACATTGCTGGTGTGGAGTTTAATCAGCTCATGTCTGTAAAGGGCTGTGAAAGTGGAAAAACAGGCTGTGAAAATGGACAAAGGCACATATTTCATCACTTATTGACCCACACTGTGATCAGAGTGAACTTTGGGATGGTGTCCACTTCCAGTAATGGGTCAGCTCCCCTCAGGCTGTGTACGTTAGGGGGAAGGTGAGGGGAACACCTTCTCTGAAAGCTGAAGCCATCTAGACAAGTTAAGGTGACTGACTGCCCCAGAGACTTGACGTTATATTATACTGTAAACCGAGAACTTTGCCAGAGACAGAGGTCTCTATTTTCCTTCCATTTTCACCAAAACCAGCTGATAGCAGTGGGTGCCAACTTCTTCAGCATAAGATTAGGCTCACAGGTGCGAAGACAGAAAGGAACTGTTTATAGAGGTGCCATCACTGAGCTAAAATTCATCCAAAGAGATTTCTCGTTGCTTTTACTCCAGACACATAAGTCTTTCTAATGAGTGTAAGATGCCATCTGAAAGCAGCAAATATAATTGGCAGTAGTGACTAACACGAGTATTGACCCAACTCACCCCATCCCACCACCCTCCTCTTGCTGTCATTATGCTCTATGTTTTCCTGCCTGTCGTGGGATTCTCTCTACCGCTAACGGACTTTATTCTCAGGAGCTGGGCATGTGGTGACTCAGTGCGGCGGAGAAAACCTAGTGATAAGGCTGTGAACTCCCGTGCCCTTTCCACTTCCATCCCCTAACGGCTCTTGAGCTCTTCTTACCAGATGGCTATAAAAAGTTCTCCCCTGCTCAGGCGATACCTGGAAAACGGCACTTGCCCAGGGAGTCGGGTAGTGCTCACTAGCCACGCGTGGCTGCGCACACAGCAGGCTGCTTGCCAGCCGTTTGTCAAGCTGTGGAGCACGGTAAAGTGCTCACATCTCTCTGCTGGTTAATAAATGGGGAAAGATAAGTTGGGAGGTACATTACCCTTGCTTCAAAGAAGAGGTGTCTTTGTTGGCTCACAGCAGTTGGTAGCATAGTTTTCGCTTGTTCCCGAACCACTTACATCTTAACAAACCTAGGCTGAACTGAATTATCTTTGAAATACATTCAGGTTTTTTTCCTTGGATTCTCTGCTGCCCACTCACGTCCAGTTTCTCCCATCACCTCAATGAAATGATATCAGCAGAGAAGGACACCGTAAATTTGCTTGTTGGTAGTTGATTTATGCGTTGGTACTGGTTCCAAAGACAGTGTTTATATTTCTGCATTGGACTAAAAATTATGGAAGTTATAAACTTCTTTCTAATCTTTCTAATAATCCTAAAATTACTTATTTTAACTTATGCATGCCTTTATGTTATGCATGCCTTAAGTCCCTCTTTGTGCTGCTTGGATTCTCTTTGGTTCTTAAATACACTTTATAGGGATTTAATGAAAGTGGCAAAATCTTATTTGCACTGAAACATGAATTAACAAAAATTTCTCGCTCTGAGTGTGAAGATAAGAGCATGTGCAGTGCTCGGGTCCGTGGCGTGGACAAAATGGGCCATAGGGTGGACAGTGAGACTTTATCAAGTGCTCAACTGGTCCTGACATGCACTTAATGGCAAGAGATAAATAGATTCTTTTAATGCCTTAACTGTTAGGACATAGCTGACACGTAGATTTATATAGTAATCAGGGCTGATGTGCTGCGGTAGGGCAGAGGAAACGCATGCTCGTGGTGCACAGACCTCTTTGGGGAGCAGATACTCAACAGTGTCTTTGTTTCTTACCAACCTCGCTGATTCGATGGTCCTGGCTACTGGCTGAGGCAGAAATGACCCAGAGATTGGTTATACAGGAAACATCAAACTGGAGGATGCCAAAAACCATGAAGAATAATCTGGCATTTGCAAGGAAGGGGAATTAGATGGCCCAATGGGTCTTCTCCATCTCTGACTCCAGCTAGTTGCCAAGGGCTGTCTGACGGTGGATGGGAGAAGAACCAGGTCTGGAAAATGACCCCCCCAAAAATCTACTTTCCTTGTGACCTAAATGATAACTCCAGTCATCCAGCTAGTTGACTTGATTGGGAAACCAGCTTTTCTCCTTGTTATCCAATTATCCAGACGACCCATGTCTATCTTAAGTGGAGTCTGCTGTACATAAGCTGTCAGCCTAGATACACATTTAATTCCAAAGAAGGCGTAAATTGGCAAAGATGCAAAAAGATGTTTTTGCTGTTTCAGTTTCTGTCAAACTCTCACTGAAAAAGAAAAAAAGAAGGTCTACTCACAAAATGTTAGCGGTCAGTGACCTCTTCTGCTTGCAAAGCTTTGTTTTCAAGTGGCTACAGTATTTACATTTGCAGTGTAGTTTCTGAGTATGTGCTGGAGCTTCACATTGCATTCTCAAAACTAAAAAAGAAAAAAAAAAATAAAAGCTAGTATTGTGATTTATGAAACTGCTTTCAGGAGGCAAGTCTCTGACAATATTCCACTCAAACTGGACATGCAGAAATTGCCAGCCTGGGCTAGAAATCTTTCCTTCCAAAAATACTGTAATCAGGAAATTCCTCTGATTTATGTATTCCTTCAACAAGTACATTTCTTGAGCTTTCAAACTCATTTTTGGCCATTCCTATTGAAAAGTAGTGTATAATAGGGGACCAAGCCTAGGAACCCCAGGAGACAGATCCTCCTGGTCCTCTCTGCCTGTCCTCCCCAGGCTGAGGACGTGATGCTGATGTGGTTTCCTTCAGCAGAGGTGTAACGTGGTCTGTGGGTATCCCAGGGACCCAAAGTCATTAGGCCACCAGTCAAGTCCACTTAAGAGGTAGGTTGGCCTGAAAGAAAACCAGTGGGTCTGTCAGTCGGTCCCAGAAGGGAGTTACCAACTCCAGGACAGCAGCGGTGAGCACCAAACAGTGCGTCTCTGCGGCACCAGGCTGAGAGGTTTAGCTGGATGTTAAATCTCGGCACGGCTTCAAGCTGGGCTTTCACGTCATTTCCCAAATCAAAACCCGTTCTCTACATTTTCTGGGGTTTATTACTATAAAGCACATAGCACAGTGGCAGAAGGGTAAATTTATTCTTGAGCAGATTAACACAACAGGCAGGTTTCCAAGGGAGAATTGTCAATATATAAAATAAATAAGTATTAATCACTGCTCGGGTTATTTTGTCAGGATAGGCGATATGGCAAACTTCCTCTAGTGACAGATGTGCTGCTGCCACTGTCAGACCCCTGGTTTTTCTGCCAGAAAGAGCAGCTGGAGTCCGGGCAGCTGTGGAGATGCAGGATGGGGCTTACTGTGTTTGCAGCGTGCGATTCCAGTCCATGCCCGTCTGCTGCGTCTTCTCTCTTACAATTCGCTTGGCTGCCTGAGTGTTGTACTTATATTCACATCTAATTTATTTTGACAAAGCATACCCAAATCCACATTGCTGCAGCATTTTACAAGTGGTGGAACTGTTCTGTGGGTGCACGAGAGTGGAATTGCTTTTTGTGGGCATGTCTCCTTTTTTTCTTAATTCAGCATGAAATCTAGTACCCTCGGATGGCTTAGTTTACACTGCAGTTTATGGAGCAAAATAACATTTTTCTCTATCTGTCCTGTCTCAGAAATACATATGAACTTGCATTTAAAGCCTATACTAAAAACTGCAGAGCACCCCCCAAATTTTACATCTCAGAACCAGTGCTATAGGTCCGAACAGGGAAGGGATGCGAGCGGTCATTCCTTCACCATCATGGTCAATACAACCCGCAAGGTTTGGAGAATTTAAAACAAGGTGTTTAAAGCCCAATATGAAGTTTCAGTTAAAAAAAAATTAAAAATAAAATAAAAAAGGTATGGCTCATTTTCTTCCAAAAACTCCCAAGTGTGTCAGCTCCCACCTGTGGAAAGCTGGTGGCACAGCGGTGAGGTGCAAACGCCGCAGAGCGCCCTGCGTCTGGCCCTCAGGAGAAACTGCCTGGATCCCTTCCAAAGTTCATGAACAAACTCATAATGCGATGAAGGAAGCTCATATGTTGAAGCAAACTCTTTAACCTGATTAATGGGATGTAAGTAAGTGGAGCTAATTAAACGTGCTGTTAGGGAATAGCCCATTCGAAACCCCAGGCTCGGCGCTCAGGGCGGTTGGGATCCTGGTCCCCAGCTGAAGCCGTGTTGTTACACTGGCCTGAACCTGACTTGGGTCTTGACACTCTTGAGCTTTGCAGGAGCACGTTTTTGAAATATTTATGTGACATTTGTGGCTTGGAGAAGTGAAGTCACACGCTTTCTGGCATTCCTGGCTGAGGTGGGAAGGCAGTGGGGAGGAGAGTGAGCCACTGCCCTCTCCTTCTGGGCAAGGAGCATCTTCCTGGGTTTTCCCAAAAGAGAAAACATCTGTGGTCACAAGCTGTGTTGGGAGATGAGCAGCCACCTGGACATAGAGGTATCTGTACATTTAGTTTCAGGAGTAGGATTAGCCCTGTATAGAGTCAGAGCTTCAATCGGTACGTTTCCCTCCCTTCCTTCCCTCCTTCCCTCCTTCCCTCCTTCCCTCCTTCCTTCCTTCCCTCCTTCCCTCCTTCCTTCCTTCCTTCCTTCCTTCCTTCCTTCCTTCCTTCCTTCCTTCCTTCCTTCTTTTCCTCCTTCTTTCTTTCCTTCCCCTTCCTTTTAATCTTTCCAAGACAATTTTTCCCTTCTCTCTCCTCAGTTGGTCTTAATCTTAGCTTGGACGTGGGATATAGGAACACAGGAACACACAACAATTGATTTTCCCCCTGAAGAGCGTTTCTGCAAAAAGATTTCTGCCTAGGTTCAATGCAAAATCGGCTTGGGCAGCAAAGACACTGGTGTATCAAATAGCATTGATGCTAAAAGCAGCCTTTGAACTTTCAGAATATTCATCCCAGGGTCAGAGATTAAATTACCCTCCTCAAATAAGTCCAAGAGCTCAACGCAGTTCTTCCTACAAAAGGTTTATTTGGATGAGACTCTTTCAAAAGAAATGAAAATTCAGGGCTCGTTTTTGAGGTGCTGGATGATCGGGAGAGCAGCATTTGCACTGCGCGCTTTTTAACGTTGTTCTATTAGTTATTTCTCACGTGCAACGTGCATCAGCAGCGCAGCTGCCCCGTGCAGGACATCAGGCACTTCAGCATGGGCTTCTCGTCCCCTCCTGCCCACGCCGGTGTCCCCGGAGCAGGGCCAGGGCCAACAAGGGCATCTTAAACTTCCCAACCGTTTCCCAGGTCTCCAAATCCACCTCGCCACCAGCCCCAGGAGTGAGTTTTTAGTGGAATTTCTTCCAGGTCTACATTATTTAAGGGGGCGGGGGGGAAAGAATGCTGATACCGCAAAAGTTTCTGGTGTGAATTTAGGTTCGTTGCTGTTTGTAGAAAAACTCTGCTGATGTTTCTAAAGGGAGCAGTGATACCAGAGCCAGCTCTGACTTTCTGCCATTTGATAACAAGTTGATCAACTGCATTTACTTACTATCAGTTGTGGTGTGGGGAGATTCCTTCTCTTTTTCTTATTATTAAATCAAGGCATTTTTTAAGAAATATTTTATTTTTGATACAGACACAGCCGGTGAAGTAGCAGTAAAAAACATCACCACAAAGAGGCACATGGCTTTGAAATGTTTTGGTATGTAACATAACTGTATTGTTATGAGGTCTTAACTTTTGCACAACGAATATTTCTCCTTGTTCTAACAACAAACCCTCTGTCAGCTTTCAAAGGGTTACGTACATAACACGGTCGTAAGGGAACAAAACAAAAAATATCGAAGTGTCTCAAATCATTTCACAAATAACATTGTTCTATTTCTCTCCTTAGACGAACAAGAGTTTCTTTGATTTTTTTTTTTTTTAAGTCAAATTTAGGATTCTGCTGTTCAGAGCAGAGAGGTCACAAGGCCCTAATGTATTTAGCATTGACTGCCCTCTCTTGTAGTGCGTCTATTAGTCAGTAATTTGATTTGTACCTATTCATTTGCAGTCCCTGCAGGAGCTCTGAGCTGGCCCCAAGTATAATTGGTGCTGTCTCTATTTTTACATCATTAGATTAGCCCCGACTCCTGGCCACTTGTTGTCTGCGCTTGTCTGTCCATTTATACAACCTAATGTAACACAAAATTCATTACTGATCACATTACTTTCAACTCTGAAGCCAGCTTTGTGATAAACATTTTGTTAACCCTTTCTTGCCAGCACACAGACCTGGGGGATAAATGCACTTTCCCTTTGCAGAAAAATCAATATCATAATAAAACAAAGTGCAGTCACATTTCTAGATTTGTCATTTCTCCAGGAGAAAGAAATGGGGAGAAACATATATGAGATGACTAAATGATGTCTGCATCCAGGCATCTCACGCTGCTGTATATGAAATGAGCTCAGCGGTGTCCTTTCTACTAGAATATAAAGAAGTGACACAGGATAGGGCCAGCACTCAATTTAAAACTTAATTTCTTACTCATTGTTCTGCAAGTGTCTTAGCTCTTCTGTGCAGGCTATAATCGGGTTATGACATTATTGGAACTGGACATTTTTCTTCCAGTGCTTTGTCTCAAAGTAGTTAACAGAGAAACAATTCCCTTTCTCCTTAGAGATTTGTTATTGCGTTGGGTTTTGTTTTGGTGTGCTTTGGTTAGTGGTTTTTCTTCCTTATGATTAAGCAAATTAATTTTCCTGCTGCAATACTCCAGTATTTCACAGGAAAATGTAAAGCTGCATTCTGTCTAGCTTGGCTTTGCTCACATTTGACTGTTTTGCTGAGTACCTCCTAAAGCATTAAGCTTTTTGCATCCCTAAAGCTTCTGCTATTGATTTCAAGGGGAACGAGAGGAAAGCCACGGTAGGTATTCATTTGGGCCTGATTCTGCAAGGGGCTGAGCATCCCTACAGCTCTGTTTGCAGCATCATGCCCATGAGGTGATGCTTGCTATTGAAAGAAATGTATTTTGGTGCACGCAAAAGCTGTTGTTTTTTAACAGTTTTATAAATTCATCTTCTGTTTGTACAGCTTGGCTTGAAAATCTGTTATTTTGGGTTTTCTAAATATTTAGAAACATTTCTCAGTGTTTATTAAATCGTCCTTTTAAAAGTCCGAGTTCTGAAGCCTACCCCACACCGAGCCGTCCCGCACTGAGCAGGGTGCAGGAGACTAGGAGACTACAGGATTTTTCCATCTCTAGTTTCTATAATTACCCTGTTATTCCTTTTGCATGGTATTTTTATGTAGGATACAACTTACAGCAAGCATATCTCTCTTAGTAAGTCTAAGAGCCCTTGTCTCCCAGCAGTTGAACCAGGACTGGTATTTTTACAGCTGTTTTGTGAGCCAAAACTTGCTGCAGCTGCTGAGGTGGTGGCAGAATAAAGACAAGACAGTTCCTTTCCCTCCTCCCCAGCCCGGCAGCCCCAGGGAGCTTTTTGGTATTTTGCTGATTTTCACAGGAGCAATTTTAGGTGTGTGCAGCACTGGCTGGCGCTCGCTCCTCAAGCCTGGCTTGGCTGGGGGAAGGCAGGAGCTCTTCCGCTGCTGCCTTTGTGCCCCTCGGTCTCTGCTCCAGCTTTGCCGTCTGAGCACCGGTGAGGTCAGCATGCCCTGAAATCCCTGTACAGCCTTAGGTGGCTCCTGTCACCCTCACGTTAAGGACAAGCTGCAGCTCAGGTCACGGTGCAGGGCATGCCGTGGGCTCGGTGGCAGAAGGTGCGTGGCCAGCCGGACCATGTGCCACCACCCCGCTCCCACCCCTGGGTTTGTGAGGCTGATGCACTGCTCCCATCTCCTTGGCCTTTAGTGCGGATCTCCTGTGCTTCTGGCATTAACTCTTTGAAAGTTTGAGCCTTTCGTTATCTTAAAAGGATGTACGGCCAATTTGCCGGCTCCCCTTCCTGCCCACGCAGAGCTTTAGCATCGCACTGATGCCAAGGGCGTCTGCCGTCCCCTGGATTGTGAAAGGGCAATGGCCCAAGTCATTGGAAAGCTCTCACAAACTCTGCGTTGCCCTCACTGGGGAAAACGGGAGAGGAGGCTGTAGAATGGAAACCTCATTTATGCAATAAATTGTTAAGCAGTCGAACTGTTAAATGAACACTTCTTATTAGAGAGATAGGATGAAGTATGAGTCACCAAACAGCAAAATACACATTAACACAGGAAAAACCCCAGCAATAAACGGAAGGTCAAAAGCTAAAACAATTAAAATGTTCTACTGTGAGCCAACCCTCCGGCCCTGCAGCTTTCAGCCCTCTCAGCCGCAGAGGCCCCTCTTCCACCACGGGATCTGCTCCTCACGCTTCGGCATCAGGAGGCACAAGTCCTTCGAGGGACTCCCAGAGTGCCACCTCCACCAGCTCCAAGGGTCTTCTCCAACCCGTTCGGATGCCGTATCATTTCCTATCACCATACTGTACTCTGCAGCCCTGCCATCATCTCTCATCACTCCCGTGCATTTCTCTAACAGAATATCAGACAAATAGTAACCTGATTTTTCCGATAATCTGGCCTTGCTATCCGTGGTGGAGTCTAAGAATATCAGGGCTCGGGGCCGTATCCTTGCTTAACAGTGATGTTGTTCGCTATCTGATGCTCGTAGTGTGTCTAGTGGAGATGGTCAGGCAGAAAGCGGGACGGGGGGAGAGAGGGCAAGGAAAAAAGGAGGAAAAAAAAGCCGGAAGGGGACTTTGGCAGCAGGAGGATCTCCCTGATTGATGGGGAGGGAGACTCCCTGGAGCACATCCTGCGTCCCCTGGGACCTGGTCGGGTGGCTGCCCCCGGAGGAAGCGGCGCTGTGGCCGGGTCCCCAGATATGCTGGGAACGTTTAGTCCTCCTTGAGGTATATGTTGTAATTTGTGGTATGAAAAGATTAGCTTTCCTTCCATTCCTAGCCTGCTGTCTCCCCGCCACGGATAATATATAAAACAGTAGACTTTTATTCATTAACATTTATGGGAAAATGTTAATATTAAACTGTAAGTGAAAAGCCCCATCTTATTGAATTCTTCTGCTGTGTTATTGGGAGCCTAATTACATTTTGCATTTAAATAAAAACCAGATGACGTTCAGGACGGTCAGGCAAGCATTCTGTAAGTGAGAATTTATCTTGCGATCTGGGTAAACAATGTCTCATCATTTAACAGTTATTATAAATAATGGGTTTTTAAGCACTTTGCTGGGAGTTCATATTGGCTCCACACGGGTTGCACTAAGGGAGAGAGAATTTCAGTGACATCTTCCAGGCATCCGGTGAGGAGGAATCATATCCTGAGCTCACTTCTCAAGCTGCAGCAGTTTTCATCCTCCTCTGTTTATTGTTGCTCAATATTGTGTGCACAATCGGCTGACAAAAAAAAAAAAAAAAAAAGCAAAAGAAAAAAAAAGCTAAGAGTAAGAAAAATGACAAATGGAGAAACCATCTATGGTGCTGCCCCAGCAGAAGCCGAGGGTGCTGGGGATCCCCGCGGAGGTTCATGCAAGTGGTTGAAACCTCCAAAGGCATATTCTTTCTGTAAAAACAGTCTGTATAAAAGTTGTATCTTCGCAAAGAATGGAAAAGATGTTGGGGCAACAAGTAAAGACAAAAAGATAAGAGACTGGCTGCTTTTCCCTATGTTTCTGCTGGTGCCCTCCTAAATTACATCACTGGTTAATTACATGCTTGGTAATGCGTGAGTAAAACTTCTAAAAAATGTAAATGGCTTTTTCCCCACTTCTGTTGTTTATACTCTGCGTTTCATTCCTGTCGCTTCAGACAAGGTGGCGGTGCTTTTGTTGCTCGCTGGCTTTTAGTCTTTGCTCCGTGTTCCTCAGACATTAGCGGGAGCCTCTGAGATTTCTCCAAGGCATTTCCCGTCACAGAGAGGGAGCAGCTTCCCCACAGTCTGTCCCGCGTCCCGGGGAGGGAGGAATTCGTTTTCCATGCAGACAGAAATAGGTGGTAAGGGGATGAATTTTTTAAGTAACCATTCGCTCTCATGAAAAGATACAGAATTTGGGAGTGCCTCATGCTGGCTGGTGGCGTGTCACCTCCTGACACGCCAGGAAGCCACCCTCTCTGTAAAATGGCTGTTCCAGGACATAAACTGTTTATTGCCTTTTTCTGTGAGAGGCTTGTTATCCCATTTTCCAAGAAGACCCCCGCAGCTAAAATACCATCTTTTTTTATTTATTTAATTTTTGTATTTATTTGTTATTTCCTTGGTCAGTGACTTTTCTCAGTGCCTGCCCAACACATGAACTCTGTGTTTACATCAAAAGCTGATGGTGTTGTGAAAGACAAAGGGTCACTATCACTTCTCTGACTGTTTCCAAAGATGTTTTTCTGGGAAGGCCGTGGGCAGGAAGGTGCCGGCAGGGTCAGCAGCCGGGACCTGCCCCCTTCCCTCCGCTCTGGCTCGGTGGCACGGCATGGGAGCGAGGAGCCGGGGATGGCGAGTGCCTGCAGAACCCAGGTCAAGGTGAGAGGGATGGAAAAGGTGACAGTTCCCTAACCAGACACGTGCCGGGGGACGCAGAGGCAGCTCCATGCCGTGCTCTGTGGAGGGATGCTCACGTGTGTTGCTGCTCTCGTTTTCTCCCAAAGCAGAGCACAGCATTCCCATGGATGGCATCTCCTGTCTATTCCCAAGATGACCACGCACACCCCTCTTTGAGCAGCTAGTCCCGTTGCTGAGGCCAGGTTGTTAGGTAGAAATGACGTTTGGAGGCGTTAATCAAAAGACAAATTAAGCTAGCAGCCTTCCTCTCTCATCCGCAGCCAGGGAGGCAGCAGTGGGTAGATGAATTGTCCAGGGACAGATCCCTAAAGCATCTGGGCATGCTTTTTTGCCTTTACTCAAGGCTACTTTTATCTGCACCCTTTAAAAAAAGATCTTTAGATTATATCATGCCAGTATTGTGCTGTCTCTTTGGTTTGTCTTTTGGAAATGTGGCCTGTCACCCATCAAAATGTGAGTGAGAAGTCTGCAAAAGAGCACAACATGAAGAGCAGGTAGTTATATTAACTCCACTGCCAGATGCCCAAGTACGAGGCAGAATCTGCACAGCTTGAGATGATTTAAATTGCCTTTTATGTGGGATGTGGCCAGAGGAATGCCTTGGTTTGCCATTAGGTCTTTTAGATTTCACACAAGAGTTATCCTCCACCACGCGCTCGTCCACAGGCTGCAGCTCATTCACACGTTTGACAGTGCTTGTAAGAGCATAACTAAAAAGGCAAAGTATATTAGAATCAATACTTGAAATAGTTTTTAAAATACGACTTTTAACAAGTGAGAATGTCCAGTTGACTTTTTTCCAGCTGCCTCCTGGTTTCATGAGAACGAACACAAACTGCTGTGCTGAAGAACTCCATTAACAAAGGGCCAAATTAAGCTTCGGATGTCATTTTTATCAAGGTTCTTTCATATTTATGTCTAATATCAGAATTTGGAGCTATATAAATAAGACAGAGTGTATTAAGAGCCTCAAGCAATCCTGTAAGAGAGCGAGTCCGCAAGGTTGGCCTGTTGTTTTTCCAGGCTCGGTTAATACTCAATCTAGGTAGAGACGTGATTGTAAGAGTCCTACTGTGAGCTTTGAGTGCTTCGTAAAATTAGGTCTGTGTTTAGAAAATTGGTCTGCTTGAAGCAGCAATGTCAACATAATCTTTAAAATAATTGCCTAAATAGACCAAATAAGTTGCCTTTGGAACTGGGATTATTTGGATGGGTTTGGAGTTTCTCAGCGACACTAAAACCAGTGCTGGGGAAATGAAAGGAGGAGACCTCTGCTCTTTAGATCTCCACCTGAGCTCTTCAGATCTGAGAGCCTTGAACCGTTTAGATGAGCAGACAAGGCTGAGTCTGCGGTGACATCATTTTGTGAGCTTCAACGAAACTCTTCTGATTTGGACCAGCTGAGCATCTGCTCCCCCCAAACTTTTAACTTTTCCTTTGAATCAAACCCAAATTCCAGTCCGGTCTAGCTTCCTCCTCAGCATCAATCTGCACCGGAGAGACAGCCCAGAGCCTCTCAGTAGCTTTCCTCGCTTGCCCGAAAGGCCACTTCGTGTCAGAAGTACTAGAAGTTGTGCCAGAATTACTTTGCTTTGTAATATTATACTTTTAAAATGAACTCGGCAATACGTTTGTGTCAGAAGCACATAATGCACATATGCGGGGTGCACAGAGAGGCACACTCTGAGCACAGAAGTTGTCCTCCTCCAGGGCTGCCTTGTCTCCCTAACCAAGGGTTATTAAGGAGGCCCAAGAACCAAGGTAGCATCACAAAAGGGGAAAAAAATAGATCTTAGCCAGGAAAGAAACTGCTGGAGTTTGGAGGGTCAGGCGTGTCTGAAATCCTCCGTTCAGCGAATCAGTGAGGGGCTGCCCAGACCCTGAAGTAATTACTGGATTTGTTTTCGACCTCCAGGCAATTTTTCCTTACCCAGCATTTTTTGCTGGGGCTGTTCGGCTGAGCCCAGGGTGAGAGGAGGGACCCCCAGCCTTCCCCAAGCACTCCGGGTCATTGCGCTGGTGTGTGGTGGCTTTGCTGCAGGCACCTCTCGGACAGGACCCCCGCCCCGAGATCTCTGGTAGGAAAGGGGATGCTTAGATCCATTCCTTGGGTCCAAACCTGCTGTGGATAGAAGTGCATCGACGGGTTCAGGAATAGGAGCATCGCCTCCAAAGCTTCTGAGTAAGATCCAAAGAGTCTGGAGGGTGTAGGACACGGAGCTGGTAGGTGTCGTGAACATGCAGATTCCATTGAATTTGCATTTTCCTTTGTGGAGTCGGAGGCTGACAGAGGGGTCACTGTTGAGCAATCCCGAGGCACTCCCATAACCCTGGGAATGAGAGACCAAACCCAGGAATTTTAATACAGTGTTTTCTCTGCAAATGCTTTTGGTCTGATATACACAGATGTGCTGCTTGCGTAACTGAAGATACAAGATAATTCTGCCTAAATGCGTTGAAAAAGTTGTGTACACATGGGTTTGCACAGGAAACATGTATTACATATAAGGTACATTATGGGATTTATAGTAGCAACATACTGAAACTTTCAAGATGGGTTAGGAGGGAATTCCTAAACCCAAATGACCGTATCTGCATATTCATTTTTAAAAACTCTTTAAGAAGCCTTGCACAAGGAGTCATAGGCTTCCATGATGCGGATGGGCTACAGAAATTGTTTTCTATAAGCATTTGACTGTTCTAGCTTTTGAAATTTCACATACTGACTAAAATCAGCAACTCATCCTTCTGAAGTGCCATTTATGTAGGAAAACATCCTAAACCTCTTTACAAAAATATACAGCTCTAGGAAACTTGAGATTATTTTTTAAAAGCACTGCAGTCATTGTGAAAGTGCCTATCATGAAGAATATTCTCCCTCTAAATGCTAGTCCTTTATCTAGTGCACTTTTAACCTTCCATAAAACGCTCAGAGTCAAGTCTGGCGAGATGCCAAAGTCTTGGGTCTTCTACTCCATGGACTCGAGTCGTATGGAGCTTTTTGGGTTCTCTTTTTAAAGGAAAGAACAAGCTGCTTGCCTTTTTTTTTTTTTTTTTTCTTTTTTTTCTTTCAGTAGACAAGATTCTTTAGAAGTTCACGTATGAAAATGTTCTGTCCGTATCTCAACAATCTCTTCGTGCCTGAAGTAAGCCCAGACATTTATGTAAGTTCCAATGTCCTCCCCATTTCGTAAGTGTTAGTCGTTTGGCATCTTTGCATTGAAATAAGGCACCAGAAATGAAATTTGCGGTCTCGGCGGGGGCTCTGATGTTCAGAAGGCTCAGTCTTCGTTCCCCTGGCTATCTCCTGCCTCCTGTACCTCCTCATCTCCTTGCTAGATCCTGCCACCTTTTTTCCGACATGCCAGGTTTCATCTCCAAGTGCAAGGCGTTAACGAACTCTATGTGGATTCAGCATTAGCGTTAGCGTGAGGTAGTTTGACAGTAACTAATATTTTACATAGGCCACTGAATTCTGATTTCAGAGAAGTTGGTCAGGCAGGGTTTGCCAGTCTTTTTTACTTTGCAAATTTAATGTAGGTGCTCTTGTGGTGTCTTAACGTCTTTCAGGTTGCAGCAGGATGAAAAGGTTGTTAATAGGGGGATTGATTTTGAATGTTCAACTGCCGTAGTGTTACATTTCCTCTTTTAAATGGAGTTTAAAATCTCTTTTCTTAAACTGCTGGTTTAAAAAATAAAAAAAAAAGGGGAAAAAAAGCATTTCGTAGGAGCAGGTCTGTCACAGCCACCCAAAGCATCGCAGGAAATCAGTCCCTGCAGCTGGGGGTGGGGGGGAACTGGCACCAGTTAATGGCTTGGGGCAGAGAGCAGGTTTAATTGACTTTTAAATATTATCATAATCATACGAACTTGTAAACATTATAGTAATATATAAAGCTGGGAACCGGCTTGCTGTCTGTGCTCCCTTTGGAAAGGAGCAATGTAAAAATACTTTTTTGCCCAGAAATTTCTTTTCAGCTATCTCAAATTAAAAGGAGCTTGGAAAATTAAGGGCTTTAATGAGTACTTGGTGCTTTCGTTTCACTACAATTTAATAGTAACGATTTTTGCTCACCCGAATACCCAAAAGCGGGGTATCCCCCCGGGGGTGCGGTGTCCCCGCTGCTCTGGCCGCTGGCAGGTCCCCGTGCGGGGCTGGAGCCAACTCCGCAGGTCCTCACGTCCGAGCAGCCTCCGAGGGTGGTGGAGATGGATTATAATTAGAGCTCCCTCATTAGCATAATTGCATTTTGTCAAAAAAAAAAAAAAAAGGGAATACCCAAGAAAAACCTACAACTGCAGCAGCAGTAACGCAATTCCCAAGCCTTTGTGTTAGGGGGGGTGTTCCTGCATCCCGGGTCGGTTGAGACCTTCCCATCAGCTTTTGAGCCCTTTTCTGCCTTGGGCTGCTCCGTGCCCATCCCAGCAGCGGCTCCCGTGGGGACCGGTTGTGATGTTCGTAGTAAATGTCCATGCAGAAATAGAGCCAAAAGTGTCCAGCTGAGTTTGGGATGTTGTCTAAACACTGCAAGATGGAGAGCGTGCGTGTCGGCGTAGAGGGGAGCGGAAGCCCCACGTCGGGGCTCCTCCGTGGGAGCACGTCCCCCTCCCTTTGGTGGCAATCAGTAAAATAAAAAAGTTTAACTAATCCATTCACCGGGGAGCGTTGTGTAAATTACAAACAGTTTAAGAGATCCTCAAGACTTCCATTGTGTTAATACAAATTGCCTTTTAGCGTTCGCTTTGTATGGGATCCTTTTGAATGAGAATCCAGATGGCAGAAGCTACACAATTATTATTCATTACAGTTAATAAGTAACACTCAGAAGCCCCAGTCAGCTCTGCAAGTCCCCCGTGATGGGCATTGTGCAAATATAAGGGTAAAAAAATAGTCTTTGCCACGGAATATTTTAGGATTTCGGTTAAAGACAAGGAGGTGTGAAGGGCCCTTGGGTTTGCCTGCCCGGGCTGTCGTTCCGAGAGCTCTGTCTGCGGGCAGTCTTCTCACTTCTCCTCCAAACAAAGGGAATTATCTTTGATTTTGAAATGGAGCTCTAATTTTTTGGCCTTTTAGCTGTTCGGTCAAAAACTACCCGTGGCCGGGGAGAGGTGATTTTTATAAGCAGCACCTTGTTTCTCTTCCCCGCCGCTGGAAAATGCCCGTCTCGCATCCTCGTTTCGGGGAAGGGGCCGGGTACGTTCCCGCGCTCGCAGCCCCCCGGGCGCACAGCGGAGCCCGAAAAGTTCCCTGAAACAATTGCCGTGAATGACAGAAATGAAATCGAGGAGATTCGAGCCCTGCTGGCCATTACCCCACTTCCTGCATTCCTACTTGTTAATTGTCTAATTCCTAACGAGTCTTCAGGCGTCTGATGGACTTTCTGATGCGTGCTCACTCCGACGCTTCCTTCCCTCCCCTCCCCGGCCTCATCCCTCGCCAGAGACCTTGTTCCTTTAAAAATGCCATCCTTAAAAATCAGAAATACTCAGCCCAGCAAAAGGAAAAGGGAACTTGACATTAGTTGAGCTTGAAAGGCTTGGTGCTGTGAAAAGTGACTGACGTGTGAAAAGAGGCTACAATTAGTTCTTTCCCCGAGCACTCTCCCATTCAGTCCAGGGTCACTCCTTCAGCGAGCTGCGGCTTTGAGGGTAATGTGTTGTGACAGTTTGAGATGATGAAGAATAATTCTTGTATTCAGAGTTGCTGCCGCTTCCCCGCTGCCCTGACACATCAGGCTGCTGTCATTGTATCATCTATCCCGGCTGCGGCTCCGCCGAGCCGCGCGGGAGCCTGGGCAGCCCTCCGTAGGTAAGAGGAAAGGGTCAGCTCTTTCCAGCAAATGATTTCGGAGGATATTTTGAAACTGTGCTTAACGGGGGAAAGCAAACAGAGAGAAAGGAAAAACCATTAGAAGAAATAATGCACTGGAGATGAGATTTTTTTGAGTAGACATAAAGGAGATACCACGGCTTCAAGTGGACCACTACAGGGAGAGCACGAATAAGAAAGGCAGCATAATTTATGAGTGTTCCAGGCAAAAGAGGGCTATATAGATTTTCTTCAGGCATTGAATTAATGCGCCATATAAAATGGTTTCACATTTAAGCTTGGCAGGGCTTTGTACCTTCCTAGATTTGATGGGGTCCTTTGACAGTTCCTGGAGCTTTCTGGAATTGAGGGTGCAGCCGCCTCGCTGGAGGGGGGACGGCACCGCTCCCCTGGACCCTGAGGACCCCGGGCTGTCCCCAGAGCATCTCCTCCTCCTCCTCTTCCTCCTCTCCACTTTGGCGACCAGCTCGGGGACAGCGGAGAGCGGCTTGGGCGGCAGAACAAGGGGCAGGGACATCAGGCTGCAGCGTGGCCTTTGGGAATATTAGCAGAAAAGGAGGGTTTTGTGGGAGGTTTTGTTTTCCATTTCTCCCGCAGAGCCGCAGGAAGGCTGCGCTGGTGCCGGGCTGCGGGCAGGCCCGCTGGAAGCGATGCCAAGCAGAGAGCTTCCAGCATTTGCTTTGCAACACCTTTAATCCCCCGACGCTCTCCGAGCAGCGCCGGAGGCTGCAGGGCCATGGGAAGGGGACGGCCACCCCCCGGGCGGGCTGGGGACCCCGGCCGGCCGCTCGCCGTGCCACCTTCCCTCCCTGCTCTCGACGGCTGCTCCTCCCCGCAGCAGCCGTGAGGATTTTTGCTGCTGCTGCTGCCTTCACCGCAGCAAACAGCGCGTGTGCCCTGAAAATCCCTATTATTCTGGGACCCTGGGTGATGCCAGCGGTGCCCATTACTGTTACTGTCAAAAGCGCAGGCAAGGCTGTTCCCGGCTCCCCTGAAGTGACTTTCTCCTCATGGCTTCAGCAGATGTTCCTGCTCCTTCATCTTTTTTCCTGTCTTTTTCTCTTTTTTTTTTTTTTTAGGGCAGGCAGGACTTTGTGAGTCGTTTCCTCCGGGGACACAGGCAGGTTTTAGTATTTACGTTTCCAGTATTAGCATTTATTTGTATTTGTGTTTGTTTTTCACGGGCTTTTGAAAGCCTCAGGGAGCCATTTATGGGGCCAAAATAATGCAAGTGCTGGTCTTCTCACAGTATTTCATTTCCTTGATGGTGGAAATGCTACGAGAAGAGCAGGTCTCATGTTATTTTGACCCCATAAATAGCTCCCAGAGGCCCCTTTCTTCCTTCTCCCACCCACTCCCCCCCCAAATCAAATATTTAGGTTTCTGCAAAGCCTGACTTCTCAACCCTGGTTATCTTGCTTCAGCAGAAGCAAATTGCAGTTATTACAAAATAGCCAGAGAGTCTATAAGGCCGAATGGGTTTTATATGATGCACAATTTGTTGGCTACTGTACAAGTTCATTAAAGTGTATCATAAGAGGTTGTTTTACTGGTACATTTAAGGAAGTTAATACATCTCGACAGTATATGCATGGGGGAATGCAGATACAATAACCCTCAGACATGCTGGGGCCAAGTCCATTCCTGGCGTAACTCCACTGAAGTAAACGGAATCTCGCTCTGGCCGGGCAGCCCTGTCCTGCTCTGCCGGCGTGGTGCTGAGCCTTCATCCCGCTCTCCCACCGCTCGCCCCCGTCTTTCCATGGGGGGGGAGAGATCCTGCTTTTTCCTTGTATTTTGTGTTTTTTCAGCGAGCGTGCTCCCAGCACAGAGGACGTCGGTGGTCTGACCGGTTACGTGACACATCTTATTTAGATCTGGGGAATATTTCAGCTCCTTTCTGCTGTGCCGCAGGGCTCGGCTGCTCCGTCCCGGGATGGTGGGAGGGCAGCGCTGCCCGCTATAGGGACCTGCCTCTTCTGGTACCCGACAGCCCCACTACGCCACGGCGGCTTCTTCTGTGCTGGTCAGGTCTGTCCAGCCATTGGGTCTCTCAGAATTCGGCCCCCAGTTTTTAACCCCATAACGGGAAGGGTGTCCCCATGTCGTGGAGCCATTCCTCGTTCTTGTCTGATTTTCCCATGGGAATGGCATCGACGTTCCTGTGCACGTGGCTCTGCCGTGCCCTGGTCTGCTGGAAGGCCTGAGGAGAAGAATAATAGTTTGCATTGAATTTTTTTTTTTTTATTACTATTATCTTTTTTATTAATGAAACAGCTGAAAAAAAAAAAAAAAACAGACTAATTTGGGGGAGAGTAGGAAAATGTGCTGACTGTGGTCTTAAGGGTCATATGTGGAGCGCAGGTAGTCCCTGGTGACCGTGTAATGTCTAATTGCACATCTCGCGTGACCCGGCCGTGCACAAGAGCCGGGCTGGGCGAGGGCAAGAGCCCAATTTCCTGAGCACAGCGGTGCTTTCTGCTGCAGCGGTCGGGAGTTTTACAATGCTTTCTTAGGTATCAAAATACATTGCTCGTCTGCCCAGCTGTGTAATTAGTTCCAGAGCGAGCGGGTTCGCAGTGCGGGGCTGTTTGAGAGCACCCGGGCTCCTTTGCCCGGAGGAATGTGTGCGTTTGCCATCTGCGGGGCTTGGGATGGCAGCTCGGATGCGGGAGCTCCCTCGGTTTTTAGCCTGACCCCCTCCGAACCCAAATTGGGCTCTCTGGAGGGCTGGAAAACTTCCCCTCTGGTTCCTCTTGAGCTTTCGCATCTCTTTTAGCCTCTCTTTTCTCCCTCCCTGTTGCTAATTGAAGGGGATGGGATGCCTGACAGCAGGAAGGGGAGCGAGCCGGGGCTGTGCGGCACAGCCGGGACGGGACCCCAGCCAGGCCCTGTGCCCACCGCTCGGCCTCCCCAGTTTTTTTGTCCGTGATTTTTCCCTGGCTGGCATCAGTCTCTGCAGTGCCACCCCCTGGCAGTCCCCCGCAGAGGTGACAAGTGCTGCCGGCTGCAGAAATCCCGTAGCCCCCCGGAAAGCCACCCCGTGAGCCCGAATTCCCCAAAATCCCATCCTGGCAGGGTGTGCGGTGCCACACATGTCACCGAAGGACGGGTAGGATGCAGCGTGGCCAAGGACAGACAGGTCTTGGCCCCAAGGGGCAGAAACAGCCGCACAGGAGCCACCAGCTACAGCAACACGAACGCTCCCTCGCTTTTTTCCTCTCCCTTCTTTTGCTACGGTTACTGAAAACACAACATTTGCCTGAAAATCAATTGTAGCTTAAAAAGAGAGAGCGAAGTAGCCCCATGAGGGATTCAGCAGCCCCATGGGGAGTTCAGTAGCCCCGTGAGGAGTTCAGTAGTCCCGTTCACGAGGGCTTGGGGAGCTGTTTGGGGAGCCCCAGCCTGCCCAGCAGAGGCGATGGCTGCCCAGCGCCCCGGAGCTCTGACGTGGGACGTTTAACCGAAGCCAGCTGTGTGCGGAGGGAGATAAAAGCCCCAAATCAGACAGGATAAGCACAGTATTAGTGTGGGATACGCCACTCATTTCTGATTTAAATTGCTGTTTTTACTTCCTGAACTCATGGGAGAGTAAGGATGTGAGGAAAATGAAGAGGTTTAGACATGGACATTCCTTCACCAAATACTGGCAAGAAATTGTGATTAATACAGCTGAGGTCATTATCATCGCTGCTTATAGGGTGACTGGTTTCCTGCCGATTTGTTTTTCATGTATCCCGGGCAGATTATCTCCATCACAAGTTACCTCCACCATCAAGGATTAGATTCCCAAGCCCTCCTTTGCTAGGGGTGTGCTCGCCTGGCTGCTGCCCCTGCCATGCCCAGGGATGCTTTGTCCGAGGATATGGATGTGTCCGAGGATGCTGGGGCAGGATGCTTTTTTGATTCAGCCAAGAACTGACTTTCTGCTTTTGCCGTGTGCTTTGCGCGTAGATACGTCCTTATCTCAGAGTCCTGTTGTGGCAAAAAGGACTGTCTTGGTGTTGGCAAAATGTTAAATATCCCGGTGTGAGACAGTGGTGTGCAAAGACCAGAGGTGCAGTAATATTTATCAGAGAGCAAAGCGGGCACCGCTCCTCCAGCTCCTGCATCCATGGCTTCTTTCCACCCCCATCCAAGCAAAACTCCGGCTGCAGGGATGGGAAAAGCTGCCTGTCCGCTCCGGGGGTTTGCCCCTTGTGCCTTACACTGCGGTGTGCAGCAAGCAAGAGGGGTTTTCCTCTTTCCCCTTCGGCAGCAGAGGGAATTTGCCCAAATCTCCCTATCCCTGCCCCGTCCCCCTCCGGCGCAGCCTGCGCAGAAGTGGCCGACAGAAGTCACACTCGGGGCTGCGTGTCGCGACTGGCCAGAATATTTCTTGGAGCCTGTCACCGTGCGTCTGGTGGAGGATTCCTGCCCTGTACGTGGGGCTCTGCCTAATCTCAGCGCTGCGTGCCGGCGCTGAGTGCTGGCCGGGGCGACGCTGCCCAGCCGCCCTGCTGCACGCTGCCACTGCGGCAACTGTTGGGTTCAAGTGGCTCGCGGAGAGGCCACGGTTAGAAACGATGCTCCACACACACAAAAAAATCCTCCTGTTCCGAGATTAGGGAGAAATAAAGGCTTTGGGAGGTCAGCGAGGGGAGATGTCTGGATGTGTGTGACCAGGAGAGGGAGAGCCCTGGTCAGGCCTGCTTTCTCTTTTGCTTTGAGGCACAGCTCAGGCATGTACGAAAGGGGATATTTTCCCTTTGGCTCGAAAAAGCAGAGTTATTTATGTCTGTTTGTGCAGGATAAAAGGTTATGGAAAGTCCCTGGTATTCCCAAGGTGGAGAATCACAGTGGTTTTGCACTGCGGGTACGTGCCGCCGGTAACCGGTGCTGCTACCGCTCCCCCTTCCCCACCATCTCAGCCGTGAGCGTCCCCACTATCGAATCCTGACATGTCGGGAGCCAGCAGCCTCCTCCCAGGAAAGGGGCCGCTCTGCCGGGCAGCATTTAACATCTCCCTCCGGCTCCGCTTTGGCTCAGCTGAGCTGTGAGCCCGGCAGAGGAGTAGGACCAGGAGCTGGGATGCCTCTGGAGTGATTCGTCACCCCGGGAAAGATGGATGATGAACAAACACAGCATTAGAGCAATGATACAATAAACAGATTTGTCAGTAAAGCGGCTGTCTGACGGCACCCCGGGTTTCTCCGAAACGCTAACCAGGACCTGCTCTCTCTTCCCGTTGCAGAGCTTCAGCGAGAGGGAAGCATAGAGACGCTCAGTAACAGCTCCGGTTCCACCAGCGGCAGTATCCCACGCAACTTCGATGGCTACCGATCACCCCTCCCGACTAACGAAAACCAGCCCCTCAGCCTCTTCCCCACGGGATTCCCTTAAATTAGCCAAACATCCAAGGAGAGATCCGGACAGGGTAAGGAGCCGCCTCTCCGCCTAAACAATCCCGATGTGTCTGTCACCTGCCAGTTGGCCGCTGCGCTGGATGGTTCTCCTTACCCTGATAAATATTGACGACTCTTAAACCTTCCTGAAACATACTCACAAAATCTTGACTTTGTGTTCCTGTGCAATATGAAGAGACTCCGTCTTCAATCCTGATAGCTCTGCGGCTTCTTTTTTTTCGCTGTGTTCAGGAAGAGCTTGGTTGAGGAGAAATATTTCTAAGCCATTTTTGGTCAAGCACATGGTTTCACAACCGTTCTCTGCTTTTTCATGTTGAGAGATAAAGAGGATTCTCCGTAACTCAGAGGAGCTCTCGCCGTCTGCAAAAGTGCCGAGCATTAACGAATGAACTGGAGAGACTGGAAACTGGAGGACTTTCTGTGGACAGGGTTGATAATGTTATTCCTTCCTTGTTGCGTCTCCTTGCTGCCCTCCTTCCCCCACTGATTCTCATCAATGCCAGGAGTATTACAAATGGAAATGTTTCTTTTTGTTCTTTGGAAGAATTATCTCTATTGCTCCAGTTTTCTTCTAGTCATGTATTTTAGAAATGTACTTAATTGACTAACTGCAGTCACAAATTTCTCATATTTGGTTATAAAACTTGTTCATTGGAACTCGGATATCTGTCCAGAAATGCATGTGTCATTGAATAAATCTAAGTTAAACAAGAAACTGCTTTAATGGCAACGTTCATGGAGTGTTCCTGGGCTGGCTGTGGGCTTCGTGTATCTTCCTAGACCAGACTGTGTGCATATTTGCTAACTTGAGGGCTTTAATTAAAGCTATCAGTGGACGTTATGCAGCCAGTAGAGCTTGTTTTTGCATCCCTGCTTTCTCATCCCCGTGTGCAAGGGCAGGATTTTCAAAAATGAGAGATTTAGGTGGTGTTCCTCACCCCCGCTGGGTGCCTCTGGAAATCAGCACCCGTCTATGTTTGGGTGTCTGACCCCAGGTCCTTGCGCTGGTCGGGCCTTGCAGCTTCATCCCACTGATTTTGGTGGGACAAGGACGAGGAATGCTGGGAGCAGCGGCACCCACCTACCTCTATTGTGCTATAGGATCCCATATAAGAGGCTTTGCAGGACCCATATGGCAGCCTGAGCCTATAGACCCCGCCGGCCGCGCACAGTCAAAACTAGCACCGCATAACTCTGCTGATAAAATAGTCATGGGCTCACACATAGTAACCACATAAATTCCTCTATCTCAGCCAACTTGTGTGGAGAAGCAGGGAGTGAGATGGGACTGTCAGCTTATGAAATTTCCTTCCCACTACTTGTTTTTAATAGAAGCCGTTTGAGTCATGGCAATGAGAGGAAACCATCTAAACCCACAAATCTTTTTGCGCTCTTATAGCTTAAACCAGCCCCACTGAGTGAGGCAGAACCGACCACCCTCTTCCTACTCCATCCCCAAATACTAAATTCAGTCTTGGGCTTGATTTTTTTGTTGTTGTTTTTAGCCGTAACGCCAGAACTCAGATCTCAGAAGCTTTTTTTCCTCTCTCTTCAGGCTTGGAAACCACTAATAAAAACTGAGAGTCTGCAGCAATAATTTCAGTTTCTTGCTTGGTTTTCAGTCAGTCCTTTCTCAAGCTAAAAAAACCTTCCTTGGGATGAAATCAGAGGAGAGTTTGCTCGTAAGTACTTGCAGCTCGGGCCTGCTGGCTATATCTGCCGTAATGCTATGTTTCTTTTATGTCTGTAAAATAATGGCTTGAAGTAAGGGGCTGAGGGTAGTGCTGGCACTGGGGACAAATGGGACTGCAGGGTCAAGTCAGTCCACACCAGTCAGGATTTTTAACACAGTTCAAGCCAAGGTCAGCTCCAAAAGTTCAAACAAAATCCAGATTAACACATACAGAAGGGATTGTGTTGTCACCGTGATGCTTGTTTCCTTTCAGGCTTTCCAAAGAGCGGCCAGAAGGGACAAAGTTCTTGCAGAGGAAGGCAACTGCTCTTCTCCCTCCTGCCCCGGACAGCTTGGCTGCTGGTTCTTACTGAACACACAAAGTAGGATAGTGCATAACGCAGAGTGGTGTCATTGGAAATGTATTTGTTGTTGGCAGGCATTAAATCACTTTTTATAAGTGCTGCAATACGGCCATGTGGAAATTCCCAGTCTGCAAGAAGCTCCTTTGAATCAGGATGTTTTGTTTAAAGAGGGGGGAAAAAAAAAAAACCTACAAACTGGGGCTGTACCAAAATATTTGCAGTCTGGTTCATTGAAAAGAATGTCCTAAATTCCCCGCTGTTGATAGCCCCGTAGCCAAACTGTTAAGAAAGCCTAGAGTTTACCAAAAAAAAAGAAAAAAGGCCCTGCTATGAGGTGGCTAATTTAACTTTAATTTGATACTTTCACAGATGACCCAGCAGAAAAACCACCGAGTTCCAGCTCTTCAGTGAGGCAGTGAAAGCCGAGTGTGTTGCAATGAGAACTCTGCAGGGTCTGATTCCACAATAACTCTATAGGGTGCGATTTAACAATAACTCCATAGTGTCTTGATTCAACGATCATTCTATAGGGTGTGATTCCACAATAACTCTATAGGGTGGGATTCTACGTGTCCCCGCGGTGTGTGCCTCCCTCGCAGTGCACGCCAGCTCCCACCCATGGACCCTGCTTTTAGTAAACACACCAAAAAAAAAGCATTTCAACTGGGTGCCACGTGCTTTCCTGCAACAACACCTTTCCTCCACCTTCGTCTCAGCAGCGATGCTCTTTTTGGGCACCAGGAGAGAACGTTGCTGCTCACTGACGGTGTCTAGAAGCTGCTCCTGAGGGAGGTTTGCCCTAACTTTAATGCAACCAGGTTTTCAATCCAGGGACCAGATCCCAAACCCCATTTAAAGCAAAACCAGCCAGAGGCTCGTGGTCTTCGCAGGGTTTCGGACGAGTGTCCCCCGTCGTTGTGGAAATAACCCAGGTGAGTTTCTGAAACGCCGGATTTTCAGACGCAGCGGCGAGCAGGCAGTCGCAGGCAGCCCAGCAAGAATGTTGTGCCATGATATAAACCACTGGCTCAAAAAGAGCCCAAAAGACACGCTGGACTTGCAGGTTTTTAAACTGTTTCCAGTAGTAGTAAGCAGCGGCCTCCTGCTGAGTTCAAAAGGCAAAACGTCTCATTTAAAGCGGGGCGGACTGTATATCACTCTGTGCATAAAGTGGAGCTCTTCTATTAAAAGTTGAGTTCAGATTTCATGAATTAACATGAAATACTGCTTTCTTATCCTACCCTGGTTTCTGTAATAAACACACGCATGTAGCGTGCTTAAATCACAGGAGGGGAATGTTCTGCTGTTTGAAAAGAAGTGGAAAGTCAAAGGTTCTCCAAATGTGACAGCCTGAAGTTCAAATGAAATCACATCCCGGAGCCAGCCCGTGGCGGGGCTGGTGTTTCCCGGGGCTTTGCAGGGCACGTGGGGCTCAGGCTCCGTTTGCCGGCGAAGCTCAGCCCTGCTGCACCCCGATGAAACGTGGTACTCTGCCAACAAACCCCATCCCGCTGCCCATCTCCACCAGCTTCTGGTGGTCCTGCCCCAAGCAGCGTTAGCCGGCCCCAGAGCGAAGTTTGCTGGCGACGAGGCTGGGAGAAGGCAGGCCAGCAAGGGGAACCGGCCCAGGGCAAAATAACTGCCAAGATCTCCGTCCTCCTTCCTCACCAGAGAGCCCGGAGGAGGTTTTTGCTGCAAAGTGAAGCTCCGAAATCCCGGAACGCTGCTCCCCCTCCTCTCTGCCCCCTCCGAGCCACTGGGGTAAATGCGCTGTGCTTTCACCGGGGCTCCTTTAGTACCTTCTTGAGGCTCCAAACTGCATCTGCGCCGCGTCTCTACATTTATTTTCTCACTTCTTCGCTCTGGCTTGTTGCTGTGCAGGGTAGGAAAGTTTGCGCCATTTCCTGTTGTCTTTCCCTTATGCTCCTGAGATATTGTAAAAATGTTCGGTATCCTCCAGTAGGTTGTAATCACTTCACCCTAATGTTTCACAGCTGCTAAGTGTAACTTTAAACCCAACCATTTGAGTGCTTACAATTAGCGAGTCAATGGAGCTGAGATCGGGTCTTTGTGATTGCAAAAAGAGAAAATGAAACTTCCCCCCCCTCCCCCCAAGTTTTAATTGGATAAAATGGGAACAAAAGTTGTGGAGATGAGGGGGTTTTTAATGCAATAAATGATTAGTGGCTTATGTGCTAGGAAAAAAAAAAATAATTGAATACACTGCTTGGCCTGTTTCACAGATGGAAAAGGCACCGGGACAAACATGTGTCTGCGACAGCAGCGCCTCTGTCCTGGTGACTGCACAAACCCCCTCTCGGAGCTCCCTGCTCTGCCTTGGAAGGAGCGGGGCTGGCGAAAACAGGATTAGCTGGAGACAAGAGGCTTCAGCCGTGCCCTTCGCCTGTCCTGCCCGGGACCAGTGACACGGACGGGAGGTGCTTCCCGTCCCCCTGGCATCCCGCTCCGGCTATGCTGGAAAATCGCTCAGCTTCCCCAGCGCTGTACGGGTTTCCACCCTTGGTTTTTGCCTCCCTCCGTGCCTTCAGCCCCCTGCTTTAGGCAGAAGGCGTTGGGAGATGATGCAGCGCTGGGAGCGGGGATGTCTGCACGGCTCGGCCAGAAAAAGCCACAAATCGGGCAAAACGGCACATGGCTGGTGGGTCCGGCTGCGGGGGCAAATGAAGCAGATGAAGACAAAGGTTGGGCTGACACCTCTGGAGAGGATCCCTGCACCGTCCCACGGTGGCCGAGCCTCACGGGGTGCAGGCAGGGCACCAGAGGTAGCGGCCACGTCCCCAAAGGGGCAAAGCCGCCGAAGCGAGGGGCAAAGCAGCCAGCGCGCGTGCAGGGACGTGTAGGGGTCTCTGCTGAGGGACTGGGGTTATGCAAAGCTGTTTGTAAACATGTCCTAAGCCTTTCATAAAACAGCGCAGGGGGCATTTAATCCCATGCTGTTCCTTAACGTTAATTGAATGCAAGTGTAAATGGAAACTCGCAGTGAAGAGTCCTCCCGGGCCAACAGGGTAAAACCTCCTTTGGCCGATGTTAGTGGGTTCGTTCCTGCTCTGTGCTCCCACACGTGTTGGGAGCAGGGTTCAGTTACACCAGAAAATGCCTTTACCCTGGTGAAAGCAAAGGGCAGGTCACAGCAGGGAGACAAGTCACCAGCTCCGGAGCTGGACCATGGACACGGCAGGGTCGGTGCCTCCCTCATCCCACACGGTGCCTGGCTGGACCCTCGTTCCTCTAACACCATCCGTGAGCGGGGTCAGCGCTGGAGCCGGTTTTCCCACAGCGGGATATTGCCTGGCGGATGTGCCGTGTGCCCCCACAGCCTTTGGGACACACAGCCATTCCTGGCTGTGCTGGGCATTGATACTGTCCCATCAATTGCCACCTTGTCCCTCGCTGGGCTGGGATGTAATCTGAAGCTGTGCATCTGTCGGTGAGGTCCCAGGCTGAATTTTTGCCTTTGTTGGGAATTTCTGCTGTAAGTAATTACACTAAAACACTGATGGCCTCTTGCAGGTCTCAGGCATGAGTGTCATCCAAGTGGGCCAAGGTAAGCTGCCTGTGTATGGCCTGTGTGTGCCATGCACCATAACTGTTCCTCTGGCTGCAGAGCTGCCTGCCTGCTCTGCCCCGCGCCCGGGAGCATCCTGTGCCTGTGGCTATGGCAAAGGCACCCCGAGCCCAGTCCTGCAGGGCTCCCACCTATTGCTGGGAACTAGAGATGCTCAGCCATTCCCAGTGTGCACTCAGCACCTCGCAGGATCCAGCTCTCTCAAAGGTGACGGCTCCATCCCCAACAGGTTCATCTCCCAGCAGCTCTGGCTGGGGCTACCACAGGAGGGTGGCCACTGGCCTCGCTGGGTGGCCACCGCAGTGGGAAAGGTTGGGGGCTTCCCTGTCCCCTCTGCCTCCTTCTCCCCATCCCATTGGGTTTCATCGCATCCCTGGGGATGGGCACGGCGCAGCAGGGATGCTGCTCCCCGGCAGCCCTCCCTCCACGGGAAGCACTCCTGCCACCTGACCGTAAATACTAATTAATAGCAAAGCCCTGGTCTAGATCAAGGAGGAGGCTCTGAATTTTCTTGGGAACTTTTGCTGTCTGAAAAGTATCTTAAATATTCTCTAGCGCTCAGCCTATCAGTAGGTCAATTACACGGTGAGCAGTCATACGAAGTTAATTTCTAATTTAATACAATGTTAAAAGGTTGTCAGGTTAAAATCTAATCTATAAACAAGATACGAAACGTCTCTTTAAAACGAGTGTCATGAACCGGTCCTGGCTCAAACCACAGACTGCTGCTTCTTTTATAGGATGTAATTACTTCCCAGTGAGTATTTACAATATTATCATAGGACAGTAATAAAAGGCCAGTGCCAGCCGTGCCCGCGCAGCAGCCCAGTGCCAGCTGGGCACTAATCCCGCTCCCACCCCATCCCTCGTGAGAAATGCCACCTTGTGGGGCTCCGCTCCCACTCCACGCCATGGAAAGCAGGATGGTGGAAGAACTGATCGAGTTTTCACTTAAATACACCTCCAAGTTGGGGGGATGGGGACCCTCCTGATGTGTTTTGGAGGGAGCACAAGTGTCTCTGCATCCCCCAGTGAGGAGGGCTCGCTTGCCCAGCACCATGGGGTTTTCACCAGCCCCTGCGATGTGACCAATAGTCCTGGGGGGAAACGATGGGCGAGCGCGTTCGTTTGTGGACAAGCTGGGGAAAGGACTTTGGCAAGGTTTTGCTGAGGGCTGAAGGTTACGAGCCACGTTCTGACCAGCGTCTTCATCCGAGCAGAAAACCAGAGACAGCACCTGCAGCCCGGGATGAAGAGCCGGCCCCGTGCCCTGCCTCCCACCTCACCTCGCACCCTCTCCCCCAGCTCCCTCCATGAGAGGGATGGGCAGGACGCAGGCAGGGGGGGACCAGGCACACTCTGCTGCCTCTCCTCCCACACGAGGGATGTCCACATTGCAGCCACCTCTCGAGGTACATGGAATTTTGCTCCTTTTGCTGTGGAAAGGGGAAAGTCCAGCCGTCATGTGGGAGTGATGCCATTGTCCCACCCGGGCGGGCTGGCCGGACCACGCGACTCCTGTTCCTGGTGGGAGCTGGGCAGGATCAGGGCTGCCCTTGCCAGGCTCCAACCGAAAAACACCCTGCGTCACCGCACCGTAGGTCATGAGATTGGCTTTGAAATCTTGTGGGTTTCTTTTCCAGGAGGAATCTCACTGGCTCCAAAGGTTTGGATAAGATGTGGTTATGCCTGAGCTCTCCTCTACACCCATGCAGCCCTGCAAAGGTGGGGAAGACCAAGATTTTGATGTGAGCAGGTGACCCCCCACACGAGGGCTGCAGGGAAATGTAGGGTAATGCAATACTGGTGCTAAAATGGAGGGAGGTGGTGATGTGCTGGTCTGACCCGGCCCGTGAAGCCACGAGGGATGCGTGGGCTCTTTGCTGCGGCCCCTCCGCTGGCCAGGACTCCTTCCCTTCCCTGGGCTTTCTGGTAAATTCTGCTGCTCTTTGTAATTGAGAAAAGCTGCTGCTGAACATCTGGGCAGGCACTGTCCGCTCCGAGCCGGCTGCCGGGGTTGTTAGTGCTTGCGCTGCCGGTGCTTTGATGTGCTCGTGATTCACGGGCTTGGCCGGGGCCGCCCCACAGATGCTGCCTCTGGGTGGTTCGGTGGGTCCCACGCCGGCACGCTGCGAGGTGGGATGGCGCCCGCCGCATCTGTGCAAACAGCAGCCCCCACTTGAAACAACCCATCCCTTCCTCCTCACCAGGGCTCAGGAGGTGACCTCTCCTGCTTCCGTCTGCAGAGGAAGGTACCCGGAGGCATCCAGGGAGGTCGGCTCAGGTGCTTCCCTCCATCCCACCAGCACATGAAGGGCAGAGGGATGGTGATGCCCATGCTCCGGCCAGCACAGCAGAGCCCCACCTCGCCGGTGCGAAGGAGAACTATCCAAGCAGAGGGAGCAGAAGAGCCGTGGGGCTGGTGGCACCGGGCTGGCAGAGCCGCAGGGCCGGGGCTTTGCTCTGCAGGCACGGCTGTGGCCCGGGGAGCACAATCTGTGGCCTTAATCCCACCGTGTCCTGTGCGCTCTCAAATCCCCTTCACTTCAACGAGCGCTTGTAGTGTCAGGCCTGCGCCGGGCGAGACGGCGCGCAGGGCCGGCGGGGAGGATTTGCTCAAGAGGCACTGTTTTTAAGGTGAGATTTGAAGGATGGAAGACAGATGGCAACTGGAGAGGACAAACGGATCAAGTGAAGGGTTTGTTTTCAGCGTGGAGGGGAAAACACAGGAGGGAATTACTGCTGGCTACAAAATGGGGGCTATTAATACCTGCAGCATCTCGAGCTTTGCACTTAGCCCGGCGAGCCAGGATCCTCACAGGGCGCCCAAGGCGGGGGCAGACACCGGCCCCTTTGCGATGCAGGAGTGTGGGTTTTTTCTGCTGAGATGAATTGATCCCAGCGTAGCGCTGAGTGTACCCAGACAAAGCCAGGAGAGGGGTTATTAGCCGGCCGGCGGCCCTGCCATTGTCCCCACTATCTTTTCTTCCCTTTCAGCCTCCCCCCCCCCCCCCCCCCCCCCCGTGGCCCAGGTCTCAAAGACCATGTGTCAAGAGATTAGTGACCTGCGCGAAGGGCAATTGCTTGCTTTGTGCCGGCAGCCCGGCGTCGGGGCCGTTATTTACTTGTTATTTGGCGCTGCCTCCGTTGAGGTATCCGTGGAAAACGCTCCTGGAGAGCAATCTGCTGGCGCTGCAGAGCCCAGCTTCTCTGCGAGGAGATGGGAGAAGAGGCACTTCAGGGCGGCAGGTTTCGGCGTGCTCGCTGCATGCCCATACTGAGACCCCCAAGTCCCCTGGGGATGTCAGTGCAAGATCCCTGCACCTACAGAGAAGCAAGGAAAAAGCTGGGAAGCAAGAAAATGAACCGCAATGCAGAGGTGCCCAGGCACCTCGTCAGGCGTGATGCTGGAGCCAGGGCTATGACAAGGCATTGCCCCACAGCAGTTTGAATTTGCAGACTTGTTTTAAAAATTAAAAGACGGGAAAAGCTGTCCTGTCTGCAGAGCCCTGCTCCACCTTTCCGTGCCTCTGGCAGAGAGCAGCTCGGAGGAGCGCTGGACTTTTGAGGAAAAGCGAATAAAACTGATGAGAGTTGGCCCTTCCGTGCAGTGCTTGGCGTACGTCACATTTGTTCGTGAAGAAACACCCGCAAAATGGACAGGTGCAATAAGAAAGCATATTCCTGCCCATGATTTATTCCTGCTGTTTTTTAATTTCTCAGCAGTGAAATGCACTTTCCTATAAACACGAGACAGTGATTTTTCTGCAATCCGAAAAGTCAAACCTTAGACCAAACCACAACTCACGTGATGTGGGAACAGCGGCGTCAGATCCTGCTTTAGATTCGGTTTCAAACGTTCCCGGACCCCGTCTGAAGCAGACAGGCTGAGGTGTGAGCCCTGACCAGCTCTGTGCACCCAGGGGCCTTTCCCTCACCCCTCCTTGACGCTGTAACTTCTGCCAGACTCCTGGCCCCAAACAGAGAAAAAGGAATATCCGGAAGCACAGGTCCCCTGCCCTGCTGAGGGGACAGGGCTGGGTGACACCCACGGGGCTGGGGGCTGCCCTGTGCCTTCCCCCTTCCAGGAGAAACTGGGGGGATCGCACCCACCAGGCACAGTTTAAAAATAAAAGGAAGGAGGGAGAGAAACCGGGGAGGGGGGCAGGAGCCAGCCCGGGACACCCCCTGCCCTCGGGGTCTCCTTCGGGGTTTTGCTGCCCGGGCACAGAGAGGGTCCTCACCTGGAGGGGAATTTTTAGGGGGAAGCTGTGCGGGCCGCCCCCGCGGAGGTTGCGCCGGGTGCGGAAACCACCTCCCGCCGTGATTTTTTTCCTTTCGCCAAAGCGCTGCGGCCGCCCCCGCCCCGCCCGGAGCTGCCGGCCCCCAGAACCGGCGGGTCTGCCGGTTTTCACCCCGTTTCGCCAGAGTCGGGGGCTGCCGGGGGTCGGGCCGGCCCCGTCCTGCCCCCTCCGGGCACGGAGCAGCTCAGCCTGCGGGACAGTCCCAAATCCTCCCTTTCAATCCCGCAGGGGAAGCTGGCGGGGGCCCTAACGCCACTATTTTATCAAATAACGCCGTTTGCTGAACTCTTGTATTTAAGAGAGGACCTGGCCGCCAAGCGCAGCTCTGGCTCGACCCACCCGGGACCGGCTTCGCTCGGGGGGCCTGGGGGGAAAACGGGACCCCAATTACCGCTAAAGGCCGATAGAGCCCCTCCGAGGGCGGGGAGGGGGCGAGGGCCCCGGGAGAGGGCTGACACCGCCGGCCGGGATCCCGGCCTGGGCTGCCCCGACGGAGCGGGGGTGTCCGCGGTTCCGTGTCCCCGCGGAAGCGGAGCGGCGGTCACGCGTGGCGGCGGGCGCGGGGGTTGCTCGCCCCCGGCCCCATCCCATGACGGCGATCAGGCGGCGGTAATGCCATTAGCCCGGGGATTACTCGCCCGCGCCGGGATGTGACACACTTTCTCAAATGGAAGTTTTTTAAACAGAGGGATTTGCATTTCCCCCCCCACCCCCCACCCTCCAACTCCCCCCACCCACCCCCCGGCCTCTCCATCCCCATCCCCGTCCCCGCCCGCCCCCCGCGGTGCCAGCTCGGGTTTCAGGCCACGGTCCCCCCCGCGCTGGCACGGCCCCGACCGGGGCTCCCGTCTCCTTTTAAGGCAGCGGGATCGGTGCGTGCGAGGCGCCGGGCCCCGACGTGGGGAGCCGGGCACAGCCCCCGGGGGTTCGGGGCCGGGGGGGGGGGGGGGGGGAACAGGGAAGGGGGAGGCCGCTCCACCCCCACGCAGGGTAATTACAAAAAAAATTTAAAATAATTTAAAAAAAAAATCAATCAAGCGGCGGGGCTGAGCGGGCTCCCGGATCAAAGCTGCGCGGAGGTAACGAGGGCGGGGTGCGGGAGCGGCGCGGAGGATGCGCCCCCCTTCTCCCCCCCCCCCCCCAACGCGGGGCGCCCAGGGGCTGCCCGTCCGGGCCGGGGTCACTCGCCGCCCGCCCTGACAAACAGGCTGGAAAATGTGTTTATAAATTGTTCAAACTCTGGATAAACTTCAGCGGCGTTTGTGTCTGCGTCTCCCCGCCTGTTGTTATTTTCCAGAAATCTGGATTACTGGAAATATTTTCTTTAAAGCTGGAGAGAAATCTAAACAGTCTGAGGACAGGGAGAGCTCGGGGAGAGGGTGGGGGGGCGGCTCGGGGGCTGCCGCGCTGGCGGGGCTCCTCGGGTTTCCCTTCACCGGGCCGCGCACGAACGGGGTGCGCAGTTCCGCGGCCGCGCAGCGGGAGGAGGGAGGACGGCGGCGCCGGGGCTGGTGTCGGGGTCGAGCATCTCTCTCGGTCGCTGTCGATAAAAGTGCATCAGGCGAGTCCCGGTGCCCGGCGCATCCCGGGCAGCCGCCGCTGCGCAGCGCGGCCCCTCCCCGGCCCCCCTGACGGGCACCGGAGCACCGGTGGTGGGGGAAAGGGGAGGAGAAGCGTTTTCCCGGGATCTCCCGGGGATAAAGGGGGATTCCCACCCCGCCGAGAGGTGTGAGGGGAGATGCGGCGCCCCGGGGAAGGGAGGCGGAGGAGAGCTGTCCCGGCCGCGGGTGGGTGAGAGCAAACGAGGGCAGTTTCCTTACACGTGGGTTTATTTTCCCTTCCAACTGGAGGGGGAGAAGCGGGGCAGGGGAAGCTGTCGGGGCCGCGGGGCCGCCCCTCGCCCTCTCCCCGCCTGCCCCACGGCTCAGCTGCGGCGGGGGGTGGCCGGGCCGGGCCGAGGGAGGGACCCCGGGTGCTGGGGGGAGCCGTCGAGTTCCGCGGGGGCCCGGCACCCGTCGGGCCTCTCCTGCGGGGGCGAAGGGCTCCTGCCGGGAACGGGGCGGCGGGAGCTCCCCTATCCCGCACCTGCGGGTTCACTCCGGACTGCGCGGCCGGAGGTGACACACGTCCCCAGGTCTGTCTGTCCCGGAGTAGGAGCTCGGAGCGTCCCCCTCCCTCCACGGCACGTCCCTTTCCCACTCCTTCCAGCTCGGGAAGGTGCGAGCGGCCTCTCCTGCCCTCCCCAAGCGCCCGGGGGAGTCCGTTGCCGTGGCATCAGGGCCGGGAAGTGTGTGTGTGGGGGGGGGGGGCGACGGCTTGCCCTCAGCACAGGGAAAATCCCTTTCGCCCGGAGCCGCAGCGCCCGCGGGCGGTGCGCCCCGCGCAGCCCCGTCGGGGGGGAGCGCTCCCCGGGACGCGGGGCCGCCGCAGCCCGGTGGAGCCGGGAGGAGGGGAAGGCGGAGGCCCGGCTGCTTGTGAGAATTGTTATTTTTCATCAATCACCCGCAATTTGTGTAAGTGCCCCGGACAGGACACCAGCCGTCCTGCTGGCTGGGGTCACGGAGACAACACAGCGATGGAGAAGAGCAAATTGCATTTGCTCACCAGCTCACAGATCCAAATTACGGCCCTCGCATGGCGCGGGGAAGGGAGCGAAAGGTCCATGTGACATGAGGGAAATATGAAGGACTTTGACAGGTCTTAAACGGCCTGGCGCCAAGGCCTAAGTCTACCGGCTAAAAATAGAAAAGGGATGATGAGTGGAGATGGGCAGAGATGAAAGGAGAAGAGCGAACGGGGCCGCGCTGCGGAGCGGGTGGGGCGCGGGGGCGGCCAGGACGGGCCGGTCCCCCCGGCCTGACCCAGGACGGATCCCCCGCCGCCGTCCCAGCCCGGGGACCGCTCGCCAGCGCAGCGCCGGGCCCGCAGGCGGCCAGGGAGGCTCCCGGGAGCCGGGCACGGTGGCCCCGAGCGCTGCCAGCACCTCGGGGCGGGCGGGGAAACCCTCCCTGGGAAGGGGACGGTGCGGGGACACCTCTCGTCCCCGATCCCCGGGGCAGGGCTGGCCTCGGGGCGGGAGGAAAACCTCATCTCTCTCTGCCCAGTGCCCGGTCGCAGACGGGGAGGACGGGGCGACGCGGGGTTTCGCCCGGCCGCGGGCACTGAGCGGCCCGCCCCGTCCATGGGCGCAGGCTCCTGGATCGGCTCCGCGCCCGTCGGGGCGGGGGTGCCGCGGCCGGACCTGCCCCGGGCAATGAGTGCCCCAGTTCCCGTTAGCCCCCCACCCCGGCAGTCCCATCGGCGGGCGCCGCTACAGAGAGTCGGGGAGGCAAGGCTGCTCTGGATCGGTTTTATTCTGCAGGCGAGGACATTTGCGACGTTACAGCGGTGCGGGGGGAGGGGGGGGGGGGGGCAAGGGGGGGCGCGGCCGGGGGTCCCAGGCCCTGGGCCGGAGGAGAGGTCCTTTCCTGGCGGGGACCCGGCTGCCTCCAGGCCCCGACGGGCCGGGCCCCGCTCTCCCCGCGGAGAGGCGGGCGAGGTGTCTGCGGGAAAGTCGCCCCCGGCGTGGGGTGATGCCGCCCCGGGGCAATGAGCGGGTCCGAGTTTGCTTTGTGAGGGGGAATTTAAAAAAAAAATAAAATAAGGTACAAGCAAGCCCCGTTTTTGCCAAAGCTGCGGTCAGCAGTTTTCAGTGGCGGCGAGGAAGCAAAGTCCAAATCGGGTCTAAATTTCAGTCCCCGTTCAATGGTCAGCGGGACCCCCCCGGCCCCGCCACCCAGGGCAGCCCCGGGGGGACGCGCTGTGCCCGCCCCGTCGGGCGCGGTGGCGGGGCCGGGCAGCGCAGGCAGAGATGAACCTGCCGCGGGACACGAGCAGGTTATGAACGCCCCCGAGAAGAGCCCGGGGAAGGGGTTTGGGCTCTGTGTGGCGCCGGGGGGGGGGGCAGCGAGGGGGCTCGCTATGAGCAGGATGAACCAGGGAGGGGGCATAAAGAGGAGAGGTCGGGGTGGGGAGGGGGAACCCGGGGATCCCCACGTCCCTCCCTGCGCGGGGAGCAGCGACAGGCGGCCCCGAAGGCTCCGAACTGCTGCGGCCGCGCCTCGCTGCGCATCCGCGGAGCGTTAGGGCCGGGGGGGGGGGGGGTGTCGGGTCGGCGGGCAGAGGAGGGGGCCGGCCCCCGCCCCCCCCCGTCCCGCCTGGCCGCAGCGCAGGCGGCGGAGGCAGGAGCCTTGGAAGGATGGCAGGGCGCTTTTTGAAGATTTGGGGGTAAATATGAAGTGACAAGAGACGGGTCTTTATTGTGAGGGCTCAGCCGCCTGGCGCCAGGGCCCTCTTCAGCCACCGCGGCCCTCAGTTAATCAGCGCAGATCTCCAAACCGACCTCTCCGCGGGGACACCCACCGCGCCCGCCGCCCCCCCGGGCCCCGGCGCGGCGGGACCGGCCCTAATCCCTCTGCAAACAGCCCCGGCGTGTCGTGTCCCCCCCCCCGCCTCCGCCTTATCTGCCTCCCCCGACCCGGGTAAACAGCCCCTCCGGCCGGCCACAGCCTCGCCGGCTCCCGGCCGCGTACCCCACGCACCCCGACGGCGGGGTCTGCGCCTCCGCCGTGGGCGCGGGGCTGCGGGCGGGATCCCCCCCCCACGCTCACCCCCCGGCGGGTCGGCTGCCGGCAGGGCGGGGGGCGACGGCAGAGAGCGACTCACCCGCGCTGGAGGTCGCCACTCGGGGCCTCGCCCGCCGCCCGCAGCTCTACGCCGGGCCGCCCCGTCGGCGCTGCGCGGCATTGCGCGGCTCTGCGCGGCTGTGCGCGGAGCGGCGGGCGGGGCGCGCCCCACCTCGATCCGCTCTCCAGGATCTGTCGTAAGACGGCAGCCGCCGAGCTCCCCCGGCCGCTCTCCGCCCCCCCCCCCCCCCCCCTTCCCGGGCCCGCCGCCCCCGCCGAGACCGGCGGGGGCCCTTTGCCGCCGCCCCCCCCCCGCCTCCGGGGCTCCGGGCCGGGCGGACCCGGGCGCCGCTCCCCGCTCCGCCGAGGTGGCTCCGCGCTGTCCCCGCACCGGCGGCGGCCGCTCCCCGGCCGCGGCGCAGCCAGGGCTGACCCGGTATGCGGAAAGGAGCCGGGGGTGGGATTTCGAGCACTTTTCTCTGTCATTGGTTAATATTTTATTCTGTTGACATGTTTTCTTACTGCCGATGCTTCCGACACCTTCTTCTTTTTTTTTTTTTCCTCTTTTTTTTTTTTTTTTTTTCCCTTCTTCCCTTCTTCCCTCCCTCCGTCCCCCCCCTCACCCCCCCTCCCGCGCCCCGGAGCTTGGCCGGAGCTGTCAAAACCACGCCTATGCAGATCCACAATTGGTCTGAAACGCGTAAAATCAGCAATCAAGGGGGCTTGGCTCATTAGCGGGCGGATCAGAGCAGGAAGGACATGTGAGATAGTCACAGTTTTACAGAGATCAGGACAAGATCTAACCGTTTCCACTCCGGCTCCTTTAGCCATGAGCAGCCCTCGCCCCAGCGCCGTCCGCGGAGCGCGCAGCCGGGCCGGCCCCGCCGGGGCGCAGCCAGGGCCCGGGGGGGTGTGAGGGCAGCCCCTGCCCCACCGCGCCCCGCGCCGCTCCGCGCAGCCCCGCGCCGGCTTTTGTTTCTATTTTAGTGTTGGGAAGGACTTTACCGGGAGGGCTCGCTCCCTCGCTCGCTCTCCCTCGCTGCAACAACAACAACAAAAAATAAGGACCTACTGTCTCCCCTCCGCAGACCGGGAGTCCCAGGAGCCGGGAACTGTCTTTTTTTTTCTTCTTCTTCTTCTTCTTTTTATTTTTTTTTTTTTCCAGATCTAGTTCCGCTGTTTTTCGGCTTTTTTTTAATGCTTTTTTTTTTTTATGCTTTTTTTTGTGTGTGTGTGTGTGTTGTTGATTTTCCTTCCTCTTCCAGAGACTCGAGCGAGTTCGCTGGGCAGGAGAGAAAAAAAATAAAACAACAACAAAAACCCGCACACACACATTTTTTTGTAAAGGGAATCCCTCTTTTTCTCCTGGATTTGTGGATGCACCGATGAGAGATCCAGCCTTCCCAGGGACTGCCATGGCTTACCACCCCTTCCACGCACCCCGGCCGGCCGACTTCCCCATGTCCGCTTTCCTCGCAGCCGCCCAGCCTTCCTTTTTCCCCGCTCTGGCTCTGCCTCCGGCGGCGCTGGCAAAGCCCATGCCGGACCCCGGGCTGGCCGGGGCGGCCGAGGCCGGGCTGCACGTCTCGGCCCTGGGACACCACCACCAAGCCGCCCATCTGCGCTCGCTCAAGAGCCTGGAGCCCGAGGAGGAGGTCGAAGACGACCCGAAAGTAACGCTGGAAGCTAAAGAGCTTTGGGACCAGTTCCACAAGCTGGGCACCGAGATGGTGATCACCAAGTCCGGGAGGTAAGAGCCGGGCCCCGCGCAGCCCGCCCCGCACCTGCGCGGCCGCGCAGCGCCCTCGCCCCTCCGTTTCATCCCGCTTCTCCCCGGTGCTCGCCAAATCCGCCCCGATGAATTAACGCGGGGAGTTTCGATCCCTGGAGTTTTTCGGAGGTGTTTACCCCCCGCTCCGAGTTTACCCCACATCCCCCCCCCCCCCCAATTATTACTTTTCCGAGCGCAATCCCAAATTGAATTTGTGCGCGCTAATTGAGCGCCCGTAATCCCCCGTTGCATTTGTTTACGCCGCTTCTCGCCGCTTCCTTCCCTCCTGCCAAACTTTCCCCGCGGCCGGGGTCGCCCCCGGCCCTGCCCGTGTCCCCGGTCCGGGGGGAGGGCAGCGGCTGGGCTGCCTGAGTGCGGGGCGAGCTCCTCGGCGGAGGGCAGGGAGACGGGATGAAATCCGGGATGCGTTTTCTCCCCTTATTTCCCCGGAATGGGGTTGGGGTTCGTTTTGTTGGGTTTTGGGGGGGGGGGGTTCGAGATTTTCCCCTGCTTTCTGCCCCCGGCGGGTGCGGCAGAGCGGGGTGAGGAGCAGCGGGATGTGAGAAAAGCTGGAAATCCTCAGCGAAGCTCAACTAAAAGATGGTGGTTTCGGAGCGGCAGCCGGGGCCGGGCGGTGCGGGGCGGCTCGGCGGGGCCGCGGCCGTCGGGGGTCGGCGGCGGGCGGGGGCGGGGGGGGGGGTGCAGCCCTGTACCGCTCTGGGTCTCTCCGCAGGAGGATGTTCCCCCCGTTCAAGGTGCGGGTGAGCGGCCTGGACAAGAAGGCCAAGTATATTTTGCTGATGGATATAGTGGCGGCCGACGACTGCCGGTACAAGTTCCACAATTCCCGCTGGATGGTGGCCGGCAAGGCCGACCCGGAGATGCCCAAGCGCATGTACATCCACCCCGACAGCCCGGCCACCGGGGAGCAGTGGATGGCCAAACCTGTTGCCTTTCACAAGCTCAAGCTCACCAACAACATCTCGGACAAGCACGGCTTTGTAAGTGCTGCTGCGGGGCAGAGCGGAGCCCCCCCGCCCAGGGTAGGGACGCCCCCGGTGGGGTTTGCGCGGTGCCGGGGCTGCCCGGCCCTGCTCTGCCCGGGGGGAGCCGCTGGGCTTTAACAGCTTCTCCCCCCGGCAGCAGCACGCCCGGGGCTGGGATGGACGGCGGGGCCTTGCCGGGCCCTGCGGCGGCCTGGCCGTGCCGCAGCCCTCCCGGCCCCTGCTCCTGCCCGGCACCGAGGGGCAGCTCCCCGCCGTCCTGGGGACGGCTCCCCCGGGGGGACAGGAGAGGATGGGGCCGCGGGCAGCCCCGGGGTCCCCTTGGCTTCTGCATCCCCGACCCTCCCGGTCTCCGCGGCCTGTCCTGCCGCCTTTCCCCGGCCCTCGGGGCTGTGCGGGGAGAGGGATTTGCGGGGGTGGATGTGCGGGGCCGAGGCCGTGGCGAGGGCGGCGGCAGGCCCGACGGGGCGGCCGGGCAGGTGCAGCCCGGGCCGGGGGGAGCGGTGCTGGGGGCGGCGGCACCTGCGCTGAATTTCCGCGGCCGGGAGCAGGGCCGGAGCCGTTGGCAGCTGCGGCTGCTTCGGAAAGACTCCCAAACGCCCCTATTTATTTCCCCATTGATCGTATCTGCATCACCGTCCGGAGGTAAATAAAAAAACCTAAATTTAAAAAAAAAAAAAGTAAGAGCCAAAAAAACAAACAAAAAAAAAAAAAAAAGAAGGAAAAAAGAGAGAGAAAGCAAGCAAGAAACCGAAGCTTGTTGGCACTTTGCAGAGATCCGCAGAAAGCTGGGTCAAAACACGAGGGGAGCGTGATCCTGCGTGAATGCACGGCGGGGGCGGGAGGGGGGGGGGCAGAAATCAGAACGCACAAGCCGGCTATCTTTAGCCTCTGGACAAGCATTTAGGGCGATAAAGGGAAAGTTCATCGTCCAGCGCTGGTGATACGGTAATTAGCGGGGACCCGCGGCCGGCGGTGCGGCGGTAGAGCCGCGGGGCACCGCGCTCCCGGGGCTGCGGGAACCGGCGCTCAGGTGGGACAGCAGCTCAGCAGCTCCCCGGGTCACTTTTCTCCCTCTTTTTATTTTTTTTTTTTCTTTTAAAGGCAGGAAACAGCGTCTTTGCTAAATAATACATTGCAAGGTTATTTATAGATAGCAAGGTAAATCGATAGAGAGGGAGTCTAAAAAAAAAAAAAAATAGCATTTTTTTGATACCGGGGAAAACTAGTTTGGTTCAGTGTTTTTAACGGTTCGCCTCCTTCAATTAAAGATTTCTGGTATCTGTCGTTGTCCAAAATCCGGACTGTGTTAAATCTGGGAGATGAGGGTTTAGCCAGTGCCCATCTGGTCAGAGAGGGATGATTATTTTTTTTTTTTTTTAAAGGAATGCAGATTTGCACGCCTGCATGAGACTTTTTGCACCATTTTCATGATAAATCGCGTTTAGATGATATCAATATAATAGCGATCCGACAGTTCATCAGCAGGTGATTATTGCTGGGGTTAAAAAAAGGGTGATTTTTTTTTATTGCCTTCTAAAACGAAATGAAGTGATAATTATTTAACCATTTGGCCGACGTTATTTGACAATAATTACTCAAGCTTTCGCCGTTCCCCTACCAATTCCGGGCGGTGAATACTGCATTTCAGCCCGACCACAGCAGGTTGAGGCATTATTTAATGGCTATCGGGTAGGAAAACGTTGCCGGTGCGGGCAACGAGGGGCAGGGGGTCGGAACGGCCCCCGGGGCGCGGCTCGGGGGGTTCCACCGCTTCCGAAAGTCCTCAGCCAAATCACGGTGAATTTTAAAAAAAAAAAAAAAGAAAAGAAAAAAAGAAAAGAAAGAAAAACCAAAACGACAGGGTAGAGAATGGCTTTGAGTGCTGGCGAGGCTTTCAGACACCTGGTTGGAAAAAAAAAAAAATGTCTGTTCCTTCTGCAGCGTTGCTCCGAGACATAAATTTAACATGGCTCATGGTGAAACGCTCCTTTCACGTCGCAGGCGCTGGCTGGGGCTGGCACAGGTTTCTGCCGCCACCGACACAAATCGAGAGGCTTTTTAACATTATTTTTTTGTGGTGGTGAGGTAGAGTATTTTTATTTTTTTTTTTTTAAAGAAAAAAAAAAGGTCGGAAATATGAAAAGCGGCGAGAAACGTGTCGAAAACTGGCCTCGCGTTTGCAGGGTAGTCATAAAACGGGGAGATCCCTTTGCTGCTTTATTGCCGAGCTTAACACCCGCAAAGATGCTGCTGCGCCTGCCTTCCCCTGACCTCCTTATTTGGGGGCAGACGGTGCAATGGCATAAACAAAAAAAAAAAAAAAAAAGCAATCTCTCTCGTTGGCATCCGCTGGCATTCCTTCCTCAGGGTGAATTTGTGGGGTTTGTTGTTTTTTTTAGGGAGAAAAGGGATTTTTTTTTTATTTAGGGGGGTAGCTAGACGTGCGTGTAATGCGGGCCGTGAGGCTGACGGCAGCCGCGGGCTGTGCTCTCTCGCCCACCCAGACCATCCTGAACTCCATGCACAAATACCAGCCCAGGTTCCACATCGTCCGGGCCAACGACATCCTCAAGCTGCCCTACAGCACCTTCCGCACCTACGTGTTCCCCGAGACCGACTTCATCGCCGTCACCGCCTACCAGAACGACAAGGTACGGCCAGGCAGCCCCTGCCCTCTCCCCTGTCCTGGCCCATTCCTTATCCCCTGCCCCTACTCCTGCTCCCACCCTGTCCCATCCCTTACCCCTTTTTAGGGTGTACTTCTGTGTGCGTGTGAGGACATTTTGGGGGGAGAGTGGCCAAAAGGCAAGCAACAGGAGAAAGGTTAAACCCCAAGCCCTCAGGGCAGGAGGCGCCCTTCGTAGTGCTACTATTATTACTGCTATTGTTAATACTAATGATAATGCTATTATTACTATTTCTATTATTACTGTTAATAAGTTCCTCCTGGACACTGTCACCCCTTTTCTGGGCCATGGGAGCCTTCGCTGCAGGCCCAGGCCGCAGAGAGCAGCACCGGGGCGGGGGCAGCCTCCTGGAGAAGGTGCTCTGGGCCCAGGAGGAGCCAAAAAAATAGAGCCAGATAAGCTAATTTTAGTTGCTTTCGTGATTTAGCAAGTGTCGCCCTGCGAGCAGCAGAGCCGAGAGGAGTCGGTGGGGAGCGGAGAGCCTCTGCCGGCCCCCTCCAAAAGTTGTGTGTGTGTGTGTGTTTTAACCCCCCCCCTCCACCCCTGGCTGCTGATGCTAATTGACAGCTCTGTCTGAGGGTCCTGGTGGGCTTGTTTCCCTCGTAAAGTTTATGGCGAAGAGTCACAATCGATTAAAGAGCACTTTGTCTGCTCGCCCACCGCAAGCTGCGCGGGGCGGCCGCCGGCCGGTGGGCCCCGTCGAGCGGGGGATGCTGCGGCCCGGGGCGGCCCGGGGCGACCGGGCGGGGGCTGCAGCGGGGCCGGGCAGCCAGGCCTTTTTCCGGCGCCCCTCTCGGGGCCGTATTTCAGAGCCATGCATTATTGAGCGCCCTAATGTCGCCGGCCCCAGAAGCCCGTGGCGGGGAGGGATAAGAATAGCTTTTAAACCAGCGCCGCGCGGCTCAGTCGCCATCTTCCCTCCGGGGGGCCGTGAAAAATAACTTCCTATCATTAAGACTCTATTAATAATTCAAGCCCAAACCTCAGCATCATTTTTAATAAAGCATGCGGTGTGTTAAAGCGGGGCCGCGGCGCGTTTCGCAGCCTGCGCAGTGCAGCCCGGGCTCCCCGACGGCGGCGGCGGGGGGGGGGGGGACACACACCCGGGCAGGACTTCACACCGCCTCCTTTCCCCCCCCTCCCTGCAGATCACCCAGCTGAAAATCGATAACAACCCCTTCGCCAAGGGCTTTCGGGACACGGGCAATGGCCGGAGGGAGAAGAGGTAAGGGGTGTCCGCCGTCTTCCTCCACCCCCCCCCCCGGCTCCGCTCCCGCGGAGGGCCGTGCGGTGCCCAACGCTGCCTCTTCCCCCCCCCGTAGGAAGCAGCTCTCGCTGCCGTCCCTGCGGATGTACGAGGAGCCCTGCAAGCCCGACCGCGACGGCGGCGAGTCGGATGCCTCCTCCTGCGAGCCCTCGGCGGTGCGCGACGCCCTCCACTCCCCCGTGGGAGCCCTCCCCAGCCCCCTGCGCCTCAAGGGCAGCGGCAGAGGTAAAGGAGGAGGCAAAACCCCAAATCCCCCTCCCCCCCTCCTCCCCCAAACTCTGGGTTTCTGCTCCCTAGGGGCCGGTGGGTGCCCGGTTTCTGCGCGGCAGGGAGGCAAACCAGCAGGGAAAAAAAAAGATGGGGATGGGCACGAAGGAGCCCAAGGGTTGGAAGGACAAGAACAGAGCAAACGCGAATGGCATGCATGGTTTGCAAACGTTTTCCTGTTTATACGTTAGTGTAAACAAGAAGAAATGGCAAGGCAGCCCGGGCGCTAGATGCGTTTGCCCGGCTCCTCGCTGGTGCGTGCCCTGCCTTTCATGGCCAGCTCACAGTCCCCTGGAAAAAAAAAAAATATTAAAAAAAAAAAAAAATTAATACATTTGAAAGGGAAAAAAAAAATATGTTGTAACTCCAGGGCTTCAAGCTAGTAAATGAAAATAAACTAGCAGTTCCCACGTTGCAGTTTTTAGATGCTGGGTTTCGTCTCGCCGCACTATCAATCTGCTGCTCTTTAAACTTTCCACCAGCCCCGATTCCCTGCAAACCTTCATCAAAACTGCAACACACACCACCCCCCTACCCGAGCTGGTGGGAGGGTTTATTACACCCCTCTCCTCTTTCAAAGGCTTCCCCGAATATTCGCTCCCAGCCTGCAGAGCTTCACCTAACCCCCACCACAATGTTTTTTTCGTTTAGCGGGAACCGCTCGGGCAGGGGCTCTGCTCCCCTCGCCCTCGTCGTCCCTTCGCCCTCGCCATCCCCTCGCCTCCCGTCCCCCTGCCTCCTCTGCCAGTTCGGTGGGGTTGTTTTGTTTTGTGTTTTGGTTTTTTTTTTTTTTTTTTCTTAAATTAAAGCCCTTTTTAGGAAAGTCCGTACCATACCTTTTGCCTTAAAAGCGCCTGTTTAACCTGCCTCAACCTCCACATTTGGAATAAACCCACGGCGCGCTGTTGATCAGCTCCATGTAATTAAATATATACGGGACCATTTCCTCCAGCGGTGTCCACCCGCCCGCTCTCCCCTTCATCACACACCCCCCCCCCCCCCCCCCGGCTCCGCAGCCCGCTTTGAGTCCGCAGCTAACGAGAGCGATGCTGTAACAGATTTTGGTCCTCCATCAAACGTGTTTTTCCTGTTTGGCAGAGCAACAGGACTGCTGTTGTTAATCCCCTTTCCCCAGAGCCACCGCGGCACGAGGGCCCGTTTCTGTCCCCCGAAATGAGTTTCTCCCGTTAATAACGATCGCGACTTTGCCGCCGAGGCTCTGGCGAGTGACCCTCTCCTCGCCGCCCCCCCCCCCGCCTCCCCCGGGGGCTTCCGCTCTGACCCCTCTGCCCCTCCATCCCCTTGCAGAGGAGAAGCCGGGGGCTGACAGCGATGCGGAGGTGGAGAAGGTGCCCGAGGAGCGGCCGGTGGCCGCCGCCAGCCCCGGCGGGGAGGACGCGACGCCCCGCGGCAGCCCCCGGTGCCCGGAGGAGCGGAGCAAGGAAAGGCGCAGCCCGGAGAAGGTCAAGGACGGCGCGTCCCCCCGAGAGGGACCCGGCGAGGGCCTGTTCGGTGCGCGGGGCCTGGAGAAGGACAAGGTGGAAGGACGGAGGAAAGAGCCGGACCCGAGCAAGAAGGACGCGGAGGGTGGCCTGGGCAAGGAGGCCTTCGCCCCGCTGATGGTGCACACGGACAGCCCCCCACACCTCAGCGCCGGGCACCTGCAGAGCCTGGCGCTCTCCGGCCTCCACGGGCAGCAGTTCTTCAGCCCCCTGGGCGCCGGGCAGCCCCTCTTCATCCACCCGGGACAGTTCGCCATGGCCCCCGGCGCCTTCTCCGCCATGGGCATGGGACACTTGCTGGCCTCGGTGACCGGCGGGGGCAGCCTGGAGAACGGAGCCCTCTCATCCGCCCCGGGCGCGGCGGGGACGGCCACCCCCTTCCCTTTCCACCTCTCCCAGCACATGCTGGCCTCTCAGGTAAGCCCCCGCGCCCACCTCGTGTCCCCGTCCCCATCTCCACTGTCCAGCCGGGCCCTTAGGCCCTCCTCTCCGCATCCTTCCCCAAAGCTCCCCGAATTTGGGGTGCTTTGGGGACACGGGTGAGGCTCAGCCAGCATCACTTCTGGTGTGGGGACACGTGGGGTGGCCCCAGCATAGATCAGGAGCTGTTGGTGCCTCCAGCCTTCACCGTGCCCCCTGCAGCCTGTGGGGACAAGGGGGTGACACTGCCCCGGACCCCTGACTTGCTGCCTGCTGTGGCACAGGCAGGACATGGGGGACATTTTAAAGGTTGGCTTCAGTGCTGATATGAGGAGGAATTTTGAATTACTTTTTTTTTTACAGCTGGTCTGGTTCCCCCATAGGCGGGACGGAGTGAGGAGCCGTGGCCCTGCCTGACCTGGCTGTCCCCATCCAGCAGCCCCCCCCCCCGGCTCCCCACCAGCCCCGAAATGGCTCCTGCAACGCCTGCGCTTGTGTTGCCTTTGCCAGCCCCTATGATGAAACACATAAAGATGTCTTTGAACTCCCCTAATTTATCGATCCTACTTAACTATGTGTTTTAATGTGGTTAAAGGTCTGTGATGCTGCACAGACGGGGGGACACAGTGTGCGGGCGGTGCGGGGGCAGAGAAGGGGCAGGTCCCGCAGAGGGGTTTGTGCCCGGCGGCACCAGCCCGGCTCGGTGCGGGGCGGATGGGGCTCCCCAGCCGTACCCCCTCCCTCGGTCCATCCCACAGGGATATGCCCACCCCGTGTTTTCAGGGTGACACCAGCGTGTCTGCTTTTGCCTCGGCTTTCTCCGGGGAATGCCAGCTTGGGGGGCAGGCAGGAGGGGGGGATGCAGCGGAGCGTCGAAACGGCTCTCAGCCCTCTCTCTCCCTCTTTCTCCGCAGGGAATCCCGATGCCCACTTTCGGCGGACTCTTCCCCTACCCCTACACCTACATGGCTGCAGCCGCCGCGGCCGCCTCGGCCATGCCGGCCACCAGCGCGGCGGCCGCCGGGCCGCTCTCCCGCAACCCCTTCCTGGGCAGCAGCCGTCCCCGCCTGCGCTTCAGCCCCTACCAGCTCCCGGTCACCATCCCGCCCAGCACCAACCTGCTGACCACCGGCCTCCCCGCCAGCCTCAACCCCGGCTCCGAGGGCTCCAAGGCCGGCAGCAGCCGGGAGTCCAGCCCCCTCCCCGAGGTGCCCCTGCACAAGGGGGGCAGCCAGCGCCCCGCCGCCTCCCCCAAGGGCTCCCTGAAGGAGTCCCTCAACGAACTGCAAAACATCCAGAGACTGGTGAGCGGGCTGGAGAGCCAGCGGGAGCTGTCACCCGGCAGGGAGTCCCCCAAGTGACCGACGGGGCGGGCAGCGAGCCCTCCCGGCGGGGCGGAGAAGCACTGGTATTTTGTACAGCACAGTATAAATATTTATTGCGGAGCAAGGGGTGGGGGCGGATGGGGTGCGGGGGGCTGGAGCAGAGGGATGGAGCCCCTCCGGCCAAGCGGACCCACCGCCCCAGAGCCAGGAGCGAGAGGTGGGAGCGCAGGGCTCGCCCGCCTTCCCTTCACCCCCGGCTGTGGGGCTGGGAGCGGTTCCCCCGGCTCCAGCGCGGCCGCGGAACCCCCCCGGCCCCTCCGTTCCCCTGCTCCGGGCACTGGGCAGCTCTGGGGGGGGGTGGTGGGGGCAACGAGCCGGCGCGGAGGTACCCGACGGACGGGGCGGCCTCGAACCCTCGGCCTCAGCCCCGGTTCCGGGGAGGTGAGCGGGGCCGAAACCTCATCTGTGCAAGGGAAGGGGGGGGGGGGGGGGGGGAGGGGGGAGGAAAAAAATAATTAAAAGAAAAAAAGAAATAAGAAACGAAACATGGGAAACGAACCGCCTCGGCAGCCGGCGCCGCGCAGAGCAGGTACGGCGGGGGGAGCCCCGCGGGTACCCGGGCAGATATTTATGAAATAAATGGTAATTTGTGTAAATAAGCTATAAGGATCCCAGAATATGCAAATTGGTATTAATTTATTCAGAGTTGTACATTGGTGTGTACATAATATTTAGAGTTTAACTCATCGCATTTAAGTTTTTTTTTGTTTTGGTTTTTTTTTTTTTTTTTCATTTTACATGAACATATATATTGTAAATGAAAACTATTTAGCTCTTTGTGATTGAAGGAGATATCGGTTTCTTTAACTGTGTTTTAAAATATTGTTTATCCCGCCTGTTCTCTAGGACAATCATGTGCCACCGGTAAAACAATTTTTGGAGTCGTTGAAACTAAGCGTTCAATTCTCTAACGGACTTTTGCGAGGAAAAAAAAAAAAGGAAATCCAAATAGTAACTAAAATATCGCTACAGTGCGGGGTATAGAGAATGCAGGAATAAACCTCAGGTTTTTATTTTTCACTCCAGAACAAAAAAAAAAGTATAATAAATTTAAATATCACAGGACTGTGCTCTATATTTGTTTTAAAATAAAAAGATACATGATTCGCAACGTGCTGGTTACTCGGGTATCTGTCTGTTCAGTTTTGATGAATTCTCACATCTTTCAATAAAAAAACTACTCGGAGAAGTCCTGCTGGCTCCCGCCTGTTTCATTCCCGCCGCCTTCCCGCGGCCGCACCGCCCCGTCGGGGCCGCCGCTGCTCCGCAGGTGCGCAGCGCTGCACGGGTGGGCGCGCCCACGCGAGGGCTCGGTTCCCCGCGGCGGCGGAAGGGACCGCGCATCCCCGGCGGCTTTCCCGGCCCCAGCGCAGGCTGCCAGCTCCCGGGTTTGATGGGGAAAGATGAAAACGCCTCGAGGTGCGCGGCCATCCGCCCGGCGGAGCGCTCCGCGGGGACTCCCGGGGACGGGGAACCTCCGCCGGCTCTGCCCGTCGGGGGATTTCTGCCTTCAGGGCCTTTGCCCGCCCCATAAGCCGCCCCGCCGCGGATGAAGGGGGTCGGCGCACCTGCGCAGGTGCACAGGGTGGGGCGCGGAGGCGTCCGCGGGCGCGCTGGCGGGCGCGCACGAGGATTCCCCAGGTGCGGCGGGGAGGATGCAGCGCCAGGACCCTCCGCAGGTGCGGGTCTGCCCGCGCCGTCCTCGGGGCGCTCCGGGGTGCTTTCTGGTGCCGTCCCGGGAGGACAGGGCCCGGACGCTCCGGTACCGTGCCGGCGTGCCGCGGAGATGCGCCCCGGTACCGGCGGGGACGGGAGACGCTCAGGTACATCAGTACCGGCTGGGACCGGGGTGCGCGGGTCACACCGGCACCGACGGGGAAGGGATGACCCGGGCGGAGCGGCACCGTCGAGGATGGGGAAGGGGTGACCCGGCCACGCCGGTGCCGTCGGGGCCGGGGTTGCCCCCGGGCGGGGGCTGTGGGTCCCCACGCCGCCCCCCCGCGCCCGGAGCCGCTCGGGGCGTTGCGGGGCGCGGCCGAGGAGGACGCAAACAGCCCTTTTCCTCACCAATTACCCTTCTCCCGTTCCGGGGAAGATTTATGAACCCAGTTGCGGGGCGGGGGCGGGGGGCGAGTCCCCCTCGGGCGCGGAGGCGCAGCGCCGGGCGCAGGGCGCCCTCTGCTGGTGCTGCCGCGCACCTTCCGCCGCCCGGCCCCGACGGGGCGGGTCGCGCACGGTCGCGGCTCCTCCCCGGGCTCCCCCTAACCCCCGCCCCAGAGCTCCGGGGGGCTGCAGGCAGGGAAGGGGCTGCGAACACCCTCCTCCACGTCGCGGGAGATGCTGGGACTGGGTTCCTCGACGGCAGGAGAGGAGCCGCTATGGCTCACCGAGAGGAACCGGGCCGTTTCCGCCAGCGGGGGGACTGGCAGGGTGGGAACCGCTTACACAGGAGGAGGGAAGTGTAGTTACTAAAATTAGGCTTGCAGGATTATGTCCGAATAAACACCACGCAGGATGAGTAACGATTTAATGGGCTGTTTTTAGTAGAGGGTGAGTACAGCGTGTGCCGGTGCAGGGGCTCCCCTGGCCCTTTCCACCACCCTTCTGACCATGCTGGGTTTAGGCTAAAGTGGCCGGGGTGAGCTCGGGGGGAGCTCAGGGAGAGATGGTGATGGTGCTGCTGAACACAGCCGGCGCTGGCAGGGCCTCACGCCAGGTTCCTGCACTCCTGGCAGGTCGGGGACAGCCACACTGTCCAGCCCGCTCCAAGGGACGGGACAATGAAGGTTTAAATGTCGTATCCTCCTCTGGGGCTGAGCGCTGCAGCCAGTGGGACACCCCAACCTGCCTATTGAACACAAAGCCGCCCTTCTCCGGGGAAGGAAATATGTTCCCTGCGGAGTGTGGGTTCATGACAGTGACCTCGAGGGACAGTGCCTGAAGGCAGGGAGCTGGGCCTGGCCCCCTCAGCCAGGGGGTGTGGGCAGTGGTGCGTTTCGGCAGGAGCTGAGCTACTCCAGGCCCGGCTCTGAGAAGCCCTATTCAAACGGCGCGACGAACAGCTACTGATTAGTCACGCAGTGCGCCGGGATTATGTTCCTCGGCTATGAAAAGGCACTGGGAGGCCCCGCGGGGGCACACCCGGAACAGCCCCCCCCCCAGTCGTGCCACAGTGCACCCCACAAAACCTGGCTCAGCTGTACCATGTGCTGTGGTCTCTGTTGATTCGGGAAAATAAAGCGCTGGGTGCTCCAGCAACCCCTGTTTTGCAGAAGGTGTTTGATCAGCAGGTAGCACCGGTGGTGTCTCACCAACGCGGTGAGATCCCCAAACACCGGGGATTTCACTAGTGTTAGTGACAGCTTTTGAGGTTTTTTTCAGCGAAATGCACAAGGTGCTCAGCTAGGCACGAAAAAGAGCGTTCCTGCCCTCGGGGTTTTGTGGGCCCAGTGGACAAACCCTGGCTAACTTGGCCACCGAGCCGCCGTGCAGCGTGATAGCGCTGCTGGAACGGCTCCACGGGCGGGTGGTTGTGAACAGAAACACGGGCTTGTGCCAGAGCATCTCGCAGCCCCACGGCGGGGGAACGCTGCTGCTGCTCCCATCCCTGCCGTGGCTTCGCAGGACAAGCCATCCCTCACCCAGGCTTCAGGGCTGTGCTGCTGGCCCCTGTGTGTGTGTGTTATCCCGACGCCAATGCACACTCCCCGAGCACGTCAGATCACTGACGTGTGCCAGAAGGGGAAAGGGAGGTGGTGGCACCTCGCTGGATGTGCATTAGTCCCCGAATGCTGGGGAGGGTGGGGAAATACCACTTTTTGTCACTGCTGTGTGGGATTTATAGGAGTTGACCACTGCACACTCCAGGGGAAACGCAGGAGTGGCACCCTGAGGGTGCTCACCCCGAGAATGATGCCGTGAAGCGGGGCACACCACAATGCAAGGGTCCTGCCCTGCACCAGGAGCTCCCCCAGCCCTGGGGGGCTCCCGGGGTTCATTGGTGCCACACGTGGGAAAGACATGGACCTGTTGGAGTAGGTCCAGAGGAGGCCACAAAAATGATCACAGGGCTGGAGCCCCTCTGCTGTGAGGACAGGCTGAGAGAGCTGGGGGGGTTCAGCCTGGAGAAGAGAAGGCTCCGGGGAGACCTTAGAGCCCCTTCCGGTCCCTAAAAAGGGCTCCAGGAGAGATGGGGAGGGATTCTTGATCAGGGAGTGGAGCAATGGGACAAGGAGTAGTGGTTTCAAACTAAAAGAGGGGAGATTGAGACTAGATATAAGGAAGAAACGTTTTACACTGAGGGTGGTGAGACACTGGCCCAGGTTGCCCAGAGAGGATGCCCCATCCCTGGAAACGTTCCAGGTCAGGTTGGATGGGGCTTTGAGCAACCTGCTCTAGCTGAAGATGTTCCTGCTCATGGCGGGGGAGGGGGGTGGGGTTGGGTGGGGGTGTTGGACTTCGTGGCCTTTAAAGGTCCCTTCCAACCCAAACCATTCTATGACAACTCCTCCCCCCCGTTTCAACGAGCCTTTGCCAGCCCCGGCTGCGCGAACACGAGGTGCGGTGGTCGGGGAAGGGGACCCCCGGCCCGGGGGCAGCGGGGCGGGCAGCGGGGCGGGCAGCTCTTTGTGCGGGGCTGGCGCCTGCCTGCCGCCGCGCTGCCTCCGCGCCCGGGACAAAGCGGAGCGGGCCGAGCCCCCGGCTGCGGCTCCCAATTAGGGCCCCGCCGGCGCTGCCCCCCGCGGGGGGGCGGGTTCGGTCACGGCCTCGGAGCCCCAATTACTCGCGGGGCCGCCGCTCTGTCTGCCGCCCCCGATCGCGGATCAATAGACAAAGAGCAGCGCCGAAAACCTCCGCGGAGCTCTGCTTCCCCCCAGCCGGGCATCCCTCAGCGCCGCGCACCCGCGCAAAACACCTGCGCACCCCGCCGCACCTGCGCGCTCGGGGCGGAATGCGCAGCCGCGGTGGCGGCTCCGCACCTGCGGCCGCAGGTGATTTAGGGGGCTGCGCAGGGCGCGTATTCGCTCTGTGCTGTCGCCGCTGCCGGTTCCCCGGGCCGGGGAAGGTCGGTGGGTCGCTGCAGGGCTGCTGTGGACCCCTCCCTCCCGCCTCGTTAGTGGGGCCGAGCCCCGACGGGGCGTCCTCGGAGCCCCGGTGTGGAGTACACCTTGTCTCTGCCTCAGCCTGCTCGGGTGAGCGTCCCCTGTCTGCTCCAGGGCTTTCCCCCCCCACCACCCCGGGGAAGCCCCGGAGCCTCTGCCCGGGTCCTTCCTGCGGGCACCGGCGTCTCAAAGGCCTCTTCGCCCCCCCCTCGGTCGGTTCTGGCCCGTTAACTCCGCGGGGGCGCAGTCCTGGCCCCGGGCTGGGGGTGCGGGAAGGACGAAGCAGCCGTCTAGGCTGTTCCCCACCGCAAAGTTCCCAGAGCCGCTTTGATCTGTGCGGGAGTCTGGGGGGTGGAGGGGCGTGTGGGGAGGGGGTGGGTTTAAAAAGCTTATCAGGGAAAAAGCAGCTGTTTATTTTGATGCAAAACTGGTTCTTAGCCGCAGGCACCGTTTGCTCCGTCTTTGCAGGGTGGGAAAGGGGAGTCTCTCGGTTTATTCCTGTTGTTTACAGCGGCGGGTGATGGCGAGGGAGATCCGGGCCCTTTCCCAGACCTTCCCCGGAGCCGCTCCGGGAAAGGAGGAGGCGCGGCCGCGCCCCAGCGGGTCTCTGCCGGGGACATCCGACGGGACGGGACGGAGGCTCCCGGGGCCGCCCAGCTGCCCCCCCCCCCCGCTGCTGCCCGCGGGGTGGGGGGCGAGGAGGGGGCGGCAAATCGCTCCAGCCCCCCCCGCCGAAGGGGAGCGGCGCAGGAGCGGGTCGCGCAGCACCGCTTTGCTCGGGGGGCGCAGGAAATAAGAAACCAAACAAGCAACGGGATTTTTCTTTCCCGGGATGTGCCTCGTCTCCGACGCGTCCCGGCCGGCCCGCCGCTGCCCCAAGCTCGGCCGCCAGGTGGCGCAGTCGCGCCGCGCCGCGGGGGCGGCCCCGGGGGGGCGGCCGGTGGCGGGGCTCCTCGGAGGGCACGGCAGCCTGTACCGGCGGCACTGCTGGTCATTCCGGGGGTCTGGATCTGCGGTAGTAATCCTCACGCACCCCCCGCGTTGTGCCCAGCCTCCAGTCCGTCTGTTCGTTGCTGTCAAAGCCTGTCCCTGCCACTGGCTCCACCGTGGTGCACCTTGCTGAGGGCCGTTGTGTGGGTACGTGTTCACTTTTTCTATGCGTGTGTCCTGTGTGCACTCACATACACGTGTGACCAGCCATCCTGTGGATCGTCAAGGGCCTGGCGCCGTTCCCCGGCTTTGTGGGTTCCCCCAAAGAGGTTCATGTTACACCTATAGACCCTCTCAGAAAGCAGCAAGCCCGTGCTCCGAGGCACCTAAGCACAAACAAGCAGCCAGAAGCGGTGATGGTCTGACGGTCTGTCTTCTGCACGCTGGGTTTTATATTGCCAGAAGTATTAGTGGATGAAATCGTGCGAGAAAGGCTGCTGCTTTCCCTCGTGAAGTTGGCATCGCCGCAACCAGTGACATAAGCACAGGTACATCTGTCCTTCGCCTCCCGTTGATTTCTGTAAATGGTCCTTGCCTTCAGCCTTGGGCCTGGCACGCTCGGTAATTCTTTGGAATAAGATCTAATTAAAATGAGACAGCTCTGTCAAGGGACTACCTAATTGTCTTTGCAAAATGACCTTGTGGAGGTCTTGGCTCTGTTCCCGGCAGAAAGGTGTTGTCAGTGCAAAATCCTGTACTGTTGGGGGGGAATCGGTTAAAGACTTCTGGGAAATAATTCCCAAGGCTGGGAAATAATGAGCTGGTGGAGACACTGCAGCGCTGTTGTCCCTGCTCCGCTCCAGCTCCAGAGCTGTCCTCCCCGTCCAGGTCATGTCAGGGCTTGGGGACACCCTCAAAATGGCTTTGAAAGAGACAAATCGCATACACTGGGGTTCAGCCAAGGTAAATACCAGCAGGTATCCCCAGTATTTCCTTCTACTCCCCCACATGCTGAACATCTGCACTTTCTCCCCATGTCGGCAAGAAGGGAAGGTGTTTTGGCTGTTAAAGCCTCAAAAGCATCTGAGATCCACGAGTGATGGATACAGCTGTGCAGCAAGCCCTGAGCTCGCTCCATCCCATACCTGCTGAAGGTCCCTGATGGGCAGCGAGGGCTCGGCTCTGGGGATGCTGTGCTGTGGGGGGAGTGTGTCACCAGCTCCCACAGACCCCTCATTCCTGCAGAGCCCCTCATCCTTGGGATGGTTTTTGGGACAAGGCTTCTCCAGGTCTCCCAGGCAGCAGGAGAGCTGGCCTCCACGAGAGGGAGTGTTTGCAGGGATTTTTATTGCAGATGGACTGTTTGGTGTTTTTCCCAGTTGTTTTTAGGCAGAGACGCATCCCTCCATGTTGGGACCAGCCTCGGGCTGACAGACCTGGCAGCTGGAGCCCTTTGCCTGCATGAAGTGCCACATTAAATATCCATTTTCCTGGGGTGGGGGGAGAACTGGGCAGAAATCTCAGCTTTCCTGAGAGAATTGTCATGCTGTCATACTGCCACGTGCTGTGCTTTGGTGACACGAGGGGACATCCTGCTCTTTCCCAGGCTGGGTGGCAGGGTCCTGTCCCTGTGCCCCACTGTGGGAACAGGATGTTTTCCTCCTTTTGGCCCATTCGTCGAATGGGGAAAGAAGTCCCTCTTTCTGGGGTGACTGATGAGTGTTGTGACTGGTGTTGGTTAAGTGTGGGTCAGGGCATGAGGCTGCCCCATCTGTGAGAGGGAGCTCACTGTGGCCAGCAATGATGGAGAGGACTGGAAGGGGGTTTGTTGCTGGGCCAGGTCCCCCAGGTGTGGGGATGGTTGGAAGGGACCCTGACCCTGGGATACAATGGCAAAAAAAGGTGTATTTTGCAGCTCATACGCTTGCCCTGGGGCTTGGTGTAGTTTGCTGGGACCCCAATTCAGGGCTGAGGGGGGTCCCCACCACCTCCCATCTCACTGCTCCCCCTTATGAGGTCCAGCTGCTTTGAAACCCCACTGATGCCTGTGATGCCTCCAAAATGGGAAAGGGCTGTTTATGATTTCCCAAGTGACTGCCATGAATCTGAGGCCAAAACTGCCACTTCTGGGGGTGCAGGACCAGGCCATGGCATGTTGGTGGCCGCGTGTGCTGTGGGTGGTTTGCAGGAAAGATGCACAAACAGCCCAAGCCCTCGGAGGGGACCTGGGTCCTGCCTCCTCCTGCCCTCCCCACTCGTCCCTGGAGCCTGCGAGTGCTCAGACTACCCTATCTGCAAATTGCAGAGCAGATTATCAGCGAGAGCGTCTGAGATTAGAGACCCGTATTTATGTCTGGTTCCCCTAGAGCCAGGGAGGCCGGAGCTGAATTTGGTGCAGACTCTTCGGCACCAGAGGGCTGATTACTGGGGTAAACTTCTCCTTTGCTGGGAGCATCATAAGGAGGGCTCAGATGATTTTCAATTAAGGGGGGGAAAGAGAAAAGGGAACACTCACCAACAGCAACAGTTTTTTCCATGAGGTTGGTGGCAGGAAAGTCAAGTGCATCTCTGAGATGCCACCAGCTTGTGCAAGCTGTCACCCATGGGGCAGGGAGTGAGTTAACAGGGGGAGTTTGACCCCGTGAGCTTCTTCAGCTGCCCTTTGGTGATGTAAATTCTTGATTGAGAAGCCAATGAGAAACCCAGAGATGGTGGGTTTGCGGCTGTGGGATGCAGGAAAGCCCCAGAGCTGCTCCCGCTTTGCTGCCCCAGCTGTGTGTGCCCCACAGAGCATGCATGGGTGCAACGCTTGCTTCTTTTGCTGGGTCACAGAGCCCAGCACTGTTTGGGGCGGGCATCCTCATCAAACTGGAGTGAGGTTTTTATTCTGAGGGCTCTGGTTGGGAGAAATGGCAAACATTTTTCTCTGCATGCTGTGTTCTCCTAGACAAAATGCTTCTCCAAGTAAACCTCTAGGCTCCGGAGGGTGCACAGCTGAGGAGCGGCTTTGCCGGGCCAGCCCGGTGCTGTGGCCAGCGGGAGCAGATAGTCCTGACCAGCCAGAATGGCTTAACAGGCTTAGTGCGGTGTTGTTCTTATAAACAATCACGTGAATTAGGACAAATCTCATTAGATCCGTGCTTCTCCCGGCCTCCTGCGTTGCTAATGCCAGGAGCAGCCCCTCGCAGGGGTCCCGCGCAGTCTCTGGGCAAAGAAACTCTTTCCAAGGACCTCTGAGCTGCTGCTGCGGGCGCTCAGCCCTGGCGGCTGCGTCCCTGCGGAGCCGTGGCATTTTGGGTTTGCTTTTCTCAGAACCATTCCCATTAAGCTTAATGGGAGGGAGAGCAGAAATCTAATAGGTAAAAAGCCATTCAAGGTCCTCGGCTATTTTAAACCTGATTTAAAGCTCCGGTCTCTCTGTTAGCACGGTGATTCAGCTGATGTTGCCCAGGGGTGCTCCTCATGTCTCCCCTTGTTAAGCAGCGGGCGCACGGCGCTGTGCTCTGCTCCGGCTCGGCTCCATCCCCGTGGGGACACACTGCTCAACTCCAGCAGCTCCGCTCTCCGTCGGCTCTTGCTCGTAGCTGGCCGGTGGCCTGCCGCCGTGAGGAACGGGGCTGTCTGGGCAGGGTTTTATAGTGTGTTCAGTTAAGAGTTTAGCAGCAGAGGTGGTCAGTGCCCAGAAAACATGGGAACCGCAGGTTTAGCCTGGAGCGCTTTGGGAAAGGGAATGGTTTTTCTCCTGTCAGTGCCATGCTGTGCACAGCTGCTGAACGCCACTGGCTCCCAGGCAGCAACAGGCCTCTGGGTCTCCCATTTCTCCTCCTGAATCACTCCAAGAATCCATGCAGGAGTCTCCCTGTTTCCAGAACCGCAGCTGCTCCTGAGGCAAAGCACCTCGGCTGGCGCTTCAGAGCCTGGTGTGGGCTCCTGGGAGTCGGGGCAGGAAACACCGCGGGAGCTTTAATGACAAAAAATGTTTTTTACATCTCTGCTGAAAGTCTGTTGCTGCTTCACCTCTCGGCAGAGGAGGGATGAGAGCAGCAAAGGACTAGGGCAGGCAGCAGAGCTTGAGAAAGCTGCTCCCTGGGGACCCAGGCTCTGGCAGAGCAGCTCGGGATAAGCGAGCATGAGAAAAGCAGGCTTAGCCCTCCAGTCACCCGTTAGATGCGTTTCCGGCTGCTTTTCATCTCACTCTGAGTTTAAAAGCCATCTTATTCCAGTACCGACGCTGCCGCCAGCCCCGGCACAGCTTCAAAGCGGGGCTGTCTCGGGGCGGCCCGGAGGGAGAGTCGCAGGCAGGAGAGGGAGGGCTGTGGTCCAGCAGCACCTGCCAGCCCCGCGGGAGCTGCATCCTCAGGGAATGGGAGAGTTTGGCCTCCAGTAACCCCCCGCGTGCACCAGGAGCATGCCCCCACAATGGGTCTATGGCTTCCCAGGAAAGCATGGTGGTGGAAGGGTACTTGTGGGGAACATGCCAAGGATGGTCTTTCTTCAGACCCTTGTTGTCCCACTAGCACAAAGCTCAGCCTTGCAGCAGGGAGCGGGGTCACCTCTAAGCCAGGGACTGGTGGCCTCTCAGAGTTTTGCATCCCTTTTTTACATTCCCACTTACCTAAATGTTGTCCTCTTCTGCCCTGTAGCGCTCTGTGCCATGGTTGGAGACAAGCACCAGGAGTGGTCGGTGATACCTGCTGTCATGTACCCAGTTCTGGGGGGACACTGAGGATCCCACAGCGCTACAGAGCCTGCTGCTGGGGTTAGGTGTTTAGACCATCTGGAAAGGAGAGGACGGCGAGTAACTCGGTGCCTGGCAGAGCAGTGACGGTGTTGGCCATCAGGGTGGTTATTTTGCACATCACAGCTTGGGTGATGCTGGTGGATCCCCACTGTTACAGAGGGATGGTTGCCCCAAGTTTGGGCTCTCCCGCAGTCCGAGCGAAGGCTGGGGACGGGGTCTGCTCCATCCTGGGTCATGCATGACTGATTTCAGGCCAACAATGCTGCTTTGGGCAGGAGCTTGAGGATCTGAACTTCGTGGCTTAGGCTGGAGGCAAGACCTGAATTCAGCTGATGGTGATTTCCGTGGATTTACTGGAAAGACTCTTGGAGTCAGCCGTTCTTATTTGCTCTTCCTTTTTGGCTCTGCTTCAAGTGAGAAATACCAGATACGCAGCACATTCTGGTACAATCAGTGTCTGCTCTCTGGGAATAAGCTTCCCAAAAGCCAAATACCCTTCTGGGCATCATGGTGTGTCGTCACTGCCCCGAAAGGAGCAGCACAGGTGGTGCTGGAGGCGATGCAGGGGAGAGGAGGGTCCAAGTCAGAAACCTGGGCTGCCTAAGGATAGATCCACCTCTCCCCTCCTTCCCCAAGTGAAAAGGTAGAGGATGAGCAGAAAACCTCCCCGGATGGAAATGTGCTGCCCAAACTCTTCTCCTCTTGGCCTTTATTTGTTTGCCGAGCGCCTGGATGCGATTCTCTGTTTTTTTCCAGGAGTTCTTGCTTCAGCAACTCTGTCGGGAGAAGTGCACTTACTGCTCAGTGACAGAACGCATTTTTGAGATGGAAAAAGCTCTTTTTGAGGAAAACATGACATTTCAGTGGAAAAGTAGCTTTGCATGCTGTTTCTAATTTTAAAGTTCTGCCTTGGAATGCTCCCATGGACTTTGAAATCAGAGCTGGCTCTCATGCTTTCCAGGTTTTATCCACCTTTCCCATATAATTTCAAATTGCTCCCTCTGTTAACGAGACAATATTAATTCTGCCGTGGTGGATTTTGTGTAGATCACTTCCAAAGCGCAGTTTCCCATATCCCATCCCTTTTTTTTTTTTTTTTTTTTTTCCCCAGCTTTAGGCTATAAATACCTTTAGGCCAGACTCTGGGAACTGCACAAAGCCCCATACCTGGCTGATGCCTCCTGGATGGATGGATGGATGTTTTTCCCAGTATTGCTCCATACTAAGATTAACTCTTACAGCCACATGCTTCAAATTAATGCATCTACTCACTTGTAAAGTGTTTCACCTCCCTTAAATGTGCTAGCATTAATTTCCCCCTGTTAATCTGACCTGTGTCATGGAGGAGAAATGCTGATGGGTTTTTCCCCCTGTATTTTGCATAGTTGCCATTTGGCCTCGCTGCGCTTAACTCTTTTAAAGCAGAGGAACAAAACCAGGCATGAGTCAAGTGCTGCACCTGGTCAGATCCAGCAGAGGGGAGGCGAGAGCAGAGATTCCACTTTTCCCCACTTTGCAATAAATTTCAGGAGAGGGGAAAAATGGCTACTGCCTTATTTTTATTATGATTTCCCAAAATAAGAGTGATCCAGTCAAGCTGATAGTAACAGTGGTGTCAACAGCAATCAGTCCAGTAGCAAACCAGCAGTGTCGGATAGAGCAGTGGGGCAGGCAGAGGCTGGAGGGCTCTCCCCCATCCATCATCCCCCCAATTCCGAGGTCGGGCCCAGAGCTCCTGCCTGCCAAGAGCTGTGTTTCTCCCGCAACACCCTGTGTCATGTCCCCTGAACCCCTCCTGTCACCTCCCGCTCCTCCTTTCGTGATGGGTGAGCAGGGCAGATGTGACATTAAACCATCTTACTGGTGGCTGAACCTTCCCAGCTTGTGCGGGGCCCACGGCTGCATCCTTCCCATGCCCTCTGGGGACCACCGACCCAGACACCCCTCTCCTTGGCAGGGCTTCTGTCGGCCAGGTCCCACGCTCCGGGAGGGCGGGGGAATATTTACACTGGAAGATGGTATCGTGGTGCTGCTCGAGCTGAAGCACAAACAGGTTCATTTAAACAAGGTCACCCCTTTAACAGGTTTAAGTGGGTTTCACTGTAAAATGAATTTATTTCAACAAAACCTTTTTTGATAAATTAAACCAGCACCACTCTGTATATAATTTCTATAAACAATCTCCTCTAATGTTTACCTAACCTGGGCATGTAGAAACTCTCGCACGTTAAATATTAGATGAAAAGAGGCTATGAAAGCTTTAAATTTTTTTTTTAATTATTTTTTTTTAAAGCAAGAAAGCCAGCGTGCCATGGGAAAAGACTTCGCTGCTTTTGAGCTGGGGTTCTCCTGGCTCCTGTTGAAGGTGAAGGGAGGGAGGTAGCCTCTCTTCCTGCCACAGATTTGCCTTGAGGTTTTTTATTTCCAGGGTTGTGGCCTTGGGCAGGGCAATAGCGTGAGGCTTGGTGAGGCTTGCTGGGTGCCATCACCCATCCGTGCACACCCTGTGTAGCTGGAGGTTGGCGGTAGAATGGTTTATTTCCTCCTGTGTCACGTTTGCGGGGTTCTGGGAAGACCAGGACTCTCATTAATTTGTGAATTAATAGTAGGGCATTTGTTAAGGGGCTGCAGCCTAGCCCCATTCCAGGCACTGGTCTGGAAGAGCTGAGAACTCTTTGTGATTTGGAACACTGCGGTGTTTCGGGCTGTGCCGGGTCATTTGCCGAGTGGTTTGGATGCTTTCCCTTGATCGCCCTGATTGCAGAGCACCACTGGAAAAGATGGACATGACTTCAGTGAGGACAAACTGTCCAGCTCATAAAAGATAGCTGTGGTAAGTGAGACATCTGCCTGCAGCGAGACTAAAATTTGCCTTATAGGGGACATGTAGGTTTGAGCGAGCTTGGTGAATTTATGCTGTTTGCCCCCAGATAGAAGGATGGGGCACGTGGGTTGGATCTATTCCTGCAGAAAGCCCCAGCCTGGACAAAGCGGCTCTCTTCCAGCTTTGATCCTTGAGGGCAGATCACTCTAGTGCATGAACTCTTTCTTGGGCTAGACTCTTGGACTTGTAGGAAAAATCTTAATCTTAAGCAAAGTCCTTGCTGTGGCTGACTTCTTCCTAAGATATCACCCAGCCAAGCCCCAGAACCCACTGTTATGTGAAAATAAGGGGCGCTTGCTTTGCAATTAAGCATCCAGCTTCATTGGATTGGAGGGAGGACAGCAGAAACGTTTCTGCTGAATAATTCAGTATTTAGAGATGCCCTCGTAGCACATGTCCTGCTCAGCTGTTCAGATCCTTATCTGGAGACTGCTAAGCCAATGATTTCACCATGGGTTAAATTATTCAGGAATATATAGACTAAATTTGGCCCCTTTAGGATTACCAGAGCATTAATCCAGCAAGCTGCACCATGGGGCTGGTTGTGGATCAATCAGCCGCTGCTTCTGCAGAGACCTGATGCCACCAGGGGAGCACCCACCCCAAAACCAGCCCCTCTGCTCCCCTGGCACCTGAGAGCCAGCAACATCCCCAGCTGGGATGCCCACAGCTCCATAGCGTTTTCTACTGTCAGTCAGTAAAAGCTTCCAAAAAAGTTTTTTGGGGCTGTTTAGATGGTTTCCCATAGTCTGCTCTGGCAGGTGACAAATAGCCTGATACAGTGAGACGGGTGCTGCCGTTCAGAGTATTAACGGTAGTGGGAAAGCAATGCACTGCGAGGCACCACTGCCTGCAGGAGGGAGAAACGACATAAAATGACATAGGAGAAAGAAATGATATAAAGCAGGTCCTGGCTGCAGGACTTGTGAGCCGGATGAGACCCTGCCGGGGTCGGGGTGGGATCCCGCAGCCACCAGCCAGCGCTGGGACATGGACAGGCTCACAGTGATTTTTGTCACAGTCTTCAGTGCAAGTGCATAGAAACCTTTTCTCCTGCAGGCATGGAGAGCCTGCAACGAGCTCGTGTATTTCTTCAGGGCTTTGTGGATACTGGGATTGCAGGATCTGTCTAAAATGTGCATTAAAAATTAGCTTATCTCCCACATAAGCTCTCAGAAATTCCAGTATCTCCAAGATGTGCTTGGCAGCGATTTATTCTTTTTGCTTTTCGTGTTTCCCTGACACTTCTCAGCATTATTTGTAATGACAGTGTGTTACCAGAGATCACTTTTGGTGGATAACACAATATTTATGGAGAAACCAACAACTAAATCTGGTTATCATTGACGTCGCTTATAAAATATACATAGCAATCAAGATACTCACCATGGCAATAAATTGAAAATATATTGAAAACATAAAGCATTTTTTCAATTTATTAGTAATATAAAAAAATATTTGGGCATTTTTTTTCCCTTCTTAAAATGAAAGATATAGAAGCTGTTGTAAGGAAATCTGTGGTAGTGTTGGTCCAAATGCCGGCGTGGTGTGGAGGGCGAGCAGTGTGCTGGGTTTTGTGGGCTTTCAGATAGCAAACAGCCTGCTCCGGACACGCTACGGCAGCGTCTGGGGCACGTTCCCATCTGCCGAAGGGCTAGTTGAGGGAGTCCAGCCCAATGCAGATGCTGACTCGGCGTTAATGCCGACTGTCCTGGCCCTAAGGGGTCCTGGGAGCAGGTTTAGGAGTTACTGGAGGGCTGGTTGTTTCGCAGTGGTGGCATTAAAATGCGTGACTTTCCCCTGCTGGTTGCAGCTATCAGTGCGAGGACAGGTCACCACTCCTGTCCCCACAGCACAATTTGGGCACATTGTTGAAGGGTTAACCCCAGCAACTGCTGTGTAAAAGTGTAAAAATATTAATAAGGCTGCTGTGGGTTCCCCTAAAATGGGAATTTACGGTGGCAGTCAAAGCTAATGTTTTGGATCAATGCAACATCCCTTCTCAGAATGAAAAAATATATTAAACAGACTGTCGTACGGAGGGTATGTAACCAAATCAATCATATTTATGGCATTTAATCAAAACTTGATTCAGTTAAATTTATTCCATATGATAGCCATGCACTTCACGTGATGCACACCTAGCTGAGGTTGCTGGTGCGGCTCCGTGAGCTCCGCACCGCTCACTGGAGGGAGGGCTCAACCCCCGTGTCGTTACCCATTAATAAGATTAGGGGTATTAATTTGTGTACGATGCTCTGAGAAACGGATGGGGTGTGTGCATGATGTGTGTATCTAGGGAAATGATCACAGGGCCTTTACTGTGGATAAATAATACGTATTCAGTAACCAATGTAATTCCTGCTTGCTCTGCACTGCCCTGATTGCTGCTGGCTACGACTAGAGGGCGAGATGTGCTGCTGCTCTACAGCGTTCCGAGCGGCTGCCTGGCACATTCCAGCACCGTCCGGCATGGCCTTGTGGATGGGTGTGATGGGGCAAAACCTGCTGAAAACCTACAGTGGGGCCAGAGCAGGGCTGAGGGATGCAGCACAGGGACACTGGTTTATGCTGTGCCAGTACCCAGGCAATGAAACAGCAGCCTCATGCCATCCCTGCCTTGGCACGGCCCGGGCTGCTTTCAGCCCCACCGCTAATTGAATCCACTTGTCCTAGGCAGGGATGTCCATGTCTTTGGGAAGGATTTTGCCACCATCCCTGAGGAGCAGGTCCCCAGGAGCGAGGGATGCTTGCACCACCCCTGCCCACCCGCACCCGCCGGGTGCTGCGTTCCCATCCTGGAAGGAGGATTCGATCACACAAACCTTCCTTCTCCTCCTGGAAGTTAAATATTAGAATTCTTCCTAGCTGCATATATAATTCACTACATTAATCTTCCCTTAAAACATGCTCCTTCCACAAAGCCCCTCTGTATTGATCCAACAAAGACAATTATATATTATGGGGGGAGGGGGAAACAGCTGAAATATTTGAGATTGGCCCTTCAGCGGGATTTATTACGTGTCTGAACTATAGTGTCTGCCTATTTTTTATTCTAAGCCTCTATGACAGGGGTCATGTCTTCCTCCATATACTGTACAGCGCTGTGCACTCCGATGGGGCTATATTAAATACTCGGGATGATTAATCACACTGTATAAATAACACACTTCTGTGGTGTTTGGAGGCGCGCACGCCTGTGGACGTCAGCGGTACCTCTACACAGCGCAGCCAGAGCGCCGTCCCCAGCAACAGGTACTGCTGCCCCGTGCGCAGGGCAGTTGTAGGGTCCCAAGCAGCGTGGTCTGACTCTGCAGGTCTCCTTGGTGTGCGCATGGGTTGGTCTGGAGACCCCCAAGGTCCTTTCCAACCCAGACTTCTTCTGGTTCTCAGTTTTTTCCCAGCCCAGTCAGTTGTAGTGACTTTTCCAAGCAGGATGCAGTCCCAGAGCATCTCCCAAAGGCGATGCAAAGCATGAGCCTGGGTGCTTTTCTGGTACCCTGCTTCTGCGTGGGAGCCCATCACCCTGCCTCGGGGCGCTGAGCTCCAGGTTGTGAGTGTGCAGGGGGGATGCTCTTTAGGACAGGGATCATATACTGTCTCCATCCATACCCCAAAATAAGGAGGCAAAGCAGACGAGCTGAGAGCCTGACTGTGTAGGGAATGGGAAAATAATGAATTACCAGGATCGACTGTTTGTAAATGTGCGTGAGATTAATGAGCAAAGGCTTCTCCATAACACAGAAGGCATGAAATCAATCCCGCGCTCTGAGAATAATGAGGGAATCAATAGGATTACGAGGTTAAGGCCGGAGTAAACCTGAATGACAGCTGCAAAATAAATTTTATTTGGAGGACGTGGCTGGGGTTAAATGAAACATAATAAATAATGTAAAGCATTTAAGGGGTGGGGAAATGGTCCAGAGATGTAAGGAAGAACAGAAGGCCCCACAGTCGCTAAATCTGTCCAGTTTATATCCACGGTGTGTTTTCGCAGGCGTGTGATGAGTGTGACATACACCATGCCTGCGGCTGGGCTGGTGCCACTGTGAGGTTGTGCCCTCGCCCCTTGCTGGGGACAGGGACGGGAGCAGGGTGGTGGCAGCGGTGGCACCAAAGCAGGACAGCAGTGTGCATGCGTGAGCGGTGTAACGCAGCCTGGGATGTGGTTGGGGTACATCAGTTTAACTGAAAAAAACATCCGAGGTTGCCTCCATCCCGTTTCCCACTGGTCACAGATCTCCTGGAAACCTTTCGCAGGGCACAGAGACATGCCTCTGTAGCGCCTGCAGCTGGGCTCGGGGCTCATATGTACCCCACAGACACCTCCTCTGTGCTTGCGGGCATGTGGACCAGCAGCACGGCAACATGCACCTGAGGTTGCTCCACCTTCGTGCTGGTGGTGGGCAAGTCCTGCTCTGTGCTCCTCCTGGCACGGGGCAACAGGGAGCCACGGGGCTGAGGCTGGAAGGGGTTTGGTGTCCCGCTGACCTTGGCTTTGGGGATAAAAGCTGTGCAGGTGGGTGTAGGGCTGGGCTTTCAGGTGCTCAGCACCTTTTCCTGTGTGGCTTTGGAGGAATGGTTGCGGAAGAGCTCGGCATTGAGCCTGCTGCTCGCTGAGAGCAACTTTCAGTGCCTCGGTGAAAATTGAGCTGCTCTGAAAATCTGGCCGCAGGGGTGGGTGCCAAAACAGTATGAATCCTGAGGCTGTAACAGTTGCATTTATTTTTCTGACATAATTAACTTGTGGTCCCGCTCCTCCCTGCTGGGATTGCTCAGGGAAGGAGATCTGGAGTTCCTGGGACGTGCTTGGTGCTTTAGAGGCAGAGCCCAGCCCAGAGAGATGTCAGCCCTTTCCGTCCCCAAGGAGCAGCTCCGAGCGGGGATGGGACAGCAGAGATTTTGGTCTTGAATCTCCATGTAAAAAAACCCTCCTTCTTCCTCCTGGGGTCAGTTTCCAGGGGTCCCCATGGGGCACTGCTTGCCCCAGATGCTTTTCCGTCAGGTTACCCTGAGCCGCCAGGGCTTGTCCTCCCGGCGCGGACCGTGCGTGTGCGGCTCAGCCCGGCTAATAACCGCTGCGTGTGTTTTTCCAGTCATTAAGCGTATGACTAATAGAGCTGTCCTGGCTGCATAATGCACGCTGACAACAAGGAGCCTCCGGGGAGAGGAGCAGAAATAGTGGGATATGAAGAAAATGGCTTAAATTTATTCCCCGTTCAGTAGACGTGTTTTCCCTGTTGGTGTTACGTCCCCACTGTTCTGGGGCAGGAGACTGGGGAGGCGAGAGTTTGCCTTCTGCCGCCTTTCCCTTTAGAGCTGCCTGGGGCTCTGCGTGTCTGTCTGTCCGTCCCAGGCCATCCGATGCAGCACAGTGTCACCCTGTGCTGTGATCTGCCCCTGTGTGTGAGGGGGATGCCATGGGCTCGTCCCCATGGGTCATGCCCATGTGCATCCTGACCCCACCATGTGTTCACTTGGGCTCTGGTGTCACCAGCACAGGCTGTGAATGGCAACGCTGGCTGTCGGTAGGCTATGCCACTGCCGCATGCTAAGTGTGTGCTGGTTTTGGGGGTCCCCACTGCTTGCACACTGCCCGTGTGTCACCGCGTGCCCCCCGCACACGTGTGCCTGGTCCAGGGCAGCACCTCCCCACCGGGGTCCCACAGATCCACCTGCCTCCCACATGAGACCTCTCTGCAGCAGGATGCAGAAAAATGCCTTTAAGTTTCCTTTTAATAGCTCCTGTAAATCTTATTTTATGCTAAAGCTAAAGACACATTTATTATTGTCATAAAGGAGGAAGAGCTGGTGAGTCCCTGGCTGGCCCCAGACCGGGTGACTGGGGAAGAGCAGAGACACCAGGTCAAGGGCCATGGTTCTCCCTCGCCATTTGGCACATTTGGGGACACATCGACGACACCAGGCAGTCCATGGGGCACAGTCGCCCGTGGCTGGGATGGGCTTGAGGAGCTGAGGGGCCCCGGGTGCAGCACGTGGAGCTGTGGGTCAGGGCTCGGGGACCAGGCTGGGGATGCACACATCTAAGCGTTCAGGCACTGGTTTTGCTCCAGCACCTTCCGTGCCATAAGAAACCATGCAGGATGTTTTGGGGGGTTATTTAGTGTTTTTATTTAATATTTTTAAACCATTGCACAGGCAATGTCTGTCCCAAATCCCAGCCCAGAGGTCAGTGGAGAATTGGCCTTGCACCTGCAACCTGAAACCAGCTCTGCCTGGCTGACGAGCCTCACGCTGCGCCGCTAATTGAAGGGTTCGGGGGGGGTTGTTTTTCTTTTCTATTTTATTTTGAGACGCTGTTTAGAAAAGCATGGCCAAGAATGGGAATTTCATACGGTAAACAGAAAAGCTATTCTGAAGTTATTTATTGGTTCTGTTTTCCAGCACGTGGACTCGTATTGATTTATTTTGCAGTGTCTCTAGAGGCTTCTTCAAGGTTAAAATGTAGACATCGCATGTTAGGCTGGACTACACGCTGGCAGGAAAACGCATTTGGCTTTTTTAATTGGAAAAACATACTCCTTTTATCACCCTGAGGCCAAGACTCTACCACAGCAGCACAGGGAGGGCAGGGGAATGTACACAAGCAGGAGATGCTCTGGTTCACCCCTGCTTGGGGTTTTCGGTGGGGATCACAGAGGCCCCTACAACCACAGCCGGTGCTGGGGTCCCACTCGGCCCCGAAAGAAATTCCCCAGGGATGGTGGGGGCCAGCGGCCACTCCAGGTGGGGACGCTGGGTGCGAGCCTCCTGCTGAACAAACCTGAGCTGAGTTTAGGAGCTTGGTGCCAGCTCCATTTTTACCGCTGTGAACTCATGCCAGTCAACGTTGGAGGGAGACAGGGGTCCCACAACCCGGCGGGGATGGCTCAGTGCTGGTCCCCAGCAGCTGGTGGCAGGGACTTGTCCCAAGCAGAGATGCTGTGCACCAAGAGCAGAAGAGACCCACATGTGCCCACCTCAGACCTCACTACCCTGTTTTCAGTCCATACAGTTGCAGCCATTATTCAGCTGGAGAAAGTGATGGGAAGAGAATTATTCATCCCTAAGAAGCACTTGACAGCCCCTTACATCCTCAAAGTGCTTTCCAGCCCCCGTGCTGCTCCTGTACTTCTTGTACCCCTTCCTTTTGCAGGTTAAGGGACTCGCCACAGGCCATTGAAGAGAGGCAGTGCCAGAGACAGGATGGCTGCTGCTGCTGTGGGTCCCCCTTCTCCGTCACTCCAGAGCCAGCGGTTGAGCGCATGCGGCCAGGGCGGAGGTGGGGAGCTCTGCTGGGAAGGTACGGGTCTGAGGTTTAGAAATCATGATGTGTGAATTGAAATGGGAAGCAACGGATCTCGGGAATCACCGCAACTGCTACAAGGTGTTCCTGAAGCTGTCAGCAAGCCATCTGCCCGCTCGCCCTAGGTAAACACCGCGCCGTGGCCAGCCCTCCTTGGAAAGATGTGGAGCAGAGGGGTCCCATGGGGTGAACCCCACCAGGGTGGCAGCGTGGTCCCGGGTGGGAACAGGAGGAAAAGGGCTCTGGTGTGTGCCTGCACAGAGGTAGCTGTGCCGCCTCGCTCGTGTTGGGGCTCTGGAGCGAAGCCCTGGCTGCGGCGCTCGCTCCTCGTAACTCATCCCAAGGACACCCGCAGCGGGCGACCGCGTGAGGGCTGCCGGCCCCGGCGCGCAATTTATGGCTCCAGGGGAAAAATAGCAGCTGGTTTGGGAGCAGAGCAGTGCGCAGGAGGAGTACGTCCAGGGTCAGGCTGCTGCCCGCTTTCTCTCACTCGGAACTCGTTATTCAAGTGTTGACTCTGCCCGTCGCTCCCCTGCGCGTGCCACAGCCACCCCGGCTGCACGGTGGATGCAGTGGGGAAGGCGAGGAGCGCCCGTGCAGCAGGGCATGGCTCAGGGAACCAGGATGGAAAGCCTGCCATGCTCCACCACTGCTGCACATCAAAGCTCCCAGCACAGTTTGAGCAGTGGGGATGTCACCCCCCATTATGGGGACGTGTGTGTCCCTGATGCCCTTCGACATCAGGCACCTGCATGCACCGTTGCTTGCAGAGAGCTGGCTTGGGGGCCACGTTGGGGCAGCAAAATGGCCATGGGCTGGCCCTGCTTGCAGCCCCGACACGGTGAGGCAGGCAGGCGGCCCTGAAACGGCTGGTTAAAAAAAGCTGGGTGACCTGGAATGACACGGGCAGCTGGTTAGTCAGTACGGCCCCAGAAATGCGCCTGATGGGTCGGGACTGCAGCATCGCTGCCAGCCCCAAGGGCGGGAGCGGGAGGAAGGGCCCATGGCTGAGATAGACCTGGCACAGGAGAGCTTGGGGGGCTGCTTGTGCTTCCCTGTAGGTTTGGGGTGCAGCCCTGGCCGGTGCCCCCAGCCCCACACCTGCTGTTTGCTCAGAACTCTTGGTCCTGTTGTGCCTCAGTTTCCCCTCTATGCAGGGGACAGTGTGCCCCTGTCACCATGTGCCCGGGGAGGTGCGCTGAGCTTTGGTAAGTTCTGGAGTGAGCTGGAGAAAAGCAAAATTGGGAAAGAACAAGTGTTTTTACAAAAGTGGATAAAATAGTGCCAAGGTCCATCTGTGTTTGGTGCAGCCATGCAGGGAGGAGGGCGGAGGGTCACGATTTTGGGGCTGAGCCCCCTCGCTGAGGACGCCGGGGTCTGCGTTAGCCTGGGGCTCCCCGCAGTGCCAGCCAGCGCTCTCAGTCCTCCTGTTCACTCACAATTCAAAATAAATACAGGGAGTGAACATGACCCTGAGTGTATAGTCTAAAGCTTTTAAAACTCTCCTCTAATTCTTTTAACATCCCGCACATCTATCCTCTGCACCAGCCTCCTCATTTCTCTTTCTCTACAGTAAACTTATACCCTTTCTGAAGCGCCCAGAGAAGACGCCGTAGATGAAATGTTGCTTTAGCTTAATTTCCTATTCCTAACATATGCTTTAATTAATGTCATTTGCTTTGATTTGCTGCCAGCATGCCAGTGCAGCACTTCCTTCTTTTCCCAACCTTTACCATAACCTTGTGGGAATGAGTATCAGGTGTTCCCGGCTGATTTCATCTGTTTCAGGGCATTTATCTTGAGCTCTGTGGCTTTTCTGCGCTGCGTCGGTGGCACCAGCACAGAGGCAAAACCACAGCGTCCTCTTTCGCTAAGAATGTGCAGAAGGCAAAGAAGGATGCTTGTACAGAGAGCACTGATTGACATTTCTTATCCATGTTTTTTACACTTTCTAGGGCTGAAGGTTTAATCCAGAGCAGCGAGGAACACGGCAAAGCAGGGGAGAGGAAGAATGGGACCCCCAACTCCTGGTTTCTCTGCGTCAGGATCAGAGAGGTGTCCCCGCCACCAGCCTGGGCGCATGCTCGTGGCGGTGGAGCAGCGATTGAGGTCTGGGGCAGAGCCCTCTTCATCCCTTCCTGGAGCTGGCTCACAGCTAAGGGTGGGGAATGGCAGAGACAGAAGCCCCTGGTCTCCCTCCATAGCAGTGGTCGTGCTGAAGCTCGCTGGTGCAAACCTTCTCCATCCCACTGCGCTGAGCAACAGGGCTCCATGGGCAAGAGCAGCATCTCCTGCTGTCCCTACTTCTGCTTCTCCCCAGATTTCATCCTGTTGGTTTATGACAGGTGCAGATCGACCAAGAGGACCCTTCTCCGTCCTTCTCACTGTTCCCACTGCATGGTGAGACGTATGTACCCACATCCCTCAAGCCAGCTGCAGACATATGATGCCCTCCCTCCAGCCAGAGCTGCCCTGGCCCTGCTGCATGACCAGGTCAGTGCCCTGAGCTGCTGTGTGTGAGAAGGAAAACTGCTAATTTGGGGGATTTTTTTTCCTTCTGTTCTCCTGATGGAGCCAGCTTGGTCTCCCATCCCAAGCAGAAAAGCGCCATGAAGCTCCCCATGACTTTCTGTAACTGGTATGCTTGAGAGCAGCTCCCTGCACAGCGGAGACCGGAGGAATATTTAGCAATTGTCTATTCTGGCCCCAAATCACTGGCACTCACATACAGCAGGCCTGAAATGGCCCCTTTCCCAGACAGCTCCTTAAGCAAGGTTTTCCTGTCTCTTTATTTAATGAATCTCAGCCATCCTTTCTCTCCTCGCTGGAGCCAGGGGCAGATGCAGGAGAGGGAGCGCACTCTGCTCCAGCACTTCATGTCTCCCTTCTTCCCAGTTTCCCTCCTTCTACCTGCAGCATTTGGGGTTCCACAACAAGTCGTGTCCCACAAGGAGTAAATTCCCAGCTTCTGGGCCCTGTCCCAGTTGACTATTGCTTCCCTTCCCATTTGTTCCTATTGAGGATGCCCCCCAGGAATGGGAGCGTGATGCCTTTTAGCAGCTTTCCCCCCCCCTTACTATGGGAGCAAAGCCACCCCGGAGGCTGAGCCCTGCTTTCAGAGCAACCTCGTTCCCTGGGCAAGGAGGAAAATGCCCAAAATGGAGAACAGCATTTGTCCCAGGCCTGGCTCTGCCCCACTCCAGCCCAGGGAATGTGTTTCATCACAGCGTCCCCAGAGCAGGACAGAGGCGTGGGAGGGATGTGACTGAGCAGAGTCAGGGAGTGAGCTGCCACATCCCGGAGGCTGGCTGGCAATACGGGGTGGCTTCCCGGTGAGCAGGGTGACCGGGAACCAAAGCCAGACCGGGGGTTTGCCTCTTTATGGGAGATGCTTTGGGCGAAATCCCACCCCAGCGTGTCCTACGGCAGAGGGAAGCGGTGGTGAATTTTGATGGGCTTTGCCGACTTGCTTCCTATTCCTTTTATTCCCCCTTCCCTCCCTCTCTCCCCACCACTAGCTTCCCAGCAGCTCTGCAGCCTCCCAGGGCTGGGGCTGGCCCCACAGCTGCTCCCCCCTCATCTGCGGGGCAGAAACCTGAGGCCATTGCGCTGCCCTGCAAAGCAAAACCCCTCCCCAGGCAGCCCCTTCCCTCGGCAGCCTGCTGCCCCCCAGACCCCGGCGCAGCTCCCTTCCTCCCCACCCTCATCCTCTCACCTCGCCTTTCTCCATCCCGTCTGGCTGCCTCCTTGCCGGCAGCTCCACATCCGGATGCATGTTTGTGCCTCTCCGCTCCGGCCTGTGAGCCCCTACGCTCGGAGGCCGGCTTCTTGCGCCGCTCACCGCTCCCTTCCACCCTTTTAAATCACAGCTTTAAAATCACCCCAAAAGCCTCACGCCCCTTAAATCTGGGTGATTTAGCAAGGACCCGGTACAGGACTGACCCCCCCAGGAGCGTGATACACGGCTATTGTAGGCATCTGGCAAGTGTTTAAATCCCCAGGGTCCCCATTTACTCCTGGCTTAGTGTTTCCCTTGAGCCTGAAAGAGGGGGTGTCCCCCCACCTGTAGCTACAATGCCGAGCCCTGCTTCACCCCACTGCTGTGCTGCAGGGTCTGGCCCCAGCCCAGGGAGAAGGAGGAGGTTTCCCTCCAGGCAGCACCATGGTGGAAAGGGACTGGCCAAGAAGAGCTGCCGGCTCTGGCGGGGAGCGAGGGTTTGCGTGCGTCGGCCTGGGAGGTGGTGGCTTTGCCGATAGCTGAGATGATGCTTGTGCCTAAATAGCAACGGGGACACTAAGGTAAACAGCAGGAGCGTGGGCTGCAGCCTCCGTCCCAAAGCACAGCGGTGCTTACCAGGCACTACTGGCACACACTCACGTGCTGCTGTGCTGCCTTGCTCGGGCTGTTGTTCAGTGGGGTCTGTCACAGAAGCGAGGGTCCACATCGGGATGTAACCTTTAAATGTGACTGTTTAACCTGACCAGCCCTGGTTGCCACCACAGAGCAGCTCGCTGTGCCACATCAGGGACCCAGACAGGGTCTGCACCCACCTCCAGGGCAGAGACAGTGCTGGCAGCTGGCTGCCTTCATCCCTCCCGCTGGGAATTTCTCACCCAGACCGTCATTTTCCTCTTCACCCTAGAGAACAGCCATTTCCCATAGCAGTGACTTCCTCCCCAGCACAAATTAAATAATCACTTTGGGCAGGACTCGCCCTGAGCCCCTCATTCCCTGCACAGTGACGGGTGGATGATGCCAAGCATGCCGTGCAGAGCCACAGCGCGTTGTTCTGACTGCACTGGGCTGGTTTTGCAATACCTTAAGGCAGTTTCTTGCTCTGATGCAAGGCTTCTGAGACAAGCCTCTCCTCTTTTCTTCCTGCCTTGTGAGAAGTGACTTGCAGTGTTGTCACTTGGTGGATTTATGTGCGTCTCATTTTTGCTCCATGTGCTCCGGAGCAGCTTACCCAGGAGGTTCCATGCATCCTCCTCCCGCTCCACCAAGGTCCACGGGATGCTGACCTGCCCTGGGGCTGCTCTTCGCTCTCCGTGCACACAGAGCTGCCACCCTGACCCACGCCGCTGCCCGAGTCCCTTCTCTCCTGGGCTCTCCTTGGGGCCTTGGCCAAGGTTACCCGGCCGTGCTGGTGACCACGGCACATCTAACCAGCGACCAGAGACGCTGACCCACTGACCTGCTGTAAATGGCAGCTGCCGTGTGTGGAGCGGAGATGGCAGGGCCTGCTCAGACCCTGTCACCATTTTGGCGTGGTGCAGGCAGCAGAGCGGAGCTGCAGAAAAATCACAACGCTCCGAGCACTGGGCATTGTTCCGCTTTTATTTTTTAAACCATTATTTCCCGGTTTGGTGTGGCCCCGTTTGCCTGCTCCCATGCTCCAGCCTGCTGTAGCTTTAGGGCTTTTTTCATCAAAAACCAAAAAAAGTAATTGCAAAGCAGATGGAGCGATTTTTTACATATATATATATATATATAAGTTAAATCAAACCTTTGGCTAGGAAAGACCATTGGGGACTATCTCAGTCTGACGTTCACCAGGGCAGTGATCTCTGGACTATTTGTTCTTATACAGAGTGTTGCCGAGCTCACGGTAAAGTTTCTTCTGTACAGAATGTGCAATGGACTTGAAAAGTTCTTTTTTTAGATGCGACTTTGAAAAATAGTAAGTCAGCATATTCAGAAATAAAAATCCAGAGCATTTAGATGAAATTAGTGTTAGTTTTAAAAATTAAAACAATTCCACGATTGCTTGCTTTTATTTGTAAAATTCTTAAGCTTTTAAAAAATGTCTAGATACGTGAATATTCGTTCACAGTTTAATTATTACTGGTTACATAGTGAACAATGCCTGTTTGCATCCTACGCAGCTTTGCTTGAAATTGCGAGGGGTAAGTACACTGGGCAAACAGGGACAAAATTATCAAATAATCCCCCCAAATATTTGGAAACAAATCAGAATATCGTTGTTCGTTTGATTTAGCCAGTTTCAGTGGAGCCTGGTGCGAGACTGAGGAACACATTAGTTTACAACGTTTTAAAACATTCGTTAAAATATTTACTTAATCGTCTAAAACAAAGCCTTGGAGCCTGCAGACGTGCCCAGGTCAGGCAAATACACGCGGATAATTTGGCCGAATGATTTAGAAGCAGAGGACCACTTGCATTTAAAGCCGTGCATATTTTCAATACCCCCTTAGTGCATCTATTTTAGTCAGATGCTTAAGATTAAAGGGCCACATGTCAGCCCGTATCTTACCCATGCTTCCTGTCATCGTTTCTTTGCAATTTAATTTTGTGTTTTCCTTTCAGCCTAGAAGTGTTTGGTACCAGTGTCTTGGCAAAAGAGCCTGAGGAATGGAAGGGTAAAGAAATATGACCCAGCTGCTATGCACAATGAGGTTTGTAAGTCCTTGTATGGTATAAATAAGCATATTACACAGTTATTAGAAATTTGGCACTGTCCCTGTTTAGAAGCCCGAGTCCGATGCTGTGTAATTCCTCCCCAGTACATGCATAATTCAGTATTAGCACTCCATTCTTCCAGCCTTATTACTGGCCAAATTCGGCAACTTTTTCTCAGTCCTCCTCCATTCAAACCCTCCTCGGCAGTGTAAACCGGTGAGTTTCCGCTCAAGCCAATAAATCTATGCCAACCCATGCGGCCGAGGCTCGGTCCTGACTTCACGGGAGCGGGGACCGGAGCGGGCCCCGTGGAAACGGGGGCGCCGAGCCGAGTCGCCGTCGGGGCCGCCGGGTACGGGGTGCGGGCTCGGGGCTCGCTTCTCCCCTCGCCTCCGTCGTGGCTGGCAGGTTTTCTTGGGGGGGAGAGAAGCAGATTTTCTTGCGCGGGGGGCGGGAGGGAAGAGGAGAGAGCCAAAGGGAGCGGCGCTGGCCGCCGCGGCTGGAAAAGCGGTGGAGCATCCCCGCAGGTAACGCGCGGCTCGGAGCCCGCTCGGTTTTTCCCGGCCCGCGGACTGAGTGTAATTATTGGAGAAAAGCGACAGTAAACTTTTATTAATCGCCGGTGTTTTGGGCCAAGGCATGAGCGAACTCGGTGACAGTGATGAGTGGTTTGGAGCGCCGGTCCCTGAAAGCGGGGCTTATCCTCCCCCTGCCTGCTCCTTTCACTCGGCGATGATGAGCCGTGAATAGGAGCCACCCTGCCGTCGGGGATCCGGCCGTTTATCTGCCGGGTGATGACAGTCGGGCTGGTTTCGAGCCTCGCCGTGAATTGCCGGAGCCTCCGGGAAACGCACGGCGCTGCCGCAGCCGGGGAGTTCCGTCCGGCGGGGAGGCTTTCGCCCCGCGGCGTCGGCCCCGGCCCCCCCGGCCGGGGGATGATGAAACCGGTCGCGGTGTCCCCCCAGCCCTGGCCGAGCTCCACCGACACCGACCCCGCCGCCTCGCCGAGCGGGGACAGCCTCAACCGGGGTCGCACGGCATGGAACGGGCCCGACATCGCCGCACCGACGGGGAGGGCTAAGGGTTGGCGGGAGGAGGGGAAGGCTTTGGCTTCGCTTTAGTTAAATCCTCTCCACCTGGGGATCGCCCCCTCCGCCTTTTTTTTTTTTTTTTTTTTTTCTTTTCTTTCAAGGGGAGGAAAAAATCCATTTACCGTAGGGAAGCGCAGGCAGCGTCCGTGATTTTCACTGTCCGCGGCTGCGGGAGGAAGGGGTGGAGGGAGACTCACCCAAACAAAGCCGAGCCACCGGCACCGGACGCAGAGTAAACACAAAAATTCACCTTGCTGTGGAGCCCGGCCCTCGGCGGCCGCCCCAGGCCCCGCAGCCTGCGGGAAGAGCCCGGCCCGCAGGTGGGAACCGGCAGCGGGACAGAGCGGTCCAAGCGGGATACTGCGCGCACCCTCAGCGGCTCTGCGCGCCCTCTCCCTTCCCGCGGCCGTGGGGTCGGAGTACGGGGCCGGCCCGTGGTTCAGAGGTAGCTGCGGCCCCGCAGCGGGTCAGCGGCGGGGAGCCGCGCTCCGGGACCCCCGAACCGAGTGGAGCCTTCCCGCTCCCACCGCGGCCCTGCCGGGACGGCTCCTCACCCCCCGGCCCTCCTCAGCCCCCGCTCCGTCTGTGCGGGGGCAGGACGGGCGCGGGTCCCCCCTCGCCCCGGCCACGCAGGCGCACGTCGGGGGCCGCCGCCGGCCCGGTCTCACCTGCCCCCGGTCCCGGCCCGCCGGCTCCTGCGGGAATTGCTCGCCGCTCCCTCGCTCGCATCCCCCAGCCCGCCAGGACCTTTTTTTTTTTTTTTTTTTCCTCTTTTTCTTTTTTTTTTTTTTTTTTCTTTTTTTTTGGTAGGAGTGGGGAAAAGGTTCATTAAGAGGTTGACCCCAGTTTACTTTTTTATTCTGCTCCTGTTCCCAATTTCGGCACCACGTGACGGTGGGAGTGAGTTTGGGTTTAAATTCACTTTCAAGAAAACCCCGATAAAAATCCTGCCCCGTGAAGCCCCGCCGGCTCATGGCGGTGTCCCTGTGAGCCCGGGGCTGCGGGAGGCGAGCGGCACCGCCACCCCCGCCCGGCACCGGCCGCCTCGGGTAAGCGGCTCCCTCCTGCCACCCTTCCCGCGGGCGCGGAGCGGGGCGCAGCCCGCCGTAGGGGCGCGAAGCGGGGCAGAAGCAGGCAGGGCTGTCGCGATACAGGGTGGCGCGCAGCAGCGGGGCTGTCGCGATAGGCAGAGCTGCGGGGCGTTTCGACCGGCGGTGGGTGCGAGGGGCCGCTCAGCGAAAAGGCGGGGGTGTGGGGGGTGCGGGGTAAGCGTAATCGCGACAGCAGAGCTGAAGTGGCCTGTTCAGTCGCGACAGCTCTCGGGGACTCTTCCGAGGGGGTTCCCTGCCTGATTTGGGGGTTTGGCTTGGCTTGGCAGGCGGTGCCCGTGGCCGGAGGGTGCGGGGGCTCCTGCCCGGGGGTGTGCGGGGCCGGGAGCTCCTCTCCCCTCGCCACGCTCACCTCGGGGCGGCCCCGGTGGCCCGACCTCGCCGCCGCTTTGTCTGCGGCCGCCCCGGTCCTGCCCGCTCTGGGGCAAGGCCCGGGGCTTTCTGTCGCGACTGGGGGAGGACGAGGAGCCCTGTCCCCCTCCACGGGCTCTCGAGGAGACCCGCACCCGAAGACCGGCGCAGGCCGGCGGTTCACTGGCAGTTTGGCTGCCGGTGCAGCAGGGCCGGGGAAGCCGCCGGAGGTTGTGGACCCCTCCCGGAGCGAGACCCCCTCCCGGGCCTGGGCCTTCCCCGTCGCCTCTCCCGGGCGGCCCCCGACTGCTGCCGCGGGGTCCTACCGCCCCGCACGGCCTGGCCCGCAGAGCCAAGCGTCCTTCCAGCGCGGCCTGTGCCCTCCGCGGCCCCGCTGCCCCCGCTGCAGCCCCCAGCCCGGCCTGGCTCCCCGGCGGGCAGCGGGGAGCGCCGGGACCATCGGGGCTGGAAGGGGGCGGTGGGGCCGGGGGTGTCCCCCCCTATAGAGCTCCCCCCCGAGCAGCGAGCGGCTTCGCTCGCCGCCAGGCCCGGCGCAGCGCCGAGGCAGGCCGGGCAGGCCGGGGAAGGCCGCGGCGGGGCCCGGTGCGCGGAGGCCGGGCAGTCGCTGCCCCCGGCCGGTGCCCCCCGGTGCGGGCCGTCGGGCGGGCGCGGGGCCGGGGCCGGGCCGAGCGGTCCGGGCCGGGCGGAGCGGGCCAGAGCCGGTCTGTGGGGACGTGATTGACAGCGGCAACGTCAGCAACAGGAGGGGAAGGGAAAAGGGAGGGGGGAGACAAAGAGGGAGGGAGTCGAAAGGCCCCAAACTGGATCTTTATGGAACATTTTCCGCCGAGATCAAGGGAAAGTGAATCCGCGCAGCGGGGGATGCCCCGCACGCCGCTGCCATCGGGGGCCGCGGAGCCGCGCCCGGCCTGAGCGCCCCGCGCAGCCGCCGCGCTGCCCCGCGGATGCCCTTCATGCCGCAGCCGCCCCCAGGCGAAGCCCGGAGCCCCCCGCTGCGCCTCCTGCCCCCCGGCCGGCCGTGTGAGTTCCCGGGGTGCGGAGGGAAGGACGGGAGGGAGCGGGGGGGTCCGCGGGTGCGGGGCTCCCTGCAGCCCGCGGAGCCCCCGGCCTGTGCCGAGGCGGCCGCCGTCGCCTGCCCCGCTGCTTCCCCGGCCCGCGACCCGGCTCCGTTCCCGGGAGCACCGGGGTCCCTGTCCGCGGGCAGCAGCCGGCCCCTCGGGGGTCGCCACGGCCGCCTCCCACCTGCGCTCCCCCGGGTCAGCCGGCCCCGCGGTACGGGTTGAGCACCGGCAACCTCCGCGCCTCGCCCGGGCTGGGGATGCCCCGTCCCGTCTCCCGCCCGGGGGACCGCGGCGCGTACGGTGCGGCTGCGCACGGGAATTCGTGGAGCTCTCCCTGGAGCTCTGCTGCGGCTGGAGCTGGGGGTCTCAGCCCCGCTCTCCTCCTCCTCCGCCGCCCCGGGCAGAGGACCGGGACCGGGGGAGAGGAGCGCTCCGTCGAGGCCCGCGGCTGCCTTCAGCGTTTCGCCGGTTTTGATCTCCGGGGCCGGGACCCCGCAGCCTCCCCCGCGCCGGGGCTGCCCGTCCGTCCGTCCGTCGAGCGGGGAGCGGGGCGGACGGCCGCTTCCCTCCGCGCTGTAAAAGTCGGAGTTGATGCGCGGCAGCCCCGGCGGAGCTGTCAGTCCTTATCTTTATTGGCTTTTCCCAGTCTCCGTCCAAGTTTAAGAGGGGCCCTTTTATCTCGGAGCCCAGCACTCCGCCGCTTTACGCCGCCCGGCTCCGCCGCAGAGCTTCGCCGCGGCCCCGACCGCCGTCGCGGAGCCCCCCGCAGCCCCGACGGGACGGGGCAGAGCGACCGGCCGGGCCGGGCTGCCCTCCCCGACGGGTACCGGCCCCGCACGGTGGCAAAAAGCCGGTGCGGAGCGGGGGGAGAGGAGAAAGGGTCGGGGCTGGGGGGGCTGCGGCCACATCTGAGATGAGCCGTTCGGGCCTCAAGCGGGAGCACAGCCACGCGTGGGCGGCTCCCCCGGGGGGGGGCAGGCGGGCCCGGCCTGGCTCTCCCGGGCACAGCGGCTTTCCCCCGGGGCCGGGGGTGTCACGTCCCAGTCTCGCCGAGTGCCGCCGCCTGAAAAAGGACCGCGGGCCGAGCCGGGAAGGCCTTGACCCCGCAGGTGGCCGTGGCAGGGGCTGGGGAAGGGAGGGAGTGGGGGGTGGACGTGGCCCCCAGTGCTGCGAGCTAACGGTGCGCTTCTCTGCCCCCCAAGGAAATGCTCCAGGAGAAAAGCCTGTCTGAAACCGAGGAAGGGTTTCCAACAGCCCCCGCGCCCGGCCATGCGGACTCCTCCGCCGGCTCCCCCGTCCTCGGCGTAGCCGGGGGGAGCAGCACGCCGCTCAGCAGCCCGCAGCTCCCCGACCCCGAGCAGGTACGGCCCCGCGTCCTGCCCGACGGCTCGGTCCCTCTCCTTCCCCGCCAGCCCGGCCCGGAGCGCGGGTGGCGGCGCGGGAGTCGGGCTTTCCGCGACCGCGCATCTCCCTCGGCCGCGACTTGGGGGGGAATTGCGAGGAAATAACATTTTTCTTTAGTTTTCTTTATTTTTTTTTTTTATTTTTTCCCCGTGCAAAGCAGGCTGCCCCGCGCCCGCCGCCCGGTGCGGAAGGTCGGTAAGGGCCAGCCCGAGCGCCGTGGCCGTCGGGGCCCGTCGGGCCGCGGAGCCGCGGCCGCGCTTCCCGAGCAGGATCCGGCCCGGCGGTGGGTTTCGTTGTTTGTGGGGTTTATTTTGTTTTGATTTTATTTTGTTTTGTTTTGTTTTCCCCGCTAAATAAAACGCCGGACGGCCCGCGGCCTCTCGGCGCATCGCGGCTTCTCTGCCTTCGACCCCCGCGCCCGGCTGGCGCCTCCGCGTTGCCCCGGGCATCCCGCGGAAAGGAACGGGGCCGCGCAGAAACCGCGGCCCTGGACGCACGCATTGCTCAGCGGATCCGGGTGTCCCCGCGGATGCTCCTGGCCCCGATTTTTGGGAGGCCCAGGGCGACAGCGGAGCTCTTCTGTTCCATCGGGACACGGAAACCCCTACCAAAAAAAAAAAAAAAAAGAAAAAAAAAAAGGAAAAAAAAAACCCCTTTGGCCGCAGTGTCGCTCCTGGATGTGAAAGTCTGCAATTAAAACCAGCCTCAGTTTGTTTCTCTTATTTTTGGCAAAGGGCAGTGGAATTTTTGGGACTCCATCCTCCTCCCGCACAGGCAGGACCGAGGCCGGGGTGGCTTTGCCCGGCGCCTCGGCTGCGGCACAGCCACCGAGCCCCACTGCTCTTCCCGAGGCCCTTCCCAGCCCCTCTCCTAGGTTTTCCTCAGTTATTTCTTGCTGTTCTCATTATCTTTATTTTTCCAGACAATAGAAAATATCAAAGTCTATCTCCATGAGAAGGAGCTATGGAAGAAATTTCATGAAGCTGGCACGGAAATGATAATAACCAAAGCAGGCAGGTTAGTGAAAATTCCCTGCAAATATCTATTGCTTCTGATCCGTGTGAAATGTCCCTGTTCGCCGAGACTGGGTTTCGCAGGGTTACTACAATCAGTGGCATTTAAAAAAAACTGTTACTGTGATTGCAGATTTCATTAAGATAATTTTTTTGGGTGTAAACTGTGCATGTGTTTAAGTGTGGCGAGGAGATTGTGGGTGCAAGAAAGTGTTGTGGAGTCGTTTGCTACATTTAGTTCCAATTCTCTTCGGTAATTCTTCATTTTATTTATTTATTTATTTTTAAGATATTAGTATGATCGTGGCTCTACTCTTTTTTTTTTTTTTTTTTTTTTTTTTCCCCAAAACAAACCCCACTCCCCTTTTCTACACAGCGCACTAAGACCTGTGCGGGGATGCTTTGCCCCAAAGTTTTCGCAATACGAAGGCTTAGGCTATGCTTTTCATCTCAAAACTGAAAGAGAGACAGGTACCGCTTTTATCCTGTTAGGTGTGTGTGTGGGGGGAAAAAGTCTGCCTTTCCTTGGAAACAAGCAATGATTTTTACCAAATCGGAGTCCCCTCAGCGTGCACAGCCAGGCCCGGGTGGGAGGGAGCCCAGCAGTTCACAGAGGCTTTGCTTCCCTGGGGAACCCATCCCTGCGCCTGCTCAGGTCTCCCTCCCCACCCGGGCGGCTCAGGTGGGAGATGACAGAATTAATGGCAGAAAATTAACCATCAGAATGAAACCTTAGACCGTCACCAGCCTCGGGGATCAGCCAGTTCCCACCAAAACTAGCCAGCTCCCACTGTGGGCACCGAAATAGCTGTCCTTGGCTTCTGCGGCAGTGGGCTTGCGTCGCTGGTGCTGGAAAAGAAAAATTACCAGGCTTGGGGATTAAAATCCGTTTAATTTTAACAGAGCTGTGTGATTCTGCCATGCCCTGCGATTGCCGATTTTACACCATGCTAGAGAGCTGGGGAGGAGAACACTCAAAATAATGGGGAGCAAGCAGGAAAAAAAAAAATATCCCACAATATCTGCGCAATATTTCTTCCCTGCGGTTCCTGATCCTTCGTGCAGGAGAGCTGGGGGGCTTGGGGGTGTGTGTGTATCTTTTCTCCACTGTTTGCTGCTCACACTGTGAGACCCAAACCCTAATCCCTGGCTCTGGATTTGGGGAGCGATGAGCGGTTTCCCTCTCTCCTTTCCCCCGTCCCCGGCAGCGCTGCTCTCTGCAGCAGCTGGTCAGCTTTACCCTAATAACCGAGATATTCCCATTAGTCCCCCTGGAGAGGGGGTGTATGTGCCGGGGAGCTTCAATTTGTTTTGCTATTATTTGGCCTGTTTATGAAGTGATTGCGCAGGTAACTCTGGCCTTATCACACTACATTTCGGTGTGTGAAATCTTAGGGCTTGTTCTGTAGCGTCTGCTGATGTGAGGAGCCGGATTCATTTTGATGGGTCTGCTACCTAAGTCAGCTCAGACTAGGGGATCAAGACCTCAGATATTTCACCCTTAATTTATAGTATCTGAGTGTGTCTGTGCGGGACGTGGAATATCTTTACCAAATTCTAGACCCTAAGCATCCCAAATGTGCATGTTATCTCTTTGTAAGTCTTAAGGTGGATTGTTTAAACAAATCCATATGTATAGGGCTCAGACCCGCATTCTTTGTGCGGTGGAGCTGGCAGTGCACACGTAGTCACCTCTCAGGAGCACGGGGGTAGGGCTGAGGGGATGGGGGGGATTGACCCCAAGATGTACAAAACTTTGTTTTTTGAAGTTATCGAGCCAAATTCTCCGTTTGTGAAAATGAGTGCAGCGGCCAGCAAGCCAAGAGCTTGTTTTTTATATATATAAATAGCTTTTAATTAAAAAAAAAAAAAAAGAAAGAAAAAAAAAAAAGAAATGGCTGAAATGCTGGTGAAACACAACAGTCATGTCATTTCTTTTCTCTGCGTCCAGCTGCAAATGGTGTCAAAATAAAGGGCAACATTTTCATCAGTGTTAGCAGTGACTCCAAAGGCTCCCCAGCCCCGCAGCCCGTTCCGCGGGAGCGCAGCCCACCGCGCTGCCGGCCGGGGGGGGGGGGGGATGTGGATGCTGCCAGCTCCCTCCCGCCCTGTCCCGGGCCGGGATCTCCAGCAGCACCGACAGCAAAAAAATGCACGAAATAATTAGCATGAGGGCGGCAGGGATAATCGAGCGGCTTAAATCCCGCGCTCGCTCAAGTCTCTCGGTTCGCAGCGAGAGTCAGGCTGAGCCACTCGTGTCCGTGCTGAGACCAGGGCAGCCCCAAAGCAAGACTGTGCCGTAACCGTTATGCGAATGACGAAATGAAAATTAGTACTTCATGCAGATTTTATTTTGCCCGAGCTATTTAAATAAGGAGTAGCAATAATAAACCTCCTCTTGACCCAATTAAAAAAAAAAAAAAAAAAAAAAAAAAAAAAAGATGGTTAATGGAGATTCGTATGCACTTGCATTTAGAGCGGGGGGGAAAAAAAGAGGGAAAACGGCTAATTGTAGGCACTAATTAGGACTCTAATCCCCCTCCCAGCAGGCACAGAGATGCCCCTGAATGCAGTTAGTTGAAATCACTTAAATGTCGGTCTGTCTGACCTCAAGGGGCACAAACGAAAAGAAACCGAAGTCTGATTTTTAAATTTCAAACAACAAAAAAAAAAAAGTGACTTTAATGACAAGTTCACTCAATGGAGAGGAAATGTAAAGCTCAGCGGAAGCGTTAATTCCATGGCAATGGTGTAAAATAGCCTTTTTGTATAAACAAGGCAAATATTGATAACTTAATGGGGGGGGAGCGGGGGAGTCATTTGTTTCATTCTTTGTAGAGCTCCACAGAACGAGCCAACTATAAATTATCGAGAATTTAGGGCTGAGAATTACTTTGGGGGATTATTACTCCCTCTTAGGACTGATCTGTAGGAGACATTAGGAGAACACAGCAAGCTCAGCATTGAAATAGAAATCATGTTGTTGCCAAGAAAGCTTGATTTATAAAGTGGAAACATCTTTAAAATGCACTCGCTATCTTTTTAATGTTCGACTGCTTCATTGTGGGAGGGAAAAAAAAAAAAAGAGATTATTTTATATTAAAAGGATCATCAAAAGATAAAAAGTTTATGTTAGCAAAGTTCCCTGAACTTTGCATAAAACCGCTCGCCTCCTTCAGACATAAAATCCTGCCCATCGCAGCGCCCAGAGGATGGGACGCTGGGCTCCATAAATCAGAACCTTTTCTTGTTCCTCCGATTTGAGGTTTGTTCTAATTAGGAATTTCTACTCCAGAGGATTTTCCCTTGCTGGGTTTTAAAGCCTGAGTTATACGCGGTGCAAAAATTGCCCGCTCTTTGCCGTTGCCTGGAGCTGTCGGTACCCGAACCGGCGGGGAACGGGAAGAAAACGCCGGTGGCGTTGTGCAGAGCAGCTTTTTGGGAAAGCAGCGTGAGCTCGGACCCTGCCACCGTTTGCAGATGAAACCCCGTTATTGGGGTGGCCGCCAGCCCGGCTCGGTGTCCCCGGCAGCCTCCCACCGCCGAGCCCCGGCGCGGCGGATGCGGCCGCCCCCGGTCCCAGCGTTGCCTTCCCGGGGCATGAGCCCAGCACCCCCGTGGAGCTGTGCGTGCCTGTGTTTGTAAATACGACTATAATTGTTCACAAAACCTCCCATTTATTAAAAAAAAAATAAAAATAATCAAAAACCAAGAAAAGAAAAAAAAAAACCAAGAAGCATTTTCCAGGCGATGAGGTCCTATTAAATCAAATTAATAAAATCAATATCGGTGGTAATAAAAGAGACAGGGTATATTAGAGGGTGGAGGTGCAGATGTACATCTGAATCCCAGGTCGGGCTCTGCGCGGCGCACACCTTTCCTGCCGGAGTCTGGGCATTCCGTGGTGATGGAGTTGTGCGAGGGGTGGGTAAAGCAGAAAGCAAACGAGGAACTTCATTACAATCTTGCTTTCCAGTCTCCTCTTATGTGCTATTATTCCGCTGAACAATTGTATTATTATTTTTTTTTAACCTCGCGGCAAACCCTGCTTTGTCTCTCATAATTCTTTGTGAAATCTCGTCTTCCAGACTTTATTTCTGCAGGAAGTTAATCTTTGCATTCATAGTTTTCCTGGCTCACGATTTCTTTCTTTCTGTTAGTTTTTATTTAGCTCTAGTTGTTCCCTAGTATTTTCCAAGGTGCCAGTCTTTGCAGAATTGCAGTTTCCCTCCAGATGTTGCCAGGGACAAACAATTTGATGCAGCTTATGGCTTATCCCTAAAAAAAAGACTAGGTCACAGGATGTCTGGTCTCATTTTTGTGAACAGTTACTGAAGAGAAAATACTATGTAATTCCCCTATGGTAGCACAACCATCCCGGTGATGGGAACAGGAGGCTTGGGATACTGAAATTGAGTTTTGGCTGGAGTGCAGGATGTGCACAGGTACAAAGATAGCTTCAGTCTTTATGGTAGCAGGTTTTAAGAGGCATATGTAGGAAAATATTGCACAGGAAAAAAAATCAATAAAGCAGCTTGCATGTGTGGAAAAGACGCGAACCCCCTTTAGATGTTCAAGTTTCATTTTAAAAGTGGCTTATTTCAGTTTAAAAAAATCTGTTCCTAATCAACTTTAGTAAACCAAAATAAAACTAGTTTTTAGGACATCAAGGTCTGAAGAAGTATAAATGCTTTGGCTAAGCTGGTGCAGCTTTCCTCTGTGAATAATCCTTTAAAAGTTAAATTTTCCATGGCTCTGTAGGGCATATGGATGCCCAGTTCTCATTACAATTAAAGGGAAATATTTGTCCAGAATCTTTTGAGGCAGTTACAAGAATCTCTGCTGAAGGTTTTTGATCCAAAAGCAAACCTTAATATCCGAGATCAGCGATGGAATGTGAGCCATCAATTTAAAACTTGGATATAAAGTAGATATTTAAGGAATGTTTGATCTGCTTAGTCCTAAATTCGGGGTCCTGGAATTACCCTGTTAGGGCAAACGCCTGCTTTTAGAGAAAGGAGCAGGAGCAAACTCCAATGGCTCTTGGCCGCGCTGCTGTAGATGTCAACAGCTTTGGCAAGGAAGACAGAGCTCCTGCACGCTGAGCAGGGCAGGGATGGGATTTTAGTTTTTAATACTCTTCTCTCTTCAAGCAAAAAATCCTTGCTTTGAGTTTGTTGAAGACATGGGATGCTCACGGTTAAGGGTGTTCCCAAAGCTTTCCCTGCTCGTCCTTAGGCTGGAGCTGCAGCAGTGCTGGCCAGGGTTGCAAGGAAGGGTTTGGCAAGCCCAAACCAGTTGGGGAAGATCCCCGCCATCGCTCTGCCTTTGCATCGAAGGCTCCCAGGCACTGGGGCTGTGGATCATCTCCTGCTCTGCACCGATGAGCCGGCACATGGCCTGCCACCGATGGCAAGGCTGCTGATGGCTCTTCCGAAAGCCCCCGTGGAGCCCACGCAACTGGAAGGACTGCACCATGGAGGGAGCAAACCTGCCCTGAAATGTTGCAGCGCCGGGTCGTTGGCCATGCTCTTGCACAGCTTCTCTCCAAAGCACCTTTGTGCTGTGCCGCTGGTGCCACCGGAGGCTGCTGGCACCGACCTCTCCCATCCTCCGGCACGTTGGGACCTTTTCTGCTCAACTTTGGCTACGGCAAAATGAAAGCACCAGAGAAACATCCCACGGCAAGAAGCCTGCCCGTGTTTCAAGTTACCATGGGGCAAAGAGAGGAAATGTTTCTAGACCATGAAAGCAGCCATCCAGCTAACCAAGTTCTCAAGTATGTGAGAAACAATGTTATATTTAAAAATTAGATGCGCTAGCCAAAAGAAAAAAAATACAACCTCACCATTCCAAAATATAAAAATCCCTTAACTGTCTGACCTTCTCATCACTAGGTCATGGTCCTGCCACCAGATAAATCTCTCCTATCTGTCCATAGACTGAGAGTTCAATGTTGCTTGTGTTAGTGACAGTGAATTTGGGGCTGAAAAATGAACTACTGATGAGAACTCCTGTTGAACCTGTATTGTTTGTTATTCTGAGGCAAGGATCTGGCATGGGCTAATCCAGCACTTCAAAGTTAACTGCTCTTACTTTGTATACAGAGCGTCATAGCGGAGTGGCGTGGGTGATAAGAGAAATAAGGGACTGAGGGTTAGGATACACTGGGAAAATGGGACCCTGTTGAAAAAGTCTTTGATCTCTTTAAAGTATTTTCTGAAAGCAAGAATCTATCAAAAAGGAAATGCCATTTAAAAGGCTAAAAGAAACAGCTGACATCCCCAAATTTGTTTTAATCTGCCCCGGAGAATATTATTTTTAAAGATGCGTTAAGTCAGTGGAAGGAATACTTGTCAAAAGAAGGGAAATTAGAAAAAAAAGCAGAAAGGTCATCAGAATGGAAACGTGGTTCTTGAAGCCTTTGCACACCATTCCTTTTCCTCCTAACAATGAAGACGAGGAGAAGCATCCTTAGGCAGCCATGGCTAATTCTCAAGAAGAATTTGGGGCCGCATTAGTCATTATTTGGGATGAAAGCATGTCATCTGCCTTGGTGCTTTGAAACATCGCTGGAGGCATCTTGGCATGCCCAGCAGCTTCTGAGGAGGTGGTCTTTCAGCCATGTTATGGCTTGTTAGCCAAAATGTTGAGTGATTTCTTGGTTTTCTGATCCTTTCACAAGCTGATATGCCGTAAACATCACCTTTCCAGACAGCACCATATAGAAACTTCTGAAAATCCAGTCGTTGCTTTACTTGACCACCGTAAAATCACTGTCTTTGGATCTCTTTATCTTATGGAAACTCCTTTTGAAAATAGAACTTCAGCTGCTGAGCTGTGGGACATTTTTACCCCCTGAAAGGACACCATCCACACCACAGGGAGATGCAATGAGCACCAGTCTACACATTCCCATGGGCTTCAGAGAGCACTGACAGCCTTTGGTAAGGACATGACTCATGACTTGGGTTGTTCCAACAGGACTCGGGTGTCTTGTTTCCATGCAGTTTCCTCTATGGAAATACCAGTTGAGTTCCCTATGGCTTCCCTGCTTACCACGTGCTGGGCAGAGAAACCCCTTCCCAGCTAATGCGTCAGTAGGAGCATCAGAAATGTTTGCATCTAAGCAAGGAGGGTTAGATCAATCCTTGTGAGCAGGAGGGTGGTGATGAAGGGTTTGCAGATGCCACCTCGTCACCCAGCAATACCACGGCATGAGCCAGTGTCCGTGAGACACACAGGTCCCAGCGTGTAGCGTGGTGTGGGGCAGTCGGTGCTCAGACGAATGCTTTGAGCTCTTTGATCAGCTCTGATGCTCTGGGCTTTTCTGGCTGTATTGGATTGCTGTCCCCTGCCCAAAAAATCAGACTTTATTGGACCTGGGAACCTTGCAGCCGCCCAGCTCTCCAGGACCAACCAGGCCTGTTCGCATGGGGATTAAAACACAAGATGCCCATGAAGTGGCCAAGCCTGGAGAGCCTGAAAGGCTGGGAACTGCTGTCCCAAACGAAAGCAGAGCTTTCCTCTTATCGCTCTCTTCCAAATCCAACCAACCAATTACACATTAATTAAACTTTGTTTGAACATAATAGAAACTTTGGCTCCATGTCAGTAACTGCTCCATGGTTAAGGGGATTGGATAGTAATAGAATAAATAAATAAACAAGAGATGCTTATTCTAACAGTTCATTTTAAAACAATTTGTGAATATCATGTAGAGATAAAATGTGCCTAGCATAAACTTAGCTAAGCAATGACTACTTTATTATCAGAACAAATAATTCACTCGCACATCATCTTTGAAGCTTGGGAGGGCTACAGAATTGTGCTGCTTGTTTATTTTCCTGGCTTTTACTGGTTTTGCTACATTTCATCTGCACAGGGCTGTGGGGAAGGGCTTAGCCGGGACTGTGGCAGTGCGGTGACAATCCCCAGCGACGCCATCCCCGTTCCCACCGCCCGCCGTCCCCAGAGCCCCTCTGCCCTCCCCAGGGCATCACCCTGCACCTCAGCCCCCAGCGAACGGGTGCCAGACCGTGGTATTTTAATGCCGTATCAGACGTCCTGCTTGTTCAGGAGTGAGGCACCGTAGCCTTCCTCCTGTGATCGCTTTCTTTGAGGGCAGTTTTCTTGTGTAAATGTAAAAACGGATTTAATTTTGCCCTCTGAAGGGCAGTGTGAGCTGCTGCCATCGCACAGCAGTACCGTGCCCCTGCCAGTGCAGGGAGGGAGGTCGAAACGAGCCTAGTGGCCCTAAACCCAGCAGGGAGCTTTGAGTGGCGTAGGAGACCATCAGGATGGTCCTGAGGAGTCTGGATGGTCCTGTCTTCACTGGGTTGAGCTGGAGAGAGGGAGAAGTGGGTTTTGAATGTGTCCAAAATTGAGGTCTACTGGCTGTTTTGCAGAAGAACAGGCTGTCGGGGCTGATGCTTGGGTGCTTGTGCTGTGTCCCCCGGGCATCACCGGCTCGTGGGTTCCCCGGTCCCTGGGCGGGCAGGGGAGCTGTGGGGCTGCCCCATGTCAGCTGGGAGCAGTCATTGCACCTAATGTGTGCTGGCAGGTTAGACACACACCTTGTGTGGCTTTAAAAAAAAAAAAAAAAAGCTCTTTTTCTTCCTCTTTAGAGGAAGAAATTGGTCTGATCCTGGACTCCCCCCACCCTGGATTGGCAGCGGCATTTGCATGTTCAGGGCATCTGCTGCAGCCCCAGGACAGCGTGTCCAACCAGGCTTTGGGTCTGAACAGAAGATGATGAGGCCAGGAATTGCCTCTTTTAATCTCCTTATTATTGGTGGGTTAAACTTCACCTAATAGTTGGTTTATCCTGTGCTGCAGATGTGCCCAGGGCTTAACCTCACTGAGCTTCCCTGCAGGCACCGCCGCAGCCGCCTTCAGCGCGGGAGGTGTCGCTGAGGGTCAGGTGCCACCTGGTCGGACACACTCCCTGGGAAGCCCAAATTCCCAATTTTTGTAACGGGTTTCTGCGCAGCGAAGCTCTCACACGGTCTGGAGTTGTGCTCGGTGGTGGGAAGGAGGGCGGGTAAAATGTGGGGCTGCCGCCTGGGTCTTGCTTCAGACCCCCCACCAAAGCCAGGCTGAGCTTTCCCAGAGCTTGGCAAGATGTTGGCAAGTTTTTATTGCCGTGCTGGGTTATTCTTCTGCCGCTGCCGGTCCCCGAGCGATAGATGATGAAGCAAGCTATTGTCAGGGAGAGCTGGCCAGGGCGAAGCATCCTCTGCGGAGACGCCCATCCGCCCCGAGAGCTCCTGCCTGCGGAGATTTGGCAGAGGGGCCGGTTATGCAAAGCTACTGCCGAGCGCGGAGCCCGTGGCTGTGAGTAGCTCCATTGACCTGGAGTAAATTTGGGGAAGGAGGCAGGTTTTTGGCCCTTTCCCAGGGCTGACAGGGAGCTGTATAGACCCACTGTAGGCACAGCCCCGCTCCCGGGCAGGGCTGGTGCAGCCCGGTGCCTCCGTCGTGGGTTTCTGCTCCCCTCTTTCAAAAAGGACATTTAATAAGTGCCGGGACATGATATTAGGTGCTCTCTCTTGCCTCTTTTTTTTGTTGTTGTTGTTTTTTTTCTTTTTTTCAATTGAAACTCTATGACTGCATTTTCTTGGACCCAGCTCTTAGGTTTGTCATGCCTTCCCACCAGAAACGCACAATCCGTGTTTGTATCGTATTGCAAAGAGATATTTACTAAACGAGTCTCTGCCAAGGGGTTGAGAAATATGTTTTCATTAAGAAAATTAAACTGACAAGTCCCTGGACAGCACATTAGTCGCATATTTTTTATTTTTTTTTAAGGCCAAAATGCAGCAGCTAATAACAATGATGAAATGTCCGTGCACAGCCAAATTACTAAAATCTACCCTGTGTTTTCCTGGAAAAGAATGCGGAGAGTTGGCAAACTTGGTTGTAGCTGGGTCTGTCGACTGCGAGTACAATGCTACCACTGCAAGATACCGAGCGGTTTGCAAGTTAAGCAACACCTTCAATCAGATGCGAGTCCCCATTTGTTATCCTTAAAGAATTTCAGCTGTATATATTATAGTAGTACTTTGGCTCTTTGTATTTATTTTAGAGGGCTATACTAAAGAACATTATAAACTCAGGCATGTCCATGCTATATGAAGTCCATATGCTGAAGCTTAATTTTAAATGCCATTAAAAAAGCACTTAACATTTACAATATATCAGTCCGGCTACTTTAGCAGCTTGGATGTGCTACAGTAAATGAAATGATTGAGGAAAAAAAAAAAAAGAAATTCAGAAGCTAGATGTTATAAAAATCCCTGATGCAGGACATTCGGCTGGTACGGCGCAGTAACTGTCAAATAGTATCCATCTCATTTCTGGTTTTTAATCAATTCCTCCTCATTTTTGTTTCATTTTCAAATGTCATTTTAAGGCCTAATTTAAAAAAAAATAAAAATCTTGGCATTCAGATTGGATTCCTTATGCCATTTTTTTCAACGTGTGAATTGGGCTGTGTATTCGCAAATTGAAATGTCCTACTGTATTTATCCAGGTGCTTACCTGTAGGAGGACAAGGTTAAGAGGAGTGCAGAGTTTATGAATGAAAATCAAATACGGACATTGGTAAACCACCCCTTTTTAGTCCCGGCTAATTACATGGTAAACATCTGGAATTTATGCAGGGCGGGTAAAAGAGTCAATTGAAATGGTTTTGAACAGGGCCCATTTTGTTGCCTTCTCCCCAAGCAGCGACAAAATGGTGCTGCAGACCCGGGCCAGCGCGGCCGGGCAGGGGGCAACGTGCAGGGAAAGGAGGGATAAAGGCAGGGGGCAAATTGGCCTCGATGTCCGATGGAGAAACGACATCAGAATTTGGGACTTTATTAATTAGGGTAATTAGAATGAAGCCAGGATGCGGCAATTCTCATCCTCTGTCCCCTTACGCTGGTGGAAAGGAGAATTTTCTGTTCCGTCTGGTTGCTTGAAGGCCAGTTTGCCCGGTTGACTTGGTTTTTTTCACTGGATGAGGAGGACGAGGGTGGGAAGATGGAGAAAATGGTTACTCTGAGGATGTAAAGTGCCTCATCCTGCAAATCCTGGCTCCTGCTGCAGTCTGGAGGGCTCGGGAAGCCCATGGCAGTGCCCGTACCCATCAGGGCCAACTCCTTTGGATCACAAATATACTGGTTTCACGGCCATAGCTTTATAAAAAAATATTCTCTAATATTGCAAAGATTCTTGAGAAATGTAAGAGATATAAAAATGTTCTTTAATAATACACTGGTTTATGCGATGTTGCCCATTTGGTGTTCTTGCTCCGCATCCGCTGAAGTCAATGGTAAATCAGTGGGACGTGTACGTTTTCAGTGGGGAGCTTTGTGGTGCTCTGTGCTGGAAAAAGGTTTAGCTGTAAATGCTGTGAATTTGGGAAATTCAGGAAGGCCAGAGGAGTGGTGTCTGCAGGGTTTAACCCTTAGTGTCCCCCCAGGCTTTGCCAGTCCTCAGTTTTCGGTCTGTGACGGGGAACACAGGTTCAGCTACTGTGTTAGGAGATGATGCAGTGGGACCTGGTGTCATGGATGTTGGGAGCGTGTGAATGAGAAGGCCACATGTGCTTTGTTTCTGCTGAAGTGTAGCTAGATCTCAAGACTTTTCATGTACAGTCATGTTAACAAGAAATTTGCATCTTTGAAGCCATGCGGAGGCTCCTGGGGTAGGGAGGGCTCCCTGTCAGAGCCTCCCGTAAGGAGGGATGTGTTGAATCCCCCATCTCCCTCTCTGCACCCACCTTTTCCTGACAGTGACCCATAAACCCCCCTCACCCACATTTTTGCCCCATTTTGCACTAGCCCTGTGCAGCCCGTGCTCTGGAAAGGGTGAGTTTAATTCGGGTGTTGTATAGGCAGCAATAATGTTTTGTAGCTCATTTGTCCTAGTGTGAATTCATCACATGGTGGATCTGCCTTTTGGGGTGCTGCTCCAAGCTTCTGTCTGTCCCAGTGCTGCTCCAGGCTGCTCACTGACATGTTAACCCTTTGCTTTTCCTAAGGAGGATGTTTCCTAGTTACAAGGTTAAAGTGACTGGAATGAACCCCAAGACCAAGTACATCCTGTTGATCGACATCGTCCCGGCTGACGACCACCGGTATAAATTCTGTGACAATAAATGGTAAGAGAACAGTTCTGCTTGCCGCCTTTTCCATAAGAAAGTTGCAGTTGGCTCGACGGTTTGCTGTGCAAACTCAGAAACCAACAAAAATACCTTCCCACGGGAGGGGTGCCAACACCCCGGAGCTCTCTTTCATGGAGCAGTGATAGATACAAGAGCCAATGGCTGGAAGTTAAAACCAGACAAATATAAAATAAAATATTCTTAACAGGCTGGGTGATTAACTGCTGGAACAAACTGCTGATGGAGGTGGTGGGTTGTCCATCCCCAAAGCGCTTGAGATTGGATGTCTTCTCGGAGGAGATACTTTAGGCCAAGCATAGGTTGTCTGGCCGCGTGCAGGTGTAAGAGGGTAAAGCCACAGCCTGGATTATGCCAGAGGCTGGACTAGATGATCTAATGGTCCATTTGGGCCTTAAAAATTATGTATCTATGTGAGTCGGGAAAAGTTTTAAATTCCTTTCTTCTCTAGTAATATTTTGCTTCTAAAGCAAAACACGGGGCGGTTTACTCAAAGCCCTGGTTCAGCCACGCTGAGCCGGCAGACGAGGGGAGCAGCGATTCCCCCTGTCGCAGTCCGATGCCAGAACCGGTTTAGAGTCTTTTTCTTTTAATTTATTCTTCCCCCGGAGTTCCCTTCTCTTCTGTCATTCTTCCCTTCCCTGGGCCTTTGACAGCAAAGTTGCTTACCCAAGAGACAGAAATGATTTTTGCTTTCTGATGAAGGAAGCGTGTTGTTTTCCCTCTGGATTTTTACCCCGAATGCGCCCGGCAGCCTCCGGCACCGGGACTATTCGCTCTGCTCTTCCCAAACCCTTCCACCGACCGGTGTCTGCTGAAAAGACCAGCAATGGAAAACTTCGTAGTCATCTTAATGGGAGTGAGCCTGGTGACATCCTATAAAACTGTAATAATTTACTTGCACATTAGGGCTGCTCTAGTTTTAAAAAATCCCTTTTCCACTCGCTTTTGTCCTGGAGTGCCGCTGGGCAAGAGGAGCGGACTGAGGGCTCCGTGGCACGGAGGCCACTTTGTGTTTTAACCATTAAGCCCTAGATGATGGATAGTTGTTAACTCTGTTTAATTCAGCTTTTGCCAGCCCTAGAGCTGTTTCCCCTTTTCATTTTATTGCTGCTGGAAAGTCTCTGTTGTTTTTGGTAATATTGCTTTTATTGGTGTTTTAGAAGAGGAGAACAATGCACAGTAACAGGGGAGCTGCCATTAAGTGATGTCTCGTGGCTGGGTCTTGTGTCCATGAGAGGTGGTGGTGGTGGTGTGGGGGCAAGGGGAGCTGGCAGGAGGGTACAAGGGGCCAACACGCAGCTCCAGAGCAGGGAGCAGCCCCTTCCCACCAGAGATGCCGCCTGGCTGGGAGCTGTGGGAGCCCTGCACGTCCGCAGAGGGTGCACCCATGGTGGTACCCGCTCCTGCTCCCAGGTAGCTTCTCCTGGGAAAGTGTCTGAGACCATCTCCCCTTACAGAACAGCCTTTGAAGGCTTCATCCTCTCGAAAAACCCAAATGAGATTTCCTCCTTGACCAATGCCAACACAATCGCCATGTAGAGACACTGCCCCAAGGACATATCACACGGAAGCAGGGATGGGGTTACTCTGCCAGCCCGCAACGCTGGAACGAGGAGCCCAGAAACCCCCCATGAGCAGCAGGAGCCTCTCTGAGCCCCCCATGCCCCAGCGTGTCCCCTCCAGGGCTGGTGGGAGGGTTGCTGGGTTGAGTTCAAGGGAAAAACACTCTCCTATGTCCGGGCTGGTGATGGCTGCCAAGGTGATGCAATCTGTGACCGCTGTGTTTGCAGGATGGTGGCCGGAAAGGCAGAGCCGGCCATGCCGGGGCGGCTCTACGTGCATCCCGACTCGCCCGCCACAGGAGCCCACTGGATGCGGCAGCTGGTGTCCTTTCAGAAGCTAAAACTCACCAACAACCACCTGGATCCCTTCGGACACGTAAGAGAGACGTTCTGCAAGGGTTTTGGTCAGAGGTGGGCCCGCGATGCCGAATTTGTGTCTGGACCGGGAGGCCGGTTGGGATGTCGAATTTAATAGAGAGGAATGTTTATTTTGTGCTGGCAGTGCAGCTGGGTGGGGAGTTTAATGCTGAGGGAGGTGGGCTGCCCTTGCTGCCTGCGTGCTTCCCCGGCTCTTGGGAAATGCAGCCTGTGATTTGCTCGGTCGTGTCCTGCCAGATGCCACCGACCTTTTATTTTCTGCCCGGGAACTTTCCAGGCAGCGCTGCGGGATTTTCAGCCTGGCTGTTGCTGCGCAGGATACATACAGCTCGCAGAAACAGGTTGCATAAACTCATTATTTTCCAAGCTGGCTTTGGCAGCCCTATAAAAGATGAAGTATTTTATTTGGAAAATCTTAATTCATGTGTATTGCGAATGCAGAAGGGGGAAGTACGCAGTTATCTACCACAGTGCATTAAATAACTCAGAACAAGGGCCCTTCCAGCCCGCCAGGCAAACGAGTGCTTAGATAATGAATATAAAAATACGGACCTGTCTGGTTTGCACTGTCCAAGCTGAAAGTCACATAAAAATAAACAAACCTTGGTGGCTGGAGGAAGGGAAGATAGAGTTTAAAATCCTTTTAGGTTTAATTCCATCAGCTCCTGCTAGTACCGCAGGTAAGAGAATCTACTTTGCATCATCAAATGTGGTTTTTAACCTGCCAGTGCTTTAAGCAGCAGCAGTTTGGGGGGGCGAGGGGGGCTGTGGGAAGGTCCTGAAGAAGGCTGCAGGAAGCTCAATTCCGACACAGCGAAATCAGATGGAGCTTTATGGGGCTGACTCTAAAGGCGGGGTGACCCTACCAGCTTAAAACCCTGTTAAAAATCCAGAATTTTTGCTGCGTTCAGAACTTTCTGCAAATTTCGATGCCGCGCGTGGCCGCCGCGGCAGAGCCGGGCTCTGGCAGCGTGACACGGTGATAACCCAGCCCCGCGCGAGGCCGTCAGCAGCGCCGGGATCTGACCCTCTCCCCCAACCTACTGACCCCAGGGGAACATGTGTGAACTTCAAAGGCTAATCAGGACCATTTAACGCTGGCGTTATTAATCACAGGCGATCTCGCCCCTTCACTCTTCTTTAAGGGGGGGGGAAGCACCACGGAAATGAAATGAAAACAACTGCGTTAAGGGTTGCACAGTAAAAATTACATGAAGCCCATAAATGCGGACGTTTCGGTGTCAGCGGCCGTACCGACCTGCTTGCTTTGCACGTGGCATTTTTTTTTTTTAACTCCTGTGTTTTTCTCTTGGTTAACTGCGTAGCTTAATATATGACTGTTTATGTCGTAAAATGTAAACTATAAAACATACAGGATGTTCGATGTGGCCGTAAAACAAACAGGATGTGCAGTGTTGGTTTTGCAACTTTAAACGTTTGCTTTTCCTGACTTTGTCATTTTTTTAACTGCGATTTTAACACTGCATTTTAACAGGGAAGATTTCCCCCCCCTCTCCCTCTTTTAATAAACAGCCTGTTTGTCCTCCCACAACGCTTCCCTAGCGACACACAGGGGACTCCGGTTTGCGTTTTGGGGCGATACCGGCAGCACGATGCGGTGGCCACGCTCCGAATGAGCCCTGCTCGGTGTCCCCATGCCACGCGAGCTGTCCTGCCTCCCACACAGCCCAGGCGGTTTCCCAGCTCTGTCTCACGCTGCTGAGAAAATGCCTAAAATTACCTGTTTTAAGTGGCCGGGTCACTCTGAGGTTCAGGCACTGACAACCTGCTTGGCTAAATGGGATTTAGCCCTTTCTCGGACAGTTCCTCGTTAGGCTTCTAAATTAATCATCTGCTTTAAAGAAGCAGTACTCCGCTTTTTGCTGTGCACGCGGAGGAGACCTGGACTCTGTTCCAGGGGAACATGAGTTTTCCTATGGGCTCATCCCAAAAACTCTTCTGCTGCTGTTGCATGGGTGGCTGATGTCCCCAGGATGGGCAGCGTCTGCCCAGCACGGCACAGTCCTCCCAGTCCTGCCCGCGAAGGCATCGCGTTATGAATAATAACAGCTTCTCATTTCTAGGAATTTGTTCCCAGCGATTGCAAACGCTCTCTTAAAGTGCCCTAAGAAAAACAAGTCAGAAAACCCACAGGGTTTGTTTGCCTTCTCGTGCTCCAGCAAAGCCTGCCTGCCATTTCCTTTTGTCTTTGATTTTCTCCAAACCTCAAAACCACGTGGAGCGATGATTTCTGCAGGCTGCCACTGGTGCTTTTTTTGGTGTGCGGGCAGCTGCCCAGCCAGAGCCGCGCCGGCTCGTCCTCCCTGCCACCCTCGGCCACCGCGGGTGCCCGCAGGTGTCGTGGCGCCGGGCTCCCTACCTGGCTCCCTCCATCCCGGGCTCCAGCTCCTCCGGCATCCCCAAATTCTAGAGATCTCAGCCTGCCCACTGCTCTTTGCTGCATGTGAGCGATCCCCTCCAGCCCCTGCTGATGCTCCAATGCTTGGGGCTCGGACCAAAACTGCAGACGGTGAAATATCTTTGTGCTAAATATTCCTTTTCTGAATTAGCCATTTTTTTTTTTTTTTGCAGACACTTACTTAAAGAGGAAAAAAAGAAAGGAGCTCTTCTAGCTCCCCTGTCTGTTCACCTACCGATTAACATCGAGCATGGGGATCTGACGGTCGGGCTGGGGCGTGCGGGGTGTCACAGGGGTCTCACAAGAAGGACGTGGTGGATTTTATGGGCTCATGATCACAGATGTAGCTGGAGCACGACAGGCTGCCGGGCTCTGTCCCCGTCCCCCCCTGCGTGGCATGGGGGGGACCCAGGTTTGACGGGCAACCGCATCACGGTGCGGGGCACAGCTCCTCTGAGCCTGGCTCCTGGGATCTCACCCGAAAAACAGACAGGCAGAAATCTCACATTATTGCAGTGAATTCGTTGATAAATGAATCCACACGCTGACTCCGTGTGCCGTAATAGCTCCTTAACGTCAGGGACAAGCAGCCCCCACAGAGTTCATAAAGAGAAGTGTAGGTACATTTGAGGCTTAAAATAAGTAAGTTAAACAGCTTAATTAATAAGCCGGGGAGCTGAAGCCCTTGCTGCAATCCACGGAATTAGACTGAAGATTATTTACTGTGCTGGCGGGAGGGGATGCCTTACAGGCGGCGCTGGAAAGCCTCGCTTTCTGACACCGAGCCCATAAAAACCCAGCCACCAACCGTCCCTCTTCGCTCTCAAAAACCACGCTCCTGCTGCTCCCACCGGCCAGTTATCTGCTGCGGTAAATTAGTAGTTACAGTCAGAGGCATGGGAGGCATTTTTCAATGCCGACACATAAAAACATGCCGATTTTAAATCAGAAGAAATTAAGCGCAGAGCTCTGTAATCTGCCTGCAAACCCCTCTGGTTGAACAGGTTTTTGCAGCAGGTAAGGCTGTGCCCAGCTCACGCACCACGGCCTGAAAATGTGGGCTGTATATTTTCCTCTGGGGGGATTTTTCGACCATGAAAGGCTTCTTTCACACCAGGCTTAACAACTGAGAAATGCTCATGTTGAGAATGGATTAAGAAATCAGCAGCTGCTGTAATGTTTAGCGACGGCGAGGTCTATCTGATCCTAAAGAAAGCATTGTAAGCCGCCTATGCTTAGAGTAAAATCTTAATTTATGTATTTTCAAATCTTTACATGCAGAGATAATCAGCCTGATAGAGTCCCTGATTTACGCGGGGCTGGTGAGTGACAGGGTTAGTGACTCTGGCAGAGCCGATGCTTCGCTCTCTAGTGCCACGTGAATAATAGGCAGTTGCATATAGTCTGTCTGCGGAGACAAGGATACTCTCTTAAGTGCCACCAAACTGCTCAGGGGTGGCACGTCCCTTACCCATCCCCAGTGTATTCTGCCTGGGAAGCACCTGGCTGTGTTTTCCAGGTGAAAACTGGGAATGACTCCTCCGTGGTGAACCAGGTTATATCACTGCAAGTGCTAACAGATGGGCTGGCTAATAGCAGCCGCAGATGATGCGCAAAAATAACCTCTCCGTTGGAAAGGATAACATAATACTTGTGTTTCTGTCAGAAGGTTAGTTCAGGGCATGCGGGGAAATATTGAGCGAGCCCTGACGAACATCTCCGTAGTGATAAATGCTCATGAATGGAATTCCACTTTCTTCAGAGGTTTAAAGTATGTAAACAGCGGGGTGGAGGGCGCCCGTGAGACGGTCCTTATGGCCAGCGAAGGGGGGGGCAGCTCCCAGCCCCAGCAGGTGAAGGATGCTCTGGGGGGGTTTGAAGCTACCAAAGGGGCTCGGGTGGGGGGGTGTGTGTTGCTGAGGGGCTTCGGCTTGGACCCGCGGTGAGGCTGCTCTCCTGTGCAACTCATTGCAGTTCATCAGGCTTTTTTCTTGTTTTGCTGTTCGGGCTTTTCTCCATCTCCTGACTCAGGGTGGTGTTTAAGCTGCTGAGACTGGCAGCTCTCTGAAGCAAAAAAACATCTCTTTTGTTTCCTGGCCAGGGTGCCAGGAAGCGTCCCTGCTCCCACGGGATTGCAGGGGCACGGGGACCATACCCTGTGTCCCACAGCAACCAGCCTCCCAGCGCAGCCAGCCCTCCTGCCAGTGTACATAATAATGTGCATAAAGGTACATAATAATGTGCATAAAGGTACTTAACGTACCTTGAGGGGTGGTGAGGATGAGCAGCAAGGGCTAGAAACTGCCCAGCTGCTGCAAAGCTGTTAATTAGGGCAGGCTTTGGTTTGGTTTTACACTGTACATGATAGAGAGGGAGGACACTAGGACTGGCCATGCCGAGTGCCAGCTTTCGGTCCGGCCTCGGTGGGGGCTGCGGGTCGGTGGCTCCTGAGCTGTCTCCAGAGACAGCTTGGATCTTTCTCCTGAGGACCTTTTGAAGGGGGTCTTCAGTATCCAGAGGAGTTAAGGATGAGCTGGATGGCAGCTCCCAGGGAAGCCCGTCTCACCAGATGCAACATATCTGGAAGAAAAGCCTATCTTACTCTCAGACCCCCCCCCCCCTTTCCCCCAATTTTAGGCAGGCTGTGAACACGCAGAGCCACATAAGGCACCCAGTAAGGCTGGAAAAGGGCAGAGGAGCAAGCACATCACATCAGGGTTCTGCTTTTGTTGTTGTTGTTGTTAATGACACCACTGAAATTAAACCTCTGCCAAAGGAAGCAGCCTTTCTCATGGGCTTCTTAGTCAGGACAGCTTAGAAAGGGTGAGAGCATCACATCAGTATTTCTGGCAGGCTTCAGCTGGGGCCAGAGCAATTGGAAATTTTTTTTTTTTTTTACAGAATATGTAAAGATATTCCTGGGGAAAAAAAAAAAAAAAGAAGATTAAAAGTAGAGATTGTGACAAATAAAAGTAGATATTTACTTTAACACCACCACCCCCCAATACAGTATTACTGAGCTTGGTTACGTTATACCCTGTACCTGCTTCGCTCCTTGGCTGCTGACGGTGCCTTTTAATTGCCATAATGGACTTTATCTGCTTTTAAGGTGTGGGGTTATTTTAGTTTCTGGGATGTAACCTACTGAGGTTTAAGGCTACAGGATATTATAGATGGTCTGTCATTTGTGATGACATTTTAAGTGATATTCCTGATTTTCTTGACCCAAATCTGCTATTTACTGGCTTTACTCTTTAATGCTGATGGGTATGTTATTTCTCTCCAGATTTATTATTTGCACACTTGGTTTTATTTGGTTATCACTGAAAGACTTAATTTTCCCTCTAGTCTTGTGGTTTCCCTTTCATTTTTCTATTAATTCAATTTTAGCATTTTTGCTGTCTTTGCTCGTCAGGCGCACTCAGGCGCTTTAATTAGGTTAATGTCCTAGTAATCTTATGAAGCCTTAAATTTTATTTAGATTTTTTTTTTTTTATTTGTTTGCTTTATGACTTGCGGCCAAGCAGTTTCCTCGCCGGGTGCTGGTATGAGGTTTATGTGCCGCCTCGGCAGGAGCCGCCCCACGGCCCCACTGCGGTGCTGGGGATCGCCTCCGGCCGAAGGGATGGGATGGAGCCGCGGCAGCTCCCAGGCAAAGTCCTGCCCAGGGGGAAAAGACACAGCCCCACTGGCTGCTCCCAGCTGGTCCTCGCTTAGAGAAACCTGTAGTTCCTCTGGAGCAAGAGAGCAGTTTCACATCCTTATTCTCAGCTAAAGATTTCTTATATTTATATATGTTCATTTTTAATATATATAGTATCTAATACGATTTCTTATCTATAGATATAAAATTTATATAATATACTATATACTATATAATATATAGTATACAATACATAATATATATACAATATAAAATATATTGTTCTTATATTTATATTTAAAAATAAGAAATAGATGAGATTTTCATTCATATATATATATGTGTGTGTGTGTCTCCCATTACTAAACTAACTTTTTTGTCAGTCCAGTTAAAACTTGTAAAAAATCTTTTATCCAGCCCTTTGAATTTGAATTAATTTTTTTTTGGAGCATCACTAAGTCTTCTGCTGAAAAAATATCCATGAAAAGACTATTTTCTTTCTTTTTTTTTTTTCTTTTTTTTACCCTCATCCATTTTAGGAAATGTCTTACAGCTGATCAGGGAAATAGTGGTGCCCAAAGAAATTATAAAGCCTGACGTGAAGTTTTACATTGTCTGCTCTGTTCCTGAAAAACACAAAAAGGAGGGGAGCTGGGGTGTGCTGCTGGGGTTGGCATGTGTTTCGCAGGGATGAATAGATCCGCGAGCGATTTAAATTGCTGGGTAAGAACCGGCCAGTGGAGTTCTTTGTTGAAAAGATTTACATCTCTTGTGTTAAATCTTTTTGTTGTTACATTACTGGTTCGTATGAGTCAAATGCAGCAGATTTTAGTGAAGTTTAACTTGAATCAGATCCTGAAATCGTCTTCCAGTCTTGGGTGGGGAGCTGGCCCGGAGAAGGGCGAGTGAAGATGTCACCGCTTGCCAAGGGCCTGTTGTGCCCACGGGTGACACGAGGCCACGCAGCAGCGTGGGGGGGCGCGGGGGACGTCCCAGGATCGCACCCCTGGGGTTCACCCCGTCCTCTCTATTCAGAAACAAACGCTCAGGAGCAGGGTGGAGGTGGACTTCTCCTCCACATCAAACCTGCATCACAAGGCCAGGAAACACCCCGACAAATTTCAGCTGACATTAGATGAAAAAGGACCGAGAGAAAAAAAAAAAATTAAAAAAAATAAAAAAAATCCCAGCTTTGGCCCTCTCATAAGGAACAATTTGTCTGAGCTCATGTTGAATCTTTTCCCAGGATTTTCCAGCCTTTCTTTTTTTTCCCCATTGTGTGGGTTGCCAGGACAAACGTGTGGGTTTGGGAGGCTCCTCCTCCGGCAGCGAGCTGGAATGAGCCCCTTCCCACCGCCGGTGGGGTGCTGACCCCCAGCCCTGCTGCGAGGCAGCCGGAGGGTTTCCTGGAGATGGCTGAAGGTAAATAGGATGAGGTTTAGGTGATTTTGGAGCTGCTGTAGAGGTTGTCTGAACATAGCGTTTTAGTTGGTTCAGCTCGATGAACTTAAGGGACTTTTCCAAATTAAATGGTTCTGTGATTTCTAACTGCTTGCTTTGGGGTGATGCACCACCATCCCAAGCTGGACACAGTGAGGGTGGTGGCACTGTGGTCCCATCATCTGTCCCCTGGAGACGTCCCGTCCAGCCTGGGCAGCCCAGCTGGGCCAACTCCTGCACTGACGCTGTGTGGCATCTCTGAACCGTTTACTCCTAAAGAAAAGTGAGGTTTGGGATGGCTTATGCCATCAAATGCTGTAGATATTAATCGAGGTGAACCGGTGGTGATTCTGGAAGAGCCTTGTTGATTAACGTGCTCTTTTTTTCCACGCGGGAGACTGAATTGTCAGGTTTTTGTTCTGGTCCTTCGCGCCCCAGCTCAGTGTCCCGGTGCAGGACAAGAGCCAGCCTCAGCTCAAAGGCTTTTTCACTTTGAAAGAATAGAAGGAAGGAAGAAAGAAGCAGAAAATATATTAAAATGAGAGATTTTATATTAGTTATGTGATCCCCCGGGAGCAACCATAAAATTATGTGGCTTTTTCGTAGCCATTTACAATTCAATATAAAAAGGGTAGTTGCCATAACAACCACTGCATCATATGACATCCGATACCTTGGCGAAACAGGGAGCGTTCTTAAATCAACTCCCCAAATTTCATATGAAAGTAAATACATTTTACTGGTGATTTCAAGGCAAGTTTGCATCGTGACGGGCAACGCGGTGCCATTACCCCGCTAAAGCTTCTGGCCTCTGGGCCCAATCCTGCAAACTGGCAAATGTCTTCAGGCCCCGAAGCCGACATTACTCAGCAGTGTGGGAGATTAGATGCTAAAGGAGTGTGTTTTCCTAAGTAAAATTAAATGGAAGGAGCAAATGACACCATTTTTTTTTTTTTTTTTTTTTTGACATTTGTTGCCGACTGGGGAATGCCAAAAAAATAAAGAAGTTGAGCTACGTTACAGCTTAAGTTCCAGCTGCCAACTGTGTGATCAGCACAAAGGAGGGAGACGGGGGTGTGTGTAAAAAAAAAAAAAGATGTTTGTGTAAGCTCACATTTGACTTTGGAGTTTGTCTCGCTCGCAATCTGGTCTGCACGTGCGACATTGAGGGGGTAGAAGTGACATCACCCTCGAGATCCGCTTTGGCTCCTCTCTGGCCGGCAATAACGGGGGGGGTTGCGGGCAGGGGGGAGGCATTCCGTCGAGCTGCAGGCTCACGGTGACCGCCCTGGGGAGAAAGAGGTGTAAAATGGTTCTCAACTACTAGAGGAGCTGTTTGGGTCTCACCCAAGGAGGGTCCCCACTGTCAGGTCCCCGCAGCAGCGCAGGTGCTTTATTGCAGCCTTTTGGTGCCATCCACAGGGATGCTCCTGAGGAAAGTTGCCATTACACACACGGTTATTTTTTTAGCAGCTGTTTTCCTTCCAGAAAACGTGTATTTTCCAGGCAGAGAGAGCGCTTGGGTGGCAGCGGTGGGAGATGGCATCCCCACGGGGGCCTGTGTCAGGATGTCGAGCCAAGGTCCGCTTCCTAAATTTGGGGTTGTCCATCTAATTTGAGGAGTCTGGTTGGGATATCTGTTTGTTTTACTTGCTGTTGGGTTTTTTTTTAATTCTTTTTTCTTTAATACAGAAAAAAAAATTGTATTTATTAGACTCCTAAATATGCTGCCACTTCCTGTAAGCTGAGCTGTTCCTTTCATAGGCAAATAGACAAGATCACCAGGTTGTGGAGAGAGGCTTTCTGTCACTAACCCAACGTGCCTCAGTGCTGCTCAACAAACACTGGTTTCCAGGTTCCCTAATTCTTTATCCCTGTCCTTTATCACCTTAAAATTCCCCTCTAACCAAGACACCGGTAACTATTTTCAGTGGCAAGACAAGGCAAACATCATTTCTTTTTTAGTAGCCAACCTATTTCAAGCTACCTACAGTTTGCGCCAAAAACAATTAAAAAAATGTGTGTGACACTGACTTAACCACCCCGTGCCCTCAACGATGAAAAAGATAAGTGCAGGAAAACATAAAGTTATTGTTTTAGCATCATCTTTGAGGCTGAGAGCTCCTACATCACCTTCTGTCCTGCTCAGTGCCGCCCAGCACCGCCCAGCAGCAGCCGCGCTCTGTCCCGTCAATTAAAATACTTCTCATTTTTGACACAATTCTTTAAGTTAATCTTTCCACTGATGTTCGTCATCGGAGTGGAATTTACATTTGTTTTGTGTATTTTTAGCCAGTGACCAGTTTTCCACAGCAGCCTTGAAAACTATTTAGCCTGAATTGTTGGCATTTCGCTTTGCACAGGCACAGCGTTTCGGTCCTGAGGGTGGGGAGGCTTTTTTTGTTTTTGTTTTTTTTTGAACGATTTGTAGAGGTTTTGCATGCACAAGGCTTACACCAAGCACAAGTGAGGAGGTACAAGCCTCTGTACACGAGTTCTTGTTTTCAAGCCTGTGAAATGTGGGATTTTCCTTTCGTGGTCCCTGCACTCGAAAAAATTCGGTGCTTTCCAATGAGTTCTTACACCGAGACACGTGGGAAAATAGTCCCTTCGGTGCAAGGGACAGAAATGCCCAGCCTTGTAAATGCAGTGGGCTAAATTAAGCCATTTAGGGGATCCCCCCCCCGGAAACATCCCACAGAAACCAAGCAGCTCACGACGACCCTCCAGGCAGGTTTGCAGCCACGACTGTAACCTTGAGCATCTGACAAAAATCCTTTCCTGAATGCTTCTATCAATCAGGATCCAAAAAGTAATGTCTTGTTCATTTTGGAAATTGTTTGGATGCTTTGGGTTTAAAGAGGTTATAAAAGAAAAAAGAATATATTTTTAAGGGGGTTATTATAGCCCAGTGGATACTACTTTGGAGGGGAAATACAGACTGTTCATCCAGAGTGTATTGAAACTTGGGCTCCTAATTTTCCCTTTGGAAATCTCAGTTTAAGATTGCTTTCTTCAGCCTGCTCTTGACTTGCTCTGACTCCGGGGACAAGTCACCCGTCCTTGCTAGACCTGGGCAGGCGGGGACAGGCGGTGAGGAGAGCTTAGCACACCCCAGCTTCTGCTCCAGACACCCGTTATTTATCAGCTCGGCTCAACTCTTAATTATTGAAAATTAAAATGCCCCTTCTTATGAAAGTCTTGGCCCTCTGGTGTTATTCATCTGGGCTTTGTTTTACGAGTGGCAGATAGATGAAAGCAGAGAAAAGGCTCCAAACCCAAACCTGAGCCGACCCTCTCAGATCTACACCCTGCACATCAACAGCCGGAAAGTGGTTAAGAGACTTGATGCAAAGCTGATAAAATGCCAAAAATTCCTCATTCTCTCTCTTGGGGAGCAGGGAGGGTTGTCTGGAAAATGTCAACAATAAAAATTGCATTTAAGTGGTATATAATGCAGCCAGCTACTGTGGGCAGAGTTACGTGCAGCCAGACGAAAGGGTTTAAAGAGCACGCGCTCCCTGCGCTACCTCCCGTCCCGGCTGGAGCCCCCAGAGCAGCGCCGCCACGGCCAGCCCTCCTCAGCTCGGACGGGCACGGAACGGAAGGGGTTCCTGAGCACAAACGCCAAAAACGGAGAAAATGTCTTCCAATTCTTGATAATTCTCATTTAAATTTGGCTAAATCCACAATTAGTGCAAACTGATGCTGCTCTGCTGCATTGTGTATATCCACCCATCCATCCACCCATCCATCCATCCATCCATCCATCCATCCATCCATCCATCCATCCATTTAACTACCACCAGTTTGAAGACACCACCCATTGTGTTCTTCCCTCCTTGGCCCTTTGCCTGTGCCTCCATCGGGGATGGATGTGGCCTTGCAGGCTGCTTTGGGCACCCCAGGGGTCTCAACCTGGCTGGAGAACCCCTGGCCTCTAGGACCAGCTCGACGTGGGGAGGACAGACTCAATTAGCCAATTTGGGAGAGGGAAGAAGAGATTGAAAAGGGTTACGCCAAGAAAACAAGAAGAAAGCAGTATTTCTTCTTCGCCCAGTTAAAGGAATAAAAGCTTTTCTGAAAACCATTCCATTTCTTAAATGCATTTTCTTTTGTAGCATCTGGGCACGTCCCTTCTTTGTGGAAGAACAATGCTGCTGGGGACTGGGCTGGGCTGTGTGGCACAGCCAGGGCTTGGGCCAGCTGCCCGCCGGCTCTGGTAGTCCTGCTCGGCCCCTGATGCTCCATCGGAGGAGCCTGGGCTGTGCAATCCCCACTGAACCTCAGCGCTTCCTCGCCTCCCCCGGCCCCCACCATAAAAAAGCCCTTGTCCAGCTCCTGCCTCTTACTCGCAGGGACCTGAAAAAAGGGCAGAAGCCACCGAGTGACTGCGAGAGGTGCCCGGACCCAGCCACCCGCACGGAGCCGCTCCACAAACAGGAGGGGGAAAAAAATAAATCTCCTCTTTTCTCTTTTCTAGTTTTCTTTTACCAGCAGATAAAAGAAAACTAGCTTGCTTCCCCCCTCACCGCCCGCCCCCACCTCTGTGGTTTGTGTGATTATTTTTTTTTTTGCCTCTGCTAAACTGTGTATTTTTCAGCTCAGTAAAGTATTTATTAGGAATCTTTATGGACCAGTCTGCTGGTGAATTATAGATATTGTACAGCTTCAGCATGAGCTGGGAAAAAAATTTATGACTTTTTTTCCACCCAGACTGACTCTATCCAATAGCAATAAGAAAATGAGGGTTTACCAGGAAAGCTTTAAGTTCAGCTCTGCTCGCCAGAGCAGCGGATACCTTTTCTGTCTTGGTTCATGTGCGTTTATATAATGTAATTTTCCCCTCTAATTTGGAAGCAAAGCTAAAGCTGAGCACCAGTGGGCTTTTGTGTCCTGCTAAAGTCTGTCGAATAGCTATGGCTTGTGTTTGGTCTGTGGTGTTGTTTTGTTTTGTTTTTTTTTTTTTTTTAAAAAATTGGATTTCTTACTTTAGCATCAATTGTTTTTCAGATCATTCTTAATTCAATGCATAAATACCAACCGCGGCTGCATATTGTGAAGGCGGATGAGAACAACGCTTTCGGGTCGAAGAACACAGCCTTCTGCACCCACGTTTTTCCGGAGACGTCCTTTATATCCGTGACCTCCTACCAGAACCACAAGGTAGGCTGCTTTTCTGCCTAAAAGGCGCTTCATTTCTCTCCGCGGGCTTTTGCAACTCGCACCCTCTGCCGCCGACGGCTGCGAAATGACCTGCCAAGCTGCCGCGGAGCGGGGACGTGGCTGCGGTGCTGGGCTTTGGGGGGCAGGATTTACGCCGCTATTGTGCTGCAGAAAACGCCTGCTTTTTTTAAAAGAGGAGTTTCCACCCCAGCCCTGTAAGCGTGAAGCAAGAGCTGACGAGCCAGAGGATGCAGCGAAGGAGCAGCCTGAGCGTCGGTTGGGCAACAATGTCTTGGCAAACCCTGCGAGGCCAGTCGCTAATGAATCGGCGTGCTCATAAAGGCTGAGATGTCATTCAAAACAGCAGGCAAACCTAATAATGACTAGTAAAGCTCGCTCATAAATCTACAGTGAAAAGTAATTATAGTATGTGTATTTAGTGAGACATATGAGGAATGTAATCATAAAAACGCAGCTAAGAGCCTGCTCTGTGCTTAGCACATGAAGGCAGGAGGGGGTTTGGGGGGTTGGGTTTGTTTTGGGGGGGATATAAAGTACAAAGGGCCGGGTTCTGCGCTTTGGGGGTGTGCCACAGACACCCCCATATTGCAGGGTTCGGCTGCTCTGCTGCTTTTTTGAACGTGTTTATAGTGGTGGCAGTGGGTAGTCTGAGGATTTTACCAACCCAGGTTACGAGCGGGATGGACGGCAATGTGACAGTTAATTGTCACCTCCCTGTGACCGTGGTGGGGAGAGGAGAGGACACCAGGCAGGGGATGGCAAGGCTCCATTTTCAATCCTGCTCCCCATTTACCTGCCTTTGCATGAGCTCCTGCTCCGCTGCAGCTTTTCTACCAGCGAAGTCCGACTGCAGGGTTGTATGAGGATTAATTGGAGTTTTTAAAGTACGTTGGGATTCATAAATAAAGGTGCAGAGTGAAGCGGAGCCCTGCTGGAGCCCTGCTGTCACCCCATGTAGGAAATCTGCCATGTGTTACTGTCCCAGCTCCTTTCCTACACATTCATGGGAAACTACTACAGGAACAGGAACATACATGAAATTCTTCCTCCCCAATTATCTGACCAGAGCTTTTCCTCCCAAGCAGGATGCCTGTATGCCCTTTGATGCTTGAAGCGTAGAGTCCTTGCAAGATTTTTGCAATTAGTGAGCCAGTTAAAAGGCTCAGAGCAGAAACATGGATGTGTGTGTTATGGGAAGACAGGGGAAGGAAAAAAAAAAAGTGATCCCTATTTGGACACTGAAGTGAATCCTGTTTGAAAAGTTGTAGCTGTTGGTGTAAAATGACCAGTTGCCCAAACATGGTTAACCAAAGAGGCTCGAAAGAGCTTATTTAATAGCTACTTAAAACGTCTTGCGTGTCAATACTGCCTTTCATCCCTAAGGTTCCCAAGGTGCTTTATAAACTTAATACGTCCACTGTCATTGCCATACAACCACTGCGGGGCGGGGGGCAGTAGCTGACAGCAACAGCACAGGGTGAACCTGATGGGTTTAAGGAAAATGCCCCAGGTGAGCCCTGGTTCTTTTGGGAAGCTCCTGCCAGGAACCACCCGGCTCTTGCTCTGCAGTTTGCAGGCTGGGGGGGGTGTTGGATGCTGCCTGGCGGGGGGGACACAGCGGTCCACAGCTGAGGAGCGGGAGGCAGAAGGTCTCGCCACAACCTCACCGTGGTTTCAAGCAAATCACAACCTCAGAAAAACATCCAAACGGTTTTACTTATTCTCTTAGGCATTAACAATTGAAATCCTGGTCTGGCCATCTTTTAGAAAAAAACAAACCACCAAATTCTTTTTAGCTCAGAAACATCCTGGCAGCAAGAGCTGTCCTTGCAAGTAATCATCTTTCTAAACAAACAAGGAGAGTTGTGGTTACAGAGCTGACTGTGGGGCTCCCAGAGATGGAAGGCTGACGACAGAGGCTACCCCTAAGTACAGCTCAGCGAGGGAGGTGTAGGTGTTCACCCAAAACTCCCTCCTGGGCTGGATGAAACCAGGGGAAGGTGACAAGGGGGGACTGAAGCCCTGATTCTGCTCATGTCAGAGGAAAACCACAGTCACTAAATAACAAAATTAAATTAAGGTGTACAAACCTGATGTCAGGCTGTGGGTTAGGAAGGGCCCTACGCTTCTTGTGGTCCATCAGCTGCCTGGGAGCTACCCTGGAGCCACTGTGGGAGCAGAAGGGAAAAGCTGGAGCCCTTGAGGCTGGTTAAATTCACATGTCACCACCTTCCGTCTCCATCACAGATACCAGCCAGCTGTTTTCTCAGGAGTTTTTTAGTAAGGGATATTTTTCAGCATTGCTAGCAATTAGTTATAGCAACACTCCTGTAAATCATCCGAACGCAGAACTTGTTTTCTATTCTCGCCGCTAAAATCAGACATAGGCTGGTGCAAGCCCGTGGCTGGCTGGCAGGGGGGAGCAGGTCTGCGTGGCCTTGGGCAGAGGGGAGACCCGAGGGCAGTGGCACGATCTGCAGGGAGATACGTGTCCTCACCTCCCTCCCCTGCCACCCCACCATCTCTCCTCCTCCTGGAAAAGGTCTTTTCAGTGACAATTGGACGCTCAAGGAGGTGATCCTACCCACTGGTGTCCCTTAGTAGCGCAGGACATTAATAAGACCTGGTTCTGACCAGTTCTGTCCCTGATATGTGTTAGACCTGTCTGTAACCTTACTGCCAAAGAGCCTTGGGCGTGTGGTTGTGCCCAGACACACATACATCTATTTGGGAGGTGGATATTTTAGGAGCTCCTACATCCCTACAAACATTCTGGTGCTTTTCTGGCATTTTCCAGCTCCTGAAACCCTCTCAGATGATCTTATTCACTACCTGTTTGTCTTTACAAAATCGTTTGGTAAAGACATGGTTTATTTTAATTTTTCACTGGACAACAAAGTACCTCTTCCTGGCATTCCCGACCATTGTATGGCTTTGGTTTGTACTTGCCTTATACAGGGAAGGGATCAGGTGACGGGATTGGCAAGAGAAAACTATGTTTACTGGGGCTGTAAGGCAGATGAATTACTGAATATTTTGAAAGGAAATTTAATTCATATCTTTTTTTAACAGAATTTTCATGAAATGGCAGAGCTGAGTTCCATCAAATTTAAGTCTAAGACAATTCTAGTGCATTTTGACCCTTTTAATACACTGCAGCTCCCGGGGGGAAAGGCAGTTCCTGCAAAAGGCAGCACTTTTCCTCTGCCCAATGACAATTCATTATTTGAGTTACAAGCAGAAAAATGACTACAAAGATATATAAAAGTGTTATGGAACTGAGGGAGAGCCATGCTGTAAGGAACAGGGGTGTCTAACATGGAGACATAGAAAGCCTTCTTTTACACCAGACTAACATATTCTTGCTAACAAGAGCCCAGAATAAGAACGCAGGACCCAGACTTACAGAAAATTGCATCCCTGTCCTCAATTTTGTCAGCTTTGAAAGCTGCTTCTGCAAGATCTAGCACTGAACTTCACAGCTGAGTTTCCCTCTCAGTTCTGAACGCAGACACGCCGTCTCTGCCACCACGTTTTTCAGACGGCTGAACCTCTCGTGGACTCGGCATTTCGTGGGGTGTCGCGTAGGACGGTGCACCCAGAGACCTACCGCCCCCGACCTGCTGCTGCGCCTTTCGTTCTGGTCTGTTTTCAAACACTTTACGCTTGGTTTCGTTCTTTTAAAGATAACCCAGCTGAAAATCGAAAACAACCCCTTTGCCAAGGGATTCAGGGGGAGCGACGACAGCGACCTGCGTGTGGCACGACTGCAGAGGTACGGCCGAGCGGGGCCAGGGGGGACGGCGGCGAGGAGGGGCTCAGGGGGGTGGTCTCCTGCCCTGCTCGTGGGGCTCAGGGGGCTGCTGCAGTGCACACGCGTGTGCAAGGGTGCACTGAACCCAGGCAGCACATACGGGCAGGCTGTGTCCATCACGCAGCCAGCGCACCCTCCAGACCCCGTGCCCTGTGCAGAAATACAGTCTCAGTGACCATATAAGTATTGAATTACTTTGGGCCTTTTTGTCCTTTTCGCATGTTCTGCTGTTTTTGCTTGAAAAGCAATACTGTTTAAATCAGGGGGATTTCTATTATAGTAAGATGTTATTCCATGGGCAACAGATAAATTTAACAGGGTTCTGATTTTATCTACAGGTCCCTTGCTAATTCCATCCCAGGGGAAAAATTAAAATCCTGAAATAAACCTAGGATTCCCAAGCACAAGAACAAATAGCACCTGCAGTCAGTAGCTGCGTCTATCTAAGCCATGAAAGCAAGTCTGTCTGTGGGAGATGACCAGCCTATGTGGGCACACTCCTGTATAAATAAAACCATTACAACGGGGAGAGCCACCCCAGCGTGGGCACAGTGGGGAGACTGAGGAAGGTGGGGACACACCAGTGGCTTCCCTGGAGTCCTGCTCCATCGGTGCAGAGTTCTCACTCCCAAGACAATTCGGTGCCCCCAATCTCGTTACACCACACTTCATCATTTCCTCCCAAACGATGCTTTAATTCTTGTTCTGCTACTAATGTGTTGCACCTCTTTGGAGAAGAAGTTGTTAAAGTTGCCTATGCTGCAGAGGCATCACATTTTCTTGTGTTTGGAGGCATTAGGGCTTTTAATGACATTAATACCCCTGAAAAGTTCTTCCTGTAAACCAGTGACACACTCCGTGTGTTGTTGTAATACTTGCCCACACCCAGCAAAGTGTGATGAGTTCATCGCATTTGGCCAAGCGTGTTGAAGTCATTGGACGGGGATGCTCTAGGGAATCCAAAACAATATTTCATCTTTCTGTTAATGCCAATTGCTCTCTAACTGGTAATAATTTTTCTTACCTCCTTTAGCAAAGAATATCCAGTAATTTCCAAAAGCATCATGAGGCAGAGGTTGGTGTCCAGTCATGGCCAGCTTTCAGCAAAGCCGGATGTCAACCCACTTCATGGGAATCACCAGACCCTTCAACATTATCAGTATGAGAACGGTGCTCACATGCAATTTGCAGCTTCAGATACTCAAGATCTGCCACTCAACACCTTCACAGCACAGAGGGATTCAGGGCTCTTCTACCATTGCCTAAAAAGAAGAGGTAACTTGGGTTTACATGTAGAAAAATATTACAGCAAATAAACCTAAGAGTGTGAGCACTGAAAGCTTCCTGCTAATTCCAGTGCGTTTTGGATTCGTCTCTTAGGCCTCGATCTTCAAAGATACTGATGTGATCAAAGTGTTTTGGAGGGTCAAGGCCCAAGAGCTGGGATTTTGGGCAGTTATTAGAGGTTTTGTCCCATAGAAGGCAAATTCAGACTCTGAGTTGGAGCTGAAAAAAATAATCAGAATACATAATTCAAATGGCATGAAGCTGCGCTGGAAAATTATCCGTTCTTAGAATCGGCTGAATTAATAATTGTTTGGAGGGGGGCCTTATCTATCCTGAGATGTTTTGACACTTCCATTAGTGTTAATGAAATTATACACGTTCAGCACTTTTCCAGGACGAAGCCATTAGCAATCCTCTCGATGGCTGCAGAGCAGTGGGACTGTGGTAGCCGGGTGTAAGCATCCCTCTCTTCTTATCCACTAGCTCTCAAGTTTAAGAAGTGAGCTGTAACTACATTCTCTTCCTTTTAGTCCAGCATCAGATGAGATCATGACATGTTTTAAGTTAAACGGAAAAATTTTGCACAGAAAAAAAAAAAATCCCTCTATTTGCATGTCTCATTGGCCGCTAATTCATTTAAGCTGTGAGAATCCTCTGATCACAGGCAAATGAAGAATCTAACAGCACCAGTAATGAGGACTCCAAGGCAAATGTGTAATTTTAGCAGATGTTCAATCTGCAGATGAATTCACTAATTCATCCAGAGACTTTTCCTAACGACTAACAGAACCCCGCTGGTAAACGCAGCCACGGTCACCGCGATCTGTAGGAGAGGGGCTACAGCTTCTCAGCGTAAAGCTGAGGGAAGGGCTGATGACTGGGAAAGGGCTCCCTTATCTGGAAATATTTCTGCAGCTTTTGACAGGAATATCTGGGAAATGTATAGTCATTTTTGTAATGACAGGAAGGCAGGCTGCGATAAGACCCTTTAAGAGACTTCTTGAATTTGTCAGGAGCAACACTGCAAGAGTGTCAGGGACCTCTGTTATCTGGATGAACGAGAAGTAATCTCTGATGTGAGAATAGTAGCCCAAGTCACTCACTCAACCTGATAAATGTCACCAGAATGCTTTGAGGCTGAGGGGATTAGCCTGACATTTGCAACACAATGTCTTTTTGATGTTGTACATTGTCTTTCCAAACTAAAGTGGTTTAACTGGATTAATCTGAAAAAGAGCACCAGTCGTTTTGAGAAATAATCACAGATTGCGTGCTTCTAAGGGGACTCCATAAAACCAGCCCAGGCTCTTGGAGGACATCTATTAACGACATCTATTAACCGCCGTCGCTCTGGGAGCTGCTCCTGAACGTGCATTTTTTTTGTTTGTTTGTTTGCAGAAAGTGCTCGGCACCTGGACCTGCCCTGCAAACGCTCCTACCTGGAAGCCTCCTCTTCTGTAGGAGACGATCATTATTTCCGTTCCCCGCCTCCGTACGATCAGCAGATGTTAAGCCCTTCCTATTGCAGCGAGGTGACTCCGCGGGAAGCCTGCATGTACTCTAGTTCTGGGGCTGAAATCGCTGGTGTCTCAACGGTTGATGACTTGCCACCTCCGCCTCCCCCCTTGAGCTGCAATATGTGGACTTCTGTCGCACCTTACACCAGCTACAGTGTTCAGACAATGGAAACTGTCCCTTACCAGCCTTTCCCTGCTCATTTCACTGCCACCACCATGATGCCACGGCTCCCCTCCATCACGGGCCAAGGCTCGCAGCCACCAGGTAACAGCCACTTCAGTGTCTACAACCAGCTGTCCCAGTCTCAGGTTCGGGAGCGCGTTCCTTCTTCATCTTTCCCGAGGGAAAGGGTGCACCCGTCTGTGTGCGAGAGAAAACCCCCCTCTCCGCACCTAAACGCGGCGAACGAATTCCTGTACTCGCAAAGCTTTTCCTTGGCGAGGGAGTCGTCGCTGCAGTATCATTCAGGGATGGGGACTGTGGAGAACTGGACTGACGGGTGACTCTGGCGGCCAAGCGATGCCACAGCCGTCGTTACTGCTCCAGGACAGTGTTCAATCAGTGTTGATACCTGTGGGTAACTTGCACTTCGGTGAGACAAATGTGCATTTCCAGAGGGATTTGTGTGGGTGAAGAGCTTGTATCTTCAGGCACACAGAGAATTACATCTCCGGTCTCGGTGGGCTGGATTCATCAGTCTCTTACTGACTCCCGAATAAATTAGTTCTCGCGTCTTCATTACTGATCCAGTAGGAACCACCTTCATGACTAACAAGTGAAGTAGCTAGTCGTTTTCTTTTGCTTGTAATATTAAACATCCACGAGCAAATTGTGGCTATTTGGGAAAAAAATAGGAGCTTCACTTTTACGGTACTTGGTTTGTGAAGTCACAGCATCCCAAAGCTCAAAGGAAAAAGCGACCTGTACGGTTGCCTAGTTCAAGGACTGCTGTAGCAGCACTTCTTTAGCTCTTTTTGTCTGTAGAGATCCCTTCTTCCTCTGGAAGTGATGGAGCCGTAGGAGCGCAGGGGCCGGCGGGGAGGCTCGGCGGTGGGGTCAGGGAGCTGCGGTGCCGCTCCGGTACCTCCCCGGCGCAGCGCAGGGTTCGTGCCATGGCGCGGAGAGGAGAAGGCACCGATGCACAAATGTCTCTTCTTCCCCCCACAACACCATCGTTCGTGGCTGTGGGAAACTCAGAAGTGATGCGTTATGCCCGAGGCCAAACAGCAAATGAATTGCAGCGTTAGGAACAGACCCAGTGTCTTCAGACTCCCATCCGTTGATTGAATCACACTCGCTTATTGCAATATATTTATGAAGTTTAAGCTTAAAAGTTGCTAATACTTTCCAGAAACGATTTCTGTATTTGCTGGTCCTTGATTTCTTTCGTATTCAGCTGAAACGCGCCTTTTGTGCTATGTTTTTTTTCTTTTGCAGCTAGCTCAGAAAGAATTGTTTTCAGCATAAAGGAGGCATAGAGGAATATTTTCTTAATTGTGGGGTGGGGTGGGATGAGCTCCCATTACCCATCAGGCTTTACAGTGTACAAATATTTGTAGAACAGGTAAAAATCTGTAACCAGTGTATACGTTGCTACTATTGTTTACTGTGGAAGTACCTTGAAATGACTCCCTCAGCGCTGGCTTTGCCTACCGGAGTGTCCCTTCTGGGTGAGGAGGGATCAGGTAAGGAGGGGGTCACTCAGCGACAGCCACGGAGTGGAATGGCCTCACGTGGGAAAGCAACCTGCGCTCTTTCTGGAACAAAACTCCCATTGCCTTCACCCAAAAATCTCCCGAGCAAGGATGCGTCCTCCTCCGGTCCACAGTGTGTCCATCCTGCTGAGCTCCCAAGTGATGCTGTCCCAAGGGATGGTGACACAGAGGTGATGCTGGGAGTTTGGTTCCACTAAAAAGCGCAATGTTTAAGCTCTAGTCGGGCTCAGCGGGGGTTTTTTTTTCCCACCCCCTGCTTCCCAAATGGGCAAAGGCAAAAAGCTGAAATACAGATTTGGAAGGGGGGAGGTACTTCTGCGTTTGGATGAATCCATCCCAATGGAGAGAGGCTGGTGGAGGAGGGCGGCTGCTTGCGGTGAGACAACCCTGAGGCCACTAAAGTGGAGGTCACGTTTCAACCAGGACAATCTCATACACCCGTTCAGCAAACCATGTGTGTGACCAGTGTGGATTTTGTAATAAGATTTTGGAAATCACTACAATTTTTGCATGCTGAATAGCTATTTATATACATATATATTTTATATATATATATAAAAAAATATATATATATCACAAATGCAGGCCACGTGTCCAATTCAGCTTTGCTTTTTACGAATGAAATACTTAATAAAAATGAATGTTGCAAGGTTTTTTTGGAAAGACATCTATTTAAGATTTTTTTTTTTTTTATTACACACTTTTGATGTAAAAACTAAGAATTGGTTAGATAAAAAACATATATACTACAGATAAATCTTTATTAGAAACCACATTAGATACAGGTGGTATGGAATTTTTAAATGTTTGTTACATAGCATGGACATTTTATTTTACATATCAGAACATAAAGTCATTTTACTACTATAAGCTGTCTCTGGGTGCATTTCAATAATTAGTATAAAAATGTTCCGTGGTGAATTACTGGGTGCCTTGTCTCTCTTCTGTCTCCTACCGTCCAATTGTACCAATCACACACTTTCCAAGATGCACACTCGACCCTTTTCTTTGCCGGCTCATAGCTGCTCTGTCAAACCTGAGCTGCCCACTGCAGAACTAGCAGGGGTTTGGGTTGTCTGTGATATCTCGTGTTTCTCTTTTTTTAATGGAAACATGAATCGATCTGAAGACACCGAGCGCTACTAGGCTAAGCTAAAAAGCCACCAAATAATAATAAAAGCACCAAAATGATGTACCTGTACTTACGTGCAGATCAGTAGTGAAGAATTAAAGGTTGGAGGTGGGGGGAGAGGTCTGAGGGTGACACTACCCATAATTTGAAATGCTCAGTTCATTTCTCATAGTGACGCTGAATCAACACCAAACGAGACAAATGCTGCCACTACAACCTGAAAATTAATGGGGTCAGCAGCCCAGAGTCCAAATGACAGGCCAGACTGGGTCTTTTGCCCGTTTTACAAATATGATTAACAGAATAACAATGTCATTTTTAATGAGCAATCATTACTTCTATTTTTAACCATTTTTCACATACCTTCTGCTCATCAATGCAGTATTTAATGATTTAAGGCAGTTTTAAAAGTAACTCCTATGAGAATTGTTCCAATAGCTTTCACTTCGTGCAGGGGATGTAAAGGAGACTAGAACATGTAATTAATCCAAGTTTTAACTCACGAGCACACGGCAGGCACTGGCTGCTCACAGCCTTTGTAAAGGGCAGCCGAGGCTCTGTCCCAGTCCAGCCACTGGAGTGGGGCTTCAGAGGCAAGTGCCTCTGAAACCCTGTGGCAAATAACAAGCTTTTAGTTATAAAAATAGTACGTGATATATGCGAGTACAGGACCTGGTTGTAAAAGGCTGAGTTAGCACATAGATATGCAAAATTTGGATATATGCTAATCTGGGCTCCTTTTATAGTCAATGGAGAGAGATCAGACATTTAGATTAAAATGGGATGAATCATTCTTTAGTGATGATCTTTTTCCACTTAGAGAGGAATCTAGCTCGGCCACTTAGACTAGATTTCCCATTTCTAAATAGCTAAAGCTAGTGGGATCCCACTTCTATGTGACATTTATAAGAGCATTTAGATAGCATTAAATAACTGTCAGCTTACAAATGCCATTTAGCCGGAGCACAGATCCATAGCAAGCACGTCCCTGAAGCACATTCTGGTTGTATTAATTATAGAATGGAAATGTGCTCTTCTATTTTGCTTTTGGGGTTGGTTTTTTTTTTTTTATTGCAAAATTTCGAACCTGTTTATGTATCCGATCCCAAAAGCGAGCTCACGGGCGAGGCAGGCACCCAGGTTCCACCTCGTTTCTTCTGCATTTCACACCTGGGTGGGTCTGGCAGTGGCCGAGTATATGATTCCCCATCGAGCGCCCGGCTACGCAGCATTGTTCCTGGTGATGCCTGCCTGGCAGTGCGCTGCCCAGCTGTGGGCATTCAGAAACAGAGAGCACAGCAACTCCGAAACATCCTCGAGAGTCTGGAGACAGAAAGTTAAGGGTCTACTTGCTTTCCAAATCAGAAACACTGAACTGCGGACATCATTAAAAAAATATCCCTACAACCTGCACAGCATTAAAATAGATCAAGTATGCTTACTGCGCCCGGGCTTGATTTACTACAGTCTAAACAGCTTTTTACTTCTCAAGAATGTGGAGAACTTCACGTGTGTGGAGGCTTTTTCAGCTCTAGCTCTGGTTAGATGGCTCGTTGCATTGTAACAGGGAACAGCAATCCAAGTGCAGAAAAACTAGGTACATTTCAAATCAGATTGAGGCAAAAATTAGCAAGTGAGGAAAAGTTGGATACACGCGAGGTCTGTTTTCCATTGATGTGTTCTAATCTGTACCTAAAAGGCTGGGGGACTTTTTTTATTCTGTTTTTCTTTAAGGTAGATGTCCAAATTTAATATTGGCACAAGCAAGCGTAGTTCCACCGAGTCCAAGAGCACTTATGCCAGCACTGAGTTTGGACTTCACTCTAAATAGAACAAATATTTGTATCAGTTTGCTGAGTATGTGAGTAATACGAATATTTGCCAAAATTTAAACAAGCTAAACTTAAGTCATGCCAAAAGCCCCACCATTCAATTTGGTATCATTGGCAGCTCACAGGCTCAAGAGAGGCCTAAGTCTGGAAGAGCTGGGGTGTTTTTGGCAAACACTAATTTTTTTTTCTCTCTCTCCACATTTTGGAAAATTTGTGCCTCTCTGTATTAATTTATGATGTCATTAAATAATTCTTTTTGCAGCTTGTACAGAAAGAATGTTCCTTTTGAAGATGAGAACTCCCCTGAGGATGGTTATAGTGAAAAATTCCAGCAGGAGGAAAAAACCCTCCTCTCTCCTTGGCCACTCACGTTTCTGCAGTGGTGTTTGAACAGCAAAAAATTTACAATATTTTAATTTAAGGACCTGCTCCGAGGTGGTGCCACGTGCTTGACTGTGACAGGCAGCCTAAATTCTATATGTGATTTGAGAGCTTTTATTGCTGTGATAGTAGGGTGGAAGAGAAATCATGAGTCTGTGACTTGCTAGTGGAGAGAATACAGTTTTGAAATTATTTCCTTTCCACAAAGCACAGGATCAATATTAAAAATGAAAGAGAAGAAAATATTGGGAACAGTACAACAAAAGCAAAAAGCCTTGTCCAACATGAACTATTTTAATGTGAAAACACTGTCACGAGAGAAACCGCCCCTCAGGCTCTGCCTATAAAACAGTCACTGTAGGCACTGGTGTTTTGATGGCAGCTTCACGCTAGGATTCCCAGTCCTAGCACCAGTTTAGACCAGCCTGCGTTGTAGTTAAACCAAAGTGAAGTTTAAAATTACATTTGGCATGGACAGCTCAACCCTGTTGAGAAACTCCTTGGGTAATGGCAAGGGAAGTCAATACCGTTGGAGCTTCGTGCCATGGTGCTGGTGGTTATGGACCAAGCCCACAGGTCAGAAAAACCATTATTCCACTCACAACCAGGAAACGTACCTGTCTGATGATTTTTGAGAGTGACTTTTCAAATGTCAAGGTGGATTTACGCAGGGTGTGCAGTGAGGCACCTCCGGCCCAAAAATTGCACTCCTGAACCTGAGTCTACATTTGCAACCGAGCCCTGAGAGAAGGAAATAAAAAAGTATATTAATTACTGTGACGTGCTGATAACAGTAGTTCAATTAAAATCAGGATAATTTTGATTTCTGTTAATTAGAAACTTGTTTAACAAAAGAAAAGCAAAACCCTCCGGAACAAAAACAGGAGGAATGGCTACAACAGGCCAAAAGGCTCTTGGTCCACAGAAAAATACTGATGGGTAAGAGGTCTGAATGAGCATTCTGCAAATCCCAGCATCTTTCATCTGGTTTTGTTGTTGCCATTTTCCTTAGTTTTCAGCAAATGCTAATTTTTGTCTTTCAGCCATACATCATTACAGTTTTGATGAATATTTTCACCGGGGTTGTATTTACAAACTGGAGGAAGTTGTTGGGGTTTTTTTTAAGAAAGAGAATTCTGTGGAATGTTGGCACCGTCTACTTGGACACCAATGATTTTAACAATTCTGAAAGACAAAATTTGACAAATGTAGCTTCTAGTTGGGAGGTTTACAGTGATAGCAGGAAACCGGGCCAAATTTGTGTACTAAGCCTTAGCCACTGCCAGCAGGAATGGATGTATCCTCTAACAAGTATTTACTAGAGAACAACATGTGCAGAGAACAATATGTGCAAAACTACTATTTCTCCTTAACAACGTCTATCTTACGTAAGGCAGACAGCAATGCGTGCTGGAGTTCAGCGTTCAGCAGAGATGAAAAAGAATATTTTCATATTTTCGTGCCAAAATCATAAGGCTCAGTCCTATTCCTGTTGAAGTCAATAGGAAAACTTTTATAGACTTCAGTATAGCAAGCCCAGCCCTCTAATCTTTTCAACAAGCCCAGCTCTCGGCCTTGGCTGCGCAGTGTACGGTTTAGGTACGGAGCAGAGCGCGTTTGAGTTTGATGGATGACACAGCCACACTCTGCAAATTTTGGTTTACTCGTGCCCAGTGCATCTGAGCAGCTACCGAGAGGAGAATAAAATTGTGTTGTGTTTAATATCAGTTGTGAATCCACAAATGGATAACTCAAAACATAAGAAGAATAAGACTCAAACCATTGATTATTCCCACTAAATCCAAGCACTCGTTTTAGCCTGAAACTTTAGAGCAGATTGCCCTGGACATGAGGAATCAATCAGGAGACATCCTGCAAAGGTGATGAACTCACTTTGTGCATCAGAAGTAATATGAAACAGTCAGCGTGCAATGGATACCTAGGCTGAAAGCAAAGGTGATGGCTACTGAGCAACTATGTGCAGGACAAAAATGGAAGTAGGAATAGGTAATCGATTCAATTTAAAGTAAAAAATAAAAGTAGCCACACTGTCTCACACGATTAGACATCTTTGGGTAACGATTTGGTCTAAGACTTAATTATGAGAACACCAAAGGTGACCAAGAGGAGAAACACACATTTTAGCCATGTAAAAATCCTGCTTTAAATGAATCTGCATTCTTCCTTCCCATCCTTCTTAAGACACAACCAGTTCAAAGCTTAGATAGTTTTCCCCCTCCCTCGCCCTTTCCCTCCCACCATTTATCATTATGAAGGCAAGTAGACAGGTTAGAGGCAGGAAAAGCTTCCACTGGGATTTCTGTCCAGTATCACCAAGAAGGACTAGATTTACACTCAGCGTCAGAACTGAGCACATGCCTGTTACCTAAAGGTTTGGGCGACCTGCAGTTTTTCTACATTTCTTCATCAGTAACTTGTAAAGAGAAAGGGGTTTTAACTCTTTGTGTAAACACTGCCCAGGCACTTCAAGGCTGGAAGGTGTCAATGCAAGTAGGCTGGAGGGGTGTGCTTGAAAAAGCAAGAGGGAAAATCTCGTGGTTCGACATGTAAAGGATATTTAGAGTGAGGCGAGCGAGGGTGGGAATACTGATGTCTCGATGGATCCATTGACCATCCTCCCCAGTGTGACACAGAAACTCGGGAGCAGCAGAGACATCAACGCAAGGACCTAGAAAGAGAAGAACCCTGAAGCTCTGAGAACCCAGGGGAGACGAGGACTGATCCTGCACGTCCCATGCAAGGGCATGTCCCACCAAAGGACAACACCATGGTCACAGTGCTCACGCTTATCCTGAAAAATGCTAAGCTGAGCTGCCACTCAAAGAAGCCACTACCAAGTCCTCAGTTAGACCGGCTACTATTGCAAATCAGCACATGTGAAGCTAAAAATCCATCCTTGAATTCCTCTTAGCTGTGGTTTCAAAGGAGAAAACAGCTTCAACTGCAGACTAAGAACTCCAGAGAAATTCAGAATTTACAAATGCTAATATACTCCGCAGTGATTCAGCCTACAGCCATTAGTGAACTACTTAATTTTTGCTTTGCTTCTGCCATGCATAACATGAAAAAAATATTCACTCACCTCTGAGAAGTAGTTAATTAGGTTGTTTGAAAATCAACTTGCATCCTACAAACAGCAAAAGAAAGGGAAGCAGGAAGTCAGTAGGCAGGAACTAAATACAAGGAAAAGGTGGACAGGAAAAATAAAAAGAGGAGAGAAAGGAAACAAATAAATATAAAAACTCCTCGCATTGCCAAAGAGCAAAAGCAATTGGCGACATGCAAAGGAGCTGCCTGAGGATCCGGCTGTCTCTGGTGAATGCACCCACTTGTGCTTTTGTTCAAGCGACCCGAATGCAGTTACACGCGGTGCCTAAGGTGAGGTTCCCAGTTCAGTATCACTGAGACTGGGAGCCCAGTTTACTGCACTCACATACTGGAAGGTTTACCAGTACTGGGTGAGACTATGGATTGTTTACCCCGAGACAGCACTTAGCGTGAACAACTTTAGTGTTACGGAGGCAGGTTTAGGTTGTTCTCCAAGTTTACTTGTTTCAACCATCTCTGTTCTCATAATACGTAAAGAACTATGGATAACTCCGCTGTGCTTTTCACAGTTTGAAAAATAAGTCTCTGAAAATGCGCAAGAAAGGATAAAAGTTACTTTTATCCTATTTAAGACAGACTAAACATCCCCTTTCTCCTGGGATCTCTTATTACTTCTTCGGTAAAGTTTCAATTTTACAGGTATATGGGCCAGTCCTGATCATCACATTGATGCTAATAAAAAAATCCCTATTAATTTCAAAATGACAGGGTGTTCTCCAACCACGTATGCGGTATGACCCTTTTCTGACAGGCTAATATAGAATAATTCCTTACTTGGATCCATCACTATGCTCAGATGTTTCCTTGGAAATATTTTGTTCCTTTCTGTTGTTTCTTACTGCAGATCGAGATTCTTTGTGTGGCAGTGGTTCCTTGAATTGGTTTTCCACAGTCTAACTTCTTTTGTGTCCTTCCCAGTTTTCCTTTCCATAGATACCGAAGTGTGCCATTTCAGTGAATCATGCTTTCTTCTAATAAAATATTATCCGAGTTCAATGCCAAAGGCCAGATTTCTATAAAAGAGATTCAGAATGAGCAATAAGTACAGCAAAAATGATTTTTTGTTGTTCTGTGGTTTCCCCCCCCCGCCCTTATTTTTTGGGAGTCAGAGACTCCTTGGAAGACCAGTAGCATTAGAGGAACTGAGCAACTCATTGCAGCTGTAATATTTTATATTTTTAGCCTCATTAAAGAGCTACCTTTTCTGCTGAAGTCCGTTAGCCACGTGGACTAGGTATTGCTGTCTTCCTTATGCTCCTGGGCAGGGCCATCAAGAGCCAGTTCGGTTCCTGGGTCAACAAAATCTCTGTCCTCTTATTCCTCTGACCTTTCCCACCCCCGGTTCCTAAAGCATCCTGACAGGGAGCCCAGAGGCAGCTGCAAGGGGTCAGAGCAGAGGGGAAGGAGCCGGGGGCCTCCAGGGTAAAAGACTTTTCCTGAACCCTCCAGCTCCCCAGGAAATCCCTCTGGTTATTCCTCTCCCTTTCTTGGCAAAGAGACCCAGCGCCCGGTAAAGCCTTGACTAAACCCTCGGGGCAGCTACAAGGCAGAGCAAAGCTGTGCCGGGCTCCCTGGCGGCAGCGTGGAGAGCCTGGAATTAGGGCTACGATTACCGGCTACGAACAACCATTACCCCAAAACTTCATTAGAAGGAGAAAAGTCTCTATAACTTACTAACAGCGATACAAAGAAGAGTTGCTGTGTACGGCCCACCGTGCCAGCAAGTAACAAACCTCATTTGTCCTGGCGCCGCGCAGAGGGCTGCCTGCCCCAACGAGCTTCGGATACTTTGCTGCCTCAAGGGGCAACGTCTTTAGACCTTCAGGGTACCAACAATGTCTTTCGTGTGTTGGTACAACGCCTCACGCAGCGGAACAACTGGGAATTGCCAATACAAAGTGATAATAATGGCTGTCCACACATTTCATTTAACAGGGTACATTCTTTTTGGTAATATTACTGAAAATCACTGAAATAGAAATGAAATAAAACCTGTTCTTTTACTTACTGCTAATAACAGCCAGTCATACTGTCCTTGGTAGCCACATATAAAAACATTCAAGAAATATTTTAAAATTACTTGCTCTATGGTAAAATACCACACTATAAACGAGACTTTTGGAGATGTTACCTAAATTAGTCTTGTTCAAATGCCGTTGTGATATTTAAGCCTAATAATAAAAGTTAGAGTGCTTTTGCCTTTCCATCAGAAACTGGCCTTATATGTTTTGCTAGTCCCACTCTATACTGGCAACGTGGTCTCGTGGTGTATAATTTCATAGACAGAAAGACACTTCACTACCATAGCTCTCATTATTAAACAATATATTTTAATTGTCACCACCTTTCTCATATAGACGTGGGCCAAATCTATCCTTACTGGCTTCAACTGAGCTACTCAAGGGATGAATTTGGCTCAATATATATAAAAATACAGCGAGTCAGGTAATAAAAAGAAATGTTTGGGTTTCTTTTTTTATAGCAGTCAATGTTTTTTGCCGTAAGAACACACATGCCTGGCCAGTAAAATCCCATGATAAAGGACAAAAGTGTTTAAGACTTCATATGCAGAATAGCCCATGGTGTTTAATTACAATAGCAAAAGATGCCATGTTATAAAAGCATTTCTTACCTGGAGAAGGGATCCATGCTCTCCAATGAAGCTTAATTACCCAAGACATGCTGAGCTTTTCCCTCCTGGCAATAACCTCTAACACCAATAACTCTGCTATTTCTTTTGACATCTGAATGGCTGAATATTGTTAATTTTTGTTCTAATTTCCTTATTTGGATTAGAGCCTTCCAGTGTTTTACTTCCGAGGAAAGTTTTGAGCATTATAAGAGCTTCATTCCTCGGACATTCCTCTTTCTTTCTTCCACTTTTCCCCTTGGAATTTTGCTCTGGCACTCCTGCTCCCCCATCTCTTTACACCTTTTCCCAGAAGACTTGGCTCCAGATGTGGGTTTATGCCTTTCCCCTCTTGCGATTCTTTCCTGCTTCACTAGAAAGGCTTCGGCTTCATCTCAGGCCCAGAAGATCCACATTTCTGCAGCATGAATTTACTTTAGACATTAAAGAAAATGCCTTGCCTGAGCGCGAGTCCCAGGCACTCCTGAGTCACTGGTTTTACGGCTCTCACACACACAGGGCACACAGCAGTAACTCTGAAACGAGCCGTGCAGCTTACAGGGGGTCATTCTTTTACTTGTGCAAAAACCCCATCCAACTGATATTATTTTAGGGAACCCGAGTCTTCATTATTTATTAAGTTATATTAGATTTATAGCTCAGCTTTGCGTTGAACTTTTATTAATTCATAAGGAGAAGATTCAATTTTTATATAGAAAAACCTGCTTTTTTCGAGGTGGGGAGGAAACCTCTCCCTTGGCAAACGATGTGATATTGAGCCATGATTTAGAATCATCACCTGCGTTATCCTCCTCATCCTCACGCCTGCATCCTCAGCTTTTGATGAAGTCAATTTCCTGAGTGCATGTGAAAGCCTGTGGCTGCAGCCTGGAACAATCCTACCTCAGTGCTCCCCTTGTGTTGTTGATCCTTTAATTTCCTCCAGCCGACTCCTGCAGGGGACTAGTTCGAAGTTTTATGCTACTCTTTTGGACTAATCATTTACGACTGACTTAAAAAAAAATGAATAAAATCACTTACACGCTGCTACTGCTAGATAGAAGGGTTACTAATTGGGATGTACTTCTAGCCAAATGGCAACAGAGGTTTAACAGCAATTCACAGGAACCTAAAAATTCTGCCCAAAGCTTTCTAACCAGACCAGTTCTTTAGAATCTTGTCCTGAAATTACGGTTGCAATCCATAAAATACCTCTGCAGTGCAAATTTTCACACCTGGAAAAACCAGGCCAGCAGAAAGTCATATAAAACTGATTAATAGAAGCAATCACGATATCAAGAGCAAGATCTGCTATTTGGACTGGTTATGAAAGTTACACACAGGATTCTCATCATGGGACCCAACTCTATGTGTTAAAAAAAAAAACAAAATTGAAGAGTATCTGAAATTACAGATCTGAAATAAAGACGCAGGCTGGATTAGAAGTTTAACAATAAGTGCCTTGGGGGCCAACTGCCGACTAATGACAAAACAGGAAACAAGATGAAATCCAGAAGGGACATACATTAATTTCTCCAAGATTATTAAAGTTAGTACTCAGGAAAATGGAGATCAAACCCGTGATTTTATTATATAAGAAAAGCATTATTCATTTAACATTACTTTTGTAATAAAATCTACTAAATTCCAACCTAAATTTGAGATTTAATGCTTATCTCTGAGAAAACAGCCTTATTGTTTTAGCACGTTAATTATGTTATCACAGACGCCCATTCTCCCAAATGCGTTCTTTTTAAATAGTGTAACTTTTTTTGAGCTGTGCTAATGAGGAATATCATGACAGCAGTCACCCAGGCTCAAATACACAGATGAGAATTGTCAATTATAATAATTATTTGTGTATTTGTGTACATTATAGGCGATAAAATTATTCTTGAGGAATTTTATTATTACATTAAAGGATAAATTTATACAGCAGTTTGATATATTTTACACACCAGCTACCACTACAAAGTATTGCTAAATCTTAAAATCAATACAAGTACATGACTGCAAGCGAAAGCAAAGTCACATTATATTTTCAAGAACAGAAATTGGTTCTGCTGCTGTTTCTGGCTGCATCTGTTAGTCGGGCTCAGATTCCCTCCCACAGTGTGGCTAAAAGCTAGTAATTCAACCATTTCACACGCTTATGATAAAAATCAGAGATTCAATTAAAAAATTATTCTGGCATATTAAATCAAATGTATTCCAAAATACTTGAGGAACCAGAAAGGAGGAGATAGAAAGTCTGAAGCGATCATTTATATGAATGGTTATGTATGGCAGAAACAGAAAAATCTCAAGCAGCAGCCGATTTATACGCTGCTAATTCCTTCCTTAGACGATCAGACTTAGACTGGTCTGATTTCAGCAGGAAAATCTCTGCATAGAGATCAACACTGGTCTCAAGCATAAGATCCTAATTATTTGAAAGGCATTTGTTTTCATAGCTTTTTTTTTATGTGTCCAAGTCGATGGCATTTTAATGCCTTATTAAATGGTTGTTTTACAGCAGCCCGTCTGTTCAGTCTCTGTGCCCATGTCTGTACTTTGTGCTGCAGGATTTTACCTTTCATGCTGGCCAAAAAATATTTTCCAAATTCCCTATAAAAGTTTTCGATATTTCCTAAGACAAATAGAGTGTTTTTTTTACATACTCTAAAATGACATTGATATGGTAGATATGACATGTACGCCTCTCCATTTACAGTGCGCTTGCAAAAAAGGTGAAGGTTTGTGTTCGTTAAAGGGATATGCTCACTAGATTGGACCCAACTTTATATGATTTTTTTTTTAATTACATAAACAAATGGAAATGTTTTAATTTCTTTTTTTCTTTAATTCAGTTTAAATTCCAGCAATAGAAAATATGTGAACACTCCCCTACCATGTTTTTAGCCCAGACGTTGCCACGTGGGGTCTCTAAATGCACAAGAAATAAAAAAAGGGAACCAATTCAAAACCAACTTGAAATAAAATTAAATTGATGAGAAGTTTTTATATCAAATTACTTCGAAGTGCATGCAAGGTAAACAAATATTCAAATGTGAAAAAGAAAGTAGATTTAAAAAGTATATGTTTACCAGCATTCTGACAACAGTCCCAGTGAAATATTTCTTTTAAACACATGGTGAAGCCCTTGCTTTGTTGGAGTCAAATGGCAGAACCCCCACGGACTTCAATGGGGCCAGAATTTGTAACCAGGTAGCTCTTTCCCATCACTCACGCACAAGGATTGTGCTGCCTCTCCACTTGCCCTGAAGAATAGCTTTATCAGAGTTGGCATTAAATAACAAAGTCCTTTACTTATCTGTCTTATTAGCCCTGATGAATACGTGGTATGGATCAGCAAAAATCTTTTAAGACAAAGTGTAATCTAAATTGCCTGTTTTCAGTTCTTGAGGGTTCTGTAGCAGTAAGCAATAATGAACAGATGATGGAAGCAGCCAGACCTACAAAAGAAATAGTATTTTAAAAGTACTGTACTTAGGGGAAAAAAGGTTTGCCTTTGTACATAAAGAGCTCTATTCATTAAAAGAAGTTTTTACAAATGTGGTTATTTCAAATAGTCAAAAAGTGTGAAACACACTTAAAATGAGTAAAATTTGTGGGTTTTCCTATGGGTTAAATATGTGCCATACTAATAAAGCTCTCCTCACACCTCTTCCTAACTCCTAGTCTTTGGCCTCATTCTGCAAGATGTTTTGAATTGAGGGAGCTCAGCACTTTGCTGGAATGGACCATTAGCTGTGAAAGTCCCAGCTCTGCAAAGATTTATGGACTTTAAAGGGCTCCAGAAGGAATCATCTAAATCTGACATTCAGTATGGCACACACCACAGTGTCCTGCACCAAGCCCATGAGTACATACATGAGTGACCTCCATGTGTTTACCGGGGTCCTAACAATTCTACCCCAAGGACCCCACTGGGGGACAGAACACTCTGAGTAGTAGTTAACCTCTAGAATCATAGAATGGTTTGGGTTGGAAGGGACCTTAAAGACCATCTAATCCAACCCCCCTGCCATGGGCAGGGACACCTCCCACCAGACCACGTTGCTCAAAGCCCCGTCCAACCTGGCCTTGAACACCTCCAGGGACGGGGCAGCCACAGCTTCTCTGGGCAACCTGGGCCAGGGTCTCACCACCCTCACAGCAAAGATGAAATGAGAACAGAAATGTCAAGTGACCTCAAGCCTTCTTCCTTACAGCCCCCAGCAGGTCAAATTTTAAAGCACAAACTACTTTGAATCCTGCCAAGGTGCTCAGATCTCGCATTACCCCAGAATCCAAGACCTCCCAAGTACATACCTATCTGGGGGCCATTGATTCAGAGGCCCCAAAAACCAGGCACAAATAACAGCTGAGTCTGCTATTTAGTGGTAATGTGCTTATAGGAGCTCGCAGGAGGGATTCCCACATTCAGAACCGGTTTTCTGATGCTCTCCTTCCCAGCACCGTTTTTAAAATGTACCTGGCACTTACGCTGTATAAAAAACGTATCAAGAGCTTACACATGAAAAAAACACCCCTGCTTCATGTTTCATCCAACGTTCCCCTGCTGATGTAGGTCAGTATCTCACAGTAACCCAGCAGTACCACTGAGTTAGACGCAAGCTCATTCAAGAGAAGTTTTACAAGTGATAAAAATCTTTACACAATTGATTTTCCGGTGTTTCATCCCTCCTACTGCTTGAAGAAAGCTTCAAATAGCTTTAAAATGAAACAACTGTGTTAAAATCAGATTATCCATAAGCACCCACTTTCCTATCTGTTGTCATTTCAGTTTTCAGATGCCTATGATGGCCAGAAGTTGAGATATCTGTGTTTAACATAAATGGCGTTTAAACGCATACATTTATTTGCCTTTGTTTCTGTAACTCTGGTATCACACTCTGTTGTTGACACGTGTCCATGAGACACTAGAAATGTAACACGACGGCTCCATGATGGTTCAGGTATAGAAAAATAAGACATTTTGGAAAGCATGGCTTTAAATACAAAAACTTTAAAGCCGATTCTCTGTTTGCTATAGCAAAGAAACCTCAAAATTTCATAGTACTTGGTTTAATGTAGCAACAAAATTATCAGTCTATTACTTAGTTCACACGCATAGACCCAAGAAACCATAACGATATTTAGATTGATAGGTATAAACATACATATTTTTCAGCCACGTGGTATTATATCAGTCCTTCACTAAGGTACAGATTTTCTTTGCTTCATCTAACACTAGAGATGGAGAATTTAGTAGCAGCATACCTCCTCAAACTAACAAATCAATAAAATTCAATGTATTGCTGCATACTTATGTCAGGAGAAAATAATGAACGAGAGTCATACATCTCTTCACTATGCTTGTTTAAAAAAAATAAAGTCCATAATTTTGCCCACAGCAGGAATCCCATCACAGAAGATCACCCATCCCTCCAACCCCTCGTCCCAAGGGAACACAGACTTTGAGGAGAGCCATTTTGCCAACTGGGCTTGGGGCTACTACCAGGGTTTCCCCAGGTGAGCCATCCCTCCTGTTCTGGACTAGGACAAGGCTGGCACTGAACCTCCAGCGTCGCTCTTGGACAAACCTGCGCTCGAGCCTGTTCCACACCATGGGAGCACAACACTCCTCCTCTCCGCAATCAGGAGGCAACGCGCCCTTCGGAGTCCCTGCAGCCTGCCGAGGATTTGTCCAAACCATATATCCTTTTCCAAAGAAACAGCAGTGAAAATGTTCTACAGATTTAACCACTGTCAGATGTTCTTTGAGCAGAATATTAATTTCTCTCCCGAGAACATAAACTTTTTGTTGTAATAAGCCACCATCCTCTCAAGTCCTTTGATTTCCTCTGTCAATACTGCCCCCAGACCATAAGCGCCAGCATCTGTGTCCAGCCCGAAAGGTGTTTGAAACATGGGGAGGCTAAAATGGGAGCAGTTACATGAGGTTTTTTTTTGAAAACTGAAAATGTTAAATCATGCTATGCTAGCCACTGAGACGGTTTCCTTCTCACCAAACTCACGCAGTGGTTTTACAATATTAACAAAGCCACAAATAAACTGCCTAAAATAGTAGCAGCAGTAATCCTTAAAAAAACATGAAACGCTTTACCTGACTGCCATTGTCTGGAGAGCTGGGCAGGATTGTCCTGCCTCCATTTTCCTCTTGTCTGCAAAAACCATTCCCTGGCTGGCTGCACACTCATAATTAATTACTTCTGCTTGCAATGATTCACTTGTCTTTGGATTTCATTTCAGGTTGATGACTTTCAGCGTATTACAGACCATTTGTAAATACGTCAGTTCCTGTTCAAATGTTTTCCTTCATACCAAGATATCATCTAAAGATAATCTGAACCAGGCATGCTGTACCATACATACCTTTTCCCCATCCCCTAAAAAGCAGCAGGTGCTGAGCCAAAAGACATCTTTTTAAATTGCAGGAGGTCTTGTCCCGCTCTGAAAGCTGCTCCCTCCCCCTTTTCCCGTTACTTGGCTCCACAGAATCTGCCCGGGCCACCATTTGACTTTAATCAGAACCGCGAGTGAGGTCCAAAAATTGTTGAAAGCTCACTTATCCCATCCCAGTTCATTTCCTTGATGCCCAGTAGCACTTCTTACAGCTTTGCTTTTGCTAAATAGCGAGGTGCGGTGTAATGGGTTGGTTTCCCTCAGAATCAATCTGTGGTAGACCACTGTGTGCAGGCTGTATATTTATTGGATCCAGAGAACTGATTTTTAACTAAACAGTGCACCGATATCGTGATCATGGCAGAGCCGTGGTGTCTTTATCCCTGCTAACACAAGCACCAACAGCAATGGTGACTCCAGCTTCAGTAGAGGCTCGCAAGCTCGGTGAAGCCTGGAGGTTCTTCGTGGACCTTTATGACTTGCATTGCTTTCTGAGCTGATGTATTTTCAAAGTTGCAGTTACCTGTGCTGGCTGGGCTAAAGCTAGAGCAAGTAAGCCTGCCTACAGCATCATATGCCGGGAGGAAATCACTTGAGAACACTCTGCAGCTCTGAATTTAAATCAATTTAGAATTTAAATTTCTTAGTGCAAGCGAAAATCAACCTCTCCTTCAGATCTAGCAGCTAAGGGTTCTGCAAGGGCTTGGCCCTTAAAATGTGATTTTCATCACTTTACCTTTACTTGGAGAAAAAGATACTGCAACAAGTAGCTACTGTACTAGTTGAGTGCTGTAACCAGGAAAATCTGCTTGCTGCAAATCAGTTATCTACAAATACTGTGCTTCACCTGGGCCACATAATTAAAGAAAATTTCCAGAGGTTTAATTTGTAAGACAATACTTCCAGCATGTATTACTCTATTACTAGCCATAATGAAATCCAAATCCTTCCACAGCTTATCCATCACTTTAGTTACATTTCTTGCTCAGATGAGGACAAATTTTCAAACTCAATTTTCCCACCTTTTGGACGCATAATGTTTGCCAGCAGTCACTCTCCCTGCTTGAGACCAATTTATTATTTTTCAGTCCACCTAGTCCAATAACTTCAGTTTGAGAAAGGGTACTTTATTCCATTCATTTCACAGATCCTAATATACATTCAAAAAGTAAACTGACCAAATCTAGAGAAAAGCTATAAGCTTTATCCTCATTCCTTTGGAGCTCAGCACTTTCAGCTTCATGTCTTCACATTTCCTGAACTGATTGAAGAACTTTCCCTAGACATTTCTGAGGCTCTGTCCTGGCCAGCCTCAGAACGGCTTTTATGGCCAATTTTTTCATAAGTCTAATATTTAACTGAACTACTTCCTTTAATTTTTCCACAGCTGCCAATTTTCCTTGTTTTACAAACCAAGATTATCACTTTTCCTAATTGTGCAGTAAGGCCAGGGATCAGATTAGGATCGCCCCTTTTCATCATTCATTTTATAAACAGTACTTGAGTTACAGGATTTGGCTGCTGGGAGCCCCAGTTTCTGTCCATCTTTCCAGTCATTCATCGGGGCTGTGATTTGAACAGACCATATGTGCTCCCCCTGAAGCCCAAAGCTCAGAAGTAGAGGGTTTGATATTTTTTGAGCTGATACGAAATATCCCCATCCAAGTATCTGTAAATCTCAATTACAAGTATTTTTTTTCCTCCTAATTTCCCATCTTGCAGAGCTGACTGACAATCATTTTGTTACGCTATGGACGTCAAACGTGACCTAAGATTCTTTGATACCATTCCAAAAATTATATTTTAGCTCATATCTTCATCTGTGCTAGGAAGTTCCAGGCTGGCCAGAACTTTCCTGCTTTCTATCTTCTGGTAAGCTCTCCGGGTGACGGCAGTTGCATCGCTGGACAAGAGACTGATCTTGCCAGTTCAGTCCTGGAGGTTTGTATCCAGCCTTCCCATCCGGCCAGGGAATTTTATAGATGTCCCCAGATTTTTCTTTCTTATCACAGGTCTCAGTCCTTCCAAAAAGGGGCTTCCAAACATTGCAGACTCTTGTTGAAATTACATCTGTCCATCTTTGATTTCTGCAAGCCCTGCAGAAAACAAGGTACTTGAGAAAAAAAGAAAAAAAGGAGCAACAACTTTTCAGATGCTGGTGTTTAAAAACACTGTCTGGATGTTCTGAATTAATATTGTGTCAGAAGCAGCCAAATGGCTGTATGCCAAGACTCAACCCAAGGTGTATTTTTATGGCAAAGCTATAAACCCACAAAATAAGTGGTTTATAATGGAAATTCTGACACGCTTTGAATATTAAGAGCAGAAATATACTGGTTGTGGCAAGTAAGTATTTGACAGCTGCGGTACTCACCTGTCAGCTGTACGGCCCAAACAGGTCCATTTTGATGGTAGGATTCCTCCTTTATCTCATCCTGTTTCAGCCACATGGTTTGGGGGCAGATGGGCTGAGCCATATTCTGCAGTTCATTCCGGAGCCTTTCAAAACCCTTTTCCTGGCTGATTACAGGGAAAAGCAACAACTGGGATACACACAGCACTGACGCCTGCAGCGTTCTGAAGCTGAGTGCGCTGACTTGGCTCCAGGCAGAGAGCAGCTTTCATCAGCTGAAAGATGGGAGTTTTCCTTGGACACTGTTCCTTTCCAGTGGACTTCCCACAGGGTGACAAGGTACCGTGGTTGGGAAAAGCTGTGGGACAGAGCCTACGGGCCTTGCTTTCAATTTGAAACTCAATCAAAAACCACCCTTAGAAATTTGTTAATATCAGAGCTACGGATCAGCCCAACCACGACTGGTGAAAGGAGAAACCTTGAGTAATATTTAGGATACTCTTTGCATCTACATAGGCGTAAAGATTATTGACCTGTTGTGAATGTGATAGTAATAAGAAAATATTGATGATGATGATAAAGGACTAAAAAGAATTGCATTACACCAAAACACCATACAAATAAATACCATACCTAACATGGTATGTTATAACCCTCATTTAAAAAAAGACTGGGGACAGTTTTACTTGCACATGTATGATCTAACTGGTCACCTACATGAGTAGCCTCCCATCAACGTATCATTTACAACAAACATATTTTATATATATATAAAAATAAAGGGAAAGTAGGAGGGAAAAGTATGAAAATGCAGAGCCATTTTTCATTAGAAATATTTAAGATGACAGTGTTCAGAACAGCTACCTAAATTGTCTGCACTGGCTCTATAACTGATCTATATTGCATGTATTAAACCCGAGATTTCCAAATATAGTTAGGGAGGCTATGGATACCTTTCCTATCCCAAGCATCTTGATTTACTTCAGAAAACCAAGAAAGGAGTCAATCTTTGATTGTCGGAATAGAAGTTGAGACGTGCGCACACACACTTCTATACACATCTTGAACTTATTTCATACTTCACACACAAGTTGGAGAGAAAAAGATTGTGACTCAAAGTGAATGAAATCCAACCAGCTGACAAATAAACACAGGATGATGGATTAAACTTCCCAAGTAGGATACAAGCCTTCTATGCTGCAAGATTAACTTTTGCTACTCTTAATGCACAGATGAACTGCAACAGCAAATAATGCAGAAAGCTCTTTCTTTTAAATAAAATGGAGAGGAAATTGAAACCAAATTACACATTACTTAAAAATAACCTATCTGGAGATGAAATAAACCATTTGTGACTATGAACCAGGATTCATACCTTTACTTCCAACATCTTCCATTAACACCCCTAGGAAATTTAACACAATTAAATTAACGTTCTAAAGGGCACACTGGATGGAGGGAAGCAGAGCCTGGGGCATACTAACTGCCTGCAGGCTTTAAGAGAGTCTAACAGCTTAAAGACGTAAGCAAATTTTACTTGCATCTTGAGGATATTATTCATAAATTTACATCAGCTTAGTCTGGTAGATTCTAAGTGCATTTGTAGAATGCCTAGAAATTAAATCAAAGCTAAGAAAAGGCCTTGTTTTGTTTCAAATCACAAGCAGGCTGTTTGTCTCAGATTTGAAAACCTCTGTGGTTCTCCACAGAACTTCCTGCACAAGCGAAATGCTGCCATAACGAGTTAAGATGGGACTGAAACACAATTGACCAAAACAAAGAGTTGAATGCAAGGCACGAATCAGACGGAAGCTGATGGAAAGACAGCACACGAACGAATCTTCACAAAGACGCATCTAGATATATCAATAGTTGTGTAATTAGAAGTTTTCAAAGGGCTGCAAATTCAGCAGAAAGTCAATGCTTACACAAGCTTGTGCTTTCCGTGCTGCCACAGCAGTAGTTGGCTGAACTATCTAGGGTCTGCCTGACAGACGAGAAACACCCCTCGTGGTTACATGCTCTAGCGTTTTTCTTTGGAAATACAACAGGTATGTGAGACTTAAATGCCCTGGCTTCAACTTGGATTAGGAGATCATTATAAGGTAATACACGCCCCCCCACCTTTTATCAGTTATGGCTGATATTGTTTTAAAAGAGTTATGGTGCAACACATGTTGCTGCTCTACTTAGTCGATATATCTTTAAAGTCTGAGTATCTACATATTTAGTCTACATACCTTTCAAGTTAATTATTTCAGTGGCTCTTTTCATGTTTGCATATAGATAAAAGACAGATGAGGGTATTTTTAATATTGCGGTAATGGAAGTTACGTTCAGGCAAACTTCTGTTGTCAACAGAAATAGAGGATCCTGCCTCCATTCCACCTCTTTTCTGAACAAGTAGTACCTATTATACTTTGCTATTTACTTCAGCAAGCTTTTGGGTGCTCCAAGCACATACACACATATATAGTTAAAAATGAAGATTCATTTTTAAAATATAAAATCAGTTCTGATGCAACCTGGTGAACTGAAGGAAAGTAGCAATGTGTCTGGAGAAAGCGTCTTTGGCAAGAGAGTTTATTTTTCTTTTTGTGGAAATCAGGCTTTTCTTTATGATTAGTCTCATATGTTTCTTGTTGGTTACATAGGTTAATTTTTAAATATAAGTTAACGTTGTTAGTTGAATCTCTCTATTTGGATGCTCTAGGAATGGAGCATGGGTATGTGCCCAGGTCTTCTCCAGTTGTGCCTTGCAAACGAGGCAAAGGAGAAGGAGATTGATGGCGGCTCTTGTTGCTCCCCAGACCAGCTCTGCAAATCTACAACAGCCACGGTGCTTTCTTTGGATCAGCCTCCCTCCTTTTACTAGCTCCTTGCTGCTTTGCTGGGTAAGAAAATCAATGGAAAACGGATTTTTTAAAATATTTGTTTTGGTGTAAAACAAAGATAGTCCAAGAAAAGTACTTCAGTCAGAAATCTCATGACTGAAAAATTAGACTGGTAAGATTTTATAACCAAGTTAAGAGTTAAGGGTTTTCTTGGTTTTTACTTTCTTTGGAAGACATAGAAACTAATAAACTTTTTCTTGGTACAATGATGCTCTAAGTAGCATTGAGGGTATAAGTATCTCCTTCTGACACAATTTAAGTCAAGGGATTTTTCTTAAATAGTATTAACTATTAGAATATTAGATTTAAAGAAAGATATACAACTCTCACCACTGAGATGCAAAAGCTTTAACAGCTCAGACCCCTACAGTCCAAGCAGCAGAAGAGCTAGAATATTTCCGCCATGGCATGGGAGCAGGATGTGGAAAGTTGGAAGGTCGTTGGAAAAAATATGTGCCATAGGAACTCCATTTTGTTCCATTTTGAAATCATCAGGGAAAAACTGAGGGATGCAAGCCATGAATATGAATGTGGCCCCAAGCAGGGAGAGTGCAGATGTTATGGAGCTGCTACAGCTCTGGGTCCGCAGCGGGAATTTTTGGGAGATCCACTTTGTCGGCGTTCCGTGACATGGCCACGCTACACCACCGGGCAAACCCCACTTCCCTGGGCATGGCCCGGAGGCAGGGAACTGATCCAGCGTCGGCGAATGTGTCGTATATAGTCAATCTGGATGAGACAGCAGAAATCCTAAAATCACCCAGACAAAGATAAATCTGTTTCCTAGGTCCCGTCTAGACTAGGGAAAGACGGGTTCTGTCCCTCACTGCCAGGGCTGGAGAGGATGTGGTCAGCTGGGTACGCTTGATCATGTATGTGGTAGGACTGTACAAAACTGGAATCGCTTTGCAGAACCAGCGTTCACTGAAAATATTACTCTAACCCTAGCAGTAGCCTTGCTGGGCGGACAATGTCAACCTGCCAAATATAAAAAACGAAGTTTTGTTAAGCTACTTGTTATTAGCTGCTCAAACCTTGACTGCAGCTGAATGAAGAAACCCCTACATTCCCACGACGAACACACGGCTTAACCGAAATACGGGAGGTCCTTTCCTCAGAGAAGATGACAAGCCTAGGAATAATTGTTAAAATAAATACTTGAAAACTTGGCTCTCTTTCTTCACCTACACAAAAAGGAACAGTTAAATCTGTAACCCAAAGTTTCCGCCTAAATTTTACAAAGTATTTCTCCTTTGAAACAGTTAAGCAGCACACTTTGATCTTTGTGTATGAAATACTTCATCTTTCAGAGAAATCATAGTCAATGTCCAGACTAATTTTAAAGTATAATTTGTGGCTTTAATATTTACAATGTTATTTCGAGGAAACGCAAAAAATATAATTCATTCAGTATTGTTTATGTCTGGTTTGAAGTCACAGATGTTATAAATTGAAGTTAAGATATTCAAAATTTTCACATCTTTTGGAATTTTAAATTGTACCTATGGGACAAAATTTCTTCCTTCACAAGGCTCCTTCCCCGACTGATCTCCAGTTGATTTCAGGATGATTTGGTTTCTACCTGACATTAGAAGACAGAAATTGGCTAAAAGTAAATTCTGGATCATATTAAGGATTATTTTGCTTGCCAAGTAATATTATCCTATAAGTCTATATAGTATAAACCACGATAGTAAAGGAATATTTATATATGAATTATTTCCATACAAAAAGAAACTGATTAGGAAATACAGCACATAATTTCCTTAGATCAGGGTAACACCACTGTACCACGTATATAGGGCTGTCTGAAAAGGTGAAGCCTGGGGTAAAGGCTGGGGTACGCGGCAGGAGGGACTACTTGGAGCATAGATTAATGGAAAATGAAGAGCGTGGAGGGTGTTCACTGACTCTAGCGCAAAGCGCAGCAACGATTTAAACACAGATCAATACAAATAAAAGTTTATATTGACAGAAATCTTACCTAATATAACACATACCATTTTATATTTAGTAATACTAATAAAAGAAAACAAAAGGAACAGGATTGGCTCAATCCTGTAAACTCTTTAACGGGAGTACCTACAGCATTTTCACATTTTCCTCTTATTACTGATTGTTTTTATAAAATTGGATAAACTGTACTACCTTTAGTTGCCTTAGGAATAACCTAACATCTCTAATACTTTGACAGCGTAAGTCACGCGATGTTCCTTGTGCAAACAAGGAGGACTGGACAAGACGATGGCAGTCTCTGTTTTTGGAATGACTTTACTGCATGCCCTCCAAAAGAAAACCAGCACGTGTACCCTAAGTGAGAAAATACAATATTCCTTCATGTCCAAACTGGTGTTTTATTTGTAATGGCATTCATCCAGTTTTGAAACAGAGATAACTGCAGAAGACCACATCTTCAGAACCCAGAAAGAAAAAGGTCTCATGTGCCTTGACAGCTATTGTTACCAGAGCAGGAGCTTTCCCAAGAGGCACCAACAAAATTAAAGATAGGTGGCAAAGATAAAATTAATTAAATGCTTATAAAAGAGGCACATCCACTATCTCTGTTCCTTTCCAACAAACATCCCCATCTGGAATTTATTTTTAGGATGCTCATTCCTCCTCACAGGTTCAATGGTACCCATTTCACACCATTTAACTATTGAAAGCTCTTGAAATTCCGGACCAGAGAAGCCGGAGCCCCGTGTATTTCACAGTGATGTAGCTAATGTGTCAGACTTGTAAAATAGCTCTTAGTGGTAGACCTCCATTTAGAGAAAGACGGAAACTAGCTTTAAATACTTAAGGCTTTAATATCTAGTCCATTACGCTGCAGCAAGGTCTTGTAAAGAGTCAATTATGGGATACTTCTGATTTGATCCACATGCAAGGGAAATCCGCTTCTTTGCCTTTAAACCTCTGTACTAAGTGTCCTGTTTAAATAATTAGTGACACTTTTTCTTTGATCAAATTGATTCACATTGTTATTCTTTTATGTTAATTTAAAACTTAATCCACGTAAAATCCAAGACAGATCTTAATCCATCATTCAGAGAGCTTTTACAAAAAGGCACTATCATGAGATTGTCCAGAAAACACGACAGGTTAAAGACAGTAGTGAACCAACTTGAAGTAAAATGTCCTTTTTTTTTTTTTTGGCCTTCTGAAAAAAAAAAATAATCTGTGAATCACCAACCATATGAATACTAGTAGCATGGGTAAGCCGTGTGACAATTTGGAAATAATTGTGAGCAGAGACACAAAGCTAGCACCTACTCCAGGACAAAACCTATTCTCCAGCATATTTAATGATGAAGCCAAAATCTGAGCGTTTCCTGCCATTAAAAATGTGTTAATCATGGAAAATATTTTAAAATAAACTACAGCTACTTTAACTTATATTCTTGCTTTCTATTCAAAGCTTAGTTGTCCAGGTTACAGGGGAGTTACCAGCAACAAAGTTGGAAGGGTTTTCAGGCCAGACAGAGCTAGTTAAAGTGCTCAGCCAGTAGACTCCGTAGAAGAAAAAAATTTCTCAATATTTATAATTTTCTGTCCATGCCATTGGTAATATCTTTGGTAAGATATTTCTATAAATCTATGAATGAGAGGCTGGTTATAAAGTTACCTGAATAAGTACATAAATATTTAAGTTTTGTCCAAGCCCATAACTTCAATAGACCATGCTAACTCTTGTACCTCTATAGTGAGGTAAAAAGTAATTACAGTCTTAATTGAACACGAACTGATAATTTCTGGATAGCTGAGTTACATTTTACCATAACATTTCAGATGCTTGTATGTTTTCTAATAGTAATAAAAAAGTTATGCTTCTAGGCAGCAGCCCTGCCATTTAATGACAAACGAGGCACAGGAAGTACTTTCCTAAAATACTGCTGTGCGTTCCTTCAAAAGGCTTGATGGAGGAGTACTTTAAACCCTTCAAGTGTTTTTCTAAAATACTACTGCAACTCTGCAAAAGAAATAGTAACAGATAATATTTCACAATAATTAAAAAAAATATTTAAGGAAAACTAGATGACCATTTTGTTTAACTGCATGACAAAATCTTTGAGCAAAATTGTTTTGTAAAATGACTAATGGAATATAATCGCTGCAATGTTTCCACTTGAGCACCAACAGCTGGGTCTTGAGGACCTCTGCTGTCAGGCAGCGCACTGTACAACCGCTCCGCCAGAACATTGTCTCTGCCCAACAGCGGCGGTGAACAATTTTGCCTTATCTTTAGAAATTACTCTGGCTGGACAGTCACACTGAAATTTGAAAAAATATTTCATTTAGTACAATAACCTCAGTACTTTGGTAAGAGAGTATCTTTCAGCTATTTATCATTTCTAAAGTTAGAGACTGCTGTGAAAATTTAAATAGCCAGTATTTCAATTCACATAGGTACATTTGCACACTGATGATGAAATGTGAAGATTTGTGGATATTGTCCTTTCACCATTACTTACAGATAACATTGGAGACACCAAAGATAACGTAGATAGAGCCTGGTGAGCTGTACACTGATAAACCAAACTGAAGATGAAATCTTTACAGAGTTCCTGACGTATTGGAGTAATCTCCATCTTCTGGGACAGTGGAAAATAAAACCATGTAACACCCGAAAGCTGGAGACAATACCAACAGCCCGACAAGGCTGTCTCTCATACCGCAGGGCAGCTCCACCAGCACAAAAACACTACCTGTGACCCAGCTGTATCGATTCACTGCTGACTGAAGGTCACTGGCTGCAAACACCAGTCCCTCTTAAGTACAAAGGAGAAATATCTAAGTTAGGGCCACAAATGCCAATAAGAAAAGGAATGTATTGTTATCAAAGTAAGGAGGCACTTTCAGGGAGCATGAGAAAGGTAAGCATTTCATTCTGCCCTTTAGGTTTTGGGAACACCACCCTCTGTAACATCTGAGCATTGCACATACAGAGTTCATACACGATCTACTGACTTGCATGTGCTACACATCTATAAAAGTTGCTGGGGTATATTCTAATCTCATTTAAGCTACTAATTGTCCTTTATTAAGACGTAGTTTTTATTTTTCAGGAAAAGTTGGGCAGACAGTTTGCCCCAGAACTTGCTATTTGGCTTTCAAATACCATTTGAAGAAAGACTGCACAAACAGAGTGCAGGCAGTGTTCTAACTCCACCCGCCGTGTCCTGCCCTTGACAAGTATTCTCCTTTCAGAGGTATTAAATCTTGGCAACATCCATTGCAGTTCCCACTTAAGCTGAAGTAAGTACATGTACAGAAGGGCTCTGTCAACATATCTGAGTGGAAAGATGTTTGGATTAACTAAGAAAACCTATTTCAAATCTCAGATAATAAAATGTCCTCCTAAATCCTAATTGCAACTTTCATCTTGTGTCTTAGACCTTGCCACCAGCTGATGTGCCGATACAGATCAAGTGTTTAGTTTGATAAATGCGGCTTACCAAGGTCTTGGTATTGCTGACTGACAGAGTAGCTGAATAGGATCCAGGCTTCTAAAGGTGATTATCTGCCTAAAGAAGGAAGAAGATGAGCACAGGACAACCTTGTTTGTCATTTTGCGCACTTAATCAGACAAAGCTCATAATACTAAGAGCTTCTCTATACTATCAAAAATAAAACAAAAGCAGCTTTCAAATAAATTACACTACCATTTTACAGAGGGGGGAAATCCATAAGCACGCATAGGAGAATTATCTTTTAGTTGCTATTTTCCAGCAAGCGAACTTATAACTGGAACACTAAATCATATTCCCAGGGTCTTTCCTTAGGCTGTTGAGTTTGGAGTTTATTGCAGCCAGACCTCACTGTACGGCACACATAAAGCAGCATTTCAGTTTTAAACAAGATACTCAGGTAGAAAGTCACCAGATAACAAGACCTGCCCTTTTAGTTTAAATTGTTATCCAAAAGAAATAGAAATATAATGCTCTTTCAAGGAAGATAACAGAGTGAGAAGGCTAACTCACTAATGCCCCTTTTCTGTGCTGAGATAACACCAGCTGCACGTGGTCATTGCTTTATCTTTGTGTCTGTAGAAAAGAAATTATGCATAAAGCAATTCTAATATAATATTCCAGAGTGGTATATTTCGCACTTACGGATTTAACTTACAAAGCATTAGAGGTCAGTGAGCAGCGTCCCGTTACACCTTACTTTCAGCTTCATTTTGTATTACAAAGAAAAGAACAATTAATTTTCATGAAGTTCTTTTTACTTCCAAAAGGGAAAATGTGAGAAGCGGAAAAAAAGAAGGTTTACTCTTGACTCTGCTTTAGGGTTAGTAAAACATCTACAGTTGTGTTACAAACATCTTCTTATTTTGCAAAAAATCAGTGGTATTTAATTTGCATTTCTTTAACCAAGAGCTCAAATTAAATTCATTTAATACAAGTATAAATACAAATGGACTATTAAGAGCAGGTGTAATCAAAGTGCAGACAAATAACCAGTATTTTCAGGGGGGAGCACTCCACCATTTACATGAAAAATAAAACAAAAAACTCAAACCTGAAGAAGCAATAAAGATGCCTAAGTAACACCGCTTTAATACTAATATTTCAAAAAGAATTGAAGCAGTCGAAATCTCAACTGAAATGCATTCAATCCAGAAAAAAAAACCCACATTCAGAATTGCCAATAACGTTGTTACTATTATTATAATCACAATTTAACAGCAACTGAATCCCTATTTCGTATTGAAAGCTCCTCGTCTTCACGTGTATATCACATACAGCAAATATTTAAGCAGCCAACTGTGATAAAACAAATTGTGAAGCAAAGGCCATTTTCTCTAAAGTGTGTGAGTTGGCTCATCGACATCTCCAGGACTATTCACATGAGCACAGTCCTGCAAGGTCCAGAACTGCACTTTTGGCTGTTGGCTGGTATGGGAATAAAAGCACTTCAGTTCACCATTTCAAACTTTTACAGCTGATTATTGGCAGCATCGTTTATTACTATTCATTTCATAGCTGAAAGGTTTTGATTATCAACTCTGTCAATCCAAGCAATTTCCAAGTGTCTTGTAATCACACCTAATTCTACATCTAAATCATTAGAAGGATAAAGCTGTTATACTTGTAATGGTATTTGTCCTACTTTGAACATTACCAAACTGTTTTATCTAATCCTCTAGGAAACACCATAATGAGGCTCATCTAAGGGCTTCTACTAGTTAGGAAGGCAAACTAAAAGATTTAGCTCCTCAGTCTGTCTCTAAATCTTCTAAGTGAAAGATGATTTACAGTTAAGCTATGAAAAATGTGACCACTCTCAAGTCTGGAAAGTCTCAATCTGATTTCAACAAACTTAAATCATGAGAAAAGATTGCGTCTCACTAACTATAGATTTCCTTACCTAGGGAATCAGCATCTGGTGTGAAGCATTCATTAAGTTATAAAAGGTTTATAGACTTGTCTGAGCTTCTTATTAGGAAAAAATTGTTAGATTTTTCACTGAAAACACTGATCTGAAAGGTTAAGGTTATAGCTTCTGTGCTTGATACCTAAAATAATGTTTTTTCATCCCACTTCCAAAAATGTTATAAAATCAAATCAAATCAAATATAATTACTGTGAGAAGAAACAGTCATCTCAATACATTAAGACAAATATTTACAGAAATTAAAAGAGAAAGTGGGGTTCTTTTTGTTATGATGAAGCTAAATACCCATCCTTTTTGAATTACTGGATCTCCAAAGTGTCTGAAGAACAAAAGAGGACAGCACTGACATTGCAGAAGCCATAAAACACTTATGAAGACAGGACTACATTTTGTTTAGAACTTAAAGCAAAGATTGAACAACTAATCGTTTCAGAGCGCGCAAATCAGAAGGGGAGAAGGGGAATGGAACCTAGGTAATTAAATTAAAATATAAATTTATTTGCATAAAGCTTTTGAAGGTTGCTGCCTGCCTTTCGCCTTGTCAGAGACCTGTGCTCCATCATACCCTGGTACCAGCTCCAGCGCCCTATTAATGTGTGTGAGTCCCTCCTGAGTGCTCACAAATCGGTAGGAATTTGCAATACAGCTCTGTACCCAGCGCTACCCAGTTAAAACACCAACAGCTGCTCGGTATTAACAAAACTCAAGTCTCCAATAAACCAGTGGAAGCCGTTTTGTTGAAGTGAACTGAATTTTTCATTTCATAATTAAACCCTGTGCAGTACAAAAAAACCACAACGCCGAACCTGCAGTCAACTCAACCCACAAGTCCTGACCGGAACCGAGATGCTGAATTTAATAGACAGTTACTATCTGGGAAAAAGAACAAAAAACAACAAACAGAACAACAAAACAAAAGAAAATGAAAGAGGGAGATATCAAGGGCAATATTGACCTAAATATTTATTAAAAGAAATGGATTGTAAATGTCTGTGCTGAAACTCACTTCACTGGTACGAGAAGCAGCACTAACTTCTGTAGGCTTCAGATTGTCTCTCGCCCTTTGAGAACACGGCGATTCCAGCACATACTCGCCTCTGCAAGGAAACATTTGTCGGGTGTCCTTCCAGTCCCCTAAACCAAAAATCCACCTCCTGGACAGCAGAGGGAGTGGAGGCTGAAGGAAGCACTGGAGGTGGACTGGGAAGAAGAGAGAGGGACAAACAGCCAGAGACAGAGAAGCCCTTGTTGTTAGAGGACGTTCTAGCAGAAGAAGAAAGTAACAGGCTCATGTAGAGAAACTCAGTTTTGCTGGTGGCAGAACCTCCTGCTGGTTCAATGACAGCAGGAGAAAAACACATGGTTTCCTACACAGAGGTCTGGAAAGAATGAGAGAAAGCAACTTCACAGGGGTAACCTCGAGACCCTCACTGTTGGTGCTGCCCTGCAAACCAACGACAACATCCTTTCCTGTCAGATTTAAATAGTTGTGATAGTTGTTATAACTATGCTCAATTCCTTAAGAATTCACCGATTTGCCTAAACAACAAGAAAACATTTTTTTTATTCTTCCATTTCTTAGGCCTCAGGCTTCCTCCCTCTCAGAAGGACTCAGGGTTGATTTCTGTTCCCTGTTAAAGCGCATCCTCGCTGTCCGCAGAAAGGCAGGGCTGCAGGCGCCTCTGCACTTGTCACCAGTCTCTCACTTAACCAGAGAAGTCCTGCTAAATGACAGGGGGGAACCTTGCACTTTAAAGCCAGAATTGGCTTCAGAGACAAGTTTTTAAGTACAACAGCCAAGGGAACGTGCAAACTACATTCTCTGAAAGTAAATTTGGGGTTGATCCTAAGAACCACTCCTAATTAGCGTCAAAGAGAACTATTTCCTTGCAAAAACATTCTTCTGTCTTAAAAATAAAATTTTGTACATTAAACAGCAATTTTATGACTAGTTTGATGGCCAGACAATAATCACCTAGGTATATAAGCAAGTCTGCTATAGCTGACACCACTGTGCAAAAGTTAAATCCCTACTCCCTTCCCCCACCAAAAAAAAAAAAAAAGTAAAGAAAAACAAAATGGCTAGAAAGAAAAGCAGAATCTCAGAAAGGCGCCTTTAAAATATTTTAGAATAGAGGTGAACGCATATCCAATATATTTATTTGTAAAACCGGTAAAAGTATTTGGAATAGCCACAAGTTCATTATATTTAAATGAAAATTAAAGAAAAGATTAAAGAAGTTTAGCACCATGGGTTAATGTGCCCACTTTACCTTCCTCCCAAGAACATATTCCAACAGAAATCTGGGAAAGAAACTGCTTTCCCGGCCTGTTCAAAGGGCTAAGCATTGTGCAGCGTTGAGTGGTTTTCGGTTTGAATAGCAATATAAGCACACCTGCTGAAACACTATTCTTCAGTTAATGTTTACTTGGGGAATAAGAGTTTGGGTTTTGGAGTTTCTTGCTATGACACCATTGAAAACGTAATTTGAAAAGGTTATTTCAGTAGAACCTTTTCAGTGATCGGCATTTGACTGTTGATCTGTCCTGTGTTTTTCTCTGTCGTTCTGGTGTGCTTATCCCAAGGCTTTGTTATCAGCGACTTGCTATTCATAAAACCTGTGAAAAGTTTAGTATAGCTAGTGATCAAATGGAAGCATCTTCAAAAACACAATCACTTTTGTGGCACTGGGTGTAACCTAAAATTGGAAGCTCTTCAATCTGATGTATCACTACTTCAGCACATTGATATCACTAAATTCTCTATGAAACCTTTATCATACATGAAAAAACCCTTCCACGCTCAAGGCATTATAAAGCTCAGATATTATTTGTGTTCAATGCAGCGCTGACAATAACAGAATGGAATGATGTATGACTAAGGCAGATGAAAATGAACAGCTGAAACAGTCCATGAAAGCTGTGAATTGCTTTCTTGTTCTAAAGAATATATTCAAAGTTTGCTTTGAACTTCCCTGTGCGGTGAACGATGACTGTGAAGAATATGAAAAAGTGGAGAAAGAGCAAAGACAATTAATTTTGTGACTTGCAGCTCCATTGTCCTCATCTGCACTTTTTTCCCCACCTTTGCATTAGGAAGAATTACAGTATTAAGGAGAAGTTTCTTTACAGATAGTCATGAAAAGGTTTGACTCGTGGTCACATTCGTATCACAGCACTGTCAATCTATCCATGCTACACATCAACAAGTAATTTGTATTTATTTTATAAACATTTCTATAATATTTCCGATGTCTAGAAAAAAAAAACACTCTGACAAACAGTAGACACAATATTGTTGTTCTGAATAATGACTCCAATGCAAAATACGGTAAAACCACTGTCAAAAAACATACACAGAAGATACCTATATGTATTGTCACTGATTTTTTTCTGTCCTAGCTCTGACACAAATTATTCACCCGTTCAGACCAGAATGCTCTGTAAGACTGAAAAGAAAAATTACTCCTATTTGCAAAAAATAATTCAAGCTGCATATAAAAATAAAATAAAATCTTTCAACAGTTATCAACATTTATATTAATATCCTCATAGCAGTTTGTTGAGACATCGGGGCATTTAGAAATAACGGTAGTGTTCTGCTGCCACCTGCAGCTGAATGAAGAGGGCTTGTTTCTTCAGCAACAACCGAGGCCAGTGCTCACATCTAAGTTTTATACTATTTTCAACCATTAAAATCATCTCTCCTGGGTTACAATCCACAGATCTGTGCAAGTTTTATTGTCTTGTGTTACTGAAGAGAACTGGTGAGAAATTGGAAAGGTTGATCCACCTACTCAAGCAATTCATAATAGACCAGGAGGAGAATAAATGCATGAAAGCTTTGAAGAGTAGGAAACGTAAGTCAATTAAGCACACAACATTCAACACCTGCAGAAAGAATATTTCAAACTGGCCTTTATTTAATATTTCAAAAGCGGTACTAATAACTGTGGGTATTGTTAAATTTGCAATGTCCTTGTCCGTACACACCTTTACAAGCAATTTGACTCATTCAGAAGCTTTATTACTCCTTTGCTAAGGGAACTGGGCAGTATGAATAAACTTTCATTTTTATGCTGAACAAAACTGATTCATGTTCTGGTGACTGGGCAGCAGGCTCCAAACACCTGAGATGATACACACCGGTCTCTGCAGCCGGACTGCTGTGTGCCAGCAGGGAAAGAATCACATACATCTGTCATTAGTCTCAATTTGTTATGGGTATAGAGCGTCTTAACAATGCCTTAGGCACCTCAGAGAGGCTGAAAAAAACTTAAATGTTCCAAGATCCCAAGTACAAAAAAGTATTATTGATACCCATTCTGCTGTATTGAAGCTAAACTATTGCTGAAAACGGTTGAGTTTTCATGAAGGACTCCAGCGGATATTGGCTGCTAAAACAGCTAATCTCACTCTACCCTTCCATTTTTAGAAAATGTTGTGAATATTCATATCAGCATAAAACAGAATATTAAAATGCATGTTAAAATCCATATTACAGAAATGCATTAACACTAGGCATAAAACTTCTGTATCAGCTGTGTTAACTCATTAAGCACTACCTCTGAGTTCATTTGAGCAGCTGCTTGCAAGGGAGGCATTACTAGAGGATGCTCTAACATTCTATGCCTCCTTTTGGTCTTCCCAAACAGAAGGCAGCAGTAAATAAAAGAAAATATAAGGATTTATTGCTCTTCTGTATGTGCAACAACAAACAGGGGAACACAAAAATAGAATTCTATTTCTTCAGAGCAAGCTATTAACAAAAAAAAATTGTAAAGCAATAAAACCCCAGTGAACAGGCTGTGTTTAAAACCTGTAAGTGTTCAAAAAGAAATGTTAGCTACTTGTTATTCTTAGCATTTCTACAAGGTTTTAGTCTATTTAATTTTTCATTAATAAAACACTCAAAATATTTCTAGCACCATCACAAACACACTTGTCACAACTTCTGATGCTTTCCTTGTCACCACAGTCTATATAAATAGTTTCTTGAGATTAGAGGTGATTCTCCCTGGAATGAGGCAGTAGCAATCTTTGTAAAGATCATTTACAGCCTCATACCACATCCTGATCCTTTTCTCTGGGCGTGTTAGTTCTAAACATTTATTAGCATCCAGAAGTCACCCCAGCCGTACCTCTGAAATGACATATAAGGCTTAAGACAATACTCACAGAAATGAACAACCCCGCACTCGTCTTTCAGCATTGTGTAAAATGTACCTAATTTATCTATAATCTTTAAAATAAACAAAGTGATTGCCAAGAAAGGCTCTGAAAGCTGCTGAAACTAAAACCTTTCCGTAACAGATCTCCAGCTTTGAATGGTCAGTTCTGAATGGCCTAAATTCTTATATAATTAAAATCATATCTAGACACGCACGCACCCGTCTCCTTATGCATGTGTGTGTATATATACACATGTGCGTGTTTGTGTACACACGCACATCTATTTAAAAGAGATATAAAGACATGGCCTGAAGCAATGCAGACCCAAGGTATGAACAGCCAAAAAATTAAATAGGTCATATCTTGCATAACTTATCACATATTGCTTCAAGAAGATCTTTATAAGTCAAAGAAAATAAACAGATGTCAATATTAAATCAGGAGTAGATAAGAAACTGGAAATAAAGCATATACTCTTTTTCAAAAGTATTTTGTAACAGTAGCATGTGTTTGAAAATTAGCAAAGAACATGTGCCCAGACATCAAATAACGTGACACGTGGTATTAGTGCATGAAAGATAAGCATCCCACAGCGGCCCCAGAAAAAAGAGCAGGGGCTGCTTAATATTTACTGGTCTGGGTACCCCGTCAGACACGCTCAAGCAGGGACCGCACCAGTCACTGGTTCTCTCTGCCTCCTCTCCTTCCAGCGCCAGAGCTACGAGCTCCACTGCAGCTTCTTAGCTCTCTCGTCAACGTTACCGTCTTCTAAAGTGTACTGAGCCCCCAATGGCATTATAATTTAATCATAGCAAAAAGAAGAGTGACTGTCATGCTGACAGCCAGTGATTGACATGGCCTGGATTCCTGCTGTCAAAGATTTGCATGTCAATCAATAGGAACCCATATGGCATGTGTTTACAGTGATCAGAAGTCATTTGATATCAGTATCTTAGCAAAGCTTTGACGGAAATGAAATGAGATCCATGTTCTATATTCCCAAACATACAAACTACAATAGATTCGCGTAGAGCTCTCAGTAGCTGAGTTAATGCACATTAATGCTGAGATGGGTTTGAGAACACAATGCTCTAACAACAAAACCATCAGGCAACGTCTCCTTATTAAATTCAACGAGGACGCCATGTCTGCTCCTGGCACTGTCCCATAGCTGTTCCTATTGATTTTGCAGCTTTCCATTTTATAAAATAATACATCTCCTCTAAATATGTATGTGTGTGAAACTCATCACCTCTGGTAATGTCATCAGCCATGAATTATTACTGAGCTACATCTAGACTTCTTTCATAGTTTCTTTTGGCACTTCGCGTGTTCACTTCCACTTTCTGTCTGAAGTATTGCAAGATCATTAGCTAAATTTGGAATGCAATTGGAGAACGCTCAGGCTGACAGAAGGATCTGAACATTAGATTCCAGAGAGAAAAATAACTTATCAGGCAGATATCCTTATTGCTTTAAATATCTGGCACCGTGTTCACTGGGAAACCTTTCTGGATGAACGCCACAAAAACTCACATGAACTCATGCTGGTTTTATTGCAAATTCTTGATAGCAAAAAAATGCACGTCTGGTAGTAATCACAGTTGGGCATAATACCATCCTGTAATGCAATTCTGCGCACCCAAAGAGCGATAAAAAGTATCTTGACCCTTCTTATTCATGACTGAGGAGGCTGCAAATTTACCCAAGTGCATTGCAAGAGCAATAAAGCTTTTCTCTCCAGAAGTGAGTTTCATGTTCTTAATCCTGCTCGCACGCTGACAGATCGGATCTGAGCATTCTTTTGCACCGATATTCTCACACACACACACAAAAATATACCAAGACTGTAAAATGACTGTACAACTCCTTCTAGTTCTTGGTAATTTCTTCTTATTTCTTCACATGGAACCTCTTCTCATGAGTGACCTGCTGCAGCTGGTCACTAATGCCAGTTTTTCCAGATAAGCTGAGTATTAGCTGTATGTGACATTCAACCGCAGTGGAAAAGCGTAAAGTACACTCACATTATATGTAGCCCTACCTGGAGCATTCATTCGAAGACAGATAGCTGTCAGCTTTCCCATGTCTCTCTGGGAACGCACCTAAACATATGACCAAATGAGTTCTCCTGCAGAACAGTAACAATCTGAACCTTTTTTTTTTTGATGAAAAAACATGAAAAAATGTTAGAACTGGGGGAAAAAAGGGGGGGGCGGGGCAGGGAGAACTAGTAAAAAGCCCAGCTTATCTCTGCTCTACCTGCCAAGTCCATGTTGTCTTCCTTGTATCAGCTACTTGCATTTCCTGGATGGTCACTTAATGAAGTAATTAGTTCATCATTTTTAAGTCTAAATGCTATGTGCCTAGACAAGTTTTGCTTTTGTATATATATAATTCCTTCATCCTTTTATTTGCTTTAGTGCCATTCAGCAGTGACTCAGGTTATGAAGGAGAGATGCACGGTTGTAGTTTGGGTAAGAATTAACTGACTATCCAGTAGCAGCAAGTTTTTCCTTCCTGCACAAACTGCTTTTTCACTTTAGTACCCCATTCTTCCATTGTGATCTTAATCAAATGAACTGATGAAAGTAAACATCTGTAATTCAGGAGGCATTTGATCACTGCCTTTCCTCTGTATTTGAACCGAGGGGTTCTTTTACAAGATAACTGCCCTCTCCCAGGGTGGTATATGTGATTACCCAATTCCTGTTGTTACAACAGACACGCTTAAACCACCTATTGTGTGTACTATCCATAATTATATTTGTGGTTTTGTTCCGTACTGTCTCCTGGTCTGTGAGCTCATGCCTCTCCTAATCCTCTTTAAATGAATGACACACAGTTCTAAGGCCCAGGGATCTTATTACCAACAATTACCAATTTCTGCCTTTTCACAACACTTAAGGAATCAAACATACAAAAAGGATATTAAAGATCTTTCAAATACATGAATCAATAAGTCACACTGGATTAAAAGAATTTATCGGCAACCCTTTAATAAATCTGGAAGCATTAAAACTAAGAAATATTACCGTGACCCCAGGTTAAGTACAATAAGGGAATATAGATGATGAAATACGTCTAACGATTGTATTGAAATCTGGTTGCAGAAGACACATGACAGGCTGTGCTAGGTTGTCCTCCTCCCCCTTGATCTCATACCACACTTATTATTTTCATCGTGTTGACACACCATGAATGTTCACAGTCCATGGAAAAAAGCCTACTCTTTGTAACTGAAAGACTCTTCAGAAATTTGCAGTACCTGCATCCCCGCAAGGTCTGGTTCTAAAGCATTTTGAATATGAATAATAAAAATTTCATTGAATTTGGGACACAGGAAAAAAAATGTATGAAAAAGTAACTTCCATAATAAAGCCAGTTTTGCATTTGTGTCACTGCCTCAATGTACAGAAAGTCTTACACCTTACTAAAGCTATCAACTAAACTTCTATTGATTTTATGTATTTAAACAATCAACTGCAGGATTACTGAATATTTATTTGTAACATTTCAATTAACATCTAAGCACCGTGCCCCTTCAATAATAATATTCATTCCAGAGATTAATATTTTATAGAGAGACCTTACTATAGAGTTAGTATATTAACTGCATTCTTTTCTTAAACACAAGAGACAAATTAATGCCCACTCTATGCTGACTGAGACACATAAAAGTTAGTTAATTTAATTGGAATATTTGGTAGAGTAAAAGAAAACAAATACAGACTGCACTGGAATACTAACAGCATTTTAAAGTCCATAGAATATTTATTTCTTTATTTCCCAACTCTGATGGTTTTATTTTCTTCCCTCTATATAGAACGTTTACATCTATGTTGGATTTGAGAGATTAGAAACTGGCTGGAAATTTTTCACTGAAAGTGGCCAAATTCCAAAAGCCCATTTTACTAAATATGTTTTAGAAAAAGCGTGGGCAGTTCTGTGTGAGCATATAAATGCACGTCAGCCTATGGCAAGTGCTTTATGATGACAAGAATGTGACGATTCAGGGACACACAAAATTCCATATGGGTAAATCTAAACAGTGGTTTCATCCTGTGTCCCATCTCTAACAGCGTCCAACACCACTGGATGCAGACTCCCAGAATTGAGGTAATGGGCAATCACAGAATCAAGATGTACAGTTCTGGACCTCCCAGTATAAGACAGACTCTGATGAGCTGGAGCAAGTTCAGCGGAGGGCCACCAAAAAGTGGAGCAGGCAGTCTAAGAGGAGGAGCTGGGAGAAGGGAAAGCTTAAAGGGGCATACAATAGCAGCTTGTCAGTACCTACAAGAAGGCCACCAAGAAGATGGAACCAGGCTCCTTACTGATGTGCAGCATGGGAAAAAACAAACTGTGGTCACAAATTAAAACAGGGGAAGTTCTGACTGGATATAACGAAACAAATCAAACAAAACAAAACAAAAAAAAATCACTGAGAGGATAACTGAGCAGTGCAAGAGGGGCCAAGAGAAGTAGGGAAATCTCCACCCTTCCTTGAAAGTTTCTGAGATTGGACAAAGTCCTAAGCAACCTGGTCTGAATTAAATCCTGCTTTGAGCAGGAGGTTGGACTACTGATCTCCCAAGGTCTCTACCAACCTGAATAAACCTGTGATAACAGATGTTCTGGGCCAGGCTAATCATCCACCTGAATCCACAAGACCTTTCTTCTGAGAGTCGCCAGAAGTGAATGCGAACAGAAAAATCATCGGGAGAATTATAATGACCCATAGACCAGGTTCCAGTTTATGGACTTCCAGAGCTGGTAGGGTGCTTTTTCTTTATTAACAGCTTGTTTTTAATTCTTGAAATAATTCAATCAATTCTTGTTGCAGAGCTTTCTTCCCTGAGTATTTCTAAGTGCTTTTGGAATCTGTTTACACAGGAGACACATGTCACAACCCGTTTCAAGGAGTCTCACAATTTGATTCAACAATGCATGAGATTTAACAATGTCTTTCACAGACATCAAACACTCCTCATTCACTGTTGAGCTCATGTTTTTTTCTGATTAGAACCCCCTTTTTTCTTATTATTTACAAAGTAATCAAAAAGTAACTGAGTTTGCAACGATCACTTTGGGAGAAAGATGGCAGTGATAAAATCACTTTTGGATCCATAGCAGCCGATCATTTTTATCTGTTCTCTTTAAAGTTCAAATACGAAGATTAGATACAACTAAACACGTAGCACTGAGTCATTATTTAAAAACACACTATTGGCCTAAGAAATTAAGAGCATTCATAACGAATATGTTCCTTCACAGAGAGACAAGTTCCCTTACAATATGCTTAAGGGCCCCATCTAAAGTCCTTTCACATCAGCCTTTCAATGGATTCCAACAGGAATCATCAGATTTTTTTATTTTTACTGAACAATTATTCAAATTGTTCAGTATTCAAAACCAGGCAACAATCACCTTTTCAGGTTTGGTTTTTTTTCCCCTCACAAGCCTACACAGAGGTCTACCAACTGCTCTAACCAGAAAGCACCTTCAGCCAACTAAGGCAACTCGTTGCTCTTTGCCTTGGCTACGCAGAGCTCACGCAGGAGCGCAGAGTTGTTTAGGATTTGGTGTGGTATGCAATTTCTTATTTTGAATATATTATTTCTCAGTATGACAGTTCCAGACAGGAGAGGTTAATAACAATAAAGGGCTGCCCTCACTTGTCTTTCAACAGTTACCAGAAACTCTTCTTCTGAACATTTGTACTAAATTTAACTTCACATTGTTACAAAAGTTGGCTCCTCCCAAATCTTTCAACATGTTTCATTCTCCTCTCATTGAAAAAACGGTGCTTTTCCTCTGCTGCTGGATACACAAGAAGGAACTAGCTTAATTTGCAGCAAAGATTAAGGTTGCATCTAGGAAACCTTTCTGCCTCTAAAGGTAGTGCAGCACTCGAGCAGGTAACCCAAGAAGCCTATGGGGTCTCTTTCAGTGAAGATTTTTAAGATGACAAACATTTGACAAAGATGGGCTAATTATGTTTGATCTTGTCTCTGTATAAGGGCCCAAACTAGACTATCTGTCTACTCACATCCTGCAATGGTTTCTATGATTGACGGATTCTTTTTTAAAATTTTAGCTTCTCTGCATTGTGCAAATAATACTTTTATTTCCAACCACTCCAATCACTTGCTCATTCATCAGACGATAAAGTTTGCAAACACCATAATACCTAAGCAAGAGACAGTGCCTGCCACGCAAATTCTAAACATGTCTAGAGGACTTCTATGCAGTTCTAGTAAATCACAGGGCTTTTTTTTTTCTTTTTAAAGATAAGTATACCACTAGAATTTTCTCTTATTCTCCTTTTAAAAGTGGTCCAAATAAGCTTCTTCAGAGATTTACCATTTGTGCAGAGACCAATACAGACCAGGAAACCAGAAAGACATAAGTTTTAAAAATCTAGTTACAGAAACAATGGCATTTACTGGGCTCCCTTATTCTACCAGCTGAAGTTTGCTTTAAATGACTATGGCCTATAATGTGGCATAAACTATTTGCTCCAATATAACTAATTTTCAAAAGTTTTATCCAAACTAGATAATTTGGAAGAGTCACTTTTCTTACTCTGTTTTTTTTCGGAGAGCAATGAAAAAATAACATTTACAAAGTCTACTGTAAAATCCTTTGATATGGAAAAAGGAAACGTTATTTTCAATTAAACCTGTAGAACCAGCTTTAAACTGGGATTTTCAAAACTGCTAAAATAAGAAACCTTGAAAATGTCGTCATCAAAATGAATACGTTTGCACGTATTTTCACACAGCTAACAGTTATATCAGGGAGGCAAAACAGGGCAAGTTAAGAATAAAATTATAAACTGAACTATGAAGTTCATTGATATTTTCAGCAACACATTCAATGTTACTTTAACATGTTTTTAATAGAATTTCAACCAAACACAAAAACCTGCATAGTACGTATAAACCTCCGTTGGGAAAAATACTCGATTACTTTCTGCATGCATAATGACACTACATAATAATCTTAAACTTATATACCAAAGGAGTTTAAGTTTTTAACTAGGGATTTAGTCACACTTCATCAGTATCATATTTACATGAGCTCAGCCATACACAAGTGAAAGTTTTACTGTCAACTTACTTTGCATGTTCTGTTATTAATCCATACAAAGTCCATTGAGGTAGTCCCCAAGGTACAATCAGTTTTCAAATGCTGTGAAGAGTGTTTAAAATCTAGGCTAAATGGATTTGCCAAGGTATGGATTTTGTCCTATGACAAGTTTAAAATGCGTAACACAATTAGAAACAATCTGTAGTACCAGACACCAGCTTTAAAGATGACAGAGGGGTAATGCTGGATATTAAATATGTGAATATTATGTATCTGTATGATTCCTACATGTAAGCATACTACAGATTTGTAAATATACACGTTGTAGAAATCATATAAATAATTACTATGAATACTGGTTTATTATTATTTGAAGCTGCGAATTCCCCAAAGGCACTAATTGAGGGTGAAGCCCATCATGTTGGTGTTGTCCAGACAACATGAAATGGGCTTTCAAGGTTTTGCTCTCTCGACAGACAAACCAGTCAAGTCTCATCTCGATTAATGGACTTACAGATCCTATAGATAAAAGACACAACAACAACAAACACAAGCACTTACAGTATGGAGCAGCATCCTAAGTCTGCATACCATTGCAAATGTTTAATGTATATTTCTATACAGCAACAGTACTTTTTAGCTCTTTAACTATTATAAAAAGTTCCCATGAATGCATCCCTCCGATTAAAGGTCTAAAAAGTAAGTGAACATGAGCTATTCTTAAAGTCAGTCACATAAAACGGAACATTTTAAAGCCATAAACTTCCCAGTCTATTAGAAATAAAGCACATTTGTATTTTAAGAGGTTTTCCAAGTGCAAGTGTGATTTACATTGTTCAGACACTTACAGTTATTATTCATTTCCGTGAAGCAATGCCCAGGAGAATGGCTTTGCATGATTCATCTTAAACTTAGGCCAGTTCTGTACTTTCTGTTTACACCTGTGTAGATGGCAGGGGTTTTGTGGTGGTTTTGTGGGTTTTTTTCCAAAGCTGTATTTTCCCTCTGAACTACCTCTACAAACACTATATCCCTTATTTTACAAATACCTGCCATTCTTACAGAATATTTGATATATTCTATGTGTTAGCCCTAAAAAATTCCATATAGTAGTCAAGAACTATCAAGGTCATTTCCTTTAGATGAGTTATGTTTTGACTGGATTTTTCAATTTTTTTACTATGGCAACATATGGCCAATCAGAATAAGAAAATCCCATCTGTTTGCAATTGGTTTCAGCTACTATGTTTTAGTCTGCTGGTGATATTTTGCATTCTAAGATAAGTAGGACTTAAGCTAATTTTTATTTTATTTTTTTTTAAATAGACCTCTCACAAAGGAGAAGATTCCAAAACAGTTTTAATTCAGCAGGGATACCTTCAGAAACAGTTTTAAGGTTTTTCATTCTATACTATTATCAGAATCAAAATGCATTCGTATAATATCAATAGTTCTATAAAAGATAAAAGCATGGAGGAAGTTACAAACCCACCTACAACTCTAAGTGTCTTTAATATTTCTATTACAGCTCAATACAGCATTCATTGTGTTGAGAGATCAATAATGGTCTCAAGCTATGATTTAAAGCATTTAGAGGAAATAGTTTGTAACAAAGCGCGACTGCTCTGGCATTGAAACTACATGACACCGGGCTTATCCAACCAGCTTTGAGTGAAATTCCTCTCTCATCGTACCTCAAGAAGACATCCTGCTAAACAAACACCTGGGTGGGGAGAGGAGCTGGATGAACCAGGACTGCAAGCCTGGGCTACATTTATTTTTACTGGATTACTTATAATCCATACCATTGCTTCTTTCTAAAACTCTTCCATTAATATATTCTTAGAAACTATTAGTACAACACATCACCACTTTCAAGTGCAGCTAAGCTGCTTTAAGAAAAAAGCCAAACCAGCAGTCACTGTATGATCAAATGGTATATTGAATTTTTTTAAAAAAGAGGGCAATAGGTATTATACTTAAGCTTATATTCACTTTATGGTGTATTATGTACCTCTATACCTTCTGAGGCAACTAACCAAGTGGCGTACCAGATGCTATGAAAGGTGACTTACGAGATTGCTATACTTGCTAGGCATCAACTCAAACAAGTTGCATATTCACAGGACAAGGAAGTCTTTAAGATTAGTGTCTGATAAGGGAGTAAATAAACCGTACACCAAACAGGAATAATAATCTAAGCATTTAAGTTATTAAACCTACTGTGCATCAAATCATCTCGCCACTGCGTACGATGAAAACTTTTGAAAATAAACACCTGATAAATCATTCATGCAGAGACACAGTTAAATATAAACTTATACAATGTACGCAACCAAATGAAAATTTCAGGACAGATTTATTAGCTTGTGGATGTTCCTAATTATTTGAAAAACTATAGTCTTACTACCAATAGTAACAGCAATCTGTAATAAAGCTCTAAATCTCAGACAAAAAAAAGTCACTTATTGAAGAAATGAAGAATAAAAAGAGAGAGAGAATTAAAGCAATCTTGTAACGTAAAGCAAACATATGGTGGGCAAGGGCAGTGGTCCCTTGCATCAGCGCTGTTACCCTGTCACTACCAACAAGGCTTACTATAAGTATGAACTCAGAGATACAATGCAGAACACGTACCAGAAGGAAGGCAGGGCAAGATTTATTGCATTCAATTATTTTTGTTTAAAAGTTTCCTCTGGGGCACAAGCACGTAATATATTGTACTTTCCATTACCTGGTGCAAATGTAAAACATACCTGAAAAACACATTTCATGCTTACAACATATTAAAACAACAAGTAAGATGTCATGGCATGAGTTTGATAGATTAACTGCCAGTTACTGATGTTGTACTATATTAGTTAACAGCAAATTAATATCATCAGGCATATTTCCTCTCTTATACCTAAAAAATATTAGTATGAAAACAGAGATTCTCATAAATTCTTATCACTAGATTCTAGAATAAGGCTTTTAATCTAACTTGGGACAAGATGAGCAGCAATTTATACATTTGTTTGCAAACGTATTACCCAGAATCAAACCCTTTTTCTACCTCAGTTATCTTTTGCAATTTAGAGAATTTTTATACTATAAGCTTAAAAATCCACATAGGTGTCCCCACAATTTTTTCACTGTGGTACTGATTCTATTTGACACACACACCCCTCCTCGTGTACTTTACGAAGTAGCTCTTAAAGAGCATTTCAACGAATTGTACTGAGTTTACGATAACCGTCCCCACTATAAAATGAGACCAGAATCTTTCATCAACACCTTTAATTTAAATTTATGTGGCTCTGTAGATTCACTGTTATTCAAAGTAAAATGGGAAGCCAGCATGTTCTCGCATAGACGTTATATCACCACGCTTATTTACTGTATAGTCTGACCATCTGGAATGTACTCTCATTTCATTTGTTTTGTTTTGTCCTCCACACTTTTTTTCAATGCAAAGGAAGCAAAGAAATAAATAGAAAACAACTTGACACAAAAATCAGATGCAAACTAAAGTCTAAAATGTTACCATGTTGAACATATGGCTAAGTTTGGTCTTTCATGCTCAGCATTCCACGTGCTCCACAGGATGGGCATTTCAATTATAATTCATTGTAATAAGTGACACATGGCTACGTGCCTTTCCTAGCTCCACCTTCAGAAAAAAACCTGCAGACACATTAGTTTTAGGTAAAGCACTTCAATTTCCATTCAGATACCACTTCAAACCACGTAACAAAATGAAGCTTATTTTAATATATGGTGGCCAAATCCTGCAAACCCCCGGCCCTGACCATGAGTTGGACATAGCTCCAGTCTTGCTGCAAGTCAAGCTTTCCTTAAAAGGCTCCTCTCCAGGACGGATGTTCCTCCATATGAGATTTGTATAATCTTATGCTTCCTCTGACCTGAGATGAACACAGTAGCGACTCTCTGGCATATTTCCTAAGTACAGGGTTTTAAATTTGGAGTTCACGATCCACTGTCCCTAGCCCAGTGATAACCATCACATCTACTGATGGAAGTACATCCTTCCTTACAGCCCCAGTTTTGTGGGATCTGAGACTGCAGGTCGTCTCTTCATTGTATAGCAGAAAAACGTGGACACAAGTGTTTCACTTGGAGTTAAAAAAATAAAATCCCCCCAGTACACATTGATTGACCTCTCATAATTTTTGAGAATTTTCAAGAATTTTCTAGGCTTCCATCTAATTTCTCAAAGTTGTCCAAGACTCCTCAGATCCTGCTCACATTTACTGTCTGAATTATAAGTTTCTCTCAATCTTTTTCTACCTCTCCCTCTAAAATAATTAATTTTCTCAATTATCAGAATGCTATCCCATTGCCAGAATTAATAGGTAAAATGTAAGTTCTCCAGCAATATCTATTAGCAGTAGCTGGACAAACCAGCCCTTCTAGATGGGTAATGGCAACTACAAGTTCAGTCCCCCTGTGTGACTGGATTAGGAGTAGTAATTCTATTTAAGGTAGCCTTTGGTCAACAATATAAGCCAGTGGCTGTGGCTCCAAGCAACACTCCTGACCTTTGATTTATATATCAGTTCCTGGCTTAGACTTCCACATCCTTGGCTGCTGTTTTGGTTCCCGTCTGGCTCCAGAGCCTCGGCTCTTGAAACACTGGCTACAGCACGACCGCCTACAAGCCAATCCTTCACAGCAGTCAAAGGATTTACTGCTTCTTCCTGGGAGTTCCAATTTGAAGAACTGTTTTGTCCCACGCATTCGCAGCGTTTTGTTCAATCATCAAAATTTCTTCCATTGTCCCAGGTTTTGAAGATTTATTGCGTAGTGTTGAAATGATATGGCTGAGTTCACATTCAATGAGGCATTGAGTAATATGGAAAATTCATAGCCAAAATTCGTAAGTTATACATATAACATCGCATTAGTGACACGGTCCAAAGTCACAACTCCAATCTCTAAAACCTCAAAATAGTATAAAAGCTACAAGAATAAATTATCCATCTCTGTTTTTCAGGTTTTTAAAGTATGTTTGTATCGCTTCTTATCTTTACTGTACAGTCCTGAGTACTAGAAATTTAATTTAATCAAAGAAAGCTGATGTTCATACATGCTCACACACTTCTAGGAATTAAATTCGAACCACCCACCCATCCACCTTACTTTGCCCCATGAAGAACACTTCAGAAAATCTGAGTACTTTGTCTCCATAACATTACCAATATTATTGAAAACAAAGCAGGGCCCTGGATGTCTAAAAGGAAACAGGCACCTCTCTGAAGAGCACACCGTGTCCTACCTGCACCTAAGCCTTTGCTGTCACCACCATTGGTGGTATTTCTACATTTCAAGCTTGTCTTTCAGGCTAAATTTCCACTCCATCCAAAATCAATTTATTTTAAACACTTTTCTTACACCTATTTTCTGTTTTCCCAGTCATCTTCTGTCCTTATTGACATCCAGATTATTTCTCCAGCACTCTTCCCACTCCCAAATAAACTGTGATGTCTGTAATCCATCTGCTCCAAAACATAAGCAGGACTATGCAGTGATCAGGAGTCCAATCTCTAATGCACATCAGTGGACAGAGGTTGATTTAAATTAATGTTAACCACTTCAATCACAAAAAGTTTTTAGTATTATCTATGTGTGTCATTTCATCTAGTCATAAACTTAATAATTTTTAAAAAATCATTAATAGATATAAACCCCATAGAATAGAGGTAGACCCAAGCTATGTTTTTTGTAAGTTAATTTTTCAGTGGCACCTGTGGTTTAACATGGAATGCAAAGAGGAAGAAAGTGTTTTTTAAATGCAAGCATTTCAACTTCCTTCTTCAGTATGCCATGAAGCACCAAAATGACTGATATTCATGTTCTTCTGCAGAAGCAGCTAAGAACACTGCTTTCCCCTCCTTTACAAAACAACTATGTACGGGGTTCTAATGTAGATTAAGTTATGACAATATAAACCCATTGCAGTTCAGAGTCATGCTATTGAAAATCATGGTAATGAAGGAAGATTCAACCTCCAGTTCAGTGATGACAAACGAGCTCTATAAACTGACATTCCTAGCTTTTGCCAAAAAGACAATCAATGGCATCTTTAATGACTAGCAATCATCTTTAATCAAACCAAACAACAGGTTGAGAACCCTCCTGTGATAGGAACAGGACTGTGTTTAATATCGTAAAATATATGCTATAAAGTAGAGGAACGGGTCTACAACTCCTGCTCTAAAGAAGAGGTCTGCTGCTGCCTGAGAGACAACTGGTATATGCAGAACTGCAGAAAATAAAGTTTTGAGGGATCAGAGTTCCATTTATTACAAAAATATTACTAATAAGATGATAAACAGAGAAGAGAAAAAAATCACACTCTAGTTATATTAATTTGTTCTATAAACCCAAATGCAGAAGGAAGTAAACATGAATCTCTATTAAATCCGTATTTTTATATTCTCCAGATCCAGACCATAAGGAAGTATAGAGGGGAGGAAGTGGGTTTGATTAATTAAAAAAGAGGCAATACAAAACTGCAGCTGTTCCTGCTTAAGCACACAGCTGCAGAAAACTTTCTTCAGTTTTGTAACCTGGATCTCAAGGCGTTCCACCCTGGTTTCCTTCAAAAGAGGATGAAGAACTTAAATAATGCTGTACAACGTGGCTAACCTTTCATTCAGAATATCTTTTGTGGGTTTAGTTTTGTTTAAATTAAAGAAAAGCATTTTAAAAAGAATTTTGAGACAAAAATCTAGTTATAAAGAAGCATAGCTGCTGAACTAGAAAGAAAAATTGTTCTGGTAAATTTTCATTTTCATATTTTGGAGTGCTAAGCAAAACTGTGAAAAATATCATACTGCATTTAGATTATTTTAAACCAAGAAAAAAGAAAAAGAATGACCGTGCCTGGTTTATTCAGAATCTAATGAGTGTTCTTAATGCAAAGGGGAAAGAAAGAAGTTCTGTTCTGGAATGCTAAAAGAGCAAGTATCAAAAAACTAGTGAAATGTGCAGCCCAGTGAAAGGTTCAGCATCTAATGATAACAGCACAGCAGTGATTCAAAAGCAAATAAATCCTGCTAGAATGAAAAATCAATGAGCTTTGAGAAATTCTGACAATGAAAAGGTCTCTCTCCCTGTGAGATCAAGGGGAGAAGCCCCATTAACAGCGCAGCCATCTGCTTTTTCCTGCTAGTTACGTACTGTACAACCATCCACGCTACTTTCTCCTTCATCAGTTCAAGGACACTCGCAATTGAGTAAATAGGTCCAAAACTTGGGGGGAAAAAAAAAGAAGAAAAAAAATATCTTGGGTGACACAGAAGGGAGCCAAAAAACAGCCTTTAAAACCAAACCAATCCAAATCCAACACAGTATCTGGAAATCAGAGAAACAACTCCCGGCTGCACACGCTGTGTCCAGTACCAGGGAACCCAATGGCTCCGTGAGGCCCAAGCCTGATGTCCCATTGAGGGAACTCATTATTCACAGAGAGATTAAACATTTGTGTAAACTCTTTTGTAAGAGTATCTGATACAGCAGTAGGAAAAAAGTTTAAACATCAAAAAAGCATGATTGCCCCAAACGCTGCTGAACAAACTTCGAGAAGAAGGATAAATTTGTGTTATTGACAAATGGCTCTACTGACTTGTCTCCTTTCATTACCCACCATGTTGGTGTCTTTCTAGACAGGGTAAATGTTTCTAATATAAAGGCTGAAATACATACTGCAGAGGAAGAAATTTTATGAGACACCACATAACAAAGCAGTGGTAGATAACACAAGCTTAAAAGAGAAAGGAAGTAAAAATTCCACTCTCTTGAAGAGAAAATTGGCTCCGGTTCATTCCCTGAAGGTGACATTCACAACAAAATCCAACGCAACAAGTGGTTTGGATTTGGGGGCTGTTTTATCAGCTGACAGTTGAAATCTAGCTGTAAGGAAGGAAACATTCTGGTTCCACTCATGGCAGTTCTCTTGTTGCTTTGCATGACTTTCAAAGCGACTAAATAGTTGGGAAATGAATTAATAAAAGTTAAAGAACTCCTCATTATAATTAACATTCAGCCATCTGCATTTACCAAAACACCCAAAATAAAGCTTCGTTCTTAATCACAGTCAATCACGCGGACAGTGCACTGTGGAGGAACGTAACAAATGTTTTGGCTACAGCACTAATTCTTCTCAGTGTATAAATATATTTGCTTAAAAAGTAATGCAAAACATACATATTCCTTTCCAAATTCCCCACGTGCCTTCTCTTCTTTTCCCCTATCCTTTCGGAGGGACTGTATTTAATGGACAAACATTTCTTCAATTTAGTAGTCTTACAGCTAATTAAGAGGGTATGCTGGTTCCTTACCACTAGAATTCAGATCTGTTTCTCTTCAACAAACTCTATTTTTCAATACAATTTATACTGGAACTATAAAATGAGCGGCCTGACTTTATACAATGGCTCTCAAGTTTATAACATGAGAAAAAGATTTTCTCTATTACTATAAATTCTAATGATTTATTTTAAACTAGTAAAATGGGTTTTTTAGCTCCATCGATGAACTTATACGTACAATATTGATTCATCTTTTTAAAAGCATAAGTAGTGCAATGCATCTGAAAAAAGAAAGCAAATCATCCACCAGCTTGCAGCATACTGGATTTAAATTACAGTAAAAATAACCTTTATTTATACATATTCTGCACCCACCACCTCCCCACCGAAATATCCTAGAATGTTAAAATTTGGCATGGAATATATATATATATGTATATATATGCATCAAGCAAAATGGTATTTTAGAGTGATAAAAGGGATGACAACAGTTTAAGAGATAATAATGCCTGGTTGTGTCCCAGAAGAACAAGCTGTAACCTCTTGGTAGGGTGGTTCAAACAAAATAAAATTTACTCAAAAAAACCCCTCCAAACCACTCTGTAAGCTACATATTTCTTACTTTTAAAAAGAATGTACAGTACTATCATGGCTTACTACGATTTCTCAGATGATTTCCAAATGTTTCATTACTACACAGTACGGGATACAATTTCTGATCCAGATGCTTAAAAGAACAAATCTAACAAAGAAATTTAATCTGAGTTAGACTTGGCAAATTTTCCAGAAAAAAAAAAAAAAGTAGAATGATGTTTTGGAAGCTGCTCAAACAAAAGTCAAAATGGAAATATGCCTCTTTCAACCATACCCTAGGCTGCTGTTAAAAATAAAAGGACACTTACAGTTTCCACAAGTGTGAACTGCAGCTGAGGTTTATAAAATATAAAATGTAGATGTCAAAACTGCCCAGGAATAGTTCTTTACTTTTATCTAAAGCTAAACCAACCATTTTCTACACTGCATTAAAAAAAGAAATATATAAATGAGAGGTCTTACATATACATGAGAGATTCTATACCAACTAGAATGAAAACACTCATCATTTCTAAATTATTATATCTTTAAAACTAAATCATGGAAGAATGTAAGTGGTATAAAACTGACACAAGTCCACTAAGCAATAATAATGCATGCTTCTATAGAAACTTTAATTTCAAAGCACTTCATGAACACAAGCTAAATGTATGTAGATGTTTTTTCCATCTACATACCAGGAAACTGTAGGACAGAGAGCTCAAATATGTTTGGAGTCACGTAGGATTTACGTGAATTCAAATGTGCTGAGGTATTGTTTTATCTGATAGCCTTATTCCTCCCCTGAAGAAAGACACGGCTAAATGTCTGTATAGCCACGCATCTATCTATAAACACCATAAAAATCTTTAAAATCTTAGCCAATTTTTTTTTATTATTATTATTTCAAGCCCTTCAGAGAGGAGAAAGAACCAAATTTATCCTTGGCTCCACTTACTTCAGGCAAAGAATTTGGCCAAATGTTTGTATTCCATCAAGAGGAAGAAACTATGAACTTAAACAATAAAAATAACCAATACCATATACAAATTACAGATGGAAGAATGACGGTAATTGTCTGTCTTTCCACTCCCCTACCTTATATTATTGCTGTCTGGTTGCAATTTAAGAACCAGAAAAGTTCCCAAACTAGAATTCCTCCAGTGAACTCGCCAGACATAACTAGTACAGAGAATATCCCTGCCCACTGCATACCACAGTCTGCGCGCCCCGGTATACACCACAGAGTTTAATTATGTAAATCTATAATGCTATATTCACTTTATATAAATCAATTTTATTCTAGTTTCCTAGAAAGGAGGAACGGCTTACAGAACCCAGAGGTATCTGATTTAGAAAACATCTGCAACAAATCTAATTTGCTCTTTCATTCTACTGCAGCCACTTGGCTCTTAAAGTGTGAGAAATGGCTATCACTTAGTAAACTTAGCGTCAAACTACTTGAAAGTACACTCACTTTAAGAATAAAAGAAAAGTCAAATCACAAACGTTCTTACCTTGATTGGAGATTTACATTTTATAATAGAACAGAAATTTACAAGAAGGGAGAGTTGGCTATACAAAATTAATGATGAGAAGTTTAGATGCATCTACTGAATAAAAGCTCTATGGCATTCGGATGCTTTAGCTACTTCATTTATATTTTAATTATGTCACAAGGTGCAGTAAAGTACAATTTTTTTAAAAAAGACTTGAATATAATCATTCAAACACGACGTTTAGACTCTGTCAATCAGTGGTGGAGCTTTTAATTTTCCCTCTGCACGATTGCTATTCTGTTTTGAATTCACACCCACAACGGCCAGGATATTTCCCATCGTGATAACAAAGAGGGGTTTGTTACTGCAGATTGAGGGGTCAGTGGCAGCTGCACTGTGTGGCTGCCATAATAAGTATAAAATACTTGCTTGTAACAATGGCTGCTCATTAGAATATAAAACAATCAGAATGTTGAATCTGTAATTTCAGCAGCTGCTACTGTACATTTTCCACAACTTTTAAGCACCAGCCATCAGTGCACTAACTTTCTGCTTCTTCACATCCCAGACCTCATTTTAGTCATAAAAACTGTTTGTGGGATTGTACAGATTTCAGATGCCTGAAATGATCCAGTATAAAAAAATAATCCCACAAAAATGCCAATATTCTTAATCCAAACCATTCCAGGGATGCATTTTGCACTGCAGCTTCTCAAAGAGTTGCACTAATGCAGCAGAGGGACAGACGGAGGCACAAACTGAGACCCAGGAGAAGGGGAAGGACAGAAGCTTCCCAGGACGGGCTTTCCTTCAGAGCCAGCTTCGACTGCAAAGATGACCTGAGTTTATATAAACAAAACTTTATTTTTGCATCAATAGATCACTACTGCAACATAAGCAAGAAAAATGATTACGTTTTGCCACTCAACTTCAGAAAGCATTGGCCTTGCCCGATGAAAGATCACTTGATTGTCAGTACTAGGCAGACAATAAATCACAGCGCTGGCGACTCGCTCAGCACTTTAAGAAAAATTTAAAATGTGTTGGGCAAACCTAACACTAGTTTCAGGTTCCTATATTTTTTAATATGTCTCTCTAAAAAATATTTTAAGAAAACATCTATATTTAAAAGTGAATTTCAATATAGTGGAATCTAAATAAGCCTGACAACTAACTTAGAATTTTTCTGGCAGGCAAAATGCCAGCACAAGCAGGGAGGTAGGACACTAATTAGTGCTTCATTTGTCATTTATCTAAAAAAAGAAAAAAAAAAAAAAAGAAAAAGACTATGTGAAGTGGCTCTGGGAGTCCAGCCTTGAATTTAAAAAATCATTAGTTTATGAACACCAAACTCTTCTTTTTGTCCTGTCCGCAGGCTTTCTTAGAAGACCACTCTGCAGCAGCCCCCAGAAGCAGAGCTGCTGTCACACGCGCCTGGCAGGCTGGTCCCAGCCTCCTCCAGCTTAACAGTGCAGTCCTAAAGTGACAGAGGCACAAGTTTATGGATCTGGTACCACACCTAAATGGCAATAATCTGTCAGAATCACTGATAAAAACCATCCTCAACTAAGAGCTCATCCTGGAAAGAGCATTTCAAGTCAGATGCTACAAAATCATCCTGCAATACTTCAGGGAACCTACACAACTCGTCTCTAATCCAGACAGCAAAGGAAAGATAAACTTCCAGGTGGGAAAGATAACAAATTATTTCATTTAGTGGCTTCCCCCCAACCACTCTCTTGCCTGGGTTGCACCTCTGCTGACCAGCTTTCTCACCCATGTCTAATGTCTTCTGACACTCTGGAAGCTCTTTCAGAGGAGACAGAAACGTGGCTGTGATCAACCTACCAACAACTTTGCAGATACTGTCTTCTTGCTCACCCTCCTAATGACACCTCACATGCATGAAGACTTTTATGACTGATGAGAATTAAACTGTGGAACCAGAAGAAATGGTATTTTTGGAATTTGAAAATCAAAATTGGGTAACCGCTATAGACCATATAATGAGAATATCCAGGAGAAAGAATGGATTTGATGACTGAGGAGTTGGCTTCGTTCCTGTGCTTGACAGGCCAGTTTCTGCGTCCCTCCTTGTATTGGCTTTATGGGCAATACACTCCTTAACTAGTTAGCAGTTATTCAAGAGTTATCCCTTCTTGTTAGTGACCATGAAAATATGCATTTGTACAAGTTTGTACATTTGTACAACTTTTAAGTAGCTGGCACTATAATTCAAAAGGAGAAGGAAAATTCTGTCTTAAAAAAAAAAAGACAGCATCAAAAGAACTAGTAACTGCAAGACAGCACTCAGAGGTTGACAGGTATTTCTCACTAAATAGGATTTAGCTTCACTTAAGTATAACTCTCAAGGAATTTATTCTTTAATGAATAATAAAGAATAAAATATTCAGTCCCTGATACCTACAGCTTTCAGCCTTATCAAAGAATAGTGTGAGTACGGGTATGATAATAAATACATGGAAGATTTTGCAATGACAACATGGCACACACTAGTATCCAGAGCCATTTACTCTTCCTCCCAGAGTTATAAATGCATTTTTTCTTAACAAGGCCATATGTTCAGCAAATAACAATATCTACAAAGTCTGCAAACTGTCTTTTAATGAGAAAGGCGGAGGTAGCCTGCAAGTACTTTCAATGCATTTCATACAACTCACGCAGCAGCGTCAGCCAAAACCAGCACGGAACCCAGTGAGGAGGAGAGAGAGAAGGAGCGAATGCGTTTTTGGCCAAGTGAAAATGAACGCATTCAGTGGCAAGAATAAGTTAAGACATTCAGACAGACAATTGGTTCTGGCACCAGCAGAAAGCAGCAACACAGAAGACCTTTTCCAAGGTCATCTATGGCTCTTTCTCTTCTGACCGTGAGCATCCAGGTGCTCTGAAAATATTTAATCCATTTAAACATAAACTCAGGTAAGTTCCAGTATCCCCTGCCCTGTCTGTCCCCAGGTCATGTTATCTCTCAGAAATTCCCAACAAGCCTCACACAAGTGCTCAAGAACGGGTGTGGTGGAGGTACAGGCTTTGTATGAAATAAAATCACACACAGAAAAATAGCACAGATTAGATTCAGTCATGATATTTAATTGAAATCGGTAACTAAAGAGATCGGTGAAACTCAAAGTAGCAGGGAAAGAAAAAAAAGCAGAGCAGAAAGTGTCGTAGGAATAGAGAAATAGAGATTGTGAAGGAAAAGGCAAAGTGCAGTATCAAACCATCGCGGATACAAGTTCTTTTCAGTCTGATTTAACAAATATCTGCAACACTTACGTGGACTTTTATAGAAAGGAGTGTGTTTATCTGCACTTGCTTTATATCACAAACATACATAGCAGCATACAATATTATCACTGAAAAATTAAAAAGCATTTATTAGAAATTATGATAACCATGGTTGCAGAACCTCTATATTGTGTGCAATAGCGACTGTAATTTTGTGTATTGTGTGTATAGCAATATTTTCCCAGTCATTTCAAATACTCCGAGTAAAATAAATAATTATTTCTGCAATGCCACAGCAACTATTTTCAATTTTTACCAGTCAAGTGATTTATCAAGTAAATATCCATACACATCCATACACCAAATATCCATACAGCAAAGAGAATTTGGTCTCCACAGAATTGAATTTTGATTTTTTGGAAGTGTGTCTGTCCTCCATAAATATTCAGTAATGATCTATTACATACAAAGTGTTTAAAGAGTAATTTACAACTAACATGCCCAATTTATGTCAATTTGTATGAAGCAGGCACCGTATCTAAATGGTGGTATCAGTTGACATAAGCAACTATTTAACACCAACCAAACGCAGTCAGACTCTAAAATTATTTACTGTAAGTAATGTCAGATGCATGTTATTATCCTCCTCTCAAAAATATCTGTTTCAATGCTCATATATAATAAATAATTGCCAATCACAAATACTCTTCTACAGAAATAGTCACAGTACTATATATACACATATATTAGGTTATATTGTCAACAGAAGTAACATTAAGAAAATTTAAGCTGATGTAATGGTTTTCCTGGCATCTTTTCGACAACAAAGCCTGTATCTAAGATCTGACGACTTACAATTTCTAAACCAGATTATAAAGCTAAATCCACGCAAACCCTTAATGGATCAGGATTTTATTTCTAGCGCTGCAAAAACTTCAGTTGCGGCCAAGTCTTATCAGCTACGGTGGCAGACAGATTACAGAAGATGTGCCGTGGATAAGTATGAAGCACCACCAGCTTAAACCAATTACACACTTAGCACAAAGTTGTCAAACTACAGACGAATGCCAAATCCTAACATGTAATTTCTATCACGCTTACAAATTTAAAGGAGAATTATACCGAATAGAGAGCCTGTAAGAAATGTAATACATAGCCGGGAAAATGTATGGTAGACAAGGAGAATGTTTGGAAATATGTAAGATTTTAGTGGTGTGTAAATAAGGAAACAGTACTGACTCGGGAATTACCATTTCAGAATCTCCAGGATTTTTTACTAGCAGTCAATGGTTCAAACTGGCCTGCATCTATTCACTGGCAGACATATCTATTAAGTGATTTGCCATCTGACAGTTATTTCTTTTACAATAAGAAGCATAGTGAGAGGTAACTACGAAGCAATCCATAGCTGTCCTAATTACTCTTTATTAGCTGGAAAATGTGTGATAAAATGCATGTTTTGTGATTCACCTCCTCTGGTTTACTCGCGTCGGTGCTGTTAACCTGTAGCTTCTGATGGCCTTCGACTGTGCTCTTAAACCGTATGAAAAAAATCTAGGGAGACAATCACTGTACAATTTAAGGCACATAATTAGCAATTATTTCATGCACACTTCACAATAATAATCTGTTACGTACTAAGGGAAAGAAACATTAATGAGCTACTTCTGGTGCTGCTCTGTGTACTGTGTTTGCATAATAATGAGGTCCAATCTGCTGGAAAACACATAAAGGACAAATTAATAAGGTCGTCATTTTTGTCTAATGATGCTTAATACAGTTTTAGCAATCTGCTCAAGACAAAAGACGGTCACTCAGACATAGCCGATTATGCATTCGCGTGGCAGATGAAATCTTTATTAAACAGAATGATGAATCTGATTAACATGCGATAACAAATATACAGTCTGCGAAAATGACCGTGCCACCTCCTGCAAGCATCCCTCACGTCGACTATTAAGGCTTTACTCAGATTGAGGTCAGACTGGTATTCCCGATAGGCGCATTAAGATAAAAGTTTGCCAAATGTGGTAACATGATGAACAAAACAATATCCTGTTATATAAAAGCTACTGTCTCAACAGCTGACTGTCTAATCACTTATAGCAACAACTCCTTAATAAGTTTAAAATTTTAATTGTCAGAGTTTCATTCACCTTTTAACATATGAGAGACAATTTATTCCATTAGCTAAGCTAGATCTTAAAGCACCCCGAGCCCTCTGCATCGATGGTACCAAAATATTTTCTTTTAGTTCCAAAGTACTGTCTCCTATAAAGTTGTTACCATTTCACAAAGTCTACTGCAAACAGGAAAATATAATTATTAAGGGCATTTTAAGGAATATAAAAAAAATAACATTAATCTATATGCCGCTGATTTCACATAAAGTTAATGGAGGTTTCTAGGTCAATGGCAAACACATGATGTAATTGAATTTTTAAAATGTAGCAGTAAATTTAAAAATCTAATTTTAAATATAAATGTATAATTGATAAAAAAGTAGTTTTAAAAAAAGATTATAAAAATGTGATTTGTTAAACCCACCTTAAATTTAAGTAATGAAAATACAGTGTTGTCTCTTTAAATGATTACCAAATCTAGGAGTAAATTACAGATATTAAATCCAGTGATTCTATTTTAAGCTTGCTTTGCTATAGCAATGTGATTTCTATTACATGAACAATTCCTTGCCTTCCAGAACCAACTGCATTTGATTTATAGACAGCACATGACACGAAGTAATTTAAGATGACATATGATACCTCATGACAACGTACATGATTTAACACACGGTAGGCAGCCGTATAAACTACAACGTTGATTTTATCTCTACAAATATATTGCTCAATAACAGCAGGATCTTGTATTCAGAAATATATAACTGGGAGCTAAAACTGACTTAATCACAGCTTCTTCACTTTAACGCATATGCGTTTGCTCTGGCATATGATAGCATATAATAAATCCTCATTTTAAACTCCTTTCACTCATTCTATATGTCTTCATTTACATTCATATATTCCCAATAACATGAAAACAACAGGCATTTGATTTAAAGCAAGGAGATGATAAAATTAAAGCCGTATTTACCTCTACCATTGCTCATCCCCAGTCCATTCTACCTTTCTAAATAAGTAACATTATTTTCACACAACACACACAAAAAAATCCAGTAAAAAATAGTAGCCTCCCTCCTCTCCTACTCAAGTCACCCGGGATATTAATCTAGGCACAGGGCACACAGTTTGCAATGGATCCAAAGCAGAGATGCCAGTTGTTTCACAGGTCTATTGAAGATGACGGGATATTTTTTTTTCCCCAAGCCCCTTTTTGAAACAAGGACCTGCATTAAGAGATTAGATGTCTCTCTACTGAAAGCCCCGAGCTCTCAGAATGACTCTCCAAAGCCAGATGTGGTATTTTTTAGCCTATGTTGCTCTTCCAGGCCTACAAGTTCACCAAGATTTCTTTCTAGTGGGTAGAAATAGAATATAAGAAAAGAATAGGGAAGGAAGGGACTTGCTGAGAAAACCTGCAACAATTAACAGTGTCTTTCTAGCTAAAAGAAACAGAAGAAGTTAAACCTACAGGTAGGCTAAGAACATAACACTTGTTTATTTATACACTAATAAAACCACAACACTTTAAACCCAACACCAGCTGATTACACATTTATATTGATGCAGCTGGGACGAAAGGCAGCCAGTCCCCTCTTCAGTTGCCCACCTCATGTGAATAAAGGCACAGACGGTGTGCGGTGTGCACAGGCAGTCATGGCAAACAACAAAAAGAGGAACACAAAGCTTTCAATTCCCTGGCAGTCTTACAGAGCCCCTTGTTTTAAATGTACAGAAAAAGACCACTAAAGAGATAAAACAAGAAATCAGTTCATTATACCTCAGAGGAACCCATTATTTCATATTCTTTCGGTATACATTCCCTCAATGTAACATTTCATTATCTTTGATATAAAACGAATGTTAAAATACCATGAAATCTTAGCAATAGTATTTGAAATACCAACATTCATGGCATATAATGCTTCATAAATTCTATTCCATCATCACACTGTCATATAGTGCATTTCAAATAGCCTGTACAGTCAATAATGACACATAGAGGCCAAAACGTAAGGATTGTATTCAGTTTTTGGCAAAGTTTTAGTCTCAAAAATCTCTGATTAAATTCAATTAAATTTATATCCACAGAATAAATTCAGGAAAGGCATAGGTGTCCTAACGATACCTGCACAGCTCATTCAGGATGGAGCCTCACCCTCTGTTTTTATCTTAAACTAAGCCATTACTAAGAGTACAGTAAAAGAACACATCGCTTTCTTGTCTAGATTTCAAAGAATTCTATTGAGAACGTAGTTTGCTAACATTGTTGGAAATACAATACCTATAAAAAAGAAAATTTCTTCCTGTTGACTCCTTTAGACTTTGTCTTGTTCATCCATCAGGGTCTGATTAACATTTTTGCTATTGCCACAAATAACATAAAACTACACGTCTGAAAATTCAAGTCTGATTCTATCACTTGTGCAAATACGTTTTGTCCTGCTTTTCCTTTCATGAAAGACAGGAATAGCTGCTGCCCATTCTCCTGCCCCTTTTCATAAGATGCAATACTATACACACTGCATCAAATTAGGTATAGACAATTACAAATATATTAAGTGACCTGAACTTTGCTCTTAACTATAATTTCAAATCTCCGTGGTAGAAATTAGATGAATCGCATACAATTCACATAGATAAAATAAAGTTTTCATTCTACCTTTTACAGAAATGGTATTTTAATATTTACTACAAAAATCATTCAGTAATCATTTTAATATACAAAATAAACTAATTTGACTTACCCATGATTGTACTTTATTATTGAAACGAGTAACCTCAGCTCCTATCAAAGGACATGGAGACATTGACTGAAGGACGCAGCTCCTGCACTGCAAGTAACTTGTCAGAGAATATTCCTTCTCGTTCCAAATAGCATTTAAAGATAAACTGGCATTCAGGTCTTTCAAAAAGAAAGAAAAAGTGCTTTACATAGACATCAAGAGATACTTGAAAACAGATAAGAACGTTACATTTTGAAAGGTGAAGTGCAACTTGTGATCTTTTATTTTGCCAGAAAGTAACATGGTAAAGAATGGTTACTCATCTCTGCAGGCTCCGAAACTTCTAAAGTAAGAATCCTTGTGACAAAAACCCACATAAGATTAATTGTGCCATCCTAACACCAGAACTGGCCAGACACAAACAAAAGTAAGTACTTTACATTTGGTCTCTGTCACCTGGATGCTGCTGAAGGGTTACACATACCCTGGTCTGACATGTGGAAACATTTCATATTAAATACATTTCTTCTGCAGAGCCCTCCTTTAACCACTGGGGCTGGAGGGTATACGCCTCCAATTGACAGATTTTAATTTGTTATAAGAAATGTAAATGATTCTGTTATCTTTATCTTTTCTTTTTGATCAGAATAACAGGTGAGGACCCAAGAAATCTGGGAGTGGAGGGTAAGCTGGTAAACATTGTCAGGGTTTGGTTAAACAAAGAATTATTGACCAATAGGTAGGCAAAAATCAATACCAAGACCTTATTGACACAAAAAAGAAAACAGCGTTTGCAGCAACTGCACTCTGCCAATTGCTAACAGAAGAACACAGGTAGAATGCGTGATCTGTAACATGGTATTCAATGTCCCTTACAAGGAGGAAATTTCCTAATAAGGAAACCACTATAACAAAGGTTGGGTACAGTTTTGAACATTGTATGTAACAATTTAACGAAAGACAGCTTATAGTCTTTTTGAAAGCCGATGTGTTTCTCTTGGCTTAAAAAAGCTTTCCATTAAAAATATCTGCAAACCCTGTATAGAGCTATTTTGGAGAGTAAGTAGTGGGGCAAGAGGCTTGTACGGGTCCTCTTCGTAGAAGGAGATTTCAGACATAGATCAAGAGATAAAAGCATGTTACCAAAAATCAAAAACATCTGCAGGAAATGAAAGAAAACAATGTGTTGTATTTAATTTAAAGCTAAAGGACTTGACAAATATTAGGTGGCATTTATCAGTAATCAGTAAGATTTACCTTCGTTTTTCACTGGCATCTGATAAACCTTCAAAGTTTCTTTAAGATGACTAAGACTTGCAGCATCTGAGATGACCAACATCGTATTATCATCTTCTGAAATGGCACCTAGTTCACACGTACAATTATTAGTGGATTCTTTCCTTCTCGTATTAGTATTTCTGAAGAGTTTCCAGATTATTTTCAGTTCAATATTACTGTAGCAAGCCTTTCTCAAAATTCCTATAATTCAAGAAGTGGGGTGTAAGACTTATATATACATGGAGTTTGAATACAGTACTGTTCCAACATACTGCAAACTTTCCACATTTACAAGATGGTAATTTAGGCCCTGATCCAACACCCGCCAAAGTCAGTGAAAAGACTTCTATTGATGTAAATGGACCTTGGAAGAAGGCCTTATTTAAATTTTTTAATGTGTCCAAAATTTACTTTTCAACAGATAATTTTCCCCTTGTTATTACTCCCAAATTGACCAGTGAGTTTGAATCCACTTTGAATAGTGTCATTTATTTTTCATTTTCTTCAAACTGTGGCAGATTTTCTCAACTTTCATCAATCAACTGACATCTGAGATTCCGTTTACACAGCATAAAACTTCCCGCTGACAAGGGACACCTCGGTAACTGCAGGCATTAAAGTACCTCAGTGATTCACAACGCTTTCATTTAATACATAGCGATTCCATTTCACGGATTCTATACCAAATTGCAAAGATATGATGCTGCTGCTAAGTCAATATTAAGAAAATGAATTAAAGTCTACCGATGAGATTACACAAGTCTTTACAAGATACATTATGGTTGCTCTAGGAAAAGAGAGAGGTAACAAGTGGTCTCCATCACCCAGGCCTCCCTTTCTTCACCCGTAAGGCAACGTGGACTTTGCTAGCTGCCATATGACTTAAGTAGGTCCAGAAGAAATAAGAGGTATCTCCACTCTCCCTCAGGCTCAGGTTTGGTTTGCAGAAGAGGAGACTTCTACTTTCTTGATTTCTTCTGATCCAGACACTGTCTGGTCCGGCTTAATGACCCGATGTTGGGTTCAGTACATGACACAATGGAGTCATGAACCACTAGCTCACAATTCCTGCCTACTAAGCTTGGCCTCCCTCACTTCTGTGGCCAAAGAGGATGACTTTGAGAGGGTTGGGGTTTTTTTTGGTAGTGTCACTTCTTTGATACCAGTTCCATGCTTGCTTCATCAATTGATGAGCTTTTGGGGCAGTGGAAGGGATCTTAGAGAAGGGGAGGTGGTTTTTAAGGGTCCCATAACATAGGGACTGCCGTGAAGAAGACTCTGAACAAGAAACAGGTCTCTGCTGTGTCTAACACACACCTCTCCATCTCAACCTCTGTATCATTTCTAACACCTCCTATAAATGTAGCATTCTGTCTTGCTTTCGAGGTCCTGAGACATACTCACAAGGCACACAGAAGCAAATGTCATCTTACCTTCAGATTTCTGAAACCTGGGACCAGTTAAATCTTTACTGAATTCTCCTGGATGACAATGTTTTATATGTTGTTTGAGTGTACTAAGCATCTATATCTAATCGTTTCTGCCTATAACCAATGATTTTGTAATTAGGTCATTACCACACGTGGCCCAGTAGCCTGAAGATAGAGTACATTTTAAAAAGCAGAGTTGTTATTACCATTATCAGCTTTTAGGGCTTCCCAAATTAAAGTGCCTTACAAAAATACAGAGACAATTTCCAAGAACATATAATCCACATTTCGTACAATGGGTCAACCAAGGACTAAAAACCAAACTAAATTAATACCAGGTACTAACAGATTACATATTGAAGAATAAGTGTGATCATACAGGTTTGCTTTTTTTTATAATACAACTTTTGATAGTTTTATTAAAACATGTATTAGATTCACAGAGTTACTGTGCCAAAATATTACCAGGCTTCTCACAGCAACTGGTAGCAAATTAACACCTAATCCTGAGACGGAACATACCCCAGTGAAGGGGCCACTACGTTACAAATAATTTCTTTCAGCCTCCTCTAACACCAGGAGCAGTTGCTTCAGTTAGCTCTTAAATAATACTAGTCTGATTCCTGTTGTGCTTCAAGATAGGTCAATGAATCAGGACCAATGAATCAAGCAACAGAAATATGCCAGAAAGAGATTACATTAACAGTAACTTATTTTCACTGAAATGCCAAGTAAAAATAGTTGTGTTATTGTGACAACTCTGTCTTTTCTCCCCCCAAAAAGATTTTCTGCCGATCTCCAGTGCATTTACAATGACCTAGTTACCTAGTTACCATATCCAGTAGAGAAATTAACCAATTATTCCAAAATATTCCTCCAGTATCCAAAGCTGTGAAAGTAAAATGATGGATTACAAATTCTGTCATTCCCAACCTGAAACAAATGACCAGTCACATAGATCTTACCCTCTGCTTTTGGCAGTATTTCAGCTCCACAGACAATACAATAAAGTCCTTTCTTGCAAGGCTGGTCTCGTGTTTCCTTCTAACAAGACAATATGCAAATTAATGTAAATACTAGTTTGCATATACCAACTAGGCAGATTGAAGCATTTAAATATAAACACAAAGGAATATATCAAAACCGCTTCAGAGAAATACAGTACTTGAAATACTCAAAGAAATCTACTTGAATCAATGTTTGTCATTTATATTAGCTAATAGTTAAAATATAAACCATGCAAAAACTGCTTAACCTAACCTAACTAGAAATACTTTCATATAAAATATGAGGCATTTTATAGTCTATAACGCTCCAGACTATCACAGATTTAGTTTGGAATTTTGCAAAGAAGCCTAGGACAACAGGTGCCCGACTCTCATTGAGTTTCAGTGCAATTATGTTCTTACACTTTGCAAACTTTGGCCTAAAAACTAGGTACTAGGAATCACATCTGTAATGAGTTTGAGCTGGACTCTGCAGACAGTCCATATCTTCTACCTGTGCTAACAGGGCTTGAAAACACTCAACCTTCTTGTTTCCCACGAGAAACAAAGGTATCTCTTGAGTGTGTGAATCGCAGAGACATACAGCAAACCATGCAGACCACGAATAAACTATTTCATCTGCAGTATTTCACTTAAAAACATTATAAAATAAATCATTCTTATTTCCCTTGCACCTTGACATTCAACAGCAGCCACTTAAACCAGGTCCTTTATTCTATCCACAGGGTACCTTTCTTTCACAGGTGTAGCCACTTTGCCTAACTGTAGCTTTTCTTCGTCTGCATCGTCTCTGAACTTTCAATCCTTTAATAAATTCAAGATTTTATGATTATTTTAGTTGGAAGAGATCATACTATTATATCAAAGCATGAGAGGACTTTTCAGTAGTTTAGCTTTTATAGATTTGGGAAGTCAAAACAAACAATTGTAGTAAAGTTGGTATGTTGACTTCCCTTCTATTTGCAAGCTGGGCAGCATGGTTTTTAATTTAATATTGGGAATCACCATAAATATATTAACTATAGAAATAAAGAATCTTCTTACCACAAACATATTTAATATCGTAGTTAGTTAGATATAAAGACAAATTAAGATTGAATTCAGACAGGTTTTACACCAAAGGAAACTGTCCCTCCCTTACCCCCCAAAACCCAGCAGTAACACAAAGGATTATTATCCAGCAGTTGTCCCAAGCAACACAGTTATTGTCAGGATTGGAGTTTGGTGAATTTGTGGATAGAGATTTTTCAAGAAAAATTGAGTATCTAGTAGGCCGAATGCTGATATTTCAACACATTTAAAAAAAAAAATTGGTTAAAGAGTAATTTTATATAAAATGTAGATGATGTAAACCAAAGCAAAATACTTGACATGAAGAAGGCTGTGTCTTAAAGGATTTCTAATCAAAGTAAGATGCAACACAAGATCAAGAAAGGAGCAATCTGCTCCAGATAAGGAAAGGAAGATGGATTTTCTTTTTTTTTTTAATGATACGGATTTAAAGACAGACAAATCTTCTGAAAGACAAATAAGGGGTTGTGGTCTGTGAGATGAGCAGACAAGCCTCAAAGCTTAAGTGATTTCTAGTATCTATTTAGATATACATAAACATAAAATGTGGTTTGATGCAGAAGACCTGTTTTAAGAAAACTGAGCTATCAGAGACTCGGGAGGATCAGGCTGGGCAGCTCTTGGGAGTGCAGCTGCAAGATCACCTGCCAGAGGCTGCCCCAGCATTTACTGGGATTTGGGACACTTCAGGGCTTGCTTCTGCCCTGTCAACTAGTTCAAAACCACCAGCATCAAATGATTGAGCGATACCAGGAAACCCAAAACCAAGAAAAAATATGATTCTTAGGTGGCATCAATACAATAAAAAGTTTAACCAAATGCCTTGTACCAAGTACTGCAAGATAAGGCCTGTTAAAGAAATTCAGCAGTATCCTTGCCATTCTTGCAAACAGAGTATCTAATTTTATAAAGATGCATTTATTGTGTAAAGAATACAATATTGTGTAAAGGGATACAATTTAAATCCTATTGATATGAAGACATCCACAGCTCTGTAGGGGTGGACATCATAATCTTATTTAGATGAACTTCCATGGAAAATGACCAGTTAACAATTTCATCTCTGCTCTCAGTCAAAAAATACAAATACTTATGAACCTATCTCAAGATTGTAAAAATCCCGCATCTTTCTATTAATATATGACAGAAATGGACAGTCTTTTCTTGAAAAATCAGGCATAGTATGTTTTATTACAGAAAAATCCTGGCTGTTTTGATTGCAAGAAACAAAAGAAATGTTTAAAATACTTACAAAAAAAAAAGTAGACTGAGAAAGATTTAAAGACCTTTATGTACAAATTTACATTGCATAGAAAATGCGTTTGTAGGGCATACAAATGAGTACACACTTTGACATGAATACATACAGAACCTGACCACAAGAAATTAGACCCTCTCACAAAAGGAAATTTTAAAGAAACTTCAACTTTTATATATATATATATATATAAAAAAAAAAAATCTCTGAAGAAGCCTCTCATCATCATCAAATATCAAAATGTTCAAATACTGCTACCACACAGCTCCTGATAGTCATTTTCCCAAAAGAAACTTGAGGGAAACAAAGTACTGAAGAATAGAGTTATTTCAGTATCTAGGCTCAATCTATCATATTACTTGATCTGCAAAGATGCTGTTCTGCATATTTAACTTATAAAAAAAGGCCTAACAAATGCAGAAAACCATAATTTGATTATATGGGTGTTTTGCTTTCTGAGAAAAACCCAATTATTTGATTGTATTTAATGGTGGATTATTAAATCTGCAATAGACAAACCTCCTCAGCCTACAATTACACGTCAAATGCTACTTGGGCTTCTATTTAGCATTTCCACACATGATGTCCTTTCGCCACAGAGTTATGATGAAGAATCTTAATTATATCTATGGAAAACTGCACATTGCATAACCTCCACAGTGCAAACCAAAAAAGTATAATGAAAACTTGAGTCTGATAGTAGCACCTATTAAAAGAGAATTAGAAAGGCATCGCTGCTCTCTCGTGAGGCGATGCTGTAAAGGCTGCTCACTACCTTTCCTACAGAAGCTGTCCCTAAGTGCTGCTATTGTCCAATAGAAAAGATGACACACCTTTATTTCGTGATCTGGAAAGACTGATTTTCCGTTTCTTGGTGTCCATCTCTTGAGATGCTACCTGCTCTGCTTCTACTTCATTAGTCATCTCTACTTTATTCACTGCACTATTCTTACTCCCCTCATTTTGCATTATTCCATGTAAATGTGTGCTTCTGCCATCATCATCATCAATCTTATTTCTAGTCACACTTAGTGTTTCTGAGGTGTTGATTACAAAAAGATCATCTGCGACTGTGGAGTTTCCACATTCAATCTGATCCTCATTTGTATTACAGTTTGGAACCCGTGGTTCGATTTTCTGTTCCTCTGATTCTGCATCATCATAGAGCTCTGGTGTGAAGTAGATACTCTCATCCTCATCCTCAGCTTCTGCAGACACGTTTAACTTTGAAAGTTCAGATTTCCCTCCTGCTGAAGGGAACTCACTGCAGGGCTCAACTTGAAGCTGTAGATCATCAGAATGCTCTTCAGTAACTGGAGCCTCAGTATTTGTAACTGAAAAATTAGTTGTTTCCAAACATGATTCTGGTACGTTGGGTTTATGTTCTGAAATTAATGACGACTGGCATCGATTTACACTGTCAATAAATTCACTACCCCTATTCACATTCTTTTGTTTGCTACTTGCTGTGGACATGCAGCTCTTTGCTACAGGCAAAGGTGTTGAAGTCAGTGGTTTAAGGCAGCAATGTTCTTTCCCACTATCAGAATTAGTCCAACCATTCTGTTTTTCTCTCTCTATTTTAGTTGCTGGCATTTTGGGTGTCGAGTCCATATGTTTTCTTCTTTGTGTTACATGGTGAGAATGACTCTCTACATCAACTTTCTGGCCACCTGTGAAAAATCACAAAACATTAATTAATTGTATATGCCTTCCCCCCACTGATTTACTACATGTTTAGTACATCAAAATTACCACTGTTTTATTAGGTTTACAGTTATTTTATGATAGTCATTAAGATCCAATGCAAACAAAAGCCCAGATGTTACAACTATCTTTGCACATGAATTGTCTTAATTAAATCACTAGATTAACTGGCACGCGTAAAGTTAAAGTATGACTGGATTTAAAATTTGTATTTTTTTAATATTGTGCTCTTATGTTATTTACATCTTGCTTGCCTGAAATGAAGTCATAAGATTTCCTAAAATGTAGGAATGGATAGATATTTACTTGTAAAGCTGGCACCGGAAGAGATGATATGAAAGGTATCTCACAGCGATGTTTAAACAACAGATGTAGTTTGAACTGAGGCACTCATCTTGCAATAACGCTAATCTTTATGCGTTTGAAATATATTTTAAATTCTCTTCATAATTTTCAATTGAAAAGAAATTTAAGTGGAAACATTTTTGATTGCACTATAAACTTATCAAACATTATCAATTGTTTTAAGACAAGCAGACGGAATGACAATCAGTCTGTTGAGCACAGCTCATACACATTTGTGAATAATTATCATTTTGTACCACAGCACTTCTGTAATTTTAAAAAGCATTTGTTTCCCCGAAAAAGATACAATTTCACATTGAAAGTTGTTAATGAAGTTTTTTCCACAGGACATGAACATACTTGGTTTTGTTGTTGCCATGACGTTACTCGGCTGATTTGATGCTGTAGCATTAACCAAAGTGATGGTTGTAGTAAAATTAATTTCTGAATCCAAATTTTGCTCCTCACTTTTAGCAGGAACATCTGGTGACAGACGAATAGTTGCATCCTGTTGAGAGGCTTGTGACAGGTCTTTTGAATTTGAAGGTACATGGAGAAATTCACTGCTGCACGCTGATGGACCACCAACGCCTTTCAGGTTCCTTACAGCAAATGCACGCAAGGATTCAAGTGCGCTGGCAAACTTCTCATGGTGCTGGATTTGTTGACGAACCCATTTAGATAATCCTAAGAAAAAGAAAACACAAAGAAGAAAAAGAAAAGAGAGTGTTACTACAAAACTACACCATCTATACCAGATATTCCACATCAGTAAATATTACCCTAATGTTGGAAACACTTCTACATATGCATAGACAGACCCATAGAGATTTCAAGAAGCTGCTCATGAAAGTAAGATAATGTTTGGCTTCCTTTCCAGGGCTGGGAACTTCATTTAATCAATGGTAGTATTTTTTATGAGTAATATTAACAATATTATTCTTTTTTATTAAAAGGCCTTCACCTTTTTCACTGATACTCTTTGAAGTTCCAACTGCCGCATTGCAAAAACATTGTATTTCTTTTATGCCTGGATGTTCATTTTGCCTGTTATCATGAATTATTAAAAAGTAATTTCAGCAATTTATTATCATACTGACAGGGTCTGACAGAAATTAGAATATAATGAAGTTTTTACAGTTTTATTTCAGATTAAGCAACAGTAACTCAGATATTCAGGAACAATCACAACTGCCCAATAGCTAAAATATAATGCAATATGCTCTTATACCACAATCATTTTTAAAATTCTCAAATACCAGGTGCCTTGAGCACAACCGGCGTTTAGATGATGTTGAAACACACGAGTGAAGTAAAAACCACCTTTCTTGATTTTTAAAAAGTGTTTTTAAACCCATTTAAATATTCTTTTAGTATCAATTTAAAAAACAAAACAAAACAACCCAGAGAACTTGCTTCTTTTGTGAAGTTTTACTTTTTAGAAAAAGTACTGACCTTACCAAGCTTGAACACATAGATTATTTGTATTACTGTATGTACTACGTCTGTTTACTTAAACAATTTAAATGTATTTTTAGTAGAAACAGACATGTCAGAAAACGGTTTGACTTGTATCACAGCAGCTGAGCTCCACCTGCTGACTAGACTGCAGCATTAGCTGTTTACATCATCTTTTTGCCCACCTCTCCTAAACAGGGCAGGAACAAAGATGCAGAATGCATTCCTAAGCAACTTCTTTTTTCATTTTCTAAAAAATATTAATATTTATTTAAGGTAGCGTGTACCACCTGGTTTATCTTCACTTGTTTCTAGCCAGTATAAAATTACAAACAGAAAAGACTTTCTGCATATTGAGCATTTAGTGATTCCATAATGGGAATGGTACAACCTTTACCTGGTCTTACCTAAAAAGCCAGAATGTTCGATCCCGACTGCAAACCCTAAGCATTAAAGCTCCCTATAGGCTGAGAGTATACATTCACCAGAGACTTATCCAAAGTCCAAATAAAAATCCAATAACTACTTTTTTTAATACATACATATATATACATACACGTGCACACATTTGTCTACGCACATTATATATATTTAATATGCAAAGATCAAGAGTCCTTAAGTTTTTATAGGTCACATTTTAATAAAGAACTCTCAAATTCTGCATCCTGACATTTCTATATCACGATCAGCATATCCAAAAGGGGAATGAAATTAAATTGACCAAACCCTGGTATCAACGTGTTTCAGTATATTTAATGAAATAGCAATACACCGGGGCACAGTTTTAAAGTTTTCAGTTTCAACTGCACAATTTTGAGTTCAATGGATACATTTCGTTATGACTTTTCCTACTCACCTGTATTTGTACAACCATATTTCTGTAATCTTAATTTTTCCCTATTTGTTAATATTAGGATCTTTCCCAGAAAGATTTTTACAGCTTACCAGTTATGTACTTATTAGGGTTATTCCGGAAGCGGTCGTCAACTAATATAAGAGCACCCCAGTCATTCCTATGTCTTATACACCTGTAAGCAAGCAACAAAAAGGAGTGTTTATGTAATTAGAGTGCATATGGTAAATAACCGTGGGGATCAGACAACAGGGATTGCAATATGCAAATATATACAGGAAGTGCTTTCCTACCATCTTGCATTAAAAATTGTTATGGATGTCATGGAAGTTTAATTTTCCTTCAGTTCTTAAATTTACTATACAAAAATAGGTAAATTTAAAAAGAACCCACACAAATATTTAGCAGCTAATCAAACCATATGACATTTATTTCCCACTCTTAACTGGGTAGTGTAAATACTGAGAGAAGAACATGTAAAAGTGTAAAAGAAAATAAAATGGACTGATGTAATTGCAAACAGTTTTCAAATAACTAAGCCGTATGTTATTCCTAACTGTCTTCAGTAACAAAATGAATAATGCTACAGCCTGAAGCTGTGAGTGATACCGTTGAGTTCATAATTCAGTTGTTTGAAGCCTACAGAAATAATCCAATAGGCACTTTACATGCACTGATATTATTTTTAACATTTTTAACACGGATTTCTCTACTGCCTGCCAGAAAAAAAGAGTTATTAAAGAACAGCGATAATATAAATGAAATATGGAAAAGAATCTGTCAGTAACAGTTTAGGACTATTATCCCCATTGTATAAGAAGAGGACAACTTTTGAAGATGATGTTTACAAAAGGTACATAAAACCATAAGTGTGGCAGAGTCAGGGTTTAAAATGGGAGTGACAAGGCTGGCTCTCCAAAGAAATATTATTTATTTATATTTGAAGTCTCTCCATGGTAAGAAAAGGTACCAAAACATCCTTAAGAAACAGATTTCTTCCATTTTTTTCACTGCTTTAATAACTGTTTTTTTAAGTCATAGTTTCAATGACTTACGCCCACTGGAGACACATCCTACACTTCCAGAAAAAGTAGGACTGCAAGGAATTCATGGCGTGATTGTCACCTGGCCACACACCCCATTGGTTATATTCCCAAAGGCTGCTATTTCATTTCATATAATTACTTCATATAGTTACTTCATATAATGTAACAGCACTAAATTAAGAGAAAAGTGCCAAACTGGAATTCTTCTGCTCACTTCTGACCCCGCAGGCATCTCTGCAGTAAGAAGCTTTGCCTAGCTACTATTAACTCGGTATCGGCTTAGTAGACTCCTCTGGTTTTATAGAAATAGTCATCATACACTGCCATCCCTCGCCAAAGCTCAGTTTACTGACAGCTTAGTCCAATGGTATTATAAACAATTTATATATTTGTGTCAGAATGGAAGTCTATTCTCTCCACTTAACTTTAGACCAGCATAATTTCATTCAAATTATAAATTCTACATAAGCAATTTTCACTAAAACTAGATTTAAGTTAAAATTTATTTCACAGTGACAAAACCTCAAATTCATTTCTTACTATTAGCATTTCACCACTTTAATTTTTCTTAAAAAAAATTTAACTAATGCTTTCACTATCCAAAGAGGAATCTAAGAAGTCAGACCTGTAACAAGAATTTACAATGAGATTTTGCTACGTAGACTATTTTCTCTCAGTTTTCCTTCTAAACCTTCATTTACATCATCACATTTGTATTCGGTCTAATTCAAATAAGAGTCTTCCAGCTGATGTTTCTCCTCTTATCTACAGATCTATGTCCGTACCTCTATGACAGATGTATGGCATCTATGATAAATAGCTGTATCTATGTATATGATAAATTTTGTGGGAGAAGGATGAATTAATTCTATCCTGTTAATAAAATTTGGGGGGAATTTTTTCATTCGAGTAAGTAAGCTATACCACTTCTGCTAAATCTGCAAAGAGATCAGTGAGCATGATAATTGAATTGACCTTTTGCAAAGGGCTGAGAACCACCCCTCACCCCACCCCAATATCTTTCCCTTTCAAAAATACTTGTAGCCTAAACATCAAACAACTGTTCCGAGCCAACCGAGAGCGTGAACAATTAGTGCATTTGAAAAGACCTAAGGAATTTTCATTTGGTTTATAAGTTCAAGAACTATTTGTCTCTGCAAATCCATTCCTTTCTGTATAACTGGACCACAAGCAATAAAACCTGCAATCAAACTAAAGCGGACTCTGAATGTAAAACAAACCCTCTGAATTATAACAACACTCAAAGGCACAACAGACTGAAAACCAGACAGCTGCCAGTACAGAACAGCCGAAGGCCTGATTTATCACCTTTGTGTTAACAGTGAGGACTTAATCCTTAAAGATGTCACACCAAAAAAAAAATTTCTACAAATACATATATTTTTAATTATGTTTGGTTTATCTCACCTTCCCAGGGCCTGGTTCAGAGCCCTATAAGCTTGAATTTCATACCACTGACTCCCCGGTAAAAGGCCTCTTGTATTTTTGTGCTGGTCATTGTATTTCCTCTTTAATTCAACCTAAGGAAGATAACACAAGATATTGTTTTTAATAACGATGTTGAAAAGGAAATATTCTAAAAAGGGAAAACAAGCAAACGTTGATTAAATAAGTGAATATATAAAGTGTGCTTCAGTGTTTCAACCGTGTATTTTAAATATTAACTGATTATGGCTTTTACCCCTCTCAAGTTATTCTTAACATGTGACCTATTCCAATGACTTATAAGTATTAACACAACAAGCGCACACTTACCAAATCTCTGTGCTAGTGAGGAAAGGATAATCTGTTCACACAATCAAAAAAACCCCGATACAAGCAAATGGACTAATTAGACTACAGTTTTCTTTGCTCATCTCGAAATAAATGATACAATGGAGATCTTCATCCTTTCCTTTATCACAAACGCTGACTCCTAATCTATAGCCGGGACCAGACCATACTTTTCTCAAGTGAGTGTTAAGCAAATATAACCCCTTCTTCTACAGGAGCTAAGAACAAACTTGAAAGAGAGTGGCCTTGCCAAAGCTCCAGCGCCAGCAACACCGGTTCTAATTCCGAGCTTGGCATCACCTTCTAGGGTTTGGAAACAAACGTTTCACTGGGTAAATGTAAAGCACAGGCGGCAGCAAAGGTTTGCAGGCCCACGGGCTCACGGAAGGCAGAAAAGGGCACGCTCGTCTTTTTTTAAAAACGTTCTCTCCTCGCTGCTTCAATCAATCTCCTCGATATCAACTGCACAAGAAATCCCCTGCCTCCCCTTCCTAACCGTATGGATAACTACACATCCAATGCCTGGTCTGAATTTGAACAACAATTTGTATTTTGACATTATACACAGTTCCAGTGTACATCAAAAGAATTTATTATTACTGGGAGGGGGGATGATTGAATATATTTTTTAAAATAAACAATCACAAAACTACACCAAAAAGGGTCTTTCCGTTGCTCTTTTGTACAGTATTAACCTTTCTAAACTGACAAGTGAAAGGACACGCTTCAGGAGAGAAAACAGCAGACTTCTAACCTCTTCTGACAGGTAACTTTCAAGTTGCATTTGGATAAGAAATTTTATTTTATGTACTTATGCCCTTTAAATTGCCTGTCAAATTTACAAATTCAATCTTTACAGCCAGAAAGTAAATTCAGTTTGATTTCACAGATTTAATATTTGTTCCAGTCACTCAGAATTTATCGACTGGCATGTGAAGTTTCCTTTGTAATTTTCAAAACTGAAGATGATTTCTTCTGAACGGTTCATGAACACTAAAACCATTCTTTAAAAAGGAACTTACGCTTTTCTGTGCATTTCTACAAATGGAAATACCACCCAGGGAAACAAAAGGGTACTCCTCACCATTTGAAATGAGGGAAAATTTTTAAAGTCTTTAAAACATTGCTAATGACAATATATTCCTGAACATACTTTGCATTTGTCTTCTAGTCCTAGTTTTCTAACAATTTCCTCTTTTGAAGAATTTCCATTATCAGGAGGATTTTGGCCAATTCTAACAAATGTAGCTTCACCGCAGTTTCTTACTTCGCTAGCAGACTATTAGAGTAACTAGTCACATGTCTTATACTGATAAAAATTACACCATTTTTAATCATGTGCATAAAACCACTGAAGTAACAGGAGAAGCCAAACCAGTCAGGTCCCCTGCACTGTATTGCATTGCCCTGTGAATAAAAGACTTCACTTCTACATTCTTCTAATCCATGTTAGCATTATGCAAATGTATCCTGCTTGGACTGCACATCAACGGCCTCTCATCTGTCAAATTATACAAAAATCCATATTCTCTTGGTCTAAATGTGTAATATATCTTTAAAACCTATCTTTTCTCTCTTAATTTTAAAAGGGGTTAACAGAAAACAAACCTTCTGTTTTCTCACTTGAACCATCGTGTCTCAGCGTGAGATGACAACTTACATTGCTGAGAGTTCAGTTTTCATTAGAAGTCTACTAAAGGTAAAAGGCCAGGGCATGTCATTTTAATGCAATCAGAATCTATTTCATTGTATAACTCTTACATTATCAAGCATCAAATCAACGCCCGATTCAAAATGACATGTTACATATGTGAAAAAGCCAGTCTCTCCTGCTAGCAAATATCCTAAATGTGCAGTAAACCACAGGCTAGAAGGGATTAGTTAAAATGTCAAAAGACAGCCTTTTACTTTTACCTGTTCATCCTTAAAAATATACTCTTAGCTCTCAGGCATGCTTTACAGACAAATAGCTTGGGCAAGCAGCGGCAGAAGGCCCGTGGCAAGCGCTGCCATCTTGTAGCTGTCAGACAGATTAGTCTTTGATCTGTCTGGGAGGTCACGGTCACATTCACATTAACTGCAGTCTAACAACATTATACCTGCTAACCGCTCCTTCTTTTAATGCTTAATTAGTTCGACATCTTCCACTATGGAATATTAACTGAGAAATATCAACCAAAAAATAAATGCCACGAACAAATATTTTTTTTATGACTTGGAAAAGTATTTTGAGGCAGTTTCTGCTACAATTCAAAAGAATTTAAGTGTATTTTTCAATCAAAATTAGTAATACAAGTTTTACTTGGACAACAACAACATTAAAATCTAATATAATGAATGCTGTTTAAGTGTTTGATAAACCACATAAAAGAAGTTCCCTGTGGTAACATTGCTTCACATGAAGAAACTCAGACTTTGTCAGGATTCAAAGGATATATAAGTACATAAAGTGGATTTATACTGTGATGACCATAGGCAATATCAGGTAGCTTATGACACAAAGCTCAGAAGACCAGCTCAAAAAACTAGAGCTTGTTTTTGAACCCCAAAATAACCTGCAAATTCAGGTTCTGAAGCCTGCAGAGTGCCTTTTAGCAAAACGAACATTGATTTTTGATTTATTCAAAACAAACATAAACATGGTTATATTTAACAGCAAGGTACACAAATATCAATCTCTTATGAACTATGTATTGCTTTATTTAACCAAATGTAGTGCTATATTCAGACCTGTTCTTTGACAAGACATCACTTCACAAACATTTTCAATTGTCTCCTATTTCCTCTGGTAGATTAAAAATGACCTGCAGTTTGTAACATGTGGGATTGCAAACCTGATTCCCCAGAAGTCTAAAGACAAGACAGAAGCTCCTGAATACAATGGCACTATTGTGGGCAGTTACACAGAGTGCTCATCCAAACCTGTGCTTCTCTTTACACCAGCACTTCGCAGTGTTGTGACAGCCCAGGTTAAAGACACACAATTCCTGAAAGGAAAAAGGCAAATAAATCTGGAACAATGTCAGTGCACACACACATGTGTAGGTAGGTACAGCTACACGCACGCACACACACGTGTGTAAACTCATGCCCTTCGCTCCTCAGCGCTCTCCTCCATCTATTCTCCATGGAAATAAAAGTCAGAAAATGGATATAAATGTTTTTTTGGCATTCCACTGGCTTGTTTCTCTGGTTTTATGAGAGGAAAAATAGTAATGAAAACAAAGACCATTGCTCATATCATCGAAAAAAACTTTAAAAGACACATTCATGTTTAACATCTACTAATTCCCCACCTCCTAAAAACAAACAGGCAAAAAATACCAGGTGGTCATTCCATGCTTCCATACCCCCCCAAAAAAAGACATAAAAATGGTTTTTAAGCAAATCTACCATCCTAAAAACCTCATGTGTCCAGTTTAGAGTCTCTCTTCCACCTGAAATAGCAATAATTAGAATTCTTCAAGAACATACTTGCCATCTACTTTCCGCCTGATGAATGCCAAGTAATCATAAAAGTTTTTAAGTGCCGGGAAGTGAAAGACATGAAAACCCATTTCTTTTCTTTTACATCTGAAAATCCTTAAATGGAAGTAGCATTAAATAGCGCAGCATTTAACTTTCCCCCTCCTCACTTCAAAAAGCAGTAACAACGTCTGTGAGATTTAAGACTAAATAATGCACGTGTAAAGACCTGGGTGAGTCATAGAGTATGCTTCAAACTTCCTCACTCCTCAGTGGACCTGCTAAAAGCCGTATCTAAACACAATGTCCCGATTTATTACCCCAAAGGAAAAAGATACTATGGCAGGACGCTATCTTTAAACACTCCAAGTGCAGTGTTAATACATATATAACAGTATGAAATAAGCAAATGCTTATTACCTATAACTTTTCAAACTAGATTCTGTATATGATTATAATTTATTGAGGCCATTCTAACCATCTCATATACCTAAAGATGGTCACCAGACACAAACACAACACTCTCTTCTGCTTTTTATCTATGGAAATACTGTATTTCTTTAAAAAGCGACAAAAAAAAGCCCCAAAACTGTGAATAAGACATTATCAGCCAGTGACATGGTCAATACTTTGTACTACTCAATTATCCTCGAGATGCTCTGTTCACAGCTCCATTTAAAAATAGTGCAGGTGACCTTTTCTGCCTGAAAATTTCTATGCGCACTTAAAAATTTGCCTTGCTCTGATAACAGCAAATTAAATAAAGAAATAACATCTCTGCAGACCTCGATCTCAAAGCAGCCACATCTTGCAGACTGTTGCATCCAACCAGTGCACCTAAAAAGATACTGAGCACCCAGGGGATTTGAACAGTGCAACGTCTGTTGCTTCAATGAAGATATAATCAAAACTATGAAAAGTTACTGAAAGTGAGGGGGAAAAAAAAAAGTAAAACCATGGAAGGGGCACAAAAGAAACTATATACAGATAAGCACTGATATCTTGTTTCCCCATATGAGAAATGACTTAAAAAAGTAAAGGCAAACGACCCAACAGAAACCTCCTGTCCATTAGGGTCTACTATCCAGCCAATGCCATTTTCTGGGGCAGAAACACAGTGCTACCACTTTATGCAAAGCCGTATTTCACTTATTTTGAATTCACAAGGTATTTTATGACTAAATGCTTCCTCAGTAGTCTCACTCTTAATCCCAGTGTTAGATGGGAAGCTTATGTAACGTTGTAACCGCTGAACACTTTTAGTATTGTCAACTACACCATGTGGCATCTCCGAGATCGGGAAGTTTTACGGTTTGACAAATCTTGTAGCACATTCACCCCAGGCCCATCTACTCATCTCAGTCTTGTAGGCTTTGAGGGACTGTGAACAAGTGACTTGATTAAAATCTAATGCAACCAAAACTCTCCTCTGAAGAGAAAATTCAATCCATTTCCAGTGAAGCAGAAGTGAAAAAAATCAAACAGCTTCCCTTGAGGTCCAACGCTGCTGCATGCGCTCGGTGCCGCTGCGGCTGAGGTGAAGTGGTAAGTGTCAGTCATCCTTACAAATCCCCAAGGTGATAGCTTCACTTTTAAAGCTTTCAACATACTTTGACAGTAAAGTAAAAACTTAAAGGTCACCACTACTTGCTAAGGACAAGATAAACACAAGAAAATCACTCTGGAATTTTTTATGGATCAGAAAAGTAAACTATTCAACGTAAAGGAAAAGTTTTGATTTGCTGTATTATTTATCCAAAGGCTTAACTTCCGGATATATTCAGGGATGATTTCTGTGATCTGTGCCAACGTATTGACATTAGCCTTGCACCAGTAGAAGAGAAATGCCATCCTCTAGTCTTACATGCTCAGGTAACTTAAATGTTACCTTTCTTAGCTACAGGAGTGCTGTATTCCATAGCATTTTACAGCTACTTCCACAAATCAAGCCTCTGCCATCAATGTTTTTTTTTTCCTAAATTGAATTCTATTGGATGTGAGAAGAGTGTGGGTAGCTTTGACTTTTTACAACCGTTCTTATTTCTGGAAAAGTGGAAAGTGAAAGGTTTTTGAGACATCTTACTGCTTCAAAGTGATGTAAGAAATTGCCACACCACCACATATTTACTTGGGTTTTTGTAACACGGGTACCTACACCTCCTGACGGTTTCCTTTGGGGAGAAGGGGAAAAAAAAGAAAGTGATGAAGACCTGCAATATCCAGCCAGTCGTCTCATTATGATGTGATTCTGCAGACTCACAGTGCATCACCCCTTGGTAAGCAGTATCACAGCAGACTGAAATAATTTCCAGCTTACTGCTGCAAGCCAAGAACAGCACAGGCTGAATGACACGAAAGCAGAAGTATATTGTCTCAATAATTGTTATTTAACACATAGACGCTTGCTGCGTAACATTGCACATCTCGATGCTGTAAGTATATTTCTTACATCCTTTATCAGCTCAAAAAGCTAATTTGCAATTAAAACACACAATAAAATTGAATATGAAGTGGGGCATGGAAGAAAGACAAGTGTGTATGTGTTTGTGTATATACACAGACACATACACACGTTGCATTTTTACCTTATTCAGTATTTCCCCTCTCTGAGAAGATTCAATAAATAATATACCACAATGTCTGGCTTTCCTGTGAGAGTTCCATAAATGTTTTTCTGCTCCCCACTTTATATTTCTAATTTTTTTCACAGTAATGCAGAGAAGAAGGAAGTAAAAGTGGCTCAGGTTTAGACAGCTATTTATATAAGACAATCAAAGAAACAAAAAATCCAATCATTTTTTACAAACATTTAAATCACACTGAAAATGACGGCACACGCTGTGTCTCAAGGCTCCTCTAATGAATGTCAGATTTGACTGGAAAGTTGTGGCAAAGTTGCTCAGAAATATTCAGCCTCAAACAATCCCATCAGAAACAGAACAGTCAGTCTTAGATCTCTAAGAAAATTCTTAACTTCACTGTGAATTATCAAATTCTACTGAAGACAAACACAACAATGACCTTCCCATAACATGTAATTTTCTGTGCTAGTTTGCCCATATTTTAAAACAATATTTTCTTTTTAATAAGAAGATATTATATTTTATAAGTGACGCAAAACTATGACAGAACTCATACAGTGCATGGTACGTTTCTCAATTCAGGTTAAGCATCTAAAATAACAATCATTTCCTTAGAAAATTTTCTTTTCCTAGAATATAGGAAGCAAGAAATGAATTATTTCAGCAACCATTTACCCAGCACCAGATTCTTTCTCCTTTCAATCAAGAAAAAGCATATATAGGCTTAAAAAGTGCCTCAAGGACTAGAAATTAACTTAAATATTCAGAAAAATGCCATTATTTTGAAATGGTACAAATAGCTCAATTTGTTGAGCCCTCAAGAAAAGGGAAAGAAACTTCAGCCTGATAGCTGCAAATTCTTTGTATCATTAAGTAACATATAACCCAGAAAATGGTAATTGAAATGATGTGTTCCATCATGTTTCCCAAATTATGTTGCTGGAAACAATAAAGAAAGCATTTGCCTTCATAGTTCATATTCACCCCATAGCAGCTATGGGAAATACTTCTCGTTAACGGCAAAAAAAAGCTACAGTTCTCGAGTAATGTCACTGCACAGAAATCCTGGCCTTATCAAGATTATTTTCCTTGCACATCTATTGATGTAGAAGGGTTTGACTGCATTTTCCTCTATATTTTGGTAAAGTTCTCTTAGCTGTTACATGATTAAGTACACTCTACTGTACCACGATCAAAAGCATCTGGAAAGGTGGAAGTGAAGAAATGCTCTCTGGGAAAGTTAGCTTAATGCTTGCACTTCAGAGTCGCCCATTATCAACATTTCATAGCGAGTTTCTTTATTTTCAGGTCCCCAAGGTACGAACAGTAAATTATGACTCGAACTAAACAAGTCACACTTGGCTCCAAAATCAGATTTTCCTACCTCCAGTTTCAGGTCCCAGAGGTGGGCAGAGGAAATCCTGGTCACAGCCAAAGAAGTCATTTTTGGCTCTGAAATAAATTTTCCTGCTTTACTAGAGCCAAACCCTACCATTGAGAGTACCATGGCTTTAAGCAATACTTTAACGTTTCTTTTATATATTTTGCTTAAGCAACCTGATTCTTCAGCAACGTGACACCATTTTCAATAACACAGAATTAGGGTTTTGGCCTCTCTTTATAAAATCAGTATTGTTTATTATCAAGTACGCTTCTGAGCCTTAGTCATTTCTCTCTAACACTGACCAAGTGCTTTAGACTCTTCCCTTTGTGAAAAGGAATGAATGTAAGATACTATGTAGTTAAAATTTTTAAATGAGGCAACTGGAAAAGAAACTAAGTTATATTCTTTAAAGGTTCTACAGAAAATAACGTAACTTATAAAAGCATACAGTTACTTAAGGAGACCCAATACTTGCCATTTAATACCAGAAGTTGTGGCATATATTTAGCACAAACATATGGAGAAAATAAAATTGGATATTATACATCACACTTGACAATGAGTTTCTTGCCCATATAAAGACCAATGTCTGGATCCAAAAATGCTACAATTCAAAATATATAACAGAAGTTAATGAATAGTATGTTAGCATCAGATAACATGTATATGGGATTACACATCTTTTTCTGTCACATTATTTATGTTCTCTAATATTACAGTTCACTGGTATTAGCATCAAGTTACAAATCATAAAATATATTTAGAAAGCAGGTTGATCACAGACAAGTAATATTAGTGGAGATGAGCCAACATCAAACTGCCAACATAAAATATTGGTCTCCAAAGATACAATTCTACAAACCCTTGTGATCGTGCTCAGTCCTAGAAGTATTAAAGGGATTACTCACACAAGTAGAAGCTGTGTGCAGGAGTAAGGGGTTATGGAATTGAGTCTTAAGAGGACTTTTATTAACCCAAAAAAGCAGACAGGCAAGTGCATTTTCATGTAGAAGCAGAGCACTTTTTAGTGATTTAAACCAATCCCAGAAGTATAACATTCATGGATATTCCAAGGGAATTGTTAATCTCTTGCATTTCCTATTTTTAAAGGGATGTCATTATTAATCATCTTACCAATTTCTTCGTTTGGTATATCTTCTAAGCACCTATTGCTATGTAAAAGCAACAGATGTACCTGTGTTCATAATTCTATGTCTATAGAGGTCTAACTTGACTTGTGTCACTGTGGTTTGAATTTTCTTCTGTCAAAGTTGGAAGCTTTAAAATTTCCACGTTTTAATCCTTTTTCTGGTTAGCTACAAAACCTAAAGAAACATTAACGGACTGTATCAAAACAGCAAATGTAACTATCCTATAAAATGTAACTGTTTAGTTTGGGAACTTAACGCATTCTAAAATCCAACAAAAAACCCAAACAACTATATAGCGTCCTCTAGTGTTTAAAAATCTGGATTCTTCCAACCACAGGAGGAAAAAAGAATTCCAATAGGAAAAACATTTAAAATAAAATCAGCCACCCTAAAAGAAAATGACCCAGTTGTTCTTGGAAGGGAGAATTCTTATCTTCTCAGTATAATGGATTAGCTCTCCCAGAAATATATAAAAAGTACAGTTTCAGGTGAAAACTGGTGTCTTGTCCCATTCTCCCTCCCCTGCCCTCTTTTTATTTTCAATTTTACACGCCAATCTTCACTATCAACAGCCAGTTTTCCTTAAAAATATAATTTCAAGTCCTTTCCTGAGCTGACGTGCCAGTGAAAAACATGCTTAATCTTCCAAATTTCTTTTGTATCTATGCTTACGTTTCTACAAAGCTACTAATTAATCTTCTTCAGTGAACAGAGTGACTATCCTTCACTTTATCCGTCTTCATGGAAATTAAGCTCAACCAGTAAAAGAAATGTGCATGAATCCAGAACTTTTTGGGGTATCTGATAAACCTAAAGCCTTGGATAAAACAAAACCTAGTTCAATTTAGGGACGTGCTGCCAGCTGGATACCGCTTTGGATCCAAGTTCTTGAGCAAAAGACACATTTACAATAAAGCCCATTTCCCCGAGCACTATTCTAGGAGCGCCGCCACACACCAGACAGCTCCTCAAACCTGATGCTGAGAGACTGGTGCGTGCCCTCCTCTCATCTAGAATTGATCACTGCAGAGATTTGTGCATTACCATATCTAAATATATACACTCAAACCTTTAGCCGCCTGCAATTTGGCAGCCAGTGTTTCTATGCCTACTTAAAAATTTAGAGGTTTTCTTCAGTCTAATTAAAAAAAATAGTTTAACACAACACTGATTTTTTGGTATTTAAGTTATCAGTAATAGGATGTACTGCCTGTGATTCTATTATATTACATATTTTGTTGAACTCACGGTAAAATCAAATACACTATTTTAATCTTAAGGACCATAATCCACTGCGAACATATTTCACTCTTGACACATTCTTTTCAATTTAACTTTGTAACATTTAGAACACAAAAATACTGACTTTCTGGAAATCATTTGAAGTAACTTGTAAGAGTTCCAGCCATCCTACAGACCAAGTATTTCCAAAATATCACTTCAATGCATCCTTCTAAAACAAAGCATTTCTAACTCTAGAAAGGGTGCTAAGTATTCTTTGAATGTAAACGTTTTTGTACTCAACTACAGTGTATTATATTTTACTAAGATAAAAAATGCTGTGGCTGAGTAAGTGCTTCAAGACAGTTATGCAGGCACTGAAAGAGCGTTGCAGCAGTCAGCCACCACCAATATAACCTTACGAGTCCTTATAGGATGTGGGTTTTTTCCACCCAGCCTGTAATTAGGCGCACGCTGCAGACAACAAAGAAGTCTTTGGTAGTTCGCTTAAGCTCAGAACACATCTCTAAACCCAAAGCTGAGTCTGTTTGGGCTTTCAAGTGCAAACCCATAATTTTCTTGTTTGATTTGGCATCACTAATAACCAGAATCCAGCTGTTCCTGGTACTTAGTTATTCTGTGATACTTCACTTTGTTTATTAGCTTCACAAAGTAGTCCCAAGAAGCTCTAAAAGGTAAACATAAGATAAAGCAGTAGCTTTATCACTGGGAAGATATTTGCCAGCAACTGGGTGACTACCTAAGTGGCATACGCAGGCCTCTAAAAAATAAGTGGTCTTACAAACTAGTCAATAATAAATGTTCTTTCTCAGTAAGTAGAAAGAAAGTCTAGAAATTATTTTTTCCATATTCATTGGCTTTCTTCCTTTATGAATGCGTGGCTTCAACTGTGAAGTGCCTGTTCTAGTGGAACATCATCCATCCATAAGATAAGTCCTGCTGAAGTCAAAAGGAAGGAAGCAGCAAGATGCTACTTCAGCCTGAAACTTACCGAAAAAAACAAATAGTCTCAAATTTCTTTAATTGGAGGCACTTCAGGATACTATCTTTAGAAGGCACTTAGAAGTTTTTGCCTAAAGGTAGATGAAGCGTGAATTATCAAGAGAGTAATGTCCTCAGTATCCAGGAAGAGGTTCTGTTCTGTCATAATTTCAAACCCCAAAATTGCAAGCTAATAAAGCAGCATTAGCTTGGAAAAGGCTTACAATTCCACTTTCTGTTTCAGTGGGAAGTGTCACACACATAGTTACACTAAAGAAAGCAAAAGGAATTAGAAAGGTGATATACTGCAATCAGTAATGATCTAGTATGTGAAATACATTGCTTCATTATGTTATTATTTTACACTATAACTACCTGTATCTTTCCACCTATTTTCTGGAAGAATCTTTTGATCAATCCGAATGCCTTATTTAAAGCAGTATTTTCCCAGTGTTTATCCTAGACCTTCACATCCAAACGCCCCACAAAGGTAAAAAGTCAGAAAGTAATTTAATTTCTATACAAATGACATGAGTTTTGGTGCATCAAAACAGGCAAGTGAAGACAGAAACATATACCATTGCTTGGCAGAGTATGAAGTTAATGAGTATTTTAACAGTGCGACAGCCTTCTCTAACAATGTCAGACAAAAATTTAAAATATCTCCAGCATTCAAATGAGATCGAGCAGAGTGCAAAGGTAAACATGTAGAAAAAATATTTTGTGCATATTTGGTGCTTTAAACATGACATAAAAATAAAATACAACTCTTTCAATTAATATCCTACCTGAAGGTCTTTCACATTTGGAAACGGAATACCTATGGTTATAACTGCCCGGGCATTCTCATCACAGAAATCCAAGCCTTCACTAACTTTTCCTCTGCACACAGCTATAAGGAGGGCTCCATCTTGAACAAGCCAGAGAGGAATATACAAATCATTCCCAGTGATAGCAGAAGAAAGTTTCACCAACATCTTTTAAAGCGCTAAACATAATATAGTGTAATACACTGTGTATCATTCTGGAAAAGGTGAGTGGAGAATAAAGAAGTCTGTATTTTTATAGAGGGATGAGTAACTCCACTTTTATCAATAATGTTGTGATTTTTTAATATCAACTAGCAAAATAACAGTACTTCATTATGCAAGAACCATATGTACCTACAACAAAATTTTAAATTTAAACCTTAAATTTTGCACAAAAAAAATCATGTTATTTATTGTTTGACATACTATCATTCTTTATTGTCTCCACTAACAATTAAATATTTTGAGGAGAAATGTTATAGTGGCTGTAATATAGGATGGTAAATCACAGCTACGCAATGTCTTTGAGAAGACGCTCCGAGCCCCGCTGGACACACAACTGCAAATCCTTACACAGCTCACTGCCTTTTGACCACCACTATTAGGACTATGCATCATCCTATACTTCTCTATATTCTCATGCAACAATATAAATAGCAGTCAGTCTTCCCCATTTATCACAATAACTTATTCAGCTGAGGCTAATTTAACTGTTTATCCACAAGTTGTTCTAATTGTTAAGCACATTAAGAATTTTTTTTTTTTTTAAACTTGAAGAGTCTGTATCAACTATTTTGTATGTCTGAAGAACGTACCTTTTTCTCCTTTACATTTGATTGCATCATAGTATATTTTCAGCAGTTCATCAAAGTCGCTCTTTGCCCCTCCTTGAGGCTCTACAATGACTGTCTTCACCAGCTCCAGGTTTCTCCACAAGCCAGTGTGCATCCAGCGATCTTTTAATTTGTCCAACAGCTAAAAGCAAACAGAAAAATCAGGAAGAGCTGTAATGAAAGGTCAATCACTTGAACCGTTCAAATAAAGCACACACAGGCAATTATTTTTGTGAAGTTATATTATTCAGGTTTTGGATTTATGAATACAAGTTTCCCTACATCGTTCCATGGCTATGCAACACTTTGTGAACACGATAGCCACTAATTTTGCTAATGAGAAACAGTGCAGATTTGTGAGTTATCAAAGCAAAGCTCTCTAAATCTATGAGAGTGGTCGCTAAAAAGCATCTTCTGGAATTCCTCAAAGCAAAAGAAATGTCCTTCAAAGAAATCACCTGTTTTTCTAATTACCAAGTACGAGATCCATAAGTAAAACTGGAAGCAAATTCTAAATTAATTTGAAACAAGGCTTTATACTTTAAAATTTTCAAAATATTTCAATATTTTAAAATTTACATAGATAAGTTAAGGGAGGAGGTATTGACGTAGGATTTATCAACAGCCTCCTTTGCTTTTTGAAGGGCCTCTCAGCTTTGTTCTATCTGCCAGACTCTGAACTGTGCACATTTTACTCCAAATCAGGACATGTTCAAATCTTACAAGCAAATAAGCTTGTTCCACATTTAGTGCAAAAATACTGAAAATATGTACAGTATTACAAAAAGCAAAGTCTAAAATTGCCACAGAAACTGAAGTCGGATGGGTGGGGGTCATTTTGCAGTCGGCAGTCATCACATGCCCTTTTCTCATCAATTTCTAGACTGAATTTTATCGAGAAAAGGAGCAAAAAAGTCACTCCTTCACCTGCCGTGTTTGTCTGGTGGTGCACAGCACTGCCCTCAAGACAAGAGCAAGGCAACCAACACATTTAGAAGGAACTGAGTAGATCTGGTTCAGCGTACAGAAGTAAATACTCCATTTCATTCTCGCTGTCCATTACCGTATCGCTAACAGTTGTGCAGGAGTGTTACTGAGCTTCAGACGTACAGAGATTTTAAATTTAAGAGCATAACCCCTATTACAGAATGCGTTATTTGTCTGTATTTCCCTCAACTCCACTCACTGAAGATTTTCTCAGTACTGTGCTTCAGGCTACGTAAACTGCTCCATCTGGAACCTGCACTTGCCCCAGTTCATTGCTCAAAAAGCCACAGTGTCCCTTAACTCCAACCCACTTCCCTTTCTGAGGCACTCCAGCCAACGTCCCAGGGTCTGGAATGGTTTGAGTGTTACAAATTTAATCTGTCCAGTGTCCAAATATACGGTTTAAGTGTTATTGTGAAGCAGAAATGATGGTAACTAATTGTTGTCACATTTGAGTTTACAGGGAGAACACCTGCAAATTTACAGGACACTGTTACAAGAACCCTCACATATTTCATGTTCTCAGCATTAAAGATCTGAGCTTATTCTCTGATGTTAAGTGTTTGGATCGGTTCCTTTCGAGATCCATGCGGTTCAGAGAGGACAAGTACTACGTTATTCCTGAATTTTCACTAGCTTTGTTCAAGCCAGTGAATTTCAGGGAATTACGCTCGCTTACTACCTACGCGACACCATTCTCAAGCAAGCACAGAGAGTGAACAGTAGCAACAGTTTCCTACACACGCAGATGTTACTGTAGAATAAATCGTCTCTTCTAAATGTGTCTGTCCTACTGTTTGTCCCCTTCTCTACCAGCTTTGTCATTTCCTGGCAGCATCCTGTCTGTAATCTCTTTTTATATAAAAGGTCGTAATACTATGACCGAGCAATGACTGTCCATCTTGCCATTCCCAGCCTGCCACTGTGTCTTCAGTTCTTGGATATCATATGGAGATAATTCTGGTAAAGAAAAGAATCAAACAATTTATGCCTGTAAGTACATCCATTTGGGATCTGTTAGAGCTGCCAGTGGCTGTAATATTATTAGCTTTCCAGATTTCATTCTTCCTTCTGTGAAACTAATGTCTGCCTGGGCATTCACTTTGCAGTCTATGCTGAACTCACTTCCAGCCCTGCCTGCTGTTTACCTCGCAGTAAGATAACACAGACAGGACATATTTGGGGTATAACTGAATTTTACATTTACATACATAAAACTATCCATGCTTTGACTTCTAAGGGTCACTTGCCCCTGACTTTCTCCTCCTCCTGTCAGCTCAGCCACTGAAATCAACTGGTATTTTTCACAAACACACCCTTACAAAGTATTCTCAGCAGAAAAATTGTTTTCCTAATTTAAGAGAACCAAAGCCTGTTGACAGTCTCAGAAGCAGCAAGATTCCTTACCAAATTTACTTAATCCCTCAATGCTACTGTATTTCTCTCCTATTTGAAAGAAGTATAACTTAAATTCATAGCTGGAAAGATGGCAGTAGAAAACCTTTCTCCAAATTTATAAGAAAACGTCTTTTCTCTTTTGTGGGTTACCCAGTCCCTCCAGGGAAGGACTTGTTAGACCATAATAGGTTCAAGTTCCTTGTTTAATTGACAGCAACCTTCATAATAGAAAATCTACAATTTTTGATGGAAACGGGTGAATTATTCATGAAAATCTTTGGCAAGAATGGAACAATTCATTTAATTCACACAAAAGCTATTACCTCTTCCACTTAATGGAGTTTGCAAGATATGGAAACTTTCCTGGACCCAGGAAAATACGCACAAACACACACAATACCCATGCTATAGGCACAGACACTAGAACGACGAGAATTACGGACATGACTGAATAGAAATAAATAAAATATAGAACACATACATGCCTCCTAAGAGCTAGGAATCAAGCGCAGGTTTCTCATAAAAAATTATTTCACTTTGGGTTGAAAAAGTGCAAATGGGAGCAAGATATAATGCCAGGAATCACAGGAAGCAACCATTAATGCCCACAGTCAGTCACTTTTTCTACCCAAGGGAATAATAGTTTCTGCAGTGGAAGGCAGTCTGTGTATATTTTATTAAATCCCTTAAAAATGGATTCTCAAATGGTTTATTAACAAATGGTCTTCCTCCAGGAGAGCAGAAAATCTTGTTAGAAAGGATCTGTCATCTTCCCATGCACTGAAGGATGTTTACTTTGATAGCTTTTTCCTTTTTTCCCTTTCTGCAACTCAAAGACACCTGTGAGCTATGATCCATGGAAACTATCAGCTCAGTATTTAGATTCACCATTCGCCTTTGTCAGCATCCTCTTTTTTAGGCAGTTTTTGAAGCACTCTTGAAGTTTGGGAATGGGGGAAACTGTTTTCTCAACGTTTTTGTTGCATTCCCAGGCAAAATCCTCTCATTCTGTGTCCACGAAGGAAAAGCTTTGCCCCTTTCCATTTGCCGCTTTGTTTTATTCAGTGCCAAAAATTGCATTAGGGGTTTCCCATGTCATGAAGCAAGACCAAAGATTTGTTTAATGTGTTTTAGCCTAAGGCAAGTTCATTGTAATTTCCAGCATCTTAACGAAGTTGAGACGTTAACTTGCAGCAATCAAGTTGCTGGGAATGCACATTTTCTGCAGTATTCATTACCTCTTGACAGTGACTTTCCAAGTAGCAATCACCTGAGGTGAGGGTCTAACAGAAAACACTGTAACATGATGAGTTACTTGTGCTGCTTTACAGTTCCCCAGCTCTTGTCCTGCTACAAGCACCTGCTACTAAATTTCTTTACAAAGAATATTCTTTAAATATTTTAGCATTGACTCGCGTATTGAACGGATCGCACCTTGCCAGCAGAGCAAAAAGGCATCACAGAAATAATCCCTCAGCCAAAAAGTGCTTGGGGAAGCAATGGAACACTTAAAAATACAAAGGATGCTCAGGAGCGGTACAGGACAAAAAGGAGAATGACCTAAGCAGCACCTGAAGGCACAGTAAAATATCTCTGGCTTTATTAGCTAGTTTAACAACTATTAACTTTTTAATAATAACTATCAGTTACAATTATATTGTAGATTCTTGTGCACCTTTAAAACTAAATGCTGTCTCGTTACCCATACATTTATATCATGATAATTGAACAAAAGGTATTTCAAGGTTCCCAAATTATATAAAATACCTTTTAACCCTCTTAAAAGTCCACCATTATACACTAAAAACCCCACTTCTCCAAACTTTGGTATTTTTTCATCTTGTTTCTATGTAATAATTTTTTTAATGATATGAAGTTCCACTTTTCATTGTTATTCAGATATGAAGGGTAGCTGGGGCGAGAAAGGAAACTGCCATTAGGTTTTCCTTAATAAAAATCACAGTATTGGCACCACTGTTAGTGCAAAAAGTCAGAGATTCCCATGGGACTAACATTGATCTAAAAGCCTTTTCCCAAGCAGAGCTCTTCATGTGTTTGCTACCAGAATTTTCTTTTTGAATAAGCACTGCTTCAAATCAAAGCGTGTCTCCAGTGGGCTGGAAACGTGTTTGAAGGGTCAAATAGAAGTTCTACACGCAGTCAGCACAAAACTTCAGAAACAGAAAATAGACATCCACGGCCAACCCCGAGGCTGAGCAAGAGGATTACCTTCACTAGACTCTGCTTTGGCAGAACTAAGAGGGCTCTGCTACACTTGGGACTAAAAAGACAGTCACTTGCAGAAAACGGGGTTATCATCCAATCCACTGATATGTAGAAGTGACACACAAAGACGTACGGTGCTGCTGCAATGATGTACTCTTACATCATCTTTAAGTGTCAGTCCATTAATGCACATGCTACATACAGACACCAGAACTGTAGATTTACATGAAACGGAGTGAGGAAGAGGTGACGTCAGTTTTAGAAGCAGCTAAAATCTCGTCATACAAACATTTTCCCCTTAATTCCAAGGCTATGTTACATGGATCTGCGTGTTGGTTTTTAAAAAATGTAATATAGACATACGCATCTTAAGATCATTTCCAGCTATGGTTTATAAAACCTGAAGAGTCTCAAGAAACACAAAGTGGAAAAGAGTGGCCTGGGCCATTCCCTGCTGAATATCTACAACTGATTATAAAAAGTATTTTCCAAAGGGAACCTAGACTAGAACACCGCAGACACAGAGATTAGGGACTGCAAACATGGAATAAAAGGAGCCCCCAAGGCTCCGGCAGATGGAGAAGACTGTACTTCTACATCTACAAAACTGAAATACATCGTGTTATTTTCCCAGTACACAGACTAAGGAAATAACAGATTATCTCATTAAACACCTTCTTTTTCTATGTAACTTTGGAACTGTCTTATAGATTTATTTTTTTAGCTTTGCAATACCATAAACATTTTAAGAAGTTGCAGATGTATGTACCCACATCCAGCTGCGCCTCTCTCCTCATACAGGATGAGCAACTGTTTCAGCAACCACGATTTGATTCAGAGAGAGACAAGAGAACCTGTCAACCTGAATCGTCCCCTTCTAGCCCTTTCGCAATCCTACAACGTGAAAAAGGCCGTAAATCCCCCACGTATGCAAAATCAACCACAGAGTAAAGAAAATGCATCCAAAGACGAATTCCAACTGCCTAGAAATCTAGGTAGGATGAGGGAACAAAGCTAAAACCTACTCATTTATATAAAACAAAAACTTCTTCCAACACATGGTGCTCTAATTTTAGAACTAGTGCTCCTTCGACTCTCATCTGAATCACACTGAAACTTATGAAACAGGTATCCCTGCATATTTTAAACATACATTACTACGGTCTTATACCTTTCCAAAGTATGCAACACTTAATGTCTTACCAGCATTTCAATTTCAATAACACATTATAAAAAAGAATAAATACCTCATAAAATAGACCATGGGAGATGCAAATCTGCAATTGGTGGATATTGTAAGTGATTCAGTAACCCAAAAAAGCTAAATAACTTAGAGTACTCCAAACATCTAACAATAAAACTTCATAGTATTAAATAATTTTGCTCTTTGCAAAATTTTTTAAAATTTTTTTCATCTGTCATTAAGAACGTGCATGAACCTAAGTCTTTTAAAAACATACTATTTAAGACAGACCTCACCAGCAGCGTGCCTACCATTTTTAATAGCTTTTCTTTAAATTTTATGTGAGATGTAAATGTAATTTATACCTTCTTCAGTACAGAAGACATTAATTTCCGTATCTTTCCTCTTCTCTTCTTGCACTGATTTCATAAACTCTGTTTTGCATCAAGACATTGATTAACTCAGTCCTTCAGTCAGTGCTTTTATCTTATCTAAGCAACAGAAGGAAGCAGTGGAGGAGGCAGAGGAGCAGACACCAAATTTATTCATTGAGTCTTATCAAGTGTTTTTGTTTCAATGCAGTGCTTGTACCTTGACAGAAAAGTAACAGGTGTCAAAACCAAACAAATAAGAGGCTTTTTTTCTCCTCTGCATCTACTGAAAACCCTTACATTCAGAGAGAATGCCAAGATGAAATGGAGTTTCCTTGTCTTACTACAAAATGTTTCCCACCATTTGGACTGTGTGCAAAACCAAAAATAGTCCATGTTGCTTTATATATCACCAGACAACTCAACCTGCATCTGCATCAGCTGCCTCCTCTCTTCCTTTCAGTAAAAAACTTAAAAACAACCAAACAAAAATCTATACACCCTGACAGATCCTTCTGCAAATTTAAGCTGTTAGGATGGAGGACATCATATTTTCCACTGAAGTAATCCTCTGATGATCTCAAGGCACAGATGTTTTTATAATGTATCTAATTCCATAGGTATTGCATTACCTTTAATAAGCTTCCAGGATGATGCAGTTCGCTGAGTCAGCTACAGCTGTAACTTTTTGTTCAAACCACTCTCCCACTGGTCTCAAAGCTCTGCTCTGTTCAGCACGATGGTTAATTACCTGGTCGAGTGTTCTAGTTTTATTATGAAAGAATGAAACTGTCTCTCTATTAGTGATAATCCCAAAATTCAGTCATTAAATGAATGCATTTAGTACGTCGCTTAAAGATTAGCGGCCTTAAATTTGTGTTATTTCAAAGTACACCTGAAGAACGTATCCAGCCAGACTCCACCCACTTTTTTTACATCACTTACATACTGTTATTACAGGCTCATATTAAACTAACTTCTTCAAGAGCTAAGATGTTTCGCAAAAATACAGGATTAGCAAAAATTGTTCAGATTGCCAAGCCTCTGTATTAAATGACCCGGAATCCTGCAGGTAACTGACCTGCAGGACTATTGGAACTCTTCAATTTAGGCAAAACAACAGTTTACAAAGGCAATGTGGTTGGAATGGCCATTTCTATAGGAAGTTAAAGAACAAACGAAAAAAACCCAACCAAAACCCCCAAAAAAGTCCTTTACGGTTAAAAGTGAACACAAAAGAAACAGCAGAAGGAAAAAAGTAAACACAGTAATGAAATGGGAATAAAAGATTGAAGGGAAAAGAGGTGAGTGCCTGGAAGGATTCAGGTGAAATGAAAAAACTGAATTTCCTTCCAAAAACAGGAAGGAAAACATTTGGGCCAACTAACCAATAAAATATTATGTCCATTATCCAAATCTTTAAAATAAATTTGGAAATAGCACTCTAGAACTATTAAAAAATAGTACTAGAAAAAGCACAATGTCCCTTAATAAGAATAAAAGCTCATATGTATGAAAAGAAAGCAACGAAAGCCAATAACAATTATCAATATGACCAAAAATATGACACGCTCTCAAAAGGACTGAAAGAACAGGCACCTTTTAGCCACAAGTCATTTACCAAATTGGCAGAACTAATTTACATATCATCTTTTTTCCTTTTTTCCTCCTTAATCAACCCCTATGTTTTTTCAACTGTCGTTTTAATCACATTCCTCACCAAAAAAAAAGAAAAAACCTCAACTTTGCTTGACACCCAGACACTTGCACTGCACTGGGCTGGGACTACACCAGCCAAGAATAACTTAGTCCATTGAATTATTTAAGCAGTTGTTCGCACTCAATTAGATTTTCATGAAAGGTTAAGCAATAGGCTGATTCACAGAAACCTCTTCGTGTTTATGGGAGGTATCTAACATAATACAAGGAGGTACTTAAAATTCATTCTTTTGAATGACTAAGCTGATACATTAGTATTTTGTATCTATTAAAAAAAAATTATTTTAAGCTTCAAATTCCATTTTCTCCATTTCTAATTATAACATATTTCATTTAAGGAAAAAATTAAATCAAAATATTTCCTTCGTGAAGTAAAATCTACTTTCAAAATAGAACATTAATTTCCCACTGTTAATGGGAAACTGGAGAAAAATACCAAATCCCATATAAATACGCACAGGTATTCTTTTCTTTATGTGCCAAAAATAAACTGATTTAATGTAGCATTTTAATGGAAGCCGGCCACACAAAGATGCTATTCTTATCGAGGAGAGGCTACGCCTCCTTTCTACTGCACATTTCCCCAACTATTTATTATCATCGTGGGGCCGCAACCAGCAATGCCCAGAAGTGCTCTTTGAACCAGACTTGCTTTACAGAGTAACTCCACATCAATTTCTGTCTGATTTCCTTTCCCCAAGTGTTACAGAGCCCCTGTAATGAAAAGCTCCATAATTGCAAAACAGAAAATATACTAAAAAAAAAAAATATTATTAAACATTTTTTCTGCCGGCAGGAAAGAGAAAGCATTCTATTGTAAAACCAATAATTAAAGAATACAGGGAACATAATATGTTCAGACTTTGATTTCTTTGTTTTAAGGAATATGAAGACCAGGCAACACAGAGAGGAATTTTAATGTGGAAAGACCTTAGAAAAGTACTGAAATTAAAGTAGACACTGTGAAGGAATGAGACCAGAGTGTCTGCTCACCTAAGTACAACTTCCAGAGGAAAACACACATTCCTCACTTTTTTCAGAACTTCTCCTTTTCAGCTGATGAGGAAGATTTTCTAATGTGTATTTAACTGCTAACCCTTAACATCTGTTACAGCAAAAATCAAATCAAGTGCATAGAATAAGAGCGTGAATATTTAAAGCAAAAGTAGTTAAAGTGATTTTAAAACTTAAGCTTGCACAGATAGTCATTCTGGTTCCAAAATTAAACAAAATTGCTGAAGTTGATCAATGCTCACCAGGTTATTATTTTCTATAACAAAACTTATATTTTATTGAAAAGCCTTTAACAGTCCAGAGATGGAATCCAGAAAATTGTGAAGGGACCTCGATGCAAGTCACAAATTTATTTACTTTACATTTCTCCCAGAGTTATGAAGAGAGATCATACAGCCTTTTAATTTTCCTAACAGGTGGTCTGTATCATGGAGTCTTTCCTCAACACATCTCCCAGGAGAAAGCTGCCCTCAATTGGCAATCTAGAGCCCTGCCACATGTGCTATTTCAAGAGATTTTTCACTTAGATCTCTCTCATCATTTCTTCACAACAGAAAATCAGCTTGAAGAATAAAACTTTAAAACCATGTGTCTGTGATTTTCAAGAACCTGTGAGGGAAAAGTGTCTTTTTAAGCTTAGAAGTACTGTACTTATTTTCTTAAGGAAAATTTTAAACAAACATAAAAGAAAAACAACCATTTAGGACCAAGTCTCGGGTATTGAGGTATCTACATAGAGGAGGAAATGGTGGGTAAAATCTGTGCGAGCCCAAACAGGCTTGGGCAGACACACTGTGGCGGGGGGGGAAAAAAAGAAGAAAAAAAAAATAGATAAAGGCTACCATGCAACTCAACTACATAATTAAACTAAACCCTGAACATGGTGAAAAACTCTGTATTATGAACAAGATTCTGATCACCATGTGCACACTCCAGCACAATAAAAGGTGAATAATTCATAATCATTTTCAAAGAAAAAGTATGCATCACTGTGTTGGGGGAAACACAGGGGATTTCACTGGTATGATTTTTCTTTAGGGACAATGACAAAGTGCCGCTCACCAGCAGGAAACTGAAGCACTGAACTGTGTTCCATGTGCCATAAATCAACACTGCAGCCTACAGGATGTCTCTCTGGTACCAACGTTCCATCAATTTTTCAATAACCTGCTTAAATAATGGAATATGTGAACGGCGACAACAGTAATGAAAAATGAAATGTTTTGCACGCCAAAGACTCTAGAATAACACGGTTAATATGTTGCTTCTACAGTTAGAGAAGTTTTTAAATATAAAATCTTTTCCCAAAAACCCCAACATGTTTTACCACAAAACGCGGATAGCCTTTGAAGTATCCAAGCTTTGAGCTCCATCGCAGCTGTTTCTAAACAACCTGGTTCAAAACAGGGTTTCTTTTGTGGTTTTAAAATTAACCAAGACAACAGCTTTCTGTGTTACAAGAACTGCTTGTACAATCACCCTGGGCTATCATTACACTTTCACGTTCCAGCGAGAGAGCAATCCTTCACACTAAGAAAGCCCTCCAGAAAAAATTCCTTTTAAAAGGATTCTTTAGATCCTGATCTAGAATCAAGTACGAAAATATTAACTGTTCACAAATGAAGTCAGCAGCCCGCTGTCCTCTTCTTCACCAGTCAAAACTCAAGCTCAGTCATCTTTGACCTCTTTTTTTTCCCCAGAATAAAGAGGGGAAAAAAAAAAGAGGAGGTTGTCTTAGTGGCACATCAGCTGTGAGGCACAGAACCATCTGGGAAAATCAGTTCAGAGCCGTGCAGTGAGTCCTAGGCACGAGGCCACCCACGGCCACCAGCGCTCACACAGTAACCGAGGGCAGGCAGATGCCTGTCACGGGGAACTGACTCCACGAGTGGGAGAGTAACAGGTTAACAGAAGACTAAAAGCTCAAACACTAACAGGGAAAATATTTTTAAATTTATAGAAGGCATTTTACACCTGTAGTTATTAAATAATTTTAAGAAAGTTTAATATTCTCTTTACTTTCTCAGAAAGAAAAGTCATTTTTCTCCTGTTATACAGCAAATCAGTGCACGCAAAAGAACCAAGGTAATTTCTCAGCAACAAGAAAAGGAAGAAAAAGCTGAAAACAAAGTTTTAACTGTAACACACTGCAATTTGGCAAGCGACAAGCCAAGTGGCTCATTTGTAAGCCAAAACCAGAAGTTTTAAGTTTCGCGCCACTTATTTGATTCAAAACTTTTTTGCTAAAAATAATCCATTAATGAGCTGTGAACTGAATCAAAATGCAATGAATACTCTTTAGAATACACCATCTCACCAATTACACTTTATCCCAAAGCAGCTTGCCTACCCAATTAGCAACTAAGTCTAAGGCGTGATTTATTTTCTAATATTTGATAGGTTTCCTGACTTTCCAATGAAGTAGAGTTTTTCTGAATTTAAAAGAGCCCAAGAATCCCTTTCAATACATTTAATATTAAAATTCTTGTATATGCTGTTACACTGCTGATACAGAACAGGCTACCTAAATATATGCTTTCAAGTATGTTTTATCTCATATATAGTGTGTTTCACACATGAAGAAGTCACATTTCTACTACATCAGGCAGTGAACATCTCGGAAATGCCAAAGGGACCAGGAACGCGGCAGGTTGTGATGGTTCAGACCAACATTAATGTCAAAGTAACCTGTGCAAGACACACCTTCTTCTTAAAAATAATGGTGCTTAAGTATATTGTTCCCTATTAATAATTGCTGTTTTCCATCCCCCTTTATCTCCCCTTCATTAAAAGCTCTTGAGGAAATGGACAAGTTGACTATAATTGTTATTTACTATTTGGACTCTATCATTCACAGAGTGCAAACTTCGTTTGCAAAACTGATTCTCAACGCAGTTACTACTTAAACGGTAGGAAAAATACACAAACAGAAAGTGTTAATTACAACGGAAATGGGAGCATGTGTTAACTAGATACAACAATTCAGCTTGCAGCACTTTGACAAGTCAGAGCTCAGAAGTGAGAAACAATAATAGATTTTTAGTTTATTTTCTTGATACTGTATGCTCAGGGTATTTAAACTAACAGCATAATAAAATATTAAACTGCACAGCTCTCAGGGTGTGAAATCCACAAGCAAAACACTCATCTACCAGTATGGCATATAATTTTTTTAGACATAATACCCAATAATCTGCCACAGACTGTCGCTATGGATTCTACTTTATACGACGTGCAGATGCTATCAGAAAGTCTATCCGCTCCATGTAAAAAGCAAGTGCCACAGGGCACTTGAATAATTGCACATCCCTTGCTGGTCACCGCAGCAGTTCAGGAAGCCATGGAAAGTATATTTCTTCATCCTTTGCAGCCAGTAATTCAAAACGATATGGTGGGACCCAAATCACACCTACAAATTTCCCCTGAGCCAACAACGCTGAACTGCTGGAACACTCAGCCACAACGACTGTGTTCTGGAGGAGCGGCCGTGTGTCAAACCTCTCATTGCAGGGACTCGTACAGAGGAACAGCAAAGGGCTCCTCCATTCCCACAGCTTCTGCAGGTTTCCACAGAAGGAGAGGTCAGAACAGTTCATTCTTTTCATATCACCTCACCCGAATTTCTATTCACCCAGAATGTTCACCTGAGTAACTCTCCAGTTTATTTGGTTGATGTGTGGTAAAGACAGACCCAGTTAACAAAGCTGCAATTTCATACTAACAACTTCATAGCATAAGCCATATTTCATAAAAAGATCAGAATTTCCAAACGAATATCTTTATAAATTCTCATATTAAGGTTAACCACTGAAAAACATGTTTAAAAAAGCACAGTAACGTTTCATCCCCGAGACCGAGCTCTAGCAATAAAAGCTATGATCGTGCTCCCTTCCTTGAGTGTGCAATATCATCTCTTCCCCTGAGCTCTGACACTTCTCTCAGTTCACAAGGCTGGCAGAAAACTAACAAGGGATTAAAAAACAAAGAAAAAAGATTTAAACTTTTCCTTTATTCTGGAGATCTGACTCAGTTTACACCAAATTCAGAGTAGCACAAGAAAGATCACAAGGAAAGGGGGAAGAACCTTGTTATTCGGCAGCAAGATGCTGGATCATCTCCTCCAACTTCTCTAAGCATATCTAATATTTGGATGGTCTCTAACTTCCCAGAAATCAGGAAAATTACTCCATAGCTAGTGCCTATCTAGGATCCTGTCATATCATTTAGGAAAGAAAACAAATATTGTGCAACTATTCAGATTGTCAGTTATCGTCCCCTAAAGATAAAATTTTATCTTTGATGCAGCCCAACATTTTTCTTGGCCTTTGTAACGCACGTGGATGGTCAGAACTGAAATCAGCTGTTGGTAACCAAGCAGTGGGGAAAAAAACCCACTCCAAAAACCAAAACCCAAACAACTCAACAGGTTAAAAAAATTCTTAGTGAAAACATTGTAATAAATCCTTATTATAAACAAGCATCAGCTTTAAAAGGTTAGGAGAACTTCAGCTACACAACATTTCAGTTACTCCTTTGGAGCATAATTCAGAACTATTCTGGCTTTCTCATTTCGAGGAGCTAAGTTTGCTGTAACCTCATATTTATATATTTGAGCCTCTAATTACACAAGAAATGATCTTGCCAGGGTGTGAACTGCTAGCCCCATCTTCAAATCTAGTTTGGCAGAGTAACATGACTGATGACATGAAGGAAGGAGACTTGCCAACAGAGTTCGAGGGTAAAGATTAGATACTTGATATAGAAAAATTCTTTATTCTAATTCTTCACTATTCCTTCTGCTACTGTTCTTCTCTATTTGAGCCAATACCATCACAATAGTCTCTTCAGTGCCGAGGGAAGAAGAGAGCATTGTGATGGAATGGTTGAAATCTTCCACCACACACAGTGATTTTTATGTACATCTCTTTGCTATGCCCAAGTCAATGGGAAAAACAGAAACTGCAGACTTCAGAAATCACATTAAGATTTACAGGAGCCATTGGAGCTCTCAGAAGACACTTCAGATAATGCACACCAAGCCTGAACATTACTCTTCTGGATGAATGCGAGGGCCCCAACAGCTAGACAGTTTATATTACAGATATTTAAAAGTTTAAATGATGGAAAAATGGAGAATAAAACTGAAAGTAGATATTGTATACGGGGTTTTTTTCTGCTCCCATTAATCATAAAACATGAAGAAGCTGAGATAAAAATCAGAAAGAAAACTACCAGTGCTGAGTAAGAGTGAAAAACAAGCAATAAAGAAACAATAGCGGACAACAAGTAAAATAAAATTCCATCTACATTTATTAGGAACAAATGTTGAAGTGGATAGTTCCCAAATCATTAGAATTTGGCTTTTTTAGATCACATTTTCCCCAAATTATGCACCATCAGACAGAAATCACTTCATTAAGATTTTCATCAAAGACAAAATACCACAGCTTTAGAATCTGGCAATAAGCCTTTCTTTTCAAAGAAAAAGAAAAAAAACCCAAAGGGTCACTTCAGTGTCATGAGCCCGAGCCCAGCCCTCTGCAGTCCCCGAAATACCCCAGTGACTTCCAGGGGGCATCGCGCAGAGTCGTCAGTGCCAGGGAAGAGACACAGAGCACTTCTTACATGTTGTTTAATTACTCTTCCATCATTTTGCTCTACTTTTATTGTTAGGTACTCGCACATGATTTGAGATAGCAAAGATGACAGAATTCTATTCCCTGAAGTCTTTTCTTGTTTTTAGGGTTTCTTACATACTGTAATGCACCGTTGCAGCTGTTTGGCTCAAACAAATAAGGCTTCTGGAGTAAGAGAATGCCTTTCCCTTGAGAGCAGCAAGCAAATGCTGTGCAGAAAGTGAGTATCATTATTAATTTACAATTATTTCATAACTTATCCCTGATATGCCAGCCTGTTTAAAGGCCTCCTTTCTTTTCATCCCAACGAACGTGATGTTGGATATTAGCTATAGTTACAGCATCTAAAACTAGATGACACATTGAAAAATTCCCTTTCCTGTATCATTTTAAAGCTCTAACAGCGTAAATTACATTCTCTAAAATTATGCAGCAAGTTAATGTTTATGTTAACTTCAAAGAATGGGTTTCTGTCATAAAACATACTTGGTGTGAACAGAACCCTACATCCTGCAAATATTGACAAAACAGGAGTAAATCTCTTCCTCGAAGTACCCCTACAGCTGTCAAGAGGAATATCAAGGAGAATATTACTCATGATAAAGCATTTATCCGCGCGTATTATACCTAAATACACCTAACAGAAAAATCTAAGCAATCTCATGGAACCCACCCGGCGTTACCAGGTAATTCCTCACATAAGCACCGCAATCAGTGCAACTGCACCACGGAATCACCATCTGTGGTGCAAACAACTATTTTCCTATTTAATTTCCAATTCACCTTTTAACTGCACAAACCTAATGGTTTCCATTTTTTTCCTCCATATGCATTACAAGCAAAAAGACACTGTGGAATGTTTATCTCTTATCTGGATATTGTCATTTTACTGTCTCAAACTTCTTAAAACAAGCTTTTCGCTAGGGAGGAAATCAGTCAGCATCAGACCTAGTGGGGAAACCCTGCACTTGCTCAATGTCTATGGCTCTTACATAGTTCCAGATGTTCAGAACATTAATAATGCACTAACTCAAAACCTCTTTTTGAAACTTTAGAATGTGCAAATTGCATTAAAACCTCTTTGCCCTCATTAATGGTATTGTTACAATCCCAGTACTCTGGAAAATGTTTTTTGGCATTTGTTTAACTTTGTGATATTGCCATTTACTCATTTTAACAGCCAGTGCCCAAATCTTAATGCTTTTAATAGGCCTGGCTAAACAGACTACCATCTTTAGTAAATTTATTGAAGTAATTTATTAAATAAGTAAAAGTTGTCTGAAGGTAGTGTTGGGGTTTTTATTGATAGCAGAAAAAAAATGGGTTTCTTATAATTTATTTACAAAACTGCGTTTCAGGAAAGTTTTAGAAATCAAAATACTCTGTTCTTTTTTCAGTGTTATGACCAATTCATTTTCTGCCACTCAAACATAGACTTCTTTAAAAAAAATAATTTCTACCAACCTCACACAAATCTCAGGAAGAAAAGGGGTCTGTCTTAAACTAAGAAGAGCCAGACATTCAGAATTAATACTGAAACCATATCCCTCCCTCAGTCTGTCATATATAGGGGTGGCACATTTATGTCCAGGCCAGCAGACAACGTATTCAAGGACTCGGGCTCACATCCAACGCAGACACACCGCTGTGCAATGGCAGAAGAGTGCAATAGTCAGAGGTTAAACTGAGGTCCCTCCTGCTCATTCCAAATAACCACCTAGACTGAACCTGAAGATTCTCAGTCTCTTTGAAAACAGCACAAGTCAGAGCTATTGCCATGCTCTGCACTGCTCGCAGTTAATGAATATTGTTAAGACCTGCTTGCCTACAGTTGTGTAATACTGCCAAGAATGGTTTGTCAACAGAATGGTGAACAGCACGGGCTGCACCTTCGCTAAGGTAGGAACCGAAGCTGTAAACATGGAAGGGAGCCAAGACAATAAACAGAGATGTTCCAGTCCAAATGGATTTGCTGTCACCAGTCCTGTCTGCTCTCACTAAAAAAACCACCATCAGCCAAGGCAATGAGGAAAAAGGGATGAGACTGACAGAACTTAAACTCTGAACTAGCAGCTCTTAAAATTATGAGTTACATACAAACTCAAACATGAAATTCAGCATTTATTTTTTGCAAGTGACAAAAGTTACTATACATGTACCATTATAGCCTTACCCCAAAATTCTCAAGGGAAACAGCAAATGCAACACAGCATTAATTGGTCTGTACCTACACGTTAATAGTTCCACATTCCTAACTAACACTGGCAATGCCAATTTATGATGAAGGGCACTTGTTCATTAGTAGTAGGACTGAGACTGCCAGATATACTCAAGATCAGGTATTGAATAGTTTTGTCTCAGATTTATCGTACACAAAATTAATGAAATACAGGCATGGAAAAGTAACAACTATTGCTAGAGCTGACTGTATTGCAAATATTTACCCTTATACAGAAGAAATATGATTAATCCGAATCAATGGAGAACACTACATCTTAAAGGCGTAGGAGAAAAAGAGAAAAATAGTAAACAAATCTTGGATTCTCAAGTGAAGAATACTCAACAGTTCATAAGTCTTACTGATGAAAACAGGCATTCAAAGTCTTTTGAGCAACTACCTTACTTTAAAAATTTTACTTCCAAGTTATGGCTCAACAATTAGCAGACACAGATTAACCTCCCAGGAAAAACAAAAACAAAAACAAACCCCGACACACCAACATTAACATTATCGTCCAAAGCTTATTTTGTAAAAAAGCTACTAAAGAAAGGTCAGTTAATTCATCATGATGGATTATCACTAAAATTTATAAGCATTAGCATTTTTCTCCTTGCTGGATACCTTGACTTTGATATGACACATATTGAATGAATCATCTAAGATGCAGGCACCAGGCAAGATATATCTTAATGCAGACAGGTCGGCGACATGAACCCTAATGGTCCTTATCTTAATCTTGTTTAAAAGCGTCTTAGATTTCTGAGTAATCTTTTCACCTTCTGATATTCTCTTTTATAGAGTGTTTTTGCTGGAGTTGCTACTGATTTTCACATAAAATGCATTTTTGTTGCATAGTATCACCAGCCTTAGTAGCCCTAAAAATGATCTAGGTTTGCAATTTAGTAAACGTTAAGCTTATTTTTAAAAAAGTCAATGTATCAGAACTCCGGTAATGACAATAAAAATTTGCATGTTATTGTAGATTATCGTATTCATGAAACATGGCATCTTAGCTGTTCATAACAAACAGACACCTATCAAATGTGGAGATGTATATCTGATGCATTGTTTTCTTCTCATCCATATTATTTTCCTCCATTGCATTATTAGCCTCGGATATTTGCCATATGTGTATTTTAAACAGCAACTCTTCAGCAACAAGTATGTGTATTCCAATACCTGATTAAGATAAAGGCAAGTTTCTCTACTATTGCTTTTTTCATATTCACATTGCATCTAGTAATTCCAAATTACACAGAGATAACAAGGTGACAGACTTTTCCCACAACACTGCATCGAGCTCCTTCTGCTACAGCTGCTTTCATTAAAACAAGCAAACAAACAGGGGATGGAGCGGCACAGAGGATGATAACAGGTGAATTATCTTTAATTCAGATTTTTTTGCAATAACAGCAGTTGCTACATTACGTAAAAAGGTCTTTGGAAAGTATGTTCTCAGCCTGACAAAACATGTTCTTAAACTGATCCTTAGGAAAGGTTGCAGGTTTACAATGTTGCAGACTTTAAATTCTTTACAAAACAGCTGAATGACATTCTACAGATTATAAATATCTTGTTGTAAGGGGCACTCCAGAGCAAAATATAGACAAGTGACTACTACCTCTTCCTGGCAGTAAACAGCTTCTTCAAAGAAATCTAGAATCTCCCAGAAAACATCCACCTGAAGAAACGCTAATAGATAAAAATGCAAGCCATTAACGGATGCTTTTTGCCCGCATTAGCACTGGAAGGAGTATGTACCTAAAATGTGAGCTCCTACAGCAATGTACTCCTCTGACATTTATAACCTTCAGCTCAGCTGTTCTCTAAGCAGGCTCCAGTTTTCTCATTTTATGATTAGGCTAATGTGGTGACATTTAGAAACTTTACTTGTCCTCTATTTATTTGCACATGGAAACTTTCTAGTAGATTGATATCTCTTCTAGGTGAGGATGAGATGGTTTTTCTCTCCTTTATACACTTCAGAAGTCTGAAACAAATCATTACATTTCTGCCAGATTGTTTCTCTAGCTCTAACATGAACACAGGGGTCATCACCTTCACCAAGTATTGGTAAATTCTTTAATGTCTACAAAGCAACTTGAAATTCCAGATAAAATACAGAGAAAGAAATATTACTCTCAAAAACCCTTAAATTCCAGACCAAGAAGTTCAAACGGTAATACCTTGTTTTATTTCTGCCATATATTTATTTTATTCCTGACATCGTGTAATGAAGTTCTGAGTAACAGGACAAGCAGCCAGAGAGCACTGCTTGGGTTCTAGCTCTAGGGTCCCTGCATCGCTCATCACAAACTCTGTCAGGCAGGGTTCCCAACTTCTGCTTCCTGGGGCAGGTCTTACACCCTCCATCCTTCCTGTTCCCACAGACTGAGGCCAAAAAGCATTGATTTACTATTCTTACAACGAAAAAGAACATACACCTGTATTTTATTGAAGTGAACAGAAGTGAATCAAAGTGCAGTAAGAGGTTACGTCTGTCTCTAGCACTCTCCTTATACACACACAAGAAAAGTAACATATAGTTGAACACCTCAATTAAATAAAGGGCTTTCCAGAAAAATAAACCTACCTTCATTTACAAAGCAATTAGGGATAATTGTCCAAAAGGTTTCCAGGCAAACAGGTAAAAGTGTGCAGCATGAATGCTGAAAGTGAGGTACTGAAACAGAGACACACAAGAAGCAGGGCTTCTGCCAGGGGTGCAGAGCATCATTGCTGAGCCACAAATTCTTAAAACTAAGAGTATGTTGGGCTGAAAAACGCAGCTCTGGTTGTAACCAAACTGAAATCCAATGTACGTGTCTAAATTCAAGCTCCATCAAATTACCTGGATAGATGGCACTCAAAATTCAGAGCACTGCCCTCAGCCTTCCAGACATTTAAAAAAGACTATTTTTCACTTATTCCAAAGTTGGAACTCCAATTCATAAAACAGGCTGAGCCTTTAAAAAAATCTGCTTACCTCACAATATTTAATATACATGATCATGTACCTCACTAAATTAATCAGATCTTGATAGCCTTGAACAATTTCTTTAAAAGCTGCAGTTTTATAAAGAGACATAGCAATTTCCCCATGAAAATCTCTGAAATCAGTTTTGAAATGCAAATGTGTAGGTACGCAATATTCTGTATGATGATGAAAGAAAAATACCTTGTTTTCCCTGTACTAATTTGCTTATCTTTACATTATTCTGTTTTCAACGTATTAATCTCAGACTTAAAGGCAACCCAAGCCAGAATAAAAGAAGTAGAATGAAAAAGGGCATCC